>NC_090996.1:17934737-18559737 GCF_041146395.1 Eulemur rufifrons
GCCGTCCTGTGTTCTGCACTCAGGTGTGTAACTTTGTCATTCTAAGTCCCAGTCTAAGTAGAGGGCTCTCTTTTTGTTTTTTCCGTGGCTGTTTTTCCTCATGGAGAAACCAGAAGGATTTCTACGCTCCCTCCCTTCAGTTCCCCACCAACGTACAACATACATGTGGGTGCGTGTACACGCGCCATCTTGGTCCTTCCATCTCCAACACCCCACCCAGGGCTTGGGTTTGCAGTTTTCATGTTTGCTCCCCTCCTGTCTCCCTCTTGTGCTCCATCCTTGCTTTTAAGACTTTTTTGGCAGCCTGATGCCTGGTCCCCCACTCAGGGCTGATAAAAGGCACTGTGGAAAGTAGTTGCACAGTTTGGCAGTTTCTTATAAAGTTAAATATGTAGTTACTGTATTACTTAGCCAGCCTACTGGCTAAGTACTTTCCCTGAGATAAATGAAAGCATATGTGCACACAGCCTGTACACAGATGTTTATATAGCTTTTTCATAATTGCCAAGAACGGGAAGCAATCCAATATCCACCAGCTGAATGATAGACAAACTGGTGCATGCATGTAACGGAGGACTATCCGCAACAAAAAGGAACATGTTACTGGTACAGACAGCAGCTTGGATGATTCATATATGTTATGCTAGGTGACAGAAGCCAGGTCCACAAGGCTGCATACTACATGATTCCATTCCATTATGTGACATTCTGGAAAAGGCAAAACTATGGGGACGGGGGATGAGTGGCGCTTGCCTAGTTGCTACAAAGCGGGTGTGAGGGAACGTCTTGAGGGGAGGGAAAGGTTCTGTGTCTTGATTGTGCCGGGTGGCACGCTGTGTGGTGTTCAGAATTCATGCAGTGACAAACCTCAAAAGTTTTGTGTTATACCTCAGTAAACCCAAGTTTAAATAATAAATAAATGGAACCTGTTGGTCATCATGGAGATCTTATCACTGTAGCAGAGATTACAGGATCCCCTTCTGGTAGCTTAGAGGCCCAGGGACAGGATGACAAAGCAGTCACCCCTTGTTCTAGGGAGGGGTCCTGCAGACCACTGGCCTCCCCCACTCCCCCTGGGGTCACTTTCTTTTGGAGCAGGGTGCTTTGTGTTTTGGGGGATGTGTTTCTTTTTGCTTCTGAACTAGTAACTTCTATACCCAGAAATTCCAAAGCTGTTTAAAATTTGCCATTGCTTAACCCCAAGGCAGAGGCAGCCGGGTGTGGAGGAGCCTCTAAGGATTTGTGGCTTATGAGACGTGAGATTCGAGCAGGGGATTGGCTGGCCTGAGGGGAGGCAGGCAGGCCTTGGTGTCTGCTGAGATTGCTGAGGGATTTGACTAGAGCCGTGAGCTGCAAAGACAGGTCCTGTGAAGGACTTCCAGAGGTTTGTTACAAAAGGTGCAAGATGAGACCAAAGTAAGTGAGGCTCAGAGGGGAACACTCAGGAGCTAAGACTTGCGAGGAGCCTTCCAGAGGGCTGAGCAGATTCAGAAGGTTTGAGATAGTGCGTCCTTTGCCCCAGCTGTCGGTATAAGGAGCCACTCACTCATGGCATATCCGTTCTCCTGGCACAGGGTGGATGTCACAGAAGGGCATGGTCTGGAGGAGTTTAATGCTGTTTATAAAATGGTGGTCTTATTTCCTAGGCTTTTGGGCAGTCCTTTCTCCAGCCTGACATCCACCTTTTTAAACAAAATCTCTTCTACTTGGAGACTCTCAACACCAAGCAGAAGCTATACCACAAGGTAAGCGCCCTTCTCTCTTGGAAAGATTCCTTCATGAGGGGCCTCATGGACTAAGCCCACCCCCTCAGGCCAATTGCTAGAAACCATGGCAGGAAGGAGGGTGGGACCCCAGGGGCCTGAGCGAGCCCTCACGGCCAGCCTCTCACCCGGTCTCTCACCTGCAGAAGATCTTCCGGACCACCATGCTGTTCCAGTTTGTGAATGTGCTGCTCCAGGTTCTGGTTCACAAGTCCCACGACCTTCTGCAAGAGGAGATTGGCATTGCCATTTACAACATGGCCTCTGTCGACTTTGATGGCTTCTTCGCGGCCTTCCTCCCAGAGTTCCTGACCAGCTGTGATGGTGTGGATGCCAACCAGAAGAATGTGCTGGGGCGGAATTTCAAGATGGATCGGGTGAGGAGAGAAAGAGGCCAGGCTAAAAGGGGGGCAGCGTGGGATCTCAAGCCTGGCGCCTGTTCACTGAGGAGGGGGCAGGCTGCCTCGGGGGCACATCAGGGCCTCTGGGCATGGTGTGTACCCATGCTGCAGCTTGGTAACATCTTGAGCAGTGCCTGGATGACTCAGTGCTTGGCTGGATTGAGGGGCACACGCTTTTTCCCAGTCCCTGGCCTGAGCAGTCCATCCGGTTTGTCTGGGTATCTTTGAATTTACCACCCCCCGCCCCCACCCCCAGTCAGAGCACATCAGGGCCCTGCCGTTTCCTCATGGGTGATGAACCCTGGGGCTGGTGCTAAAGTGTGGTAGGAGCCACACTTGTCACTCTGCCCAGATTTGTAGACGGGCTGAGGTGGCTGGGGCTTGGGAGCTGCACCTTTGTGTCTCCAGGGTTGGAAATGGGACCTAGGTTCCTGGGATGCCCTGGGCTCTTCCCAGACTGACCCTGGCTGAGCTTGGGCTGACCTGCTGCCACATCCTGGAGCCCTCATAACACACCCTCTTGTCCCACTGCTGCCTGCCCGGGAAGGTCAGGTGGGCCGTCCCAGCCTGTGTAGCACCTGGCAGGGGCTGGGGTGCAGCTGTTGCTGGATGTACACGAAGCCATCTTTGCTGGTGTGTTGGGGCCCACGGTGCCCAGCTTCCCCATCCTGGGCCTCCTTCCTGGGAGCTCACCCGCCCTCCTCTTCCTGTTTCAGGTGTCTGCATCGCTGCTTCTTGGGGATAGGCTCTTCTTGGGTCTTTTCCTACAGAATAAGTAACTTTCCTCTTTCACCCCCTGACACTGGGTGACGTTTAGGGCAGGCGTCCATCCTCGCTTTCTCCCACGTCCTCTTGGCGTTCTTGACGTGACCCTTGTGCTGGTCTGTCCACCGGTCCGCTTTAGTGTTCAGATTTACGTATTGCTCTTGCTGGAGCAAACTTTGCTGCTTTTCTCATTTGTGATACGTGCCAGGATAGTATTTTCTTAGATTCAAGTCCTGTTTTCCTTTGTCTTGAAATCTTCCTCTCCTTGAGATCTATCTTGTTCTCTTCTAAGCTTCTTCAGGTTCACTTCAGCCACAAGGTGTTTTTTTCCCTCTTCCTAGAGGCCAGATCCTAATATTTAATGATCAGTTTGTGATGATGTCAGTATCAGTCAATTTTTTAATTTAAAGCAGTGGTTTCAAAATTCAATTATATGTCAGAGACACCTGGGGGGTGCATTAAAAATAGAGAAACAGACTCGTGTGTTCTACCGAGGAGATTCTGGTTTGGCATTTGGGAACCACCGATTAGAGAGATATCCCTTGTTTGGTTTTTTGGAGGATGAAATAGGAATCACCACCTTCTGCTCGTTCATTCACTGTGTATTTGAAGCTGGCTGTCCCTTGAGCCCGATGCCAGGTGCTGGGGCACGAGTCCCTGCCTTCACCGGGTCTGCAGTGAAGACAGGCGCCCTCTGCGGACGACACCGTGCCAAGCGCTTCACGTGCCCTGGAGTGTTTAAGCCTCCCAGCAGCCTCTGCAGCACGGCACTGTTAGCCCATTTCACAGCTGACCTGGGCTCAGGAGGTCAGCAGTGAGCTGGCAGTTACAGAACTTGGAAGTGGTAGAGCCAGGAAGCGGATTCAGACATGGCGTTCTGGCTCCAGGGCCTGCACACACTCCCCAAAGCTCGCTGGACGCGGCGCTGAGAGAGCTTGGGGCAGCAGTGCCGGCCTTGCCACCAGGGCCAGGGAGTAGGACTGTTTGAGCAGCCTTCAAGTGGAATTCTGAAAGCAGAGTGGAGGCCGGCCAGGCAGAGTGTGGGGTTGGGTGGCGGAGAGCCGGCAGTGCCTTCAGCTGTGCCCCGTACCCGGTCCTGCCACTTGGGTTTAGGAAGGCACCACCTGAGCACCACCAGCCAGGGCAGGGCACCCGCTCGCTCCGACAGGGCTCGGTGTACATTTTATTTTGCTCCTCACGTGGATTTAGGCAGTTGGAACTCGGCAATCCCACCCTAAAGAAGGACAGTCTCGTGGTGGTATGTGGTAGTTCAGGGTCAGTCTGTTCGGGCCTCTCATGCCACAGCCTGGGTGCTTTCCGTAGTCCACGCTGTTCCCGGCAGCACAGGTGTAGGTGGCATGGGTGCCGTGTCACCGCTGAGTGGCAGGGGCTTCCTGGAGCGCCGTTGGGGGAAGGATTCTGCAGACATCACTGGGAGCAAGTGTGTCACCTCGATTGTCCGTATCTGCAGCCACGCCAGTCTGAGGTCCCAGACACGGGAGCAAGCGTGCTGATTCCAGTCTGGACACCCCTGCCCCTCCCGTCTGCGCAACCTGGCGCAGGTTTCTTCATCTCTCTGTGCTTCCGTTTCTTCGCCCTTACAGCAGTGGTTCTGATAGGACCTGTATCGGAGGGCTGTAGTGAGGACTCGGCGAGCTCACATCTTTTAATTGCTTGCGACAGTGTGTGGCACAGGCCAGCCCAGGGAGGTGTTTGCTAGTACTCTCTTCCTCCCGCAGTGCCTTGCACAGCCCTGCTGACACACAGTGCAAGAATGAGTAGCACTTTGGAGTTTTGGAAAATGTTCCCATAGCTCCAGCGCACACTCTGGTGGGGTCTGGGGGGTGGGTGATTTGGGGTGCTGGGTGCGGACAGGGGGGCCTGAGGGGGGCCGGGCTGCAGCTGTGCCCCTGCCTTCCAGGACCTGCCCTCGTTCACCCAGAATGTGCACAGGCTGGTCAACGACCTGCGCTACTACAGACTCTGCAACGACAGCCTGCCCCCTGGCACCGTGAAGCTCTAGGCCCGGCCCTGCTTGCCTCTCCGGCCTGCTCACCGCCCGAGGGACACGAACTTCTGCCGGTGCCACCTGCATCACCTCCACCCTCCAGCACAGGAGTCTCGGTCACACTCCTTGGATTCTCACGCCCTGAGTGGTGTTGCCTGCCTCTGCCCCTCCACTTCCCTCTCGCCGCCACCAGCAGTGCTGGCTTCAGGGTCCGTCTTAGCACTGGTTGGCATTGCCAGGGCGTTTGGAGCAGGCGGAGGGTCGTGTGGCCAGGTACCAGGGCGGCACCAGGGAATCCCGTGGGTGATGTGTGCAGATCATGGGCCTATCAGTCATGGGGCAGAAACGCCAAGGACAGCTCACAGCAGTGCCACCTTCTCACCATTCCACCTCCCCACCCTCCTTGGCCCCGGCAGCCAGCCAAGGAGAGACGTGACGTCAGACTATTTTGGCACTTCCGTCAAGTCTCCCCCGCCCCGATTGCCTTCAAGTCTCTGCTCTTTGTCAGAGATTTGCAAAGACTCATGTTTTGGTTCTTGTTTTCTCATCATTCCATTGTGATACTAAGAAACTAAGAAGCTTAATGGAAAATAAAATGCTTATGTTGTTGTTATATACATGCTGGTTAGGGAGCTTCCTTCCACGCAGAGCCGCCCGAGGCCAGCGCCCTGGTGAGGGCGACCTTCCTAGCGGGGGAGTGGGGCAGTGAGGGGACGGCGTCAAGGCCGGGGTTTGGGCCTTGGAAGAACACATCAGAGGGGGACTGACTCGTGTCGGTCTGGCCATCCTCCACCGTTTTCTACATGGTACCTTCTTTAAGCCATGTTAGGAACGGGCTCCCCATTTCTCAGACTCAGAGGGGGAGTCCCCCTGACAGTTGACCTGGTGGTGGAGGGAGGCGGGGAGTCCAAGCCCCCCGACTCCCACGGGCCCTGTGGTGTCTACCTCCCTGCTCCTCAGTGTGGTGTGGCGCGTGGGCCCTGCCTCCCAAGGTCCCTTCCCAAGATGCCCAGCCAGGAATTGTCCCTCTGTGGACTGAGGTTTTGCTGGAGGACAGCAGGGAGGTAGGGGTCTCTTGATGGATTGCCTGGCTGAGAGTAGAGGTAGGAGGGTGGGAGAGAGGGCGTGGCTCTGCGAGGGACTCTGCTCTAGGGGGGTCTGAGAGCTGGGACCTTGCGCAGCCATTCATGTGTGGAAACAGCACTTGTCCTCGAATTTTTCAGAAGAATGAATCAACAGCTCCTTCCGCTCTCCTTGTCACAACAACTGGACAGGCAGGACCAGGGTAGATTCTTGCAGGGAATACAACACCTGGCAGGAAGAGATTTGCTCTTCTGGCAGTGACAGTGGGGTTGTCCAGGAAGCAGGAGGGTGAACATGGATTGGCTTGTTGGTAGAACTGGGGAAGAAGGGAGCGGTGGGCACATGACTTCTAGCTCTGAGGCTTTGTAAGAATCACTTGGGGGTTGTGGTGGTTTGAGGTGTGTGTGTGCTTGTGTGTGTGTGCACACACAGTTCCCTTGCTCCGTGTCAGTCACAGCCTCCCCGCTGTGGCCGGCCTCACTGCAGAGTTCAGAAAGGAGGGAATGGAAACGCCAGTTGCTCTTCTGCAGAAAGGAATTAACATCCGATTATCCCCAGGCTATAAATACACCTTACCTGCCTGCTAGGGAAGGCCAGGGCTGCTGTCACTGCTTCATATGGTAAAAGCGCTTTTTATATGCCTGGAGAGAGGGTGCGGGAATGGGGTTTGTTTGTCGCTTGTGAGCCCCAGATGACAGAGCACAAGCTGGTTTCTGGAGAGTAGAGGGAAGGCCACACAGCAAGGTGGGCTGGGCTGGGGTATTTCTGTTCCAGGGCTGGTGGGCGTGGCCGTCCTGGAGACAGGCAGGCAGGTCCCTGATCTGGTCCTGCAGGTACAACTGCAGTCCCCACATGGGGCCTGGCACAGGGCAGGCTTTAGGGACTGTGGGCGGATGTGGATGAGTTCTCAGGCCCTAGACAAATCCGGAAAATGTCTTTGCGCCCTGGGGAAGGGGACGGAGAGAGGACAGACAGAGATGGCCAAGTGTGCGCCTTGGGGCAGTCTCAGGCAGGGGCTCGAGTGTGAGGAGGCCGTCCTGTCTCCATTCAGGGGGCCGTGGCCTGCTTTTCTGGTTTCTGTCATTCACATCCCAGGGCACAGCCCCCCTGGCTTGGGGAAGAGACCTGATGAAACTTTATCTTCAGGATTTCCAGCATTTTCCTCCACTGCCTACCATTGGCCTCAGGCCATGCTTGAATTCTTTTTTTAATGGCACTTAATTTTTCTCTTGACGAAATGTTTGTTGTGGAGTAAGCAAAATATTTGGAAAACTCTAAAACATAAAGTCATCGAATTCCAGTACCCAGAGAAAAACCATTGCTAATATTTCGGTATGTTTTCTTTCCACATTTCCCTGTGTGAGCAAATATGTATGGCTTTGGCTTTTTCTTCTCGTTTTTTTTGGTAAAATTGAGCTCCTGCTGTTTTGTAGACTCCTGTTTATTTACTTAACATGTTGTGACCATTTTCTCATGTTACTGAATATTCTACAAAAACACGATTTTTACCGGCAGGTGGTATTTCATCATATGGATATACCATCATGTGTTTACAGTTTTTTTTTTTTTCATTACAAGTGATGCCGCTGTGAGCATCCTTGTATAGAAATCTTCGTGCCCGTCTGATTGATTCTGTAGGTTAAATTTCCACACGGGAACTTGCTGGGCAAATGTGTTTGAGGCTTGTGATGGATCTTGCTGGGGCCTGATTTCTGTTCTAAAGAAGGATAAATGTTACCCACGTGGTTGCAAAATGCCGTGCAGTGAGGCTGCATTGGGTCCATTTGACCACATTCCCCCCTGGTTTGTGGATCTTGGAGATCAGAGCTCTTACTGCCTAGTGGCAGGGCCTCGCCAGGCTTCCTGCTCACTTCTGGGCCACATCCTTTGCCGGTGCCCCTGCAGGCCAGTGTGACACCTCTGCAGGACAGCTGAGACCAGGAGAGGAAGGGAGCTGACAGTTCCAGCTGGCTCTTTGGGCCTTGGTGGAAGAACCATGATTGATGGCTGTGCATTAATTTAATAAACGTCATTTGTCGGATTCTCCTGCAAGCCGCGTGCAGGGCTGCAGGTGGAGGGCTGGGAGACTAATAAGATACCACCTGTGTCTCCCCCCCCCCCCCCCAGGACTGCACAGACCAGCGGGGAGAAGGGCAAACCGACTGTGCAGAATGATTGCTAAGTACTGTGATGGCGGTGGGGGTTGGGGAGGATTCTAGAAGGAATAGGTGGGGCTGAAGATCAGGGAAGGTGTCACTGCAGGTGACAGTCATCTGGGCCGGTCCCCAGAGCACGTGAGGAGGAGCTCACCAGCAGGCAAGTGGGTGAGGTGGCGAGGGCTTCCTCTGGAGGGGAGAAGGGGCAGAGGTGTGACAGTGTCTTCAAGACTGGCATAAGCCGGTGGCAGCTGACGGGAGACATTGAAGGTGGCCAAGAAGCTTTGATGTGGTCACGGGTAGCACGACTGTAATTTTCCCTCCCAAGCCAGGACCTGTTGAGTGACAAGAGACACTATTAGTAATAATTCTGGGACAACAGGTGTAAATGGGGACTTCTGTCTCCCTAGTCATGGAAAAGTGCCAGGCTCGGGGAGGCTCGTCGTGCCAGCCTAGAAGAGCGAGGACGAAGTCCCAGGAGTGCTCCTTCCCCTTCACGGGCAGCAGCCTGGTTCCTCAGGCGACACCCTTTCCGAGTGGCTGAGCACCGAGGCAGCGGTGACGAGCGTACCCTGCCCGTCCAGCGCGTGGGCGGACGCCGTGTGGCCAGCTGGGCTCATCTCCACGCCCAGCCGGGGGGCAGCCGAGGTCTCTGTGGCTCCTCAGACTGACCTGGCTGCGGGCCCACCCCCCTCCCCAGGGGCCGCCCCTGCCTCTCTGTCCTCTGTGATGCTCCTGGAGCGCCCCTGCCCCGCCCCCCCCACAGCACCCTCGGCCCCTCTTGTCACCGGTGCCGTGGTGTCGCCCCCCAACATGAGGACTCGAAGGCAGGGGCTGTGTGTGTCCCCAGCGCTCGGCGTAGGGCTTGGCTCAGAGCAGGAGCCCCACTGATGCTGAGTGGGTGAGGATTTTTAAGATTTATCCAAATAGAGTTTTCCTCACAGGAAGACGCCTGGCGTCACACTGAGGTGTCTTCTGACTAATGTTCTACATAATGAAGCCACGTCCTTGGTGTCTGCTCGGAGCGCCTTGGCCGAGCCTCTCAGGGCTCCTTGGGGAGAAGCACTTAAGTGAGAGGCTCTTCAGCCGAGCATTTCTTCAGCTCAAGGACTCCCTTCCCTGCTCCTTCCTGTCTGTGTCATTTGAATTCCATTTGGAAACAGCTTTGAAAAGCCTGGTTAATTAACCGGCCAGGCGCTTGGAGGTGGCGGGGTTGATCGGGTGGATGGTGGGCAGGGGTTTGGTGGCCTCCTGGGTGCGCCGAGAGCCCCCGGTGGTGCCAGTCGGAACCTGGCTCGGAGCCCCCAGGGAGCTTCCGCTGGGTCAGGGTCAGGGTCAGGGACCAGGCGCTGGGTTGGAAAATTATTTAAATGAATCATCCAGGAGCTCCACAGGCCTGACGCAGGCATCGTGGCGACCGATTTTCTTTTAAAAATAAGCTTGGTTTTTCTTTTCCTTCTTTTTATTAAAGAAATAATACATCTTTGTAGATAAAAAAAAAGAAAAGAAGACTCTCCCTTAGTCATTTAATAGCATCTCTTTGGGTGGCCTTCCAGACCTTTCCTTGTATTTATACACGTGCTCATCCACACACCTCTTTCGGTGGGGATAAGGTCAGGTTACCTGTGTGACCGGGCTCTGCCACTAAGGCGCACACACCTGGTGGGTCTCTTGGTCCCTAGAGACCCCGGCTGTCTGTGGCTGTTTCAGCCCAAGCCGTGTGCTGGGCCCACTCAGGTGGCAGTGGCCTCTGCAGAACATTGTCCCTGACCCATGCTGGTGTCTGGAGCTGTCCTGGGGTGCTGACGCCAGTGACAGATATGTTGTCATTCTCGGAGCCCCCTGAGCATGGCATAGTCCCCATTTTGCAGAGGCAGAGCCTGAGGTCCAGAGGCTGCGCTGCCCACACGTGCCCTCCCCTCCCCCGTGTGCCGCGCCGGAGTCGGTCCCCAAGCTCTGGAGTCTCAGCGACCTTGCTTGCGGCCTCTGAAGGGCGGCGAGTGAAAGCGATTCGGACTCTGGAGAAGGACTCACACGGCATCTTCGTCTCCCCTCTCCAAGCCTGCCTGGGGAGGGAGCTCTGGGGGCTTTTATTGTGTTGATGACCCACCTGTGCTGTGGCATTTCCAGAGATGGTTTCCTTCCCCGGGAGCGGGAGGGTACCAGCCTGGGCTGCCTCGAGCAGGCGCCCGCCTACCCCCTTAGGATTCCCAAATGCTTGTCCATGAGGCAGTGGAGGCTCAGAGAGGGGAAGTGACTTGCCCAAGGCCACACAGCCAGTCTCTGGCAAAGCTGGGCTCTGATTTCAAATCAGGCTTCAGAGCCTGCTTTCTTTGTGCTGTGCCAGTGCTCTGCCACCTTGTGGCCACACTGAAGACACCAAGGCCACTGTGCGCTCTTCAGATTTTAGGGGCCTGGGAATCCCCTCTGTGCTCACCACAGTTATTCATAAACTTCACGTTCTGATGGCTCAAGGAGACAGGGCTTTTGTCACAGTTCCCATTGAACCGGAAGGACATTGAGGCCCAGCAGTTACAAGACTTGCCTGGCTCTGTACCTAGTCGGTTCTGCTTCCCCTAGTGGATTTGAGAGCTGTCTGCACAGAATCGGGTGTGCAGGGGACGCAGGTGGGGCTGTGCTTGGGGGAGGCCCTGGCACTCGGCTCCGTCCCTTGAGTGTGAGGTCTCTGGGTGTCTCTGGACAGGGCTCTGGCTTCCCTTTGCAGATGGCAAAGCATGTCTGACCTTGTGCTCCCACCCTGAGCTCAGGGACGCATCTCTTAGGCATCAGTCCTTCAGTCTTGTCACTAGACAAGTCCTAAAGCTCTGCTCCGGGACAGGTGCTGGATCCAGAAGTAGGAACAAGGCATGGGTGACATATGGTTTCTGTCCTCCAGAGAGGAAGGGGTGGGCTGGACGAGGTTGCTTTTTACATGAACATAACTCACGTGCATGTATGTGTGTGGGTGTGTAAGGTGGTTGGCAAAAGGTACTCTGTACTCTGGCTTGACTCAGATGCGCACAAAATGTACCTGTTATAACTGCTCTTATTTTGCACTGAAAAACTGATGGCAGGAAAAACAACATTTAAAAAAAATTTCTAGTTAAGCAGAACTCATTTTCTCCAGATTTAAAAGGGCTTCTTCTGTATAAAATATTCAGTTAAATTTCAAACTTTAGACAGGCTTTGTGGAAATTTCAAAAGACACCTCTTTCTTCAAGCAGCTGGTACAGCTGTGCCAGGCGAGTGGACAAGGTTTCAGCCACCTTTGCTTCCTTGCACAGTGAGCAACCTGCATAGCTGTCCATGGTGGTTTAGTCAAACTCCCTACTGAGGCTATTTGTCTGGTCTCAAGAGGTCTCCCTTCTCCTTCCTCTCTCCTCCTCTTTCCCACGTGGCTTCGGGGGAGGCAGCTCACGTGTCTGTGGGGTTGGGAAGGGACCTGTGGCCCTCGTTTTGGACTTTAGTTCCTCAGATCGAAAGGCCATGTCTCCCTCAGGACTGAATATCCAAAATGGACTCAATTCTGTCTCTGAGGCTGGCACATCTGCAGGCCGCACCCCAGAGTGCAGGGACAGGAGGCCATTGGGGGCTGGAGCTGGGGTCGGGGAGAGCTGGCCAGCGGAAAGGGGCTGAGCAGGGCTGCCCCTGCCTTCCCTGGTCCTCCCAGGCTGGGGCGGGTGGGGACGGACAAGGCAGAAGCTGCAGCCACTCCCTGTCCCCTGCCTGACCTGTGGGCCTCGTCTGGGGCAGGCCTGGGGTGCCCGGGGTTGTTGAATGGCACGTTTTTTCCCCCACCCGTGAAGCCAGACTCCACCCTCCAGTCCACCCGGGCACTGGGGCCTTCAGGGCTTCCCACCCTCGACCACCCGCTTGGGGTCCGGCTCCCACTGAGAGGCCATGCCATTGAAAAGGGAGCTGGCTATTAGAAGTGACGTCAGAGGGGCAGGGCCTGAGCTCAGGGCACAGTTGGCGCCTGTCCTGCTGCCCCGGGAAGTCCTCAGAGGACACCAGCGGGAAGCTGTGCCACGGTGGCTCCGGAGGGGCTTCGCTTACTCGCCAGCCCGCCCTGCATTAGCTTGGGCGTGGTGATGGCCTTTCAGCTGACACTTGACCTGGAAAGGGTGGGGAGGGCTTGAGCAAAGCCTCTGACCCTCGGGCGGGTGTAGACACGAGGCAGTTTGCACTGAACGCGGATGGTTTTCACACCATCATAAAGTCAAGAAATTGTAAATTGAGGATTGTAAGTCGGGGACTGTCTGTATTATAGCAATTAATAAAAATTTATAATATCACAGGGTTGTCACGAAGATGAAAAGAGTCGTTGAATCTAAAGGGCCCAGCACTGCGGCTGGCACACAGGAAGCCGGGTGTGCGTGTGAGCTGCTGTCATTAGCATTAATTACATTACTGTTTTCTCTTATTAATCTGCTTTATTGTGAGTTGGTTTTTTAGCAAATGTCCCGAGGGTGAAGGGGAAGTTGTCCCTTCATCCCAACGCCAGCCTGCTGCGGACACCCCGAGAGGCCACGGAGGTCGCCCCAGGGTGGTGAGCAAGCTGACCTCAGCCACCCCTAGATGGAGGAGGGACCCCGTCAAGATCAACAGAGCTGTCCCAGCCAAGCTATGGGACATTCTAGATCATCCAGCTGCCATCAGCTGGCCCCCACCCCAAACTCAGGCAGCCCAGAAGCCCCCCAGCCCCTCTGGCCCCATTAGGGAGCAGCAGACCCCCGGGGAGGCTGCTCGGAGGCTGTTTGCCAGTGTGGCCGCCTGGTGCAGGTGACATGACAGATTTGTGAATCACCCGCTGGAGCTGCGCTTGTGGGGACTGTTCTCTGGGATAATTGACCTTGAAAGTCACAACAGGACAATCAGCCGGCCCCTCCCAAGCTGCTCCAAAGCCTCCTGCTGTCGCGGAAAACTCGTTTGCTCTTCAATCCTGGCCAGGCTGAATTTCTGTTCCCTCCAACTGGCCTCCCTTTTTCTTCTTTGTTTCTAGAAAACCCCTTCTGCAGGTGCTGGGAGGGAGCGGTGGGGCTGGGGACCCTGGGCTGAGATGCCAGCACCATGGCCTACTCCCTAACTGACCTCCCACGCGTCACCTTAGTGTCCTTATCAAAACAATGGTAGGTGTTTTGATATTATCATCCAAACAGTGAGTATAAACAACTTTGTGATGGAAAAAACAGTTCTTTTCTCTCGGCTCACACTCCACATGAACATTTCTAGGTCCAAGGGCTGTCCTCTAATTCGATTTAGTTCTGACATTACCCACCTAAAGGTAGCGGCAGACCCCACAGACTGAGGGCTCAGTCTTGCACGAGACCCCCCCCACTCCAGATGCCAACCCCCATCCCCGGATGTGACCTGTGCCTCCTACCCTGCCACGGCCCCCCCCTTGGTTTTGATAAACTTGCCGGAGCAGCTCACGGGACTCAGGGAAGCGTTTGGTTTATCCATCATTACAAGGGGTAATGTTACGGCCCAGCCAGGTTCGTTGCCCGCTGCTCGGGAGGAAGCCAATACACCGAGACAGCAGGGTCACAGCAGAGAAAGCGTTTGCTGTCGCAGGTGCCATGCGAGAAGATGGAAGGACTTGCTCAAATCCATCTCCCCGAAAATTGGAGAGGAAGGGTTTTGAAAGACAGTGTGGCGGGCAAAAGGCTGGGCAATTGGGTTGGGAAGGACCACAGTGGTATAGAAATTGTCTTCTTTGCTGTGTCGGTTCTTGGGTGGGGGTCGCAAGACCACATTAATGCTACAACTTGCATTTGCAACTTGTTCCCCTCTTTGGGAACAGTGGCCATATTATGATTATTAGGATTATGGTGAAGATTTGATTACTCCTACTACAACTATAAACCTCAGGACTCCCACACCCACAGCCCCACATCCTGCACCCCACACCCAGGGAGTAAATCTCAGTTTTAACCACCCAGCTACCAGGCCACGCCTCCTCCACCCACCCCTGCCCGCCACTGTTGGGTTCCGCCTAGCCCAGCCAGGCCATCTGGTCACCTTCAGTTGCAGGGGACAGGAAGGTGATATTCAGGTTTCTGGAGGGACAAAGCCATGCAGGATCCTCCTCCTTGGTTGATGGAGAAGTGACTGGGCACACGCACCCACGTCTGGTGGAAGCGGCTGTCACTCGTGTCTGCGACGGAGGCAGCTCTTCTGTGAAACCTTGGGGAAAATGGAGGTGGCCGCCGTGCTACGCTCTTCGGGGCCTTGGAAAGCACTTTGCACGTGCTCGGCGGACTGGACAGCCCCTTCTGCACACCCCTCTGTCTCCCCGCTCCTGTCACAATGCCATCAGAATTGGTGACTGCACTAGGGGAGAAGGATTTGCTCTTAATGACTCTGCCCAGAGCTGCCTTGTTTTCTCAGCGTTGACAAACTAGATCCCTTAATAAAAGTTTCATGACTCAATTTAGCGTGGGAGATAAGTCATTCCAGACCCTCCTACCCTGGAATCAAAGATGGTCTCTGAGTGTTGGTCCCAGGGACACTCCTGGGTTTGACGCAAGCTGTCTTCAGGGCCATGGCCCCAGAGATCCAACGGGGCGTCGGCAGGCAGAAGGCACCAACCTCTGGCCAGGACTCTCCGCCATTTCCTCTTTCTGCCCCCTTGTGGTGGTGGCAGGTCATTCTGGCCGTCCAGATCTGTCCTCGTCACCTGTGGTAGGGTGTTGGCAGAGTCAGCCACAAGTATTCCTCCCATCCCACCAGCCCAGACCCTCCCTCCTGTGTGGACCCAGCCAGGCCCCTCCCCAGGTCAGCATCCCCTTCCCACCGGGCTGCACCCCAGCTGCGCACGGGGCTTGCCTCACTCTTGGGGAGCAGGAGGGGACCACCTCTGCTCCTCCTGTTTCTGTGTCCTGCTTTCCCGACTTCACCTATTAATATTTCAATGAAACCCTCTTGTAATTTAATAGATTTCTTTTCTCAAAAACTCTCAATACACGGAATGGGGTTGACCACGCAGAGGGGTCTTGGAAAGGCCCCTTCTGCAGGTGACACCTGCCAGGTGGAGGCATCCTGGGCCACTGAGATTGGGGTCACACACCTGGAGTTGAAGCCTAGCCCTGCCACCGACCGTGGGCAGGTCACACCTCTTTTAGCCTCAGTCTTCCCATCTAGAGGATGGAGGTATAAGAGCCCCTGCCTTATAGGGCTGTGGCCATGAGTAAATGAAGTCACGTGTGTAAGGCCCTGGGTCCACTGTGTGGCACTTAGTAAATGCTCAATAAATTGTCTTTCTCTTTGCTTTACTTGGGAGACTGAACCAATAAAAGACGTGCAGGGGAGTGTGCGTGAGCATCTGCACTAGTTAAGGCACGCTCTGTGCGGTGAGGGAAGGGGAAGCGGCTGCAGAGGATACGTCTTGATCATCGACCCGGGTAGAGAAGGCCGTGCTCACTGAAAGCAAGGATTCACCCTTTCCCACCGAGCTCTGCGCCCTCTGCTTCCGTTAGAGCCTGGGACTTCGCGTCCCTTGTTCCCTGGGCCATAACCACAGGCCTGGAGCCAAACCTGCTAGAAACTCACGGTGTCTCCTGGGTGGTAGGGGAAGCTCTGGTTCCCTGGTTTGAGGGTCCCCATGTTCTCAGACTGACCCACCAACAGTCTCCTCTTTGACGGCATCCTCTGTCACACTCACAATAATGTCCTAAAAGGCTTTCCAAGTGAGCTCTCCCAGTTCTGCCACTTCCGGGCCTCAGTTTCCCCATCTGTCAAAGAGGACTAGAATCATACCTGCCTCACAGGTTGTCTGCGGACGTGATGACTTAGTACCTGTGAATCCGCTTACCACAGTGCCTGACACAGATGCAATCCTTTTTATTGTTATTTATTAGTGGTACTATTACTACTAAAAAGGAGACCTTCCTGGAGAAGACCCTTCAATGACACTTTGTTATGAGACAGGGAGTGACTGCAAGGCTAACTCCAAACAGCCGCTGAGCCTGAAGACGGGTTGTCATGGTTTTCTTTTATGAAAAAGACAAACACCCACATTTGCTGACCTCTTCTGGGGTGACACGTGACTGTCAGCTATTTGTCTGCCCCAAAACAAAGCAGCTAATCTGCCTCTTCAAGAGGAAGGTGATTTTTAAACAATGAAGGAGAGGGTAACTGCTTTTCGAGAGAAACTCATGTTTTGGAAAGAGCATTTTGAAAGCAGATGTTTGAAAATGCTTCCATTGTTATGAGTTTTTTTTTTTTTTGAGACAGAGTCTCTCTCTGGGTAGAGTGGTGTCATCACAGCTCACTGCAGCCTCCAACTCCTGGCCTCAAGCGATCCTCCTGCCTCAGCCTCCCAAATAGCTGGGACTACAGGCGCGCGCCACCACATCCAGCTAATTTTTTCTATTTCTTTCTTTCTTTTTTTTTTTTTTTGTAGAGACGGTGCCTTGTTCTTGCTCAGGCTGGTCTCGAACTCCTGAGCTCAAGCGATCCTCCCTCCTCAGCCTCCCAGGGTGAGCCACCGCACCAGGGCCTTTATGAGCTTTTATTGCCAAAAAGCAATGAAAATGTGTTTTCTTTTAAAAATTCTCCATGTCTGCATACTTTAAGAACTGGGAAACAAAAAATTCTAACCAATTTCAAAATCTTCCAAAAGAAAACTTTTAGGGCATTTTGAATCCATTTGTTAAAAATCCGCAAATGCCAATCTTCTGATTTGTTTGTAAGACCATACAAGGGACATTAGGGAAGATGGATGTATACAGTATTAGCCAAATTTCAGGGAAAAAAAATTACCGTATTTGGTGAATGGGATTAAAATATGAGTATTGATATTTAGAAAGTACAGCCTTCAGATACTGTTTCCATTTGGATTTACAAATCTCTCTGAGGCATTGCTTTTAGCTGTAAAAGCCACTGAAACCAAGTATGGAAGTGACTTTGCATAGAACGGGACCCTTGAAGCACCATAGCACTGGTGCTAAACTAAGCATTTCAAAAAATAAAAGAAGCAGATCCAATCTCACTGCTATCAGTAAAAAAATTAAGAATGTTTAAACGAAAGTCAAAAGGTTTGTTGTACTGTTGGTAAATGAAATAAAAACATTTAAAAGTAGTGCTTATTATATCTTTATGTCCTCCTCAAACAATTTCTAGTTTTTATACAAGTCGAGCATCCCAAATCCGAAAATCTGAAACTACATGATGCTCAAATGAAATGCTCCGCTGAGCAATTGCAGATTTCTGCTTTCCGGATTTGAGATGATCAGCTGGTACGTATAAAGGGAATATTCCAAACTCGGAAAAAAATCAGAAATCTGAAACACTTCTGGTCCCTAGCATTTTGGATGAGGGATACTCAACCTGCATACGATTTATATACTGTTTACAGTGTATTTGTGCATCATCATGTAGTTTATAAATATTTCTACCCCGTTGGAGACCTCTGCTCTTAACCATTTAATTGACTCCCAGGTCCCTCTCCCTGGCATTTTTTGCTCCTATGGTGGGAGGCTGGAGAGGGGTCTCTCTCTGCTTGGTCCTGGTGAGCCAGACTGCTGGCCCAGCCCTTGGCCCCTAGAGGGCAGCAGAGGGAAGCAAACAACAGCTTTGAAAACAGCAGAAAAACAGCCCAAGACCGGCTCGTCCAGTAGAAACCTTATAATGTCTGTTTGCTCTCCAAGCTTCCTTGCCATCCCTCCTCAGGACCAGGGTAAAATAAACCAGCTACGGACCCCGAGGACTGAGAGAAATCCCTTTGAGTGAGGGGTACGTGGAGGGAGTCAGGGACCCCCATGGCCCGTTTTGAGCTTTGGAGCTTTAACCTGAACACGTGATTCATCTGAAGACGACAGAGGGAAGATCGATTGAGGGGACCCAGGGTGGCCCTGGACTCTGACCCCTGTCCTGATATTTCTTAAGCCTCAGTTTCTCCAGCTGAGATCTAGTAAGAATTCTATAAGGGTTTATTTAACTGCATCCCTTTAGCCAAATTGCCTGACATGCAGTCGGTGCCAAATCAATGTTCACAGACTCTGACTTGAGTAACTATTTCTCAGCGTGATGTGTTTCTGTTCCATCCCACCAAAATCTTCCCTGACCTCGCACCGGTTCCCCTCCTGACCGGGAAGTCGGAGTCAGGGCTCATTTGCTGGCCGCTGTGTCGCTGGGGTCTCACGGCATCTTCCAGCAGACGCCCTGGAGCCCTTGCGTGGCGGGGCTTCGGGCTGGTTTTCTGAAAATGTGCTGGGGAACAAGTGTGCGGTTCCTTCTCATCGCTCAGAGCAGGCTTCAGTGCTTGGCATGGACCACATGGGAGCCTCCTGTCACATCTGCGCACGCCTCACCTCCCATCCACCTGCCTGCCAGCCCCGACAGCCGCCTTCCAGAGTCGCAGCCCCGAGCACATCAGGAACCTGTCCCGCAGTCCTCACTGGACCCTCATCGCTGACGAGTAAAATCCAAGCTCCTGGGCTGGTCCTGAGGGCCCTGGGATAGGAGCTTTCCTGACCTCAGTGCTCCCAGCCTTCTCCGCACGTGCCCAGGCTTCCGTCCAACAGGCATGGCGCCGGGCAGTTGATAGAACCTCTCCGAGCAGCCTGTTTCCTCATCTATAAAACGGACACAACTAACCCCTTGAGGGTTGATAGTGACAGGACATGGCGGCCGTGTGTGGAAAACTGCTCCTGTGGTGAGAGTACTCGGCACATGTTGATGTCCCTTCTCCATCCCATTTTACAGATGAGAAAACCGAGGCTCTCAGAGAGAGGTTCGGGAACGGGTCCAAAGATGCACAGCCCGGATGTGGCAGAGCCAGGGTTAGAATTCAGACCTTCCCACCCGTGATATGGAACATCTCCTAACTCTTCCCAGCTCTTTTTTTTATTAAGTAATTTTTAAGTTTATAATCGACACACAACAATTCTGCGTACTTACGGGGCGCAGTGTGATGTGTGGATGGCGCATGCGTACATTGTATATAACAATCCCTCCCCTGGGATCCTCTTTCCCTCCCTCCCCTGCATCTTACCACCATCTGCGACTATGGGATTTATTAGCTGCTTCCTTGTTTATTGTTGTCTCCCCTTCTAGAATGGAAGCCTCATGAAGGACCGGGCCTGGTCCGGCTTGTTCACTGAATGCCCCGCGTGCAAGAGGGGCCTGATGAATACGTCTTGAATAGCCAAAGAGCTCGGACAGTTTCGAAGAACACGCTGAGCTCCAGCTGATCACTTTCTGATGAAGCTGGTTTCTTTCTGCTAGGGAGAATCTACCCCCTGGGATGTCTTTGATTGCACAGAGCTCCAGGGCGTTCCCTCCCCTGGGACCAGCCACCAGAGAGCAGCCTCGTAAACACACCGGGGCTGCGAGTCTGGCTTTCCCGGAAAAACCCGGAGTGATGGGTTAACTAGGGTAGTAAAATGGGCATTAAGCCTCGATACCTTGGGAGTCAACGTTTAAAAGACCTCCCTGATAATTGGAAATTGGCTAATCTCCTTGTATAATTAGGACGGCGCGGAGGCGGGGGGGTGTTCGGTTTTCCCAAGCTCTGTTTTGAAGCTTTAGGAAACAGGAAGTGATTTAGGAAGCCCCAAAGCTAGTGCATGTCTTTGTAGCAGCCGACCACGAGGAAAAGTGGAAAGCGAAATGCATCTGGGACATGGCCCTTCAAAGCAGATTCACATTTCCTGAAAAATACGAACTTCTTTATTAATAGCAACAGTTTTTCTGGTAAAGTTTGTGGAGTAGAAAGAAATACACAATTTCCAACTGTACAGCTCCATGAGATTTCAGAACCTGAACAGGCTCGTGTCACTGGCCCCCAGAAGTCCCCCTCCCGGCCCCTCCCAGGCACTATTCCACCTCCTGAGGGGAACTATCACCTGACTTTCAGCGTCATACATGGGTTTTATCAAGAACGTTTTGGGCTTTAATACCGGGTTCTCCAATTCAAATGCTCCCAGGGGCTCGACAGGTGTCCTCAATGCTGGGAGGGCCCGTCTGCCCCTGTACAGGTGTACTTGCTGATGGTAGCCAAAGACTCAGGCCCGGTGTCCGCAGGTAATTTGATTATGCAAGAGAAGCTGGAAGTCTAGATTTTGATGTGAAATTGTATGATTCTGGAATGTTGGCAACTCATGAAAATTTAACGTGTTGTGGAGTCCAACTCCATCCAGAACAAACAACACATGCTTATGGGCCAAATGTGGCGGGCAGGGTGCCAGTGGGGACAAGCTGGAGGGGCCCCCAGGTGTGTGGGGAGACAGGTGTGACACCCCAGTTCAGAGTGATTCACTGACATTGAAGATCAGTGGAGGGGTGACCGACTGCCGGGGCGTGGAGGCGGGGTCAGGGAGGCTCTGCAGTGGCAGTGAGGTTTCAATGGGTGCCCTGAAGGATGACACCAGGGTGAGGACAGTAAGGATCTTCCAGACAGAGGCCTGGGCTCAGTCTGAGCATTGGGTGGTCGGGAACTGCAAAGCCATCTGGTGTGACCGTGGCGGGGGCTGGAGACGTGAGCAGAAGCTACTCACTAGGCTCTGCACGGGCTGACTTGGGCAGTGAGGCGGGACAGGCGCTGGAGCCTCAGAGGAGGTTAAGCAGAGGCACGTGTAGCTGCTCTCTCTGGCAGCAAGTGTGGGGGGTGGGGTAGGGCAGCTAGGGGACACCAGGGACACAGGAGGCTGCTGTGGGGCCTTGGCCTATAATTGGGGTTCAAAGAGAGGCTGCCAGAGGCTTGGGCCCAAATTTCTGGCCTCCTAAACAAATCTTAGTCCCCACCCACCCTTGTCCATGCCCAAGGTAATTCCAACTGTATGACTATTTGGGATAAAGAAAAGTCCCCATCCTATCTAAGGGGCTTGCTGGTAAGTTTGGATTTACTTCAGGAAGGGTGTGTAGACACCCTAAGCGGCAGATCTGCTTCCGTTTCAAACGGCCACCCCGTCCCTGCAGGAGCTCTCGCCGGACACCTTGGAGTCCTACTTCTCTCCCACCCCACGTCCTGTCCTTGAGCAAATTCTTCCACATCTGCCTTGAAAGCCAATCCGGACTCTCCACCGCCACTGCCACCACCCTGGTCTGAGCCCTGGCATCGCCCGCCAGGGTCCCCTCGCCAGCCCGCAGGCTGGTCTCCCTGCTTCTGCCCTCCTCCCTGCAGCAGCCAGAGTGGTCCCATTTGACCCTAAGCCAGACGTGGCTCCCTCTGCCCGGACCCTCCACCAGCTTCTGCCTGGCTCAGAGTGAAGGCCCGAGGCCCGGCAAGGGCTACGCAGACCTGTGATCTGTCGCCCCCAGCACCCCTCGCTCACCAGGTCCAGCCATGCCACGCCTCAGTTATCCCCCCAGGGCCAGGCAGGGCTTCCGTGCTGCCTGGAACTTTCTTCCCCTTATATCCTCATGGCTTGCTCCCATGTCTCCTTCAGGTCTTGGCTTTGATGTCACCTTCTCACGGAGGCCTTCCTCGAGGCTCTCCCTCTTCCCTCCCTCCCTGCTGTAGTTTCCTTCCCGGCCTTACCCTACGCACTTGCCCATGTTCCTTCTTATTGATGTTGTTCGTGTCCTTGCTTCTCCCTGGTGCCCAACATTCAGCAGGTGCTCAGTGAGTGGATAGAAATTTCAAATCCCTCTGTGCTTCCTCTGGGTGTTTCTTATAAGACTGTGGTCCCTGAGACGTAGTTCACCTGGGCTTCTATGGCTCTGGACGCCCAGGACAGGGTTCCCAGCTAGTAGGTCCCCGAGCCCCGCCCATGTGCACACCAACCCCAGTCTCAGGCCCAGAGAAGCACCTGCTAGAGCACGCGAGGTGGGACTGGTTTTCAATGGCATACAGACACTATTGTGATGAATGTTGGATGCCTGTTTAAAAGTGCTACTGGATTCCTTGTAGCTGTTTAGCCATGATACATTTCCTCTGTCAACCAATGTCCTCAATGTCACCATTATTACATGGAAGTCCTCTCCCTCAAAATAGCTGGGAACCTGTTGCCTAGCGCCAGAGAAAGGCTCTAATAAGCAAGTCTGGAGACCCCTGGCCATCCTTCATGTGGGTTCCTGCCGGGGACACTGGCCACGATGCTTTACTCTCACCTACCCCCGGGCAGGGTGGCAGCAGCTGAGGGCAAGCATGGGCTCACCCACAGGAGCAAGGCAATTCATAATCTGTTAACCTTGAATTCTGCAAAGCCTGCCACTTGGCAAGCCAGGGGTTGTTGGAACAGTTCTCAGCTTGGGCAGAATTCAAATTAGCTCTTGCAATCAACATGCAATTAATTGTTGCATATCCTGGGCATCCGGACACTCTGCGCTGTGCAGTGTGAGGGGAGTTCAGGGAACACGGTCATCTTCCAGCAGAGGTGGGGATGGGGTTGCACACAGTTCTTACTTTGCACAAGAGTGCCTAAAAGGGTTTGTGTGAGTTTGGCCAGCTGATCTTGTTCAGATGTTAACAATAGCGGCTAGCATTCATTGAATCTACTATGTGCTGAATGTTTTTTACAGGCATGATCTCATTACAGCAGGCCAATGTGATATACCTCTGAGGTCTATTCCTCCTCTTTTTATAGTTATGGAAATTGAGGCTCAGAGAGGGTAAGTGACTTGTTCAAAGCCACACAGCTGGTCAAACCCCAGATTTGCCTTATCCCAAAGTCACTATGCCTGACCACTCTGCCCCCACTCAACCTTGAAGATTTCAGATTGGCAGCCCCTGTACAATACCCCACAACAATTTTGTGTCTGGCCTGGGACTTCCGTGGGTCATTGGGTCACGCTGTTCAGGATCTTGGGGGGAGGGAGGGGAGAGCCTGCCTGCAGAAGCCCTATTTGTCCTGCCCAACACTTGGAACCCTATATGGGGTACCTCTTTGCCACTCTTCCTGCTGTTCCCTGACATGGCAGGGAGCACAAATGACTGCTTCATCCTCGGAGGGGAGCTCTTCCCAGACACTGGAGGTGACCCCTTCCCAGACACTGGAGGTGACCCCTTCCCAGACACTGGAGGTGACCCCCAGGGGGCAGACAAACCTTTCAAACTCTACAACCCTGCGTTCCGGTAGGATACCCCCCGACCAGTCCCCCCCCACCAGTCCTGCAACTCCAGGTGCATCATGAAGCGTCCCTTCCCGCGGGCCCTGCAGGCTCTGCAGCTTCCACCCTTTGGAGAGCTCCTTTCTCAGGATCTGGAGTGGGGCTCCTTTCCGGGACCCCTTCTGCAGGAGGGTTCTGCTGGTCTGTGCCCCTCCTGGGGAGCCCCAGCAGGCTCTGCCCCAGTCTCCCATGGGCAGGGCCTCTTTGGGTCTCACGTGAGATGCCCCCTCCAGGCCGCTTGTGTTGCCCCACGTCCAGCTGTGGAGATCCTTTCTCTGGGAGCGCCTAGCCTAGCACTGTCCTCGCTTCTCAGCCCCTCCACTCGGGTGAGGGTCTCTTTCGGGGCGTCCCTGCTTTCTCAGTGCCCCTCCCGCGCCCGCGCGGGGCGCCCCCTCTCCCCGTGCGGGCGGGCGCCGGAACAGTGTCGCCGGCCGCCTGCAGGTGTCTCCCCACGGAGGGGCGCGCGTCCCTGCGCCGTGGCCGCTGCCAGGCGCCAGCGGCTCCTCGCCGAGGTGCACTCGCGCTCTGGGCTCCGGGCGCGCCGGAGCCGCTCCGCCGCCGCCGCCCGCCCCGCGCGCCCCCCGCGCCCCCCGCGCCCGCCGCGCCGCGCCCCCACCCCGGGGGGGCCATGGGCCCGCGCCGTGTCCGCCGCCGCCGATCCCAGGCGCCTCAGCCCCGGGGCGCGGCAGGCAGCGGCCGCTGACGCGGGGCGCCGGCTGCCAACTTCGCGCGCGGAGCTCCCCGGCGGTGCGGTCCCGGCGGCGCGGGCGGCATGAAGACGAGCCGCCGCGGCCGAGCGCTCCTGGCCGTGGCCCTGAACCTGCTGGCGCTGCTCTTCGCCACCACCGCCTTCCTCACCACGTACTGGTGCCAGGGCACGCAGCGGGTGCCCAAGCCCGGCTGTGGCCAGGGCGGGCGCGCCAACTGCCCCAACTCGGGCGCCAACGCCACGGCCAACGGCACCGCCGCCCCCGCCGCCGCCGCCGCCGCCGGGAACGGCCCCCCTGGCGGCGCGCTCTACAGCTGGGAGACCGGCGACGACCGCTTCCTCTTCAGGAATTTCCACACCGGCATCTGGTACTCGTGCGAGGAGGAGCTCGGCGGGCTCGGTGAGTGAGCGGCGGCGCCGGCGGGCTCGGCTCGGCTCCCCCGGGCTGCGCGGCCCCGGCGGCCCGAGCCCCAGACCCGCGCTCGCTGCTCCGGCAGGGCGAGGGGCC
Organism: Eulemur rufifrons; assembly: GCF_041146395.1. Classification (NCBI taxonomy): domain Eukaryota; kingdom Metazoa; phylum Chordata; class Mammalia; order Primates; family Lemuridae; genus Eulemur; species Eulemur rufifrons. Next base: position 17,959,185 of record NC_090996.1, read on the forward strand.
CCGCGCCGCCGCCGCGACACCGATCCCCGCGCTCGGCAGCGCTGAGGGGACGTTCGGCGCGGGGGACGCGCGTGGCCAAGGTCCGGGGGCCAGAATGTTGGGCGTCCGGGACGCCCCGCGTTCGAAGGTTCGAGGCAGAGCTCCGGCCCCTGGTGAACGCCCGCTGGCTGCTCTGGGGACGTTGCCGCGCGCCGGGAAGGTGCGTGTCCCGGGCACCCACCCCAGCTGCCGGTCGGAGGGGCGCGCGTTCCTCTCGGCGCCTGAACTCATCTCCATGCGTGCCCCCTCCTCTTCGTCCTCTCCCGGGGCGCTGGGTACCCCCACCCACCCCGGGGCACCTCTGGGGGTGGCGGTGGTGCAGGGACTCCTGCTACAAGCCACCCCTCCCACCACAGATTCTCAGAGCCGGAGCCGAGGGGGTCATTCTACTCCCACCTTCAACCGCACAGAACCTCCCAGACGGAGTGGGGATTGGGGGGAGTCCCGTGGGTCCCCGGGAAAGCTGACCCGCCCAGAGGCACCCCTATTTCCAGAAGCCAGGGAGCCCTCGGTGCCCTGGCCCCTTCCGGGGAGAGGACGCGCCTGGGGAGAAAGGAGGCAGGCGGGAAAGCATGGACAGCTCGGCGAACTCCAGGTTGTGGAGTCCGAGGGGCTTAGCTTAGCCCAAGGCTGCGATCGGAATCGGGGGGCTGACTTTTCCGAAGGCCGATCAAATTGCCCCTTGCCTGTACCCCTTTCTCTGCCCTGATAGGCAGCCAGGGCTGGAGTGAGTGTCCCAAGGCGGACAGCTAGGCAATGGCAGGGCTCAGGGACCTCTGCCTGGCCAGATCCAGGGTGGTGCTGGCCCACAAGACCCGGTCCCTTTAAAGGGGTGCTGCTCCACGGGCAGGTGTGGGGACCCTCCTGAGTGAATTGACCCCTTTCCCCAAGGTTACAACTCCCCCAGGCATGTATAGCTCTTCCCTGTGGACGTGGCATGTGTGTGTGTACTCAAGGGTAGAGGGGAGTGGACGCCAACTCCTCCTTTGCCCTGAATAAGCGATCGGCCTAAGTGGCTTAAAGGACAGAGGGGTGAGGGTGTAAACCCAGCGAGGAGCTCCTGGCCTTTGCACTAGCTGCCCCTCTGCCTGGGGGGCCCTTCCCTCCCCTGGCCGGCTCCCCCTTAGCTTTGGTGGGACGCTCCTTCCTGCCTTCTGGGGCAGGATCTTCTGGGGAGAAGACCTTGGGACCCCCCCTTTGGAGGCAGGGTCTTGTGGTCTTTGCATCTCACCACTGCCTTTACCTCCCTGTCGTGCTTGGCACAACCTGACATTTTCTGGGGCCTGTCTTTGGTCATGAGCTTGTCGCCCTTGTTCCCATAGGATGTCACTCTGCGAGGGCCAGGCGGGGTTGGTCTCATTCACTGCTGCACCCCCCCCCCCGCCTCTGGGTAGTGTCCAGTGCACAGTAGGTTTTCAATAAGTATTTGCAGGATACATGTTGGATGAGGTCTTGGGACGATGGACTGCGGGAGGCTTCCTGGGGTGCTGCTGGCTCTGGCTCGATTCTGGGGGTGTCCAACAGAACTTTTCTGCGACTCCACTTGAGCGGTGCTGGCCGTTTGTGAAAGATACGTGGTGTTTGAGTAGATCCTGTCCCCAGCTGGTTCCACCCCAGAAGACTCACTTCTGGTGTACACCCAGGACTTGAATTTTTACTGTGGGATGTAATAAAACAAATTAACTTCAAAAGGCATCTTGGCTAAAATTCCCTGCCTTCCACACAGCCCAACCCTGCCCTCTCGTACAGAGGCCTTGCCCTTGGAAACATCTGCATCCTTCGAGGCAGAGGTCCCTACGCATCCTTCTCCAAATTCAAGATGTTTCCAAGGTTTAGGACTTAACACCTCTGCCTCTCGCCAAGTTTCTCCTTTGTGTAGAATCCAGCCTCCAAGCTCCCTCACTTGGAAATACAACGCCACGCCTGGCACCGGCAATGTCCCCTCCTATGGGGAGTGTCCTGGCCCAGGCTGGTCAGCTGAGCCTCTTAACTGTCCGTGGTCTCTTCTGGCCTGAAGGTCACGGCCCCAACGCTTGCAGTTATTTCCTTGTAGCTCATCCAGGGCTTGACTTGGGATGTTCAAGCCTGAGTAATTTAAAAAATTATTAATTGAAAAATATAGAAAAACGATGTCAGCTAACATTTACGGAGCCCTTAACATGCACCAGGCCCTGTTAAAACTTCTCACCTCCAGAATTTTGTGAAATTCTGGCCACTGCCTTAGAGGTAGACACTTCTTGGGGGTGGGGTGGGGTCACTTGATCAGATGAGGAATTGGAGGCTCAGAGAGGTTTCTGACAAGGGAGCCTGAACTGTCTTCTTGGGGACAGAAAAGAATCCCAGTAAAGTGACTCGGGAGAGAATGGCGCAGGTGGGGGAGGTCAGAGAAGGCGACATTCTGGGGCCTCGGCTAAGACCTCCGCTCCCAGTCCTCTGGTAGTTAAAAACACGGATGGTTAATTTGTTGAGCAAATAAATGAAACAAACCCACAATTTCCTCTTGGCCGCTGTTGGCTAGAGATCATCCCTCTCAGAAAATCACAGTTTTCCTCTCTGGGAGCTTGGAAAATAGTTATCGGCTTGTCAGTGCCGGTGAGAAATGTGGAAGGTTGGAGCCGGCGGGGGTGGTTTCTGAAGCTGATCCCACAGCGCCCAAATCCTGCCTTCCACAAGGCTGCGGTCCTAAAAGGATGTTAGGAAGTACCTGGCCACAAACTTTTGTTGCCTTGACAACCCTTTTTGTGGGTTCTGCGACCATTGTATTTTTTTTGACGTGAAGAGGAAATAACACCCCAACAATCCCCTGAACAAAATCCTGCCTCCCACCCCCAGACATCGAGGATGAACTAACTTCCTCCCCTCCCTTCCCGTGAAACTCCGGGCAAAGCTTCCTTCCCGTCTCTGTGTTTTCCATACACCCAGATGAAAACACCAGCCGGCAAATCCTAACCTCTCCGTGAGAAGCGGCCGCTAACTGTTCCTTCCTTCTCGAACGCCTGTTTGCCTGTTCGGTGATTTCTTTCTGTGCTCGGAAAAACCTCTCCCCACTCTGGGCAGCTACAGGGAAATCTAATAAGCCCTTTTTCCCACACTAAAAATCTCCAGCGTTCACAAAGGAAACTGCAGCCTGCCCTAAACAGACACACTTTCACCAGACCCGGCACAAAGGAACCTTTTCTCCTTGCTCCAAGAAGGAGCATCGGCGGCCTTCCACACAGAAAGGGAAGCGTGGCCTCGACACAGACTCACCCCAAGCCCTTCACGCAAATTGGATTTCTCTTCTGGTTTAGATGTGCGGGGAGGTGGGGTGGGGGAACGTGCAGCCTTCTTGGCGGCGTGGGTGGAGGGAGCAGAGGAGAGGCCTGGAGGAGGGAAGAGTGAGGGTCTGGGGTAGGAGCCATGCTGGAGCAGGTGGGGGCTCGCGCCAGCTGGAAGCACAGGTGACATTCGTGGGCATCGGGCCCACGCGTTGGACTTCATTCTGCACCCGTTCGAGCCTGAGAAGATGGGTGGCCTGGGGAGATTGCGGGAACAGCAGGGTCTTGCAGGGGCGGGTTGTAAGGCTGCCAGGAGGGAGGTGGGATTGGAGAGAGAAGGGAGAGACCAGTCACAGGGCCAGGTGGCCGGGTGAAGCCACAAGGTGCATGTGGGACCCAGCGTGCCCCGCACAGTGGCGGCCCCACCCGCAGTCCCAGAGACTTTGGAGGAGGAGCACGTTTCCAATGGACTCTATCTAGAACCACTCTCCCCTGTATGACAGGTGGAAGTTCAAGGCTGGGCTCCACCTCTTACTAGCAGTGTGGCTTCAGGACAGAGCCTCCCTCGGCTACCCGGCAGACGGGGATCGGAGCAGCTAGCACCTGCCCGAGGTGCGTGGAGTCAGTGAACACCCTGGGCACAATCTGGCCTCAGGGCCTTTGTATAGGCTGTTCCCTCTTCCTGGAATGCTCTTCCTGCAGACATGCCCACGAGCGTTTCCCACAACTTCAAGCCTGGGCTCAGCTCTCTCCAACCACCTCATTCAAGATCAATCCCCCACATCTGCTGCTTAACTTTTATTCAAGTGCTTCCCGCCATTGACCTTCCCTCAGTGGTACTTGCTTTGTGAATTGCGCTGATGTTTCATCTGCATTGCTCGCTGCTGGTTCCCTGGTGGTCAGAACGCCAGCACGTGGCAGGTGCTCAGTGAGTATTTGTGGCATGCACTTTGGTGATGGTTACTGCTGTCGCTCTTGGGATCCGGTTCTTTCCCCAGGCTGAGGCGGGGGGCTGACCGGGGACCCTGCCCCTTCTAGTGAGGTGCCCCTTCTACCTGCTCCCCCTCTCCCCTGAGCCTGGGAGAACCTCCCCCCCCCGCTAGCCTCCCAGTACCTCTCTTGCCTCCCCTTCTTTGCTGCATGAACCCCAGCTCTTCTGTCCAATCCCCTAAATTATGATGCTACATTTTTCACTAGCGTGATGTCCCCGACCAGGAGGTTTCTAGTACTTGGGAGTATGTTGGTATAATATATATTTTTTGGCTTTTTAAAATTTTTAATTTCTGGTTTTTAAATTTTAATAGATGGAGGGGGTCCAAGTTGAATTCCATGACATGTATACTTTGTATAGCGGTGGGGTGTAATGTTATATTAGCCAGGGTTCCTGCGGGAGCATCTGACGGGCAAAGATTGGGACTTTGGAAGGTGCTGCTCTAAGCCCTCGACAAGTGTTACTTCCTTTCACCCCCTAATAGCCCTATGAGGTGGGTGCCATGGTTATACCCCCATTTTCCAGATGAGGAAACCGAGGCACAGAGAGGTGAAGTGACTTGCTCAAGGTCACACAGCTAGTAAGTGGCAGAGCTGGGATCTGCACCAGGCAGGAGGCTCCAGAGCCTGGCTGTCACCTGCCCCCTCCACGCCCACACCCCCATTCATTCAGGCTCCCTGGGCTCCTCCATCCGGCCTCATGGGGAGGAGTCACGTGCCCCAGGCTCGACTGTAGGCTGATGCCATTGTGCTGGGTGGCTGGGGGTAAGTCACACTCCGCCTCTCTGGCCCTTTCTATCTCACGTGTGCAATGAGGGCTTTGTTCTGTTTTTGTCTGGACGATGGAGGTGGCTGATCACTGTTCTCGTGACCACAGGCTTTGGGGCCAGACAGTTTGGGTTCCAGTCCCCGTGTCACCACTTGCCTGCTGTGTAGCCTTGGGTAGGGCTTTGCCCTCACTGGGCCTCAGTTTCCCTGGCAGGGGCCTGAGGATGACACCTGCCTCGCCATCACATGGTGCCTGCTGTCACCTGACCCTCATGTCAGAGGCTGCACGCAGCTGGCCCTCGGTCAGATCGGGACTGGATCTTTGTTTTCTTTGGCCCTGCAGTGTTGACAGTGTGTTTGGATAAGTTGCCAACGTTTGAAAATTGAGGAACTTCACAGAAACATCTGGATTTATGGCTTTTCTTGAAAAGCTGGCAGATCTGTCGGTACCAGGCCAAGGTTCCTGTGGGAGGGGGCTGTCCTTCTGGGGAGCCCATAGCCTGTGCCCCTGTTCCACCTCCTCCCCGTTTTCATGAATTGCCACCCCTGCCAGTGCTGGGGCCTCTGCGTCCTCATCGATGCCCATGTCTGGTCCACTGGCCAGTCCTGCTGGCTGGTCATTCGGCGTCCAGCCCAGCCCGACCACACCCTGCAGCCCCGGCGCCCCCCTGGGCCAGGGCAGCAGCCCTTGCTGGGCCTTGCTTCTGCCTTTGGCCCCCAGGGTCTGTTCTCCACCCAGCAGCCAGAGGGGCCCTGTTACACCTGAGCCAGATCGCCTCCTTCCTCTGCTCAGGACCTCCAATGCATCCTGCCTCACTCAGGGCCACAGCTGAGGGCCTTTGATGCCTGCTAGGCCTACTCTGACTTGTCCCACTGCCTCTCCGACCATCCCTTCTCTTCTCCACCCCCGCAGTCACTCCGCCCCAGCCACACCAGCCCTCTTGCTGGGCCTTGAGCAGGACATGATGCTCCTGCCTCAGGACTCTTGCACTTGCTGTTCCTTCTGTCTGGGACTCCTCCCCCAGAAATCCACAAGGCACAAGCACAGGGACACACTCAGGCAGGTCACTGCTCAAATGTCCTCTTGTCAGTTAGGACTTCCTGGCCTACCCCACTGAAATCAGCCCCCTCATCGCCCTCAGCACGTCCTCCTCCCAGCCGGTTTCCCCAGTGCTCTGATTGCTGTCCTACTGCTACACAGCATGCTTGTTTCCCCTCAGTCTCCCTGTCCCCTGCCGACGCTGTGGGCATAGGCCGTGTCCAGTTCACATATGCTCCATCCCAGAACCCGGGCGAGCCGGCACTTAGTAAGGGTTCGGTGTGCCAGCTGGTCTAGGTTCTGCGATGGACATTGTGTGAATGCACCGAGCCTTTAGAAGGGCTCCGTGAGTACTCGTTGCATGCGCTTGGGGTTCTGGGAACTTCTGTGTGCAGAGAGAGGGTCTGTCCTCTGTGCCATCGTTCCCTGGACTCATCGCCTGTTCTTTCTTCCCTCCTCCCTCTCTTGTTTTGCTCCTGAGAAGAGGTGTTCGGTGGGACACCGTAGGGGCTGAAGGGGCTCACGGTCATCCCATGTTTAAATCCTGGGGTGCCAGACTCATCCCAGGGATACCGCGACCTCTGGCCTCTGCGCTGCCTGCAGGACAGTGGTGCTTAAGCTCTTTGGGTCCCAAGCGACAGGAACAGGCTTGATCCCAAGTAAGAGTAAAGGAGAGTTTATTAGGACGGTGCTGCTGCTCACAGGGGCCAGGGAAAGGGGAAATCGCTAGCCCTCAGGGTTGATGGTCCAGAGCCATCAACCAGAATCCCGCAGGGGCCAGGCTGGAAACCTAAGAGGGTGACAGGAAGAGGGAGTGGTGGGGGCTGGGAGGGCGGGGGCAAGAGCTCCTCACTCCAGGTGATTGTTACCATTGCAGGATGGGGGCCCAGGTGGGGCCAGTTGTCCTTTTTATCAAAACTCCAGGTTTTTATATGAAATCTCTTGATTGATTGTTAACATCTGACGATGCATTCAATTTATATAAACGACACCTGGCCTGCGGGCCAATGCCAAACACTTCGAGAGTTGGGAGATCCTCGTCCCGCCAGGTTGCAACTTCTAGGCCAGCGGTTCGCTGTCACAGGATTGGGGGCCAGTGCCCGGGTCTAATGGGCCGAGGTCTTGCGAGAGAGTCTGATTGGACAGTGGGGATCGGGCGGCCCTGGCTGTTCTGCGCTGGAAGTGGGGACGTCTGCGGCAGACCCCCACCCTGCAGGTAGGTGGGCACAACTCTGAGATGGGTGTACGGACCAGGCCTTGGGCAGATGACCCCAAAGGAGCAGCTCTGGTGGCCAAGACTCCAGGGCTCAGTGCCAGTGAGGGGGGCTCAATGGCAGTGGGCGCAGGGAAAAAGCGTCTCTCATCAGGGAATCTCATGGTAGAAAAGTCCAGGGTGGTGATGTGGCTGGGTTGCACGATGCTATTGGGACTTTGTCTCTTCCTAGCGCTTGGCTCTGCCTTCCTCTGGGTTAGCGTCACCTCCAGGTGGGCTCTCCCTATGTGGTAGTCCCTGAAGACTTTGAACTTACCTCTTATCCTTAACTTCAGGGGAGAAGAGAGATCTTCCTCCCCAAGGTGTACACAGAAGTCCCAGCACTGGTTCTCACTGGATCAGCTTGGCTGTGTCCTCACCCCTAGACCTGTTGGTGGGGCCCGTGGGGATGGATTGTGTTGAAAGGCCAGGCCTTGGTCACATGCCCACCCTCGGATGGGAGCTGAGGACAGCCCCACCTAAACCATGTAGAAGAGAGAGTACATGGGTTAGCTATTGTCACAGTCATGCTGTGTAACAACAACCGCAAAACCTCAGTGGCACACAATTGCAAGTATTTATTCAGAGTCTGTGGTCAGTAATTTAGGTTGGGCTGTGCTGGGTCCTTCCCATGTGTGGCTTTTCTGGAGCAGTGGGGGTAGCTGGGCTGTGTGTCTCTTGTACTCCAACAGGCTGGCCGGCCAGATCCTCATGGTGGTGGCAGAGATGTGAAAGCCAGAGCAGGCCACGTGGTGCCCATGCTTTTCAAGCCTCTACTTACGTGGCATTTGCCTATATCCCACTGGCCAAAGCAAGTGGCACGGCTGAGCCCAGCGTTGGCGTGGGAGGGCACTGCTGGGTTACAACCGCCAAGGGCCTGGGCACAGGGAGGGTTGAGGAATTGGGCCATTAAAACAATCACTTGTGGCCGGACACAGTGGCTCACGCCTGTAATCCCAGCACTCTGGGAGGCCGAGGTGGGAGGATCACTTGGGCCCAGGAGTTTGAGACCAGCCTGAGCAACATAGTAAGACCCTGTCTATACAAAACAATAGAAAAAAAATTAGCAGGGCGTGGTGTCGCAAGCCTGTAGTCCCAACTACTCAGGAGGCTGAGGCAGGAGGATCACTTGAACCCAGGAGTTTGAGGTTGCTGTGAGCTGTGATGACACCACTGCACGCTAGCCTGGGTGACAGAGTGAGACTCTGTCTCAAGAAATAAACAAACAAACAAATGAAAGCCTGAAAAACAATCACTCTGCCACAGGTGGTTCCTCAAAATTGGGGCTGGTCCCGTAAAGGGGCAACAGGTGCTGGTGATGGCGCACAACGAGGAAACTGAAGGAGTCTGTGGCCACGTCTTCCGTCCTGTTAGCCAAGTGGCTGCAGCTGTGCCTGAGTTCAGAGGTCTTTATTGTTTGGTGTAACAGGACGCTATGATGGTGCACTAGAACCTTCCTCCCAGAGACGTGCATCCCTGGAAACACACCATTTGGCCCAGGTCTTCCTCAGCGCCGTCACCAGAGCCCACCCCAGCCAGGGTGAGGAGCTCTGATCCATCTGGTGGGTCCCAGGCTTGGCAGTGCCACAGGATGATTGAGGGACCTTGTTGAGATTTAGAGGCCCAGGGCCTTGCCCTTGGACCGTCTGCTTGGTGGGTCTGGGGGGAGGCCCAGGAATCTGCATTTCTAACCGGCTCCCCAGGGCTTTCTGGAGCACAGCCAGGCAGGGGGCCAGTGTCCTGGTCCCCTTTCACTTTGCAGCCCAGAGTGGGCAGGGCTGGGTGGGCGTCTGCAGCATCTGGGGCGGAGCTGGGCGTGGGCCAGGGCCCTGCTGCCAGCCGGTGCTTGCTCTTGGTCTAGCCCCTGCCACTGCTGTGACCTCTCTCGGTGCCACCTTCTCTCACTCTGCTCCACCGCGCAGGCCTCCCTGCAGCTCCAGGGACACACCAGGCTCATTCGCCACCTCAGGGCATTTGCTCTTGCTGGTCCCTCGCCCGGAATTCCCTTTCTCTGTACGTGGAAGACTGTATGCTTTTGGTGTCAGCTCAGCTGCCACATCTGCGGGTGCCCCCAGCCCCCCAGCCCTCCCGCTGTCTCCTCTCAAGGCCTCTTTCCTTCGCTGCATGGACCACTTGCTGAAGTGACCTTGAGTCTTTATTTCTGTGTGTGTTTATGGTTCGTATCTCTTGTCCTTAAGTGAGCACCTTATGAGCAGAGCAGACACCGTGATTAACTTCCCCACTGTGGTGTCCCCGGGACCCAGTGGCCCTTAGTAGGCAGCAGAATCCCTTTGGACGGGAAAGCTGGTACCCCGTGTCTCACCAGGGTGTCTCTGGTCATTCTGTGGAACGTGCGTGTTACCTTGGAAATGCTCAAAACAGAATTAAGAGCAGGTGTACGAAGCAAAGCATTCAGGGCCACTGGGAGCCGGGGCAGCTGGGGGAGGAGATTGGGGGGTGGGGTGACTGCAGGACCACACAGACCAGGGCAGACGCCCTCCTGGGTGGAGCCCGGGCTCCAGGACCCCTTGACCCGAGGCCTGGGCAGGTGCTTGAGGGTCCTGAGGAAGGTGTGGCCCGGGAGGGACAGGGGTGGAGACAGTGTTCAGGACGGAGGAAGCTGGAGTTTTTCGGAACTCTTGCGGGTTGTCAGAGGAAACGCGGCTCTCGGTTTCCTTACCTGAAAGGTGGGGATAGTAGCGGCACTGAGTTCTTGCATTTTCCTTCCTGCGATTCCTGATTGCTTTTTATCTACTATAGCATTGAGTCCAAAAACTAATACAATGGAGCTGAGCTCTATCACCGGATGCAGCGAGGTGTGGAAGGTGGTCTGGCCCTGAACGTGGCTGTGGGAGGCAGGGTCCCCTGTCAGGGGCTGTCCCTGTCCCCGATGGTGGGGCCTGGGCACGGGCGCCTGTGCTCAGCTTCTGGCTGCAGAGCCAGGTGGGTGCTCAGGCCAGAGCCCGGGCAGGGCTGCAGCTGTGGCAGCCTTGTCCCGTGTCCCAGCCTCCCCAGGGTGTGGGTCAGGGATGGCCGTGGGGCAGGGGAGGGAAGGAGACAGGTATTGTGAGGGCTGACAGACACAGAGGGAGCGACACACACACTCTGAGAGGGACACACCGAATGGCTGAGATGGGGCAGAGGGAGCCAGAAGGGCAGGTGGAGGGGACAGAGACAGAGCGAGAGGGAGACGCAGGGACAGGGAGACATGTGCAGAGGGAAAGAGGGGGAGAGATGGAGACCCAGAGACAGACAAAGGACACGGAGGCACAAACATAGGGACACATACACAGGGGGAGATACAGAGAGAAACAAAGACAGAAACAGAAAAAGAGAAATAGACAAAGGGAGAGTGACGGAGACACGTGCACACACATGCACACATACAAGCACACAGGTGTGCTCACGCACAGGGAGGAGGGGGCCAGTGAGGGGAGGCGGGAGGTGCACGCATGTCCCCTCCCACTCTCTCTGTCCCAGGGCCTGTGTCTAGGCAAGAGGAGGCCCCTGCAGGGAGGCAGGTGCCAGGCCAGGCCCTCCGCCAGCCTCTCCTCCACACCCCAGGGTGGCAGTGGGTGGGCGCAGTGTTTGGACGAGGGGGCTTCAGTCCCTCCCTGGCCCCTGTCCAAGCTGCCCAAGTCACAGCAATAATAACAAGTCTTACATAAAGCATGAATAGAATAGTAAAAACATTTAGGAGAACTGTGCTATTTTTACAAGACTCTCACACTCTTAAGTAAACCCAGTACGTGGGAAGTCACTCGGAATGTGCCCTGTCCCCTCTGGATGCGCTCGTGGAGCCGTCACTCTCCTGTCTGTATCCTCGTCTCCCTTCTTTGCGGGCCTCTCTCCACCCTGCTTTCTCCACGGGGTCCCGTGCTGGAAGGGGGAGAGGGAGGCCACTGGCTACCCCGCCTGTGCCCTCTGTGTCCTTGTCCCCTGCAGCCCCACCCCCTGGGGGAGCTTACGGGTGGTCCCTGAAGGAGCCTCCCCAGATCACAGTTGCGTGGAGTGTGGGGGCAGGAGACTTGGACACAAGTCACTGGTCACTGTCTGCTCGGTGGCTCTCTCCATGTGGGGGCCTAACAGACGTCTCACATTAAGTCCCAAACCAGCCATCTGCTCCTCGGCCCTCCTTGGCCAGATCTCCCGATCTGGGAGGCTTCGGGTGAGCGTGGTTTGTTTCTTGCTCAGGTGACATCACAGCAGGTCAGCTGGGGCCATCCCATGCTGTCCTCCTCTGTCTCTGGGTCCCACGGCTGGCAAGGCAGGGGAGGCAGAGGCGTTCTTGCCTGCAGGTGGCACGTACCCTGCTGCCTGCATTTCACTGGCCACCTCTGCCTGCTCAGGGACTGGAGAATTGCAGTCCCACCGTGTGCCCGGAAAGCGGACAGCTGGGAACAATGGCGACAGCACAGGTGACGCTTCCACCCCCACGCACCCCTCCCTCAGCCCCATCTCAACACGTGGCAGCATCGTCCTTCCACTTTCTCAGGCAAAAGGCCTTGGACCCGTCTCACCTCCTTTTCTCTTGATCTTTCTTTCTCTCTCTCTTTCCTTCTCTCTCTTTCACACACCATTCGGTCCACAGGATCCGGCCATCTCTCCCTGTCCGTCTCCTCTGCAGTCTGCACCTGCACCGTCGCTTGTCTGGATGACTCCAGCTCCCCTCCCTGGTCCTCCTGCTTCCACATGTCCCCACAGTCTGCTGAGCGATCCCCCTGGACGCTGGTGATGTCCCTCTGCTCAGACCCTCCAGCGGCTCCCATCTCACTCTGGGCAAAGCCAGCGTCCTCCCAGTGGCTCCAAGCCCCGCCCTGCCCTTCTGTTTTATTCTCTGACTTACCTCTTCCTCGCCTTCTCTGCTCCAGCCCCACTGTCCTCTTGCCTTTTGCTCACACAGCTCCAGGCTGCTCCTGCCCCAGGGCCTTTGCACTTGAGGTTCCCTTAGCCTGAAACTCTTTCCCCAGTGTCCACTGCCTCACTTGGCCCAGAAGCTCCCTTGTGAGTGAGGTCTTCCCTGGCCACCCTGTTGGAAATTGCAGCCCGCACCCCCGGCCCACACCTTTTTCTACTACGCAGCTTCATTTTTTGTTTTTCATAACAGTTCTCCCCACCTGACATGCTGCCAGTCGCTGGATCTACCTCAGTGCCTCAGTGATGTGCAGCCCACGCTTGAAGAATCACTGTTTGCATTAACTCTTTGTTTTAGGAACAAGGAAACGCAAGTCTCTGCAGGAAAAGGCCCTTTTCCAAACCATCCCCCAGTCACTGGCAGAGCTGGCAGGAGAACCTGGGGCCTTGCTTTCTAGTTGCTGACCTTTGATTATCCCTTAGGGATCCACTAGACCTTGACCTTCACTTTTATGACTTACGCCCTGTTTGTCAGAACGACTGTTCTTTTAAAAATGCTTCCACACTCCTCCCCTAAAAGCCACATTTCCTGGGACAGGTAGGAAATGAACAGTTGAAATTACTTAGAAGAAAGGCTTTGAATTCTTGTTCATTCTTTTGTTCATTTTCATGAACACCTACTATGTGCTAGGTTTTGTCTGGGTGCGGGGGATTATAGCAGGAAACAAGACAGATGATGGTTTTACATTCTAGAGAAGGAAGACAGACAAGAGTTTGTTTCTCCATTCGTGCATGGAAACTATATTTACTGAGCCCCTGCCAAGGCCACCGTGGATTCAGTGGTGGATGAAACAGACAAAGCTCTTGTCTTCACGGAGCTTACACTCCAGTGGAGACAGACGATGAGAACAGATGTATTGGTGACTGTGGCTTAGACAGCACCAGACTCAGACTAAGAATGGCCCTTGGGACTCAGGGGGTCAGAGGAGCGGTTGGTTCCCTCTGAGGAGGGGAAAGCTAACAGGCTCTTGATCGTGTAAGCCAGTCCCAGCGTCTCTGTGACTTTTGAAGCCTATATTTAATTCTTCCTCTAATCGTAACGGAGTAGAATTTTGAGACCCGTGGTCAACTTCCCATCCATGAACTTGCTGGCTGAGTTGTTCAACCCTTGAAGTATTTTCTAGGAATGTTATTACTGTCTTTAAAGATTTGTCCTCCTTTATATCATAAGAGATTACTTGGAAGGATTTTCTGGAAGCCTGTCTTGCTTCCTTTGGTCTTCATTCATTGACTCATTCATCACATATATACCTAGAGGAATACTTGGTGAACAAGAGAAACAAGGTCCCTGCCCACAAGGAGCTTCCATTCCAGGGGAGGGAGAGCAAATGAATAAGTTCAAACATAGATAAATCAATAGTTTCATACAGACACCAGTGTGGTGAATGCTATGAAGCAGGGTCATGAGGTCGCTTTTGAGGGTGGAGCTTTTGATAGGATGTCTGGAAGTTTCTATGACATGGTGACATTTGAACTGAGACCTGAATGGCCAGAGGGGGCCAGCCACACAGAGTTCTGGGAGGTAGGGGGAGGGGAAGCATTCCTGGCAGAATAAGTTTGTCCTGGGTGATTGGTCACTAGTTTTCTACTTCTCGAGCCAATTTGTAGTGAGTTGTTTTCTCAGAAAATCATTTCTTCACCAAAAGTTTCAAATTTATTTGCATAAAATTTAGCTTAGTATATTCCAGGGATTAAAAGAAAAAGCCCCTCTATCATGAGTTTCCTTTTCTCACTCCTCATTGTATATATTTATGTTTTGTTTTTTTTTTTCCCCTCTTTCCCTTGTCTTGCCCAGTCTGTTGCAGGTGATAATTGCTTTGCAGAGAGAGCTGACTGGCTTGATGCCTTTACATGGATCTGTACTGAGATTTCACATCCTTGGACCCCAGGCTTGGTGATTTTGTTCCAGTCACTTCTTTTTTCCCCCCACCCCAGTCTGGATCTTGCCAGCTTGGCCGTTTTATTGCTCCCCACCCGTTCTCCCCTCCCTTTAAAAAAAAAAAAAAAAAAAAAAGAATCAGTACTCTTGTATTTATTGATTCTGTTTAAATTTTCTGATACGGCTTTGTTTTCTTTTGGCCTACTTTTCTGAGCTTTGTTCTTGTTTTCAAGTTTTTGGGTTGAAAACTTTATTTTCATGGTGAAAAAAATAATGAATGCATTTAATGCTATGAGTTTGCCTCTGAGCACCACTTTGGCCATATCCTATGAGTTTGAAAACGTGCTTTCTTTGGAATGATTTTCTAAAAATTCTGCAATTATAGTTTTGTTTCTAAAAGTTCTGATTTCAGTTTTGTTACTCCATGGATCCAAGAATAATTTGGTAGAGTGTTTAGAAATTTATCAGTGCTTTGTGTTCTTTTGCCTAAATTTTTGTCCTCAATTTCTGATTTTACTGAATGGTAGAGGAGAAGGTGCCCTGTGCAATTTCTGCTCCATATTTTTTTGTTGGTAAATGTTTTATTTGAAAAAGCAGGCATATTCCCTGTGTGGTTTAAAGCAGCTTTATAAATAGCATTATTTAAGGACTCTATATTATTTATTTATCTTTACTCTCTTGATCTGCCAAAAGCTGAATGAGGTAGGTCAAACTCTTTCTCTTCAATAGGATTCTTTCCCTTTTTGCTTGAATTTCTGATAGTTTTTGTTTTTATAAAGTTTGATTCTGTGTTATTCATCACAGAAAGATTCATGACAGTTATATTTTCATTGTGGAATTGTGGATTTTATCTTTTGTCAAGATAAAATGACTATTTTCCCCTAGCGAATGCTTTTTACTTTGAATTCTATTTTTTCATATTTTAATATTGCTATCCCTGAATTCTTTTGTTTGTGTTACCTTGGTAGATCTCTTAGTAGCCTTTTTATTTTAACTTTTCCATGTCTTTTTGTTGGGTGCATAGCTGGTAAGAACAGTAAAGTTGGCTTTATTTATTTATTTTTGGTGCAACCTGAGGGTCTTAACCAAATAACATTTATTTCTATAATGAATGCATTTGATCTCAGTTCTTTCTTTTTGTTGAATGCGTTTGATTCTTAATTCTTTTTTCTTGAAACATTTTCTCTGTTTTATCTTCTATAAGGTTTTGCTTCTTTTTTCTTTACCAATGATTTAAAAAGCATACATACTGATGTTAATTCTATTTTTAAGAGTTAGACTTCTATTTCTCTTATAATTATCAAGAACAAAACAGTATATGTTACATTTTCCCTGGTAGGATGGGAAAATTGGTTGCTCTTGAATGCTGTTTTTTACTCATATTTGTAACCATAATTGCAACTGAATTCCATGCTTAACTAATTTCATTGCTAACTGTAAGTCCCTTTAGTAAACTTTGTCCTTCTTTTTATTCACATGTCTTGGTGGTTTTTGAACGCTAGATATGACGGTGCCTGGGCTGGCCACGAGCTATGCTGTGTGCCAGATCCCTGCTGGGTAGCGGTGAAGAGGACCACTAGGTTCCTGCCCTTGTGGAACTATCAGTCATGTGTTTGTGTTCATGTATGTGTGTATGCATACACATGTGTGTACATGCGTGTGAACGATACACAATTCATCCTCCTCTGAGGAAGTGATATCTAAGTTCAACTTGAAGAGTGACAGGAAGCCGGCCATGGGCAATCAGAGGAAGTGGTGCCCAGACAGAGGGCACGGCACACGCAAAGGCCGTGTGTGTTACGGAGAGAAGCCTGGGGTGGCCGGAGCGCCGTGAGCAAGGGAGTGGTGTGAGCGCAGTGGGAGGGCGAGGGTGGACTCTGTCCTCAGTGCTCGTGTCGCCCTTCCCAGCTCTTGTTTACCTAAGAGTATCTCCGCCTGGCGACACAGCGGGGCAGAGAACCTACAGGTTCAAACCTTTCCCCTCAACATCTCGCAGGCATCACTCCCTACCTTCCGGCATCTAGTGTTGAGAAAGAGATGTCTGAGGTCAGCCCAATTTTGTTCCTTTGTGGGCCGCTTATTATTATTTTTTCCTGAATTCTTGTATGATTTTTTCCCCCATTCATCCTCAAAATAGAGAATTTCATCATGGAATATAGACATGTTGGTTTTCTCGTTGGCCTGGCACCTGTTGAGGTCAGCTTGGGAAGGCTTGATTGTACTATCATAATTTTTATTATTGGGGAAACTTTATTTTTTAAAGCAGTTTTAGGTTCACAGTGAAATTGAGCAGAAGGTATAGACATAGCCCACCTACTCCCTCCCCCGACACATGCACAGCCTCTGCCATTATCAACACCCCTGCCGGAGTGGTCATTTGTCACAATTGATGAACCTACCTTGACACATCGTCGTCACCCCAGGTGCGTAGTTTACATTAGAGTTCATTTGTGGTGCTGTGTGTTCGGTGAGTTTGGACAGCTGTAGAATGACATATATCAACTATTACAGCATCATACAATTTTTCACTTCCTTAAAAATCCTCTGTGCTCTGCTCGTTCATGCTTTCCTCCCCCGAACCCCATGACAACCACACATCTTTTTACTGTCTCCATAGTTTGCATGTTGCAGAATGTATATAGCTGAAATCATATACGTAGCCTTTTTGGATGGTTTCTTTCACTGACTAATATGCATGTAAGTTTTCTCCATGTCTTTTCCTGGCTTGATAGCACGTTTCTCTTTCGTGCAGAATTGCCTGGATATACCACAGTTGATTCATTCACTTCCTGAAGGACATCTTGGCTGCCTCCAAGTTTTGGCAATTGTGAATACAGCTGCTATAAACATCTGTGTGCAGCTTTTTGTGTGGGCATAAGTTTTCAACTAAATACCAAGAAGTGTGATTTTTGGGTCGTATGGGAAAGTTATATTTAGTTTTGTAAGAAACCACTAAACTGTCTTTCAAAGTGGCTGTACCATTTTTCATTCTCAGGAGCAATGAGTGAGAGTTCTCTTTCTCCACATCCTTGCCAGCATTGGGTGTTGTCAGTTTTCTGGGTTTTACATTTTAAATTGTTTCTATCATCCTGTTTCCTGCTACTTCCTCCCATCCATCCGGGCTTTTCTTGAGGAGCACCACTTATTTATGGGATTGGTTTCTGTTCTCTGACCTCTTGTCTATCATTTTAATGTTCTTTTTGTCTCATTCTTTTGTATTCTATACTTTAGAAAGTTCATTCTCCAGCTGTTGGTGTCTCCGAATGTTCGAGAGATAGGACTCCAAGCCTCAAATCCTTTATACTTTTCTACACTGGTCATCAAAGCTAGCCTCGCTAGACCAGCTTTGAGGATGCCTTTGTCTGGACTGAGAGCTCTCTTCCTTGCTGCCTCCCCCTTGCGGTCCAGCCTGACTCCTGTTTGGTCTTCTAAGGATGGGAAATGAGGTACTTCCACCAAAGCGAGAGAAGGCTCTAGGCCCTAGTTCCAGTTCCAGCTCAGAGAAGACACATAAAAGAAAGAAAAATTTCTCTCTGCCCCTAGTGTTGTGCCTAATTATGTCCCTGACTCATATCAAAATGCCTCCTCCTTGGCAGTGAATTAACTTTCTAGAGCTCAGTGTCACAAACACTCTACATTGTTGATTCAATTTTCTGTAGGATTGAGTCTGCTCTTTGCTGCTTCAAATATGTATTTAAACTCTGCTTTTGCATTTTTAGTTCCTTTTCAGTCCTCCCTTTCCTCATTTGGCTTCTATTTCACCTAGACCGCCTTTCTGGCAGCTTTCCGTAACTAAATCTGTTGTCTTATCTTCCAATCTGCCAAGTTTTAGTTATAGCGTTTGTATTTTCTTAGGGACACAAACACATGCTTTCATGAATGATTTCGTGTTTCCCGTAATAGTTACATCTCAAAGACCTGCTTTTATTCCCTACCTTGTGTGTATCCTTCCTCTGGTTAGGTTGTAGAATTGTCCGCAGCATCCCACTCGTAAGGATTTTCCCTCCTCTCCATTTTCTTTTGGGCGTGGGCGGGTCTCAGGCCTCGCGTTTACTCATAAGTAGGGTGAGTGGGTTCTCCTGGATTCTTCTCACTTTTCATGGGGTTGCCGTTGGCCCTCCTCTTCCACGGTACCGCTGGCTGGCGTTTGTATCACCGAACAGGTTTCTGTTCTTTCGGGTTTACATTTTGTGACTTTGTTAGCTGGAGGTAGGATCCGCCTCTCTCACCTCCTGGCGGTTTAATTATGGAAAAAAGGGACCATCTGCGTGTTATTTGGAGCACTCTGTAGTTCCTTTCTTAACAGAAATGGTTAATGTAAAACTACAGTTCCCAACGTGCACCGTTTCTACATTTCTCCTAGTCTCTGCCCGGTTTTCTTTTGCAGCTCAAGATGCTGAATGGATGGAAGTGGGGAATGCACAGTCCTGGTCGGCTCAGAAACTTCCAGCCATTCAGCATCTGCGACGCTCGGGGAAGGCACGTGGCTGCCGGGTGTAAAGGAGTGTGCCTGGCGTCTTGAGTGACAAAGAGTTTAGTGCTACAGACACCAGCCAGCGTTAGCACTGACAATATGAGAGGGAAGATCTGACAGCCACCAGGTGAAAAATGAGGCGGTTCAAAGAAAACCCACCTGCTCTATCTGTGAGTAAATGTTAGGCCTGGAGACACCTGTGCAGTGTAGGCTTTGCTGAAGGGCAGGGGAGGGCGTGGCAGACGTCATCACAGGATTTAGAATCAAAACGATGTGAGTAGAACTGTGGTCCATGTATTCATTCATTGACTTTCTCATTCACTCATTCGTTCCATGAGCATCAGTAAGCTGTGGGTGTGCATGAGTATTATATCAGGGGCTCTGTCCTCGTGAGTATCTTCGTCCCGATAGCTACTGGAGGTGAGAGACAATGCATTGGGTCTTTGTCCTGCGAGGAACCCTGCTATTGCTAGCTCTGTGTGACCTTGAGGACATGACTCCACCTAATAGGGCCTCATTTTACCCGGCAATAAAATGGCGATAAAAACCAAACATCTTAGGAGTTGTCATGAGGTTGAGAGGACACAGCACGTGATACACATTTGCTACCATGACGTCTACTTAGGCACTGGGAATGCACAGAGATGGCCTGAGAGGGCACGGGTTGGGAAGATGGAGTTTGGCCAGATCTTAAGTGATTCTAAGGGATGCCTGGTGGCCAGCACCGCCCTGCCTGCACATTCGCCACCTGCCCGGTGACCAGAGGGGCTGCCAGAGCCCAGTGGAGGGAAGGTTCTCAGGCTTAGAGGGGCTGTGAGTGCATCTTCATCTCCTGGGAGTCTCGGGTTGCTGGAAGGGCATGTGTTGTTGACATTTCATTCATTCATTTATTAAAATTTCTTTGAGTCCGTACTGTCTTCCAGGCAGTGACTTTTTGTTTTTGATACTGAGGATACAGTGGTGAACAAGACAGGGTCTCTACTCTTATAAATTCTTAATTAATTTGGAGGAGTGACCAGGCAACAAATAAACAAAGAAAATGGTTTTAGAGAGTGATAATTACAACGAGAGAAAGAAAAAATCTAGCGATGGCAGGGAGGGTCACAGAGGAGCTGCTCTGATTGGGTGCTCAGGAGAGGGAGGCCTCTTTTGAAACCTGAATGTTGAAAAGGAACCTCTCTGGGACTCTATCTGGAGAAAGGATAGCAGAGGGGACAGCAAGTGCAAAGGTCCTGAGGTGCGTGGCTGGGGTCCGGTTAGGAGGTGATTACAGTGGTTCATGGAAGAGATGACGGCAGCGTGAGCCATGGCCATGGGCTTAGCAGGCGTTTTCCGGGAAGAACTGATGGGACTTGACGAGGCCAGTGAAGGAAACAGAGGAGTCAGGAGTCCGGGATTTGGGCCTGGGAAACTGGCGGGTGATGCCATTTACCGAGATGGAGAAAAATGGGGAGGAACAGGTTTAGGGAGAAAATCAGGAGTTTTGTTTCTTACGTATGAAGGTATATCTAGATACTCATATTCACTCTGACCTGCCGAGGATCGAAGACAGAAGCCCACAGCGCTGTGTGTACGTGTGTGGGTGCGGGCATGAGAATGTGTATGTGTGTGTGGGTGTGTTTGCTGGGAGTTTCTCAACCTTGGCACTGTGGACATTTTGTGCTGGATCATTCTTTGTTGTGGGGGGCTGTCCTGGGCATTGTGGGGTTTTGAGAAGGCTCTGTGGCTCCTACCAGCCAGCTGCCGGTAGCACCCACCCCCGGCCGTGAACGTCTCCAGGCATTGCCAAATATCTCCCGGGAGGCAAAATTGCTCCCAGTTGAGAACCAGCATGAAACCCTCCTAGGGACATTGACTATTGGCATAGGATGGAATGGAAAATGCACAGCACCAGCCCTGGCACCGCCCCCTTCCTTGCCCGTGGTCAACATCCTTAGTCGATCACATTGCTTTTTCCTACACATCTCAGGTACTGCCTCAGAATCCTTCTCAACACAGCCGACCATTAGCCATTATCAATGACTAGGACTGACATCTAGATGAAACCCATTTGTTCTCTCTCTTCTAGAGTTAGGTAGAGAAAAGGAACCCAGAATCTCTCCGTGGCCCCCATACGGATTTGCAGCCAAGTCGTAGACAGCACTCTTCACACATCTATGCCTCAGTGTCCCTGTGTGTAAACGAAAACAACCCAAACTGTTTTCTGTGGATCTGACAGAGCCTTAAGTGGGAGGATCAATGAGATAATCTCAGTAACTCAATTCGAGTTTTTGGAGGTGGGCAGAATATTACAGAAATGTGCAGCAGGATCATTATCGCACGAGGCGCTGTGAAGGTGAACCTGTAAATAATTAGAAAACATTTAGCTGTTATAAAGTGCCAGGTTTAATCACGGGAATGATGAAAAAGGAAGGTGCTCGGAAGCGGGCGGGCAGGTTGGAAGGCCTGGCAGTCGGCTCTCGGGCTACTGCCGGCAGGACGGAGCGGCGGTGTTCAAGGCTGTGGAGTCTGTGTGTGATGTTTTGTTCAGGCTCAGGGTAACCATGGAGACAGACTCTCCCTCCTTTCCGTGGTGCCGATTCCACTCTCCTGCGCAGACGTACACACCATGCATTTACCTCCTCACTCCCTTCTACCCTCACTCCCTGCGACTTGGGCAGAAGTGGGGGAGTCAGGGGAGACCCCCCGGGAGGGGCAGGCTCTTGGAAGCTGGACTCCAGTGTTGGGAGCTCAAGTCTCGCCTCTGCCCCCTCCTGAGTGTGATCTTGGATAAGTCACTTTGCTTCTGGGAGATGCCTTTCTTAATCTGTAAAACGAAGGTCAAGTCCTTTTCCCCCAGCAGGGTGACTGGGAGGGGATCACACTGCATCAACAGGGGGAAGAGCAGTGAGCTCTCAAGTACTCCGCAGCGTGGCCGGACTTGCCGTGTTGCGATGGACCCCAGAGACCCAAAACTGTAGCAATCAAAATCTTTGGTTACAACGAAACAAAACAAAACCAAAGAAACTAAACCCTAGATTTGCCACGTCCTCTCACCCAGCTCTGTGTGTGGCTTTGCTGTGTTTTATTTGTGTATTTAGTAAGAGCCGCTGAGCACTAGACCGTGGCCTGGAGTTGTGCTGAGTGCGGGGGCTGGGGCCAGCCTGCCTGGGCTCCGTCTCAGCTCAGCCTTGCAGGATGCGGGACCGCAAGGTGACTGCTCTGTGCCTCAGGCTCCTCATCTGTGAAGCGGGATGATAATTGTACCTCCCCCAGAGGTCCCCAGCCTGCTGATGGGGACACAGTTAATCCATGATCTGCAAGAGGGAATGGGGCACTTTGATCAAACATGTAGATACTAGGCAGTCACAGGAGGGCTTGGGGTGCGCAGAGATGGGAGAGGCTGGAGTTGGCTGCATCCCACTGGGGAGATATTAGATGGGAAAATGTACCTTGTGGCACTTAGGTGCGAGCAAACAGACAGGATCTAATGGGTGAGTGCGGCAACATGGGAGAGACTCCTTAGGGCTTTGGTGAACTGTGAATTTGCTAGGAGAACAGGGCCCCTCACATAATGAAGATATATATGGGTCTTTATATTGTTGTTGTTATTGTTGCTGCTGCGATTTTTGTTATTGTTATTTTGTATCAACAGTGAAAAAATGGTTTCCAAAACCAGAATGTGACCTTAGGTTATATCAACAGGAACATTATCTACAGCATGAGGGAGGTGATGATCTCTCTCTTCTCTGCCATAGTAGGGACTCACCTGAAACATTTAGGTTCAGTTCTGGGTGGCCTCTATTGAGAGGGACCTTAATGAACTAGAATCTTCTGGAGAGGAACTGGATGGTGACATCCACGGGGAAACAGGCTGTGTTTTATTCATCCACTAATGGCTTGTGTTTCTAAGAATTAAGAAAGATACAAAGAAGAATGTGCCCAGGCAGAGAGCACAGTCTTCTAGGGGCGATAAACCAGGCACGTGACTCTCTTACCTGTGGGAAAGGTGTTAAAAGGGTGGGGAGTACGACGTGGAAAGAAGCATTTTAAGCCAAGGAGAGAGGAGAATGGGAGTGGGAGTCGTCTGGGGCATCTGGGAGCTGTCTTGAATGTGTCAAGGGCTTCTGTGGGGAAAAGGGCCCTGATTTGTCCTCTGAGAGCCCAGTCACCATCAGAGGGGGACGGTGATGGGGAGGACATGGTGAGGACTCGACTCAAACTGGACTGGGCAGCTTGGCTATGACCTGTGGGGGACCCCGGGAAGCCAGTCCTAAATAGTGAGCATTCTTGAGCGGGTCCCTCGGGGCAACATGGAATCCCACTGGAGGGCCCTGGGAGCTGGGGGCTTCCCCCACAACTGCCACCCACCATTGGTGGAGGGCTTCGCTGGCCGGGCACAGAGGGAGTCCCAGGAGCTTGCAGCAGGGAACCTCTGGCCTTCCGGGGTCTGGCGAGGTCCGCGGCTGTGGGGGTGGTAGTGAGTTTCCCGGCACAGGGTTATGTAAATGGTGCCTGCCTGCATGTCCGTTTGGTGAGGAGTCGGGCAGAGTCGACTCTGGCAATAGGGAATCTGTAAAGCGTTTTGTATGTGTTGCCCGCTTGAGAGATGATGTAATCGCAGACCTCGTCATCCTACAGATGATGTGGGGAGTTTGCAGGTGGGTGGATGCGGAGGAAGAATAACTTTCCAAGCTGTTTTTTTCCCCCCTAAACCTCCCACTCCAGCCTCACTCGCGGGCTAATTCCAAATAGGAGAGCCCACTCGGATGCTCAGCTTTCGGTCACAAGTGCCCATTTGCTGACCCAAACGAATCCTACACTGATTAATGGTGTTTTCCGGAGAGAGTGTGGTCTGGCGGCAAGGAGGGGCCCAGCAAACCAGGAGAACGGCTCTCGAGCCAGCTGTGTCCCGTATGTGCTGTGCAGCTTCAGCCAGGTCATTCCTGGGGGGGGGGAGGAGCTCAGACTTTCCATCTGTACAAAGAGGGGTCGGGTGAGAAAGTCTCTAAATCTAGATCTGTCATTCTCGGCCCCTGGAAAACTTCGAACGAGACTTGAAAGCGATTTATTATTGGAGCTGCCATTAAACTCCAGTGACCCCTGTGTGGAGCTCGGCGCTGTGACCGTGATGGAGCACTTTGCGTAGTAAAGTGCTTCCCGATATTTCATTGATTAAACATGGCCCCGGGAAAGCCCCCGCTGCCCGTCCGTGGGAGGGTGCAGACGTTGCCGTACAATCCACCAGTCCGTGTGCGGGGATGAGTAGATGGTGAGTAGTGATTGTCACTGAGATGCCACTGAAAAGCTGGCAGCTGGGATTCCCGTAAGAGAAGGATCCTCACCTATTTTCATTTAAAAGGCACTCTAAAAATCATTTAAAATGTAAATACTTTACAAACATATGGCTGTAATTAGTGCGTCCCTGGGGAGGGGAGAGAAGTTATCTCTGTGCTGGGTACTCCTCCTCCCCACCTCGTACAGGAGGGGAAACTGGCAGTCAGAGAAGTTATTTGCCTGGTACAGGGGTTATCTACTGTGTCCCAGGGGACGTTTGGCAATGTCTGGGGACGTTTCTGTTTGTCATGCCTGGAGGTGGCGGTGCTGCTGACATCCAGGGGTAGAGGCCAGGGATGCTGATAAATGGTGCCCAGGGCAGCTCCAACAGAGAATGACCCAGGCCCCGAATGTCAACAGTGCTGAGGCTGAGAAACCCTGGCCCCGCTGAGATCTCCCCGAGTCCTAACCTTGGCATCGCAGCCGCCTTTGCTGCCACCCCCGGTCCTGCTCGGGAAGCTTGGGGGCCTCGGGCCCTGATGTCTAAGATGGGCTGATGGTCAGAGCTGAGACGCTACCAGCAGTTCCCATGTTGCGGACTCCCTTGAGAAGGGATATGGAAGCTGAAGACCGGCCCTCTTCAACAGTCTTCCCCTTTCCACTGCACTGTTTTCTCTTCTTAACATACTCTTTGATAGTCTGCTTCTCCATGAATTATCCTCATAAGCGTTTCTCCACATTCCCGCAGTCCTAATAATGATCATTATTAATGGCTTCGTACTACTCCATCCTGTTCACAAAGCACTATTTCCTCAGTCAGTCCTGTGTTGCTGGACATTTATTTTATTTTATTTGTTTCCTTATAGTTTAATACACAACAGTTATTTTCTGGAATAGAACATTTTTGTTTGTTGAATTATTTCTTTAGGACAATTTCCTGAAATGATTTCTCTTTCTCTTTCTCCTTCTCTCTCTTCCATCCTTCTCTTTCTTTCTCTCTCCCTTTTCCTCCCTCTTTCCCTCCCTCCCTCCCTCTCTTCCTTCCTTCCTTCCTTCCTTCCTTCCTTCCTTCCTTCCTCCCTTCTTTCCTCATTTTATTTGATTTAATTAAATAATTTTTTTGAATAATGACATATGGACCTGGTTTAAAGTTCAAAGGTGGGAAACAATGCCTGGTAAAAAGTCTCCTTATTTCTAGCCACCCACTTCCTCCCAGGGGCAACCGTTGTAGCATTTTTCAAGTGTGTGTCTACATCTGTTTTTTGTAAATGGTATCACGCTGTCTGCACTCTTCTGCCCTTGGGGGTGCATATGGGGGGCAGATCTCCTTCAGATGGGGTGGACAGAGGCCTCTCTGAGGAGGTGACACTTTGAGTTATCTAGAAGATGGTCAGAGTGGAAGGAAGAGCAGTACAGGAAGAAGCGGTGGCAAGTGCAAAGGCCCTGGGGTAGGAATCCATGGGCAGATTTGAAGAACTCCAAGGAGGCCAGTGGGGCTGTTGTGGAATGAAAGAGGTCAAATTGCCCGGGAGGGTCGTGAAGAGTTGTTGGCTGTGTATAAGATTTGGACTTTATTCTAAATATACTAAAAAGATGCCTTTGAGGGCCTTTAAGCAGGGAGGTGTTAGGATATGATTTGCATTTAACAAAAGAGCATTCTGACCAGGGGGTGGAGAGTGCTACATAGAGGCAAGCAGAAGTGGAAGGGTTAACAGGTGCAGGGGAGAGATGCCAGTGGCTTGGTCTTTGGGGACATAGAGAGAACTGGGTGGATTCAGGATGTAGTTTGAAGACGGAGCCCATCAGACCTGCTGACCAATTCGAAGTGGAGTAAGGAGAAAAGGCATTGAGAATAACTCGTAGATTTTTGAAGAGATAGTTGTATCCGTTACTGAGATGGAGGAGATTGAAGTGGAAACAGATTTTGGTGTTTGTTTGTTTGTTTGATTATTTAGCGGGAGGGGAGAGATCTTGAATTCAGAGCTGGCCTGTTAACGTTTGTTATGTCTGTGTGACAGCCCAGAGGCAATGTCAGGTAGACAGGGGAACAACAAAATGTGTCCCAGAGCCCAGAAGTGCCATCCAGGCTGGAGACGTCATTGAAATGGCTCCAGGACAGGCTAAGACGACCGGGTGGCGCTTACTGCACGAATCTATTCACTTCACCCTAACTACACCAGCGTCGCCTGTTATGTTCATTTTTGTTATGTATTTTGTAATTTTCTAATTTTCAAAAGCAAACGCGGCCTATCGTGAATTTAAAGAAATGGTGCGACCGCCTGTATTTGGATTCTAGGGGCTTTCTTACTTGTTCTAGCGGCTTTACCTAATCCGAGGTGCGAATCCGAGTCTGACGGATACCAAAATTAAGAAAAACAGCCTTTCTGGTTTCCCCGTCATGTTCATGCATCTCCCGCTATTTCTGCCTCGAGAGTCAGAGGTGCTCACTGGAGAGGAACCTCCCGTGAAGCGCCGGGGCTGTCTCCTCCCTTCCGTGTCTCCTGCATACCCACGAGACGCGGCTCCCTTCCGATCTCGCTGTAATGAATTCTGGTCGCTTTGTCATTAGAAGTCCTCAGTCTCTCCACTTCCAGATGATTTCCCTTTCCAGTGGGGTTATTATTCCTTCTGGAAGCTCCAGAAGCCTCAGGACATATTCTTTTTTCGCTCTCTGACATCAAGACAAGGGATTAGGAAATGCATGAGGAGTCCTGCTCTTTGGCACCTGCTCGGGGTTCGCCTTCGATCAGAAACAGCTCTGCGCACATCCAGATAGTGACGGTCGTGTCCACGTCAACGTTTCCGTAAGGTAGCACTAGCTAATTGATCTAACAGATACTTGTGGAGCACCACCGAGTGCTAGGGTCAGAGGGGAGGTGTCCCTCGGCTTTACCACCGAGAATCTGGGATCTCTCAGATGGCAGGAAAGGGTAGGTCACCCCTCTGGTCAAGCCTGTCACAAATGGACAAACGGTGCATCCTTTTATAATCAAGCTCTTGGGACGGTAATAGATGAGCTCGAGTCACAGGCTTCCCAGGCTCAGCCAGGCGTGGTGGCTCTGAGTCGTGGCCTGGGCACTGGGATCCAAAAATGAATTAGGAAACCTGTTTGTTTGCAAATGACAGAATCCAACTCAAACCAGCACAAGCAAAAAGGGTGGATTTTTACCGGCTCACGTGAAAAGAAGGGTAGTGTGGCTTCCGCTCAGCCGGATGTGGGTGCTCATTTGGCGTCAACAGTTTTAGTGTCTCTCTCTCTCCCTCTTAACCTCTCTTTGTCCCTCGTCTCTGATTTTTTTCTCTTTCCTTCTATCTCTCAGACCTCTGCATCCTTTGTCGGTTTCCCTCTCTGGCAGCCCTCTTCGTGCAGCGGCCCCAGCATCTGCAGGTTTCTGTCCACCCAGTTTAGCCCAGTGAAAGTCCCCAGAGGGTTCTCGTTCGCCGGGTTTGGGTCCATTGCCACCCCCCAGCCTGCCACGGATGCGCGAGGGATGCGGTGTCCCCACAGGCCAGGCCTGGGTCATCCGCTGCCCTCGGGAGCTGGGGCGGGGCCGTCCCCAGCGGAGTCTCGGACTGACCTCGTGGCTCCCCAAAGGAAGGTCAAGGTGCCGTGACCAGGGAAGGGGGGCAGGGACGCTGGCAGACAGAAGCGCAGATGAACACTCCGCTCCGCCTTTCTTCAGAGAGCTGCTTCATGCCTCTGTGCCTTTTACAAGCAGTTCCCTTCTGAAATGGCCTTGTCTGGTCCTCCTGGAAAATTCCTTCTTGCTCGTCCTTCAGGGTTGTCTGAGGCCCCCCCCCGCCGCCGCCCGGTCTGTGATGTTTCCTCCTCCCCGCAGCCCTGCGTGTCTTACTGGGCCCTGCTCCTGGGTCACAGCTCCCAGAGAAGCTTGGAGACACGAAGTCACCTCTCTGCCCACATTCCACTGTGACTGTTTACCAGCGAACGCACAGCCAGCATGAGGGTGAGCCCCCAGAATATTCTGGACTGCGTGCTCTGCAAGCCACCCCAAGACTTCGGGTGGTCTCCTATTACTCTTCAAGCCTTAACTCGAAGTCAGACACCACTCTCTTGCTAAAACTTTCTTGGCCCCTTGCAGACGTGGCTAGCTACTCATTTGTGTTCCCATTGGGGAGGTTAGGGAGAGGGGCTGCGAATTGGGACACGCCAGATGACCACCTGTTGACAGGACTATTGCCCTGTCTCTACCTCCGGCCAAAGGAGGCCCCAAGAGACCTATGGTTAAGTGGGCAGGGCTGAGACCAACCCATCATACGCAGGCTTCCTAGAGCGTGGGCCACTCCAGGTAACGGAAAATTCTGGGAACGGACAGTTAACCAGAGAGCTCTCATTCCCAAACATTCATGAAAGTCCTTCTGAGCTAAATTAGTGCTCCCAGGACTGTGTGGTGTTGAGCACACAGTGGGTGCCTTCTCAGAGGGTCCTTCACCCTGCTGGACGGGCAGCCTCCTAAACACTAGCCGTCCTCGCATGGGGCTGCGGTGTGGCTGGTTAGGAGACACAGGAGCACGCGGACGGGCGGAAGGCGTACTCCCGAAATTGATTTTAAAGTGCACGCTTGTTTGAACTTTTTCCCCCACAGCCTGCTTTCTCTGCCAAATTCTCCTCAGGCCAGCAGAACCCATCAGCATGCTCGCGTGCATGCGCGGTGGGTGTACACACACACACACACACACACACACACAATATCCTTGTGGCTAGAGTTTTGTGTCGTTGGTGGCCCGGACTAGAGGTTCTGACTCAGCAAGAGTTGCATCCTAAACTGCACTTGGGTTTCATCACCTGTCCATCACCCATTCATCCGTCTGCCCAGTATCTATCCATCACCCACGAATTCATCCTCCTGTCCACGAGCACCCATCCATTCATCCAGCCACAATCCATTCATCCACCTGCCCATTATCCATCCATCCACCCACCCCGCCACCCCTCCACGCACCCATACATCCACACATCCAGCTATCCATTTATTCCTCACCCATAAGCCGTCCATCTGACAAATATTTTTTGATGCCTCTGCTGGGCCAGGCACTGCCTCAGGCAGTGAGCTACCCAGATCTATAAGAAAACCCCTTTCCTGGAGAGCAAACTATAGGAGGGAGACAGACACAGAATCAAAGGTAATTCAGAATGAAACAGGTGATCTCTTCTCAGTCTAGTGTCAGTGACTTCTGTTGATGATCCCACTTATAAATAATCCACTTACGCTCAAGAAATGCAAAGGGCAACAGTTCACATTTGTTCAGTTCTTCACAGAGCACTTTCTCAGGTATGGCCTCATTTGTTTCTTAGGACTGTTCTTTGTGGGGTAGATATTGTTATCTCTGTTTCTCAGATAAGGAAACTAAGGCCCGGAGAGGACAGGAAACAGCTCAAGGACCTTCACCTTGAACGTGGTGGAGAAGGTATCTTTGGCTTCTAACCCTGTGCTGTGAGGCAAGGTGCTTCCTGCGGTTCCACTTTCTGCAGGTAGAGCGTCTGATATTAGCTGATGCAGGCTGTGGTGTCGCAGAAGGCTGTTCCCTGGGTGCCCTGCCACCCATCACCCTCCAAAACATACCCGGGCCAGGAAGGAGAGCCTGGCTGGCTACTGGTCACCACTGTAGGCTCTGAGAGTTCCCAGAAGCCCAGGCCTCCCCTCTCTAACCACTGTCTGTCTGGCTACAGGGAGCCACAGCAACTGTATAGGGAGGCAGTTCCTGCATGGGCCTGGGGTGTATAACGCAGAGGTTAAGCACAAGGCATAGTAGGTCCCCTCTAGACAGGATAGTCTGTTTGGAGCCTGAGGCTCGCTCGCTCTTTGTTCAAAAGAGAGATTAGCAAGTGCTAGAGAGGCATTAACGACATATCAGCACCAAGCTGAGACTTTCTCCTTGGGATTAACAGAAGGACAGGAGGAACATTAAAAGGGGAATAATTTTCTTTCTCTGAGAGTTAAAAACTGGGGCTCTGAAGCAAAACTGCCTGGGATGTAAACTCTCGGGCATGCAATGAGTGCTAACTCTTATTAATATTACTCTCATTGTTACTATGCACAGAGTTAAAAAGCCACAAACAGGCTAATGTAGCTGTGAAGAGTGTACACACTGGACTCATAGGCCTATGTTCCAATCCCAGCTTTGTCACCTCTTTCTTTTGCCGATTTGCAAGTGAATTACCCTCTGTGAGCCTCAGCTTATTTGCCTTGCAAGATCAGGATAAAAATAACAAAAATACTCAACGCTAGGGAACTTTTACTACGTGCCTGGTTCTGTGCTGAGCAGTTCACTTGTAATAACGCCCTCGGCCTTCACAGTGCTGTAAGGTAGGTCTGCCATCATCCACAATGGATGGATGAGGAAACTGAGGCAGCTGGAAGTCCAGTCCAGAGCCCCACAGCCAGTAATGGGTGAAAGCGAGATTCAAACCCAGGTATCTGACTCCTGGGCTTGGGAAAGGTTAATGAAATGACACATGTTCGGTGATCAGCTGAGTGCCCAGCTCGTGGTGTGGCAGAGTAAATAGAGGTGTTAGTTAACTAGAGCGAAGGCATTAGTGGAGACACCCGCTTCTGGCGATGGAAACCCTACTAGCTTAAGCAAAGCAAGGAAAGTTATTTGCTCTTACAAAGTCTAGGTGACATCAGGTTCACTTGGACTCGGGGGCCCCAAAATGTCACAAAAGGCTCTTTTATTTCTTTGACTCCCTCTGTATCTATTCCATCCAATACAGTAGCCCCTATGCACATGCAGCTCTTAGATGGAAATGTAAGTTACTGAACACCAAATAAAATTTCAATTAAACTCCAAATAAAATTTAAAGTTCAGTTCCCCATTTGCCCCAGCCACATGTCACATGTGGTTAGTGGCCACCGTGTTGGACAGCAAGGACATTTCCATTATCACCACTGGATTGGGCTGTGTTACTCTCTGTGGAAATCAGTGTGGCCCCTTGTAAGCCCTGCACTCAAACCCCACCTGCCTTATACCCCTACAGGGAAGCAGGCTGGTTTCCTGTAACTTCAGCAGAAAGGCTCAAGGAAGACTGTCATTGGCCTGGTGCATATCACATGTCTATTTTTGAACCAATCACCACGGCCTGCAGGTGAGAATGAAGTACTCTGATTGGCTGGCTTAAATCATGCACCTACCTCCATAGTAGGGATGGTTAGGCCTGCACAAACCACATAGAACATGTTTCCAGAATGGGGGAGACACGTGGAGCCCAGAGTAGCCAAGATCATCTGGCCGGCTGCCCTCATGCAGCAAGAACAAGAAATACACGCTTGGTATGGAAACTTCTGAGATTTTAGGACTCTGTTGTGGCAACAAAGGTGACTCACACATTCCCTGACCCTCTTTTCCCAGTGCTGTCCCGCTTTCTGCTCTATAGTCCACCCTGGGCATCTGCTGAGGTCACACGATGGTGTGTGGCAAATCCGGAGCAGGATCACACTCTGGTGCAGAACAAGCCCAGGCTGGAGTAGAAGAGTGCGTGGCGTTTCTGATTTCTCTTCAGCTTGCTGCCGTCCGTTCAGCTGTAAGCATTGACTGAGCCCTGTGATTTGCCGGGTGCCAGAGTCGCAAGCTCCCATAAGACCCAGGCCCTGCACTAGGGTGCTCCCAGCCCCTGGGGAGAGAGATGGGCGAGCAGGTGATGAGGGCGCGGCAGGACCAGGGCTCCGGCAGACCCAGGCCCAGGACGACCTGGGAGCTCGTCAATTACTGGCTGGACCCAGAGCGATGTGCTGGTCTGATTAGTTTCTTTAAAAATGACCCTGGCTAGAAGTGCTATCCTAACCATGCAGGTCATCTGGCAAGGCCAAAGGACTCGGGCGATGCTGCTTCTCGTAGCGAGGAGCCTTCTCCCCGCACTCATTATCCCCCATCCAGTGCCTGCCCTGGCATTTCTCTGCCTGGGCTCTGGGTCACATTGCACTCGTGTTGCAGTCCCTGGGGCCATCAGAATGACAGGAGTGTCACGCCTAACTGTCAGCCTCTTCTGTCCCAACACCCTGTTCTCTGACTTCAGACTTTGCCGGTCCCAATTATAAAAGGACAGGCAAGGGATGGGGTCCCCGGTCTTTCATAGGGTTCCAGGCAAAGGCCCAGCGCGCTCTCTCATTTATTCATGAATTTATCTGACATCTATTGAAAGCCAATTGTGTCTGGCTGCTAGGGTGGGCAGGGGTGACAGAGATGATTAAGATACAGTCAGCCCTGCTAGCCTGGGCCTGGGTGGGGGGCGCTGGGGAGCCAGGGAGGGCTTTCTGGAGCAGGTAGAGCATTTGAGCCGGGCTCGAGAGGGATGCTGAGATCGATGCAGCACAGAGCATTTTCGGCAGAAAGGACAGCACAGACAAAGACACGGAGACTGGACATAGGGTTTGAGCACAGCCCTGTGCGTGTGGGGCTTACGTCCTCCTCATGTCCCTGCTCCTCAGAGGAGATAGCACGAACCTCTCTGGGGAGGTGTCAGGCTCTGCCCCCATCCCAGCCCAAGCTGTGGGCTGGCCAGGCACAGCGTCTCCCTCATGTCCCTTTCCTGCACCTGCTTTCTCGGTGACACGGCTCTCTGTGTGCACCTCCTTGGCAGGCACAGGACACAGTGACTCCTGGTACATTTGCTCTTCCTGGCGCCCCCAGCCTCTTGTGCAGGCTGCCACTGAGTCACGACTCATTCCTCTCAGTCCCGCAAGGTTGGCTTTCTCCTGGCTCTGAAGGGGAGCTGTTGTCACAGCAGTGGCCAGCATGGCCTGCACCCTCCAGGTGGGAACTCTGATGCCCTGATCATAACCCTCCCGTTTACTGAGCACCTACTGTGTGCCAGGAACTTTTGGGGTTGCTACAGTACATGGGGGGCTTTGGTGAATTTGAGAGAGCCTCCCGTCTGGGTGTGGAGGATGGGCCTCAGCTAAGTGTCCTTGTTTATGCACAACATGAACAGCTGTGCTTGGCAGCCCTGGATCTTTCTAGTCAATATGTCATTGAATCCTCATAACAGCCCTATGAGGTAGGCACGGTCTGTTTTGACTCCTATTTTATAGTCAAGGAAACCGAGGCTCTGAGAGCTTCAGAAACACGTTTAAGGTCACCCAGCCAGCAAGCGTGGGAGCCACTTCACACCAGCCGTCTCTGACTCCAGCTTCTGCCCTCGCCGCCTCCGCCGTCTCCTGCCCTCCGAAGCGAAGGTCTCCCTTCTGATGGGCTCTTAGCTGATTTCCCAATAATTCTCCCCTGCTGTTCCGGGGCCTGTTACCATTCATTATTGCATTTTCATCGTTTCCTAGATTGTTTTATTTTTCGCTCCCGGTGGCTCGTTGCTTGGGAGCAGCTGAGAACCTGGCGGTGGCCCTGCTCTAAATGCATCGTGTCAGACGCAAGTTTATCTAATTTACGATCAGAGTTGGCGGCAGCACCTTGTCGATTCCATTTCGAGCTAATTTCCTCCCTGGTGATTTGCATGGAGGTGGTGGTCTACTTGCCTTCTGGGATCTGCGCCAGCCCCGGAGCCGGGCTCCACACGCCTCACCTGGCTGTGAACCCTGGGGACGTGGCGGTGCCTTCAGCCCCATGGCAGAGGTGACTCGCAGCATGTCTCGGGAGCACCTGATCTTTAGGAAGCACCGTCTGATAGCTTGGGTTTGGAGGCAAAAGATCTGAAGTTAAGACCTCTTGCTGACACTTTCCTGCTGTGTGGTCTCAGTTTCTTCATCTGTGAAATGGACAATAACGCGGCACTCTTTTTCTTCCCCAAGATGGCAGGAAATGGAACACTCTGGTAATATCATTAGCTGGTAAGGAAGTAGGAACATGGCAGTCTGCACACAACGCTGGTGGGAGAGGAACTGGTACAACCACAACGGACAACAATTTGGCAACGTTCATTAAAACCAAAAATGTTCATGCTCTTTGCCCCAGCAATTTCAACTGGGGACATATCTAAAGGAACACACATGTGCACAAGGATGTTGGTTGCAGCCTTGTTCGAAATAGAGAAAAAGGAGAAACAAACAATATGTTCATTAATAGGGGGACGGTTAAATAAACTGTGGAACACTCTAGAATATGCTGCAGCCGTTAGAATGCAGGGACTCTACAGGTGAGAAGTGGATAAAATTATTGGCAAGTGGGAAAAAAAGCAGTGTTTAGAAAGATACTTAGAAAATAGAATGGTAAATTTGATATGAAACAAAAACAAAGAACAATAATTTATATTTTCTTGAACAAAAACCTTTTAAAATTATGAATTATAACATGTATACAGGAAGGTGCACAAAACAAAGATGCCTCGCTTAGTGCTTTATCCCACATTGGACCTCATGCCCCAACTTGGACCTCTGAGGTCAAAAACGGGACATTGCCACCATCCCAGAAACTCCCCTCGTGCTCTGCCAGTGATCCTCCCACCCGTACCCTGAGAAGTACCCACTGTCCTGGTGTTATGGTGGCCAATTCCTTGATTCACTTTATATTTTTGCCACCTAAGCCTACAACCCGAAACACATTATATGGTATCATTTTGCCTGTTTTTTTTTTTTTGTTGTTGTTTGTTTGTTTTTGCATTAAAGGAATCACAGTGATCTGTTGAGACTGGGGGCTTGCATGGTGGTGTTTCGTGAGACTCACCCTTCTGGTCGCTCTGCTGTGTAGTGTTTTGGGGACATAGATATGAATGTAAGTGATTAGGAGGAAAGGTCTGGAAAGATCCCCACTGAAGGGATGAGGTCAGTTTTGGAGAGGGCCCTGGGGGTAGGGACAGGAGTGTTCTAAGGAGAGATTGAGGGGTCTTACCTACTAGTTGAATTTTCCTAAAGGAGAAATGTATCGATGTGTTATCTGGCTGATTAAATTTTAAGAGGAAGAATAAAAGGGAGAAAATCAGATCTGTTTGCCCGAGTTGTTGGGAGGATGAAATTCGTTAATGTTGGGAAAACCTGGATCACGGAGCAGGCACTCAGAGGGCGGTGAATACAGGGAAACATGAACTGAATCTCTCTTGGAAGCAGCCAGAAGAGTGTGGAGGGTCAGCTGCTCTAGCCCGGATGGCCTGGGTTCAAATCCGGGCTCCACCACCTGCCAGTTGTGTGACCTTGGGCAGATCACTTACCCTCTGTCTCCCTCCCTGAGTTTTACCACCTGTATTCATTATCACTCACTGCCTAGCCGGTCACCCCAAAACTTAGTGGCTTAAAACAACAGTAATCTCTGATTATCTTTCACAGTTTTGTGGGTCAGGAATGCAGTTGGGTGGGCAGTTCTGGGTTGGGGTCTCTCAGGAGAGAAGTGGGTTGGGGCCGCAGTCATCTGGGGCTTTGGCTGGGCCCGGAGAATCCCTCCAGGACGGCTTGCTCATGCGGCTGCCAAGCTGGGGCCGGCTGGTTGTCCGCTCTCTGTTTGAGCGTCCTCACAGCATGGCGGCTGGCTTCCCCCAGAGCCAGCAACCCAAAGACCAAGCCAGGAGTTGCAGTGCCTTTTGTGACCTAGCCTTGGAGGTCACACATTGTCACTTCTGCAGTTCTGTTGGTCACTCGGGCCATCCCCGATTTGAGGTGAGAGGGGACCACACAAAGGCATGAAGACTAGGAGGTGAGGCTCACTGGGGCTCATGGAGGGGCTGGCTGTGACATCCTCTTTAAGATGGGGACAAGAGTACCCTTGTCTCTGTTTCATTTTTGTGAGGGTTAAGTGAATTAATCGGTGTAAAAATACTTGGAACAATGGCTGGCGCGTGGTAAGCTTCAGATGAGCACTCGTTATCATTATTATTTCAGACATGCTGCCAAATGCATCTCCTTTATGCATCCTGTTGGGTTTTATTTTACTTCCTAATTTTGGAATTGCAGATTGGTTCTCAGGTTCCCTGGAACGACACCCCATGTGACAACGATTGTGAACAGCAGCACTTTGGAGTAGCCGCCAGAGCCGGTTTGAGTCACTGCACAAAGCCGGCACCCCACTTGGCCATTTTGCATGTCTGCTTCACTGCGTGGACTGAGTCGCCAACGCCCAGCAAGACAGTAGGGCCGGTTTTGATCTCTTTGGGGACAGGCATGGAGCCTTTGACTTCAATCAGTCGCCGCGTCAATGCCTCAGAGCGAACGAAGGCATTGATGCGAGAGTAGACTTGCTACTTTCACCATAGAACAGGAAACTTGACCGTCTTCAGTGCTTCAGTCGAAGGCTCCAAAACTCAAGTGCCTGCAAGACCAGACAGGTGACCCAAATCTGGGAAGTGGCCAGGGGGAAGAGGAGCCATTTGAGCACGATGATAGACAGCAGTTGGCCCTGGGCCTTGGGGTTAGAGAAAGAACAGTGAGTGGCGGGGTCCAGTGTGGCCTGAGTTCCTGCTCCCTTCTCTCCATGTTCTGCTACTGTGGCACACCACCACGGTGGCCCTCTGGGCCCGTGACACTTGAGTTGTCCTATTGATTTGCATCCATTGTTTATAGGGGCTAGTGGCCACCTTGCCCAGCTTCTCCTCTTTCTCTGGGCCTCCAGCATGGAGGGCCCACCATGTACTAGGGTTCCGCCAGGGCACACCCCACCCCTGGGGAGGATTTACTGACTTTCATCTGAAAACGTCTGTTGATTGTCAGCGTGAGGTTCTCACTCTGTGCCAGGTCATGTGCTGCGGGCTGGAGATCAAAGGCAATTCAGAGCGTCCCTCTAGCCAACTCATGTCACCAGTTCATTTGGTGCAATGCAGTGTGTGCTCTGGTTTCCAGGTGAGGTGGGACCTGGGTTATTTGACAGGTTGAAGCCATCAACAGTGGGACAGGTGTACTTAACTTGCCTTGAGATGGAGCCAGGTTGTGACAGGCATTGTGGTTTCCTGCCCAATGACCATTCCCTCTTCTTTGTCATCCTTCCTTGTCTGTCTGACAAGCGGGTTGAAAGGGCAGATACTTTCCCAGCCTCCCTTGCAGCTAGCAGTGGTTTTGTGATCGAGTCTGGTCAGATATAAGCAGGACTCTGCTGGGGACATTTTGGGATGTATTTGTCCCTTGATTGAAGGTTGTGAGCATATGAGTGAAGTCTTTCTTACCCTACTGGGTGGTCCCTACCTCTTGCATTTGGAAGTGGTTGGATGAGGATGTGATGTCTGGAGCTGCAGCAGCCATATCATGCCTCTAGGAGAAGTCCCAGAGAATCACAGGCTTAAATTCCTAGCATTGCTGAGCAACTGGATCAACCCTACCTACTTCCAGCCTTCTTGTTATGAGAGATAGTTGAATGCCTTTGTCATTTAATCCACTGCTAATTAGGTTTTTGTTGCAGCCCAAAGCTACACTCCTAATGTTAGGGAGTGTTTGAGCATGTTCTCTGAGGGTATGGTGTAGAGAATTGGGTTCCCCTTAAATACCTATAAGGGCTTGAATTTGGCTATGCTGGCTCTATCCTATCCCTAGAACCATTTTCTATTTCTTTATATCTCTAAATTAAAAAAATTAAATGTGACATATATGACTTATGCAAAAGAATGTTTGAAACATATCTGTGTAGTCTAAGTAATAATAATAAGGTACCCATGTACTTACCACCTAAGTTAAGGATTAGAACGTTACCAAATCTTAGACACTCCTTGTGTCCCCTCCCCATCATGCCCCATCCCCAAAGCTAACCATTATCCTTGATTTTGTGTTAATCGCTTTCTGCCTTTCTTTATAGTTCTAGCGCCCGCATATCCCTAAACAATGATGATGTTTAATTTTACCTGTCCTTGAATTTTATGTAAACGGAAGCAGACTGTACCCATTCTTTTGTGACTTTCGTCTTTTGTCCTCCACGCTGTACACTGTGTTTTGAGTTTGTGTGTGTGGACGCGTGCAGGAGCGGCTGTGTTGTTCTCACAGTTGCACAGTTCTGCGTTGTAAGATTAGCTTGCGGGGTGTGTACTTGTTCTGCAGTTGGCAGACGATCGCGATGCCTCCAGTTCTTTCTCCATCACCAACCCGCCCGCTCTGAACATTTTTGTCCACGTCTCAGGGGGAAAATGGGCAAGAGTCGCTCTGGGGCGCATACCTTTGAGTGGAGTTGCTGGGGCGTGGGAATGCACACGTGACCTTCAACAGGTGACGCCAGAAGGTTTGCCAAAGTGGCTGCAGCGGATCACACTCCCACTGGCAGTGGCTGAATGCTCGTGTTGCCCACATCCTCACCGACATTAGGTCCTGGGTGTGTCCTGTTCTGAAAGGCCCAGTGTCCCAGCAAAGTTGACCTCTGACCTTTGAAGATGCCTTGCCTCATTTGGCATTAATTATCAGCATTCACACTTCTTTAAATGGTCACCCCAGAATGACGTTGGGGTCCTGAAATAAGGCCATGGTCTCATCCCTGGCCTTTATTTTGGGTTCTGCTGAGTTTCCAATAAGGAGAAAAAAACACTTTGATATTATCAGGCATCAAAACTGCACCTGATTCTATTTGCCCACAAGACTGGGGGAACTTTTCTTGAAGGTCAGTGCCCAATTTCTCTCCTCGGTCCTCTCTGCCTATGCACTTGGAATAATCAACTCTAAAGTGCAGGCAGTTCCAGGGTTCTCAGACTTGGACGCTGCAGGGAGCGGAGGATGCTGTGGACGTTATGGGACAGGCAAGAAGATGTCAAAGGTGAGAGGGTCCTCTCCTGACTCCAGTGACGGACCTTGGACAGATCATTTAACCTCTCCAAGCCTCAATTTCCTCTTCTGTTAAAACAGGGATGATAATGTCAGGTTACTGTGACGAGAGGGGGTGTAGAAGTCATTTAGCACAATGCCAGCATGCAGGGAGGGACTCGATAAATGTCATCAGCTGCTATTAGTAGCAGTTCTCATCTGCACAGTGGTCTGGTGGGGCTGAGAAAAGTGCCAGGCATTACTGCTAACATGCCCTATATGCATTCCTATAAAACCTCGTGATCTGTAAAATCCCGTGCTAGTAAGAAAGAGGCTTATGAGCAAAATAGAGTTGGGGTTAGATGGAGTAGATGGCGCAAAACTCAGGGAAGCTTGCGACCGGAGCACCAACCAAATCAATAACCATCCTAATAAAAATCTGAGCACAGGCATTTGCACCCAGCCGCACAGTCAGGCAAACATTTCAGCCTTCAACCCTGAGGCATCTGCTTCCTTCTTGGAGCTGTCGGTCTGGGAGGGCATTTGCTTTAAGTTGGGACCGTTTTCATCCACATTAAAAATATGATCCAAAGTGTAGCCTTTGCCATTAGTTTATTATTTCAGTAGAGGTGGAAAGGGCTTTGTAGCTTCTTCGTCTAAACGTGCCATGTTCCCAGGCCGCATGGCGCAGTGATAGCACAGAGGTTCTGGAAGCTGCTAATCCAGCCACCACTGGTACCAAGGGGAGACACTTCTACAGACTCCAGCCTTTTTCTTAAGTTCTTCAAATCTGGCTAAGGATATTTCTTTAATTGTGCTTGTTCCTGACTATTTACAAACATTAATATGCTATGGAAAATCATGTATGGACACACTTTCCCTATTATTTCACCGTCCTTTCTTTACTTACTAATCATGCATGAATTAGTAAAAAGCATGAATTGTTAAAGGAACCTGCCTCGTAGCAGAACAGACTGTGCCTTCTAAGGGCCAAAACCAGCCCAGGGGCCAAATCCAGCCTATGACCTGGTTTTTTTTTTTGTTTGTTTGTTTTGTTAATTTTAATTTTTAAGTGTAAAAAACACAAGAGATTTACCGTCTTAACCTTTTTTTTTTTTTTTTTTTTGAGACAGAGTCTCACTCTGTTGCCTGGGCTAGAGTGCAGTGGTGTCAGCCTAGCTCACAGCAACCTCAAACTCCTGGGCTCAAGCAATCCTCTTGCCTCAGCCTCCCGAGTAGCTGGGACTGCATGCGCCACCATGCCTGGCTAATTTTTTCTATATATTTTTTAGTTTTCCATATAATTTCTTTCTATTTTTAGTAGAGACAAGGTCTTGCTCTTGCTCAGGCTGGTCTCGAACTCCTGAGCTCAAACGATCCACCCGCCTCGGCCTCCCAGGGTGCTGGGATTACAGGCGTGAGCCACCATGCCCGGCCCATCTTAACCATTTCTAAGTGTCCGGTTCAGTAGTGTTGGTGTATACACCATGTTGTGCTCACTGCCTGTAGTTGTAAATAAAGTTTTATTGGAACACAGCCATGCCCATTTGTTTGTATATTATCTATGGCTGCCTTTTTGTTACAACGTCAGAATTGAATAATTGTGACAGGGACTGTGTGGCCTACAAAACCTGAGATATTTATTACTTGGCTATTTTCAGAAAAAGTTTTCTGACCCCTGTTGTAGAATTATAAAAATTCCCAGTTTTCTATGTCCAGGGCCTCTTTCTGCTCTGAGTTCTTATAGCCCCAGCCCTTTGCCAGTGTCACTCAGGATTAAGCTGTGCTGCTGTAACAGAGTCAGCGAGTACGAGTGAGCCATCACCAGCCAAGCTGCCTCAGTTTCTCCTTTGTGACTGAGGACAGATCCAATTTGAAGAGTAATCGAAGCAGCTGGGATTCATCTGGCCACCTTTTGAGTGGCTACCTTTTGAGCTCCCCCTTCTGAGTCACCATCCACGCATGGTGCCACCAGGGAACAAGGACCTGCCCCACGTTTGATAGGACGCTGCCCAGGCCTTCATGGGTTGGCCATGTCCTGGCCCCAGGAGATCGAATTTCCTGGCTCCCGGCCCAGGCAAAGAGGGTGCACTCCTTGCCCCTAAGACTTTTGCCTCTGGGAAATCACTGAGCTCAGATATAATTGGAAATTGATGCCTAAAATGACAGCGTTGGTCTCTGTCCTGGCAGCACCTGAGTTCTGTATGGGACTCAGAAGACTAGCAGTTACACCAGCGTCTCCTCTCTAAGCTCACGACCCGCCAGGAAAGGGCAATGTCCCGCTGAGCACAGAGAGCAGCTCCTTTCCTGAGAGGGCAGGATGAGCAGATTTCTAACTTGCTTTAGAAATACAAATAAGTTCTATCAAACCATAATAGATATTCATCGCCAAAAGACGTAACAGCCCAGGAGGATGAAAAAGTGAAAATTAAGATAATTCCACCCCTTTCCTGTGCTTGGCTCCACTCTCCTGTTTGGCCTGAATTTTCCCAGTTGTTTTGTCTGTAATCAACCACACACTTATGTAAAGAAATGGAAGCATGGAGGTGGTGTGATTTTGCCCTTTTGCTTTCTTCCCGTGACAACAGAACCCAGGCACTTTGCTATGTCCGCACATGTGGATCTGCCTCGTGTATTTAATAGCTGTTGATTAGTGTTTCCCCCAATGGATGCACCTTTTTTATTCAGACTTCCTTTGGGCCTAGTGCAAATGCCATCTTCCTCCAGGAAGTCTTCCGTGATTGCTGCATCTCAAAACAGCCACTTCCTTGGCTCTCGCATGTAATCCTAGCACTCTGGGAGGCCGAGGTGGGAGGACTGCTTGAGCTCAGGAGTTCAAGATCAAAATGACCACTTCCTGCTCCAAACTCCTAGGTTTGTAAGCTCCGTGATGACAGGTGTCTTTTTGTCTGCTCAGCACCTAGCAGAATAATGCCTGGTACACTGGTATTCTGCCTATACTTGTTCAATGTCTAATCAGTATTGCCACCAATTCACAGATGAAGAAATTGAGGCTCAGAGAGGTTGAGTGGTTGGCCTAAGATCACACAGCAAGTGAGTTTAGGCACTGGGGTTTCAGTGCCTGCCACCAGAGCCCTTGCTTTCACAGCTTTGATGCAGTTAGAATGCCACATGATGTGTGCTAGAATAGGGTATTAATAGGGTACGTTTAAGGGGTGGTGGGAGGGCAGAGGAGGGCGTGACTGACTCAGCCTGGGGGAGGGGGATGGCTGCTGGAGGAGGCGGTGACCTTGAGCGCTCAGAACCCGTGGGTAGTTCGGAGCAGCTGCGGCGACTGCGTGGGAGTGTGAGAGCGGAGACCAAAGCAGGGCTGGTTGTAAAGCCCCTGCTTTGGGTGCCAGGGACTTTGGATTCAGTTGAGCTGGTGGGAACTCTCAGAGGTTCGGGAGCAGGGGAGGGACATGGTCCAGTAGGTTCCGTTTAGAATATCACCTTAGGCCAGGGTTGCAGACT
Organism: Eulemur rufifrons; assembly: GCF_041146395.1. NCBI lineage: Eukaryota > Metazoa > Chordata > Mammalia > Primates > Lemuridae > Eulemur > Eulemur rufifrons. The sequence goes on from NC_090996.1 coordinate 18,001,127, forward strand.
GGTGGCTGCTGGCTGACAGAGTTGGCTGGGCTCACTTAGCATCTTAAAATGGAATTTGTATTAGTTAGGATTTAAGTCCGACTGCTGAGCCAAATGCCCAAAAATAACAGTGGCTTAAACGAGATAGAAGCTTTTTTTCTCTCTCTCGTACAAGTCCTAACGAGTCAGGTGTCTCCACTCCCCATCCAGGGCCCAGGATCCTTCCAGATAGTTGCTCTGCCATCCCCAAGGCACTACCCTTGTCCCTGTGGTCCAAGGTGGCCCTGAAGCCACCAGAGGAGAAGGGGGGTGGGTGGGTGTTAGGGCCAAAGAGCAGTCTCTCTGACTTTGAACTTGAAAAATCAGGAGGTCCTATGTAAAAGCCAGGGTTCTGGCTTCTCTTGGACATCAGGAAGGATCTAGCAGCTCTGGGTCCCACCTGGCCACAGCAGGCTGGAGTTGAGCAGTGTCTGCCTTGAGTGCTCTAGTTCTCCAAAGTCCCCACTGCTCCCTTTTGTCCCTGACCACCAGGTGGTGTGTCCGCTGCCGTCAAATCCTCTTACATCAGCCCCTTTGCTCAGTTTCGTCACCCTTGGCCCCCGAGGTGCGTGAGTTCACGGCCCCCACCTCGGGCAGAGGGTGCCAGGTGGGCTGCTGAGCTGGGGTTCTCACTTAGGCGGGGGCGGCTGGCACGACGCAGTACTGGCTTTGTATGAGGACTACCCTTCCTTCCTCTGTCCTGGCGATGCCATCCAGCTAGTCCCTCTGCCTTCAAGATCCTTAGATGCCCCAGGAAACCTTGTTGGAAATCAGGGTGAGGCTCTTCTAAGGGCCCTTTGGGCCTGTATACAGGCTGCCATCTGTTCCCCTGGGAGTCTGCGCTCACGGGGGCTCCGACCCAGGGCTGAGCAGGCACAGGGGAGACGCCGGGTGACCTGGGATGGCTGCTTAGACTTCTGTCACGGGCTGGGCAGTTTGGCTGTGGATGAGCTCTACAGCTACAGTTCCGTGGGAGCTCCAGTTGACATCCTCCCCACTCCTGCTGGGAACCAGTTGCCAAGGACTGATTTCCTGTGCAGGGATGTTTGCCGCCATCTTTAGCCATCATGCCTGACCCCAGTCCTCCACAGCTGTGACGCGTCAGGCAGGACAGGGGACGAATGGCTTCTCCTTTCAGAGGCAATGTGAATGAGTACACCCCAGCTGGGAGCAGAAGAACCTGCTTCCCGGTGGGCACAGGTCTCCTATGGGCAGGAGGCAGCCTGGGGATGGTGGCACCTCAAGGCTGAGTAGCACTTTGTGGTTTCCAAAAGGTCGGCTGGAGCCTCCTGTGCCCCCTTGGGGAGCACTGGGTACATTTTGACAAAATTCCCCACAGAGCCTTCCTCTCTGGGGTCCAAGCCCTCCCACGGTTCCCAGATTCCCAAGAGGCCTCCTCTGCATCCGGGGTCTGGGCTCCTCATGGCTGACTCCTCCTTAATGGGGTTAGCTTCAAGATGAGATGCTGTCCCTTCTTGGGTTTCCATAGTGACAAATCCCTCTCAAAGAGCGTCTGAGGACTTAGCTGACTTTACTGAAGGTCCGTGGGAGGTTCCGTCGCACAGTGCAGGTTCCAGCGTGCACCTGGCTCCCTCCTCCTTCCACCTGGGCTTCCCGAGGGGTTCCCGGGCCTCTCCCTCGCTCATGCAGAGCTGCTTCTTGAGCCTTCTCTGTTGGCAGCCCATGCACAACTCCGTGTGCACTTGTGTGTGCGTGTGCATGCGTGCACGGGCACTTTGGGGCACCCGCCTTCTACTCAAGCGCTTGTCAAAACATTTTTCTCCAGAAAGTCATTTCTGTCCCCAAGAGGAATTCCGGTGCTGGCAGCCAGGACAAGACAGTTTCTTCCCCTGGTCACACTAACAGCTGTGAAGTGGGCTGAAGCATTGGCAACACCCCCATTTTACAGATGAGGAAACTGAGACTCGGAGAGGGGCAGTGACTCCCTCAGGGTCACCCCGCGGGGTGAGGTTCAGCCTGGGAGTCAGGGTCCCGCCAGGCACCTCTGCCTTGTGGAAGCCTCTTTCCTGGAGTGTGGTCCTGAGTTTGCTGCCGTGGGGAGCCTTGCCCTGGTAGGACCTGGGACCAGGGGTGACAGCAAAGCGTTTGTTTACTCATTCAACAAATACATAGTGAGCCTGCGCTCTGTGCTGGGGAGTCAGTGCGGAGTGAGATCCTGCCCTCTGGAGCTGACGGCCTAGTGAGGGGACAGATTCATACACACAAACGCCCTGTCCCCACAGTCGGGCACGCATGCAGGAGTGGAGTGCTATTTTATAATGGGGGGTCAAGAAAGCTTCCTTCTGCAGAAGCCCCAAAGGTATCAGGGCAAGCAGTGCAGTGTCTGAACCGGGACAGAGCGGACACTGGCTGTGGTTGGCTGAATAATGCCCTCCACTGTCCCCGTGGGCGCCCTCAGGTGTCTGCCTGGACTGGGCACAGATGCCCCTTGGCTTTTCCCTCTGCCTTCAGACGCTGTGCCAGCTTCAGAGGCCAGTGCGTTGGTCCCACCCCTGTTCCCGAGGGGTCCTCCCTCCCTGTGGCCACTAGAGCGGCTCCCTGCCCCTAGGGGGCGCTGGTGTCCACCTGGTTTCCTGTGAGCGGGCTTGGGGGACCAGATCACCCACTCGCATTGGACTGACGTTTTGAGAATGTATTAGTGTCCTGTGGCTGCTGTAACAAAGGACCACAAACAGCACAAACTTATCTCACGGTTCTGCAGGTCACAAATCCGGTACAGTCACATCCACCTAACATCAAGGTGTCCTCAGCTTGGTTCTCAGCCCTCGGTGTCCATTTGTGTCACCTGGGGAGCTTTTAGAAAAGAACCAATGTCCAGGACGTGGGGTCCAGGTGTCAGTACTTTTTAAACTCCCCGGCTGGCTCTAAAGGACAGCCAGGTCCGTTCTGGAAGCTCCGGGGGAGAATCTGTTCCTGCTTATTCTGACTGTTGGCAGAATCCTGTTCCCCAGTGTACGGGACTGAGGTCCCCATTTCCTTGCTAGCTCTGAGGGCTGTTCTCCTCGGGGTCTCCCTGTTCCTTGTCTGGGCACCCCCGTCCATCTCCAAAGCCAGCGGCGGAGGGTTGAGCCCTCACGTGGCATCTCCCTCTCTCCCCACCGCGGGGAAGGTTCTCTGCCGTTAAGGACTCATGATTACATTGGATCCACGTGGCTAATCTGGGATAATCGCCCCATCTCAAGGTCTGCAACCCTAATCACGTCTGCAAAGTCCCTTTTGTTTTGTAAAGTAACATAGTTACAGGTTCTAAGGATGTTTTGGGGGCCATTATTCTGCCTACCACACCAAATAATGAGAATAACAATGATAACGTAACTAGCGCTTCCTGAGCCTTGATCACTTGCTGGGCTGTACGTTTGGTAGCTCACTGACTGCTGGGAATGATCCGCTCAAGAAGGTACTATTATTATGCCCACTTTACAGTGAGGAAACTGAGGCACAGAGAGCTTAAGTAATGTGATGGGCTGTCCCCCAAATTCATATATCGACGTCCTAACCCCCAGTGCCTCAGAATGTGACATCTGAAGATAGGGTCTTTATGGAGGTAACTGGCGTCCTTATAAAAGGGGGAGATCAGAAATGCAAACACAGGGCAGACGCCTGGTGAGCGCAAAGACAGCCATCTGTGAGCCAAGGAGAGGCTGGACAGAGCCTCCCGCAATAGCCCTAGGAGGGAACCAACCCTGCCAACCCTTGGTTTCGAATTTCCAGCTTCCGGAACCAGGAGACAATAAATGTCTGCTGTTGAAGCCACCCATTTTGTGGCACATTGTTATGGCTTCCCCAGCAATCGAATACGTGTCACTTGTCAGCTGTGGCAGCTGGACCTGAGCCCCGGCAGTTCTCCCTCTGTGGCTCTCCGGCTGTTTTTCTCTTTGCTTGTGTCTCCATCTCTTTACTCTGCCCTGATCTTTCTTTTCTTGCTCACTCTCCCTGCCTCCCTCCTTCCCTCCTCCTGGCCCTGAGCAGGGGCCCCACCACTGCCTCTCAGCTCCCCCAACCTCTCCAGCCGCTCTTCCTCCCAGAACACCCTTTTGTAATTAAACCGCGACAGACTGAGGCCCAGATGCCAGTGTCCCGGATGCCCGCCCTGGCTTGTTGGGGTCTCAAGAGAGCTGCCAGTGCTGAGAAGGGTGGGTGGAGAGCTTCCCCCTCCAGGAGGAGCCCAGCAGGCCCCCCAACCCCGAGGGCTCTCTCCTGCCCGCTCCACACTGCTGCACACGGGTGCCTTGGGCTGAGTGGCTGGCAGCCCAGCTGCCCTACTAAAGCCTGGCTGGCACATGACACCCGCCATGGGCACCAGCAGCTGTTCCACCAGTGTCAGCCTGCCACATGGACTCTCGTTTTTATGCTCCTGGTTCCTGCTTCAGGGTCTTCAGACCAGTCTTCCTGCCCTCCAGATCCCAGCCTCCACCTTTTGGATTTGGCCTTTACCCTCTGTTGCCCCTGCTTCTGGGGCCCCTGTTGCTTCCAATGGGAAACTCCCTACTCCCCAAGCTCCAAGGAACGCCATGGTCTGGCCAGCCCGGTCCCCCTGTTGAGTTGGGGGTAGGGACTGAGATGGAGACAGGGATGGAGGAAGTCAACCTTGAATTCTGGGGAAGGGCCGAGGAGTGGACACTTTGGAGGGGCCTGCCCACTCCAGTCCTCCTCTGAGACGTCCCCACCCACAGTCATGGCCGTTGCTGGCAGCCATGTTTCCTTGGGCAGTGCTGATTGGCCGGTAGAGCCGGACACCTGACCTGAGCTGAGCCAATCAGCTCCTGTCCCCTGGGAATTTGGGGGACCCTGAGAGACTGGCCAGGCTCTATAGGGCTGGGTACAGAGCAGGGGCTGGAGAAGTTGCGGGAGGTAGGCCTGTGCTCAGAGGAGCAGAGAGGGGCTGCCCTGACTCTGATGGCTCCCCTTCCCTCCCTGCAGTCCCTGCTCCTGGGTTCAGCGGGACACTCTTGTACCCTTCTATGTTAACAAGCTTCCATGCTCAAGCTTGTGTGAGTGGGTTGCCTTTTGCAACCACCCAGCCTCCAGAATAAGCTCTTAAGAATGTAAATCAGATCACAGTGCTCTTCTGCTTGGATCTCTCCAGCAGCTTCCCAGAGCTGCAGCATTGCTCCTTGCAGCTGTCCTGGCCCGAGGCTGAGTGACCTGGCCCTGCCCACTCCTCCAGTTTCCTCTCCTGCTGTGGCCCCAGGACCCTCTCAGCCTCAGGCCTCCAGCCTCCCTGTGGCTCCTCGGCACTGCAAGCTCCTTCCTGCCCCAGGGCCTTTGTTCTTGATATGCCTTCTGCCTGGATGCTGTCCCCCTAGATCTTTGCAGGCTGGCTTGTCCTCATCGGGTTTTGGCTGGAATACTCTCTCATCAGAGAAAAGGCCCTGCTAAGGCTATCAGAGAAACCTTGCTCACCCGCTTACTCCATCGCAGCACCCTGTTTTATTTTATTCAGGGTGCACACACCATCTGTTGTTTATTTATTTATTTACTTGTTTGCTGCCTATCTCTCCTGCTGGAGTGAAAACTTCACGTTTTGTGCACCACAGAATCCTCTGTGCTTCCATCAGAGCCTGACGCATAGTAGGTGCTTAAGGAATGTTTGTTGATTGAATGCAAAAATGAGGCAGGAAGGGGCCAGAGTTTGATTGCCAGGAGTTTGACCGGGCTTGCTGGAAGACAGTTAAAGGACCCATCTCGTTCTCTCCCGCAGGACCCCTACTCCTGCCCATAGGCTGCTTGACCTTGTAGATGACAGTTCTGAAGGTTGCCAAGCAGCGGGTGGAGACCAGGCTGCTGGGCTGCAGGAGGTGGGGAGTGTAGCCAAGGTGACTCAGTTCTGCCTGGGCTGACCTCTGGCTCCCTTCTGGGCTGACACACACTCTGCCCACAGAGTGGTGTCTGTTCTTTCTCTTGTGGGCCCTGTGATGATCTCCCCAAAAGGATCCCCAGTTGTCCTACAATCCATCTATAAGGGACCATGGTTCACAGTCCAGGGGGTTTTGGTCTCTGGGAGAGCCTAGAGTCTCTTATCTGAAAACAAACCCCGTTTCGGCAGAGACCATTTCACGCGAGGGCAAATTGCCTTCCATCTGTCTCTTTCTCTGCTTTGTTTTTTAAAATTCATTGTATTTATTAGATATGCCTTCACACAATGGTCCCTCGACATATTTCACACTGCAAAGAGACAGCCCCTGCCATCAAGCCGTACTCGGTAGCTGACAACATCGGGTGTCTTGTGCATACACACGCGCACACTCACACGTGGGCACGCACTGTTGTCAAGCACGCAGACGTCACAGGCTGGTGGGAGCAGCCCTGGGGATGAAAGACCCAGGCTGGTGTGTTGGCTGTACCTCCCTCTGTTTCCTGGAAAAATCTGAATTATCTATGCTAATGGGGAAGAGGCAGCAGGAATGGACCAAGTCCAGAATCCCAGTCGCCTCCCTGGCCAAACACAAATGGCTAACGAGCTGCTGGTTTTGATGGATGGGAGTTTGGAAAACTTTCTTTCGTTTCTTGCCTGCTTGCGGAGGTGTTAATGAGTAGTAGGAAGCCCACAGAGAAAGGGGAAGCAGGAAGCCTGAACAATCCACTCCCTGAATAATCAGCCCTGAATAATTGACAATTGACTTGTAATTGCGATTGTCTCAGCATAGAGACGCTGACGTTGGAAGACGAGGAACAGGCAGAAGACAGTGGCAGGGTTTGGAGAGAGGGCTGCCACTCTGCACTGATGCCGGACAAAGCAAGTGGGGTGGGGGGTGAGGCTTGGGGGGACGAGGGGAAATTTTTTATTACAATTTTAAACTACAAGGGCAAAGGGCTAATGCTGCTGGGGAAGGTTGCAGGGAAGAGGAGGGGAGCAACATATACAGGAAGGAGCGATATTTCTTTCCAGACAGTAAACAACTGCCAAATAAACCCCAGAAATGACACTGTGAGAGTGTCTGTGGGAAGCTCAGAGAGCTGCTCGTCCTGAAAGAGTTATTGGTTTTGTTCAAGCTTCATCTGATGCTCGCTTAAAAAAATAGATTTTGTTTCCCCTCTTGCAACAATCTGGAGGGGAAAATCAGCGCATAACATCTGCCTCGTGTCATCGTTTAAATGCTTATGAATAAACTGACACTGGCAGGGATGAGCAAATAGATCGTGAAATCCGGGACCCAGCCAACTGCCGATTATCTCCTGGTGGATTATCCGCTGGGGGATTGTTCAGAGGAAATGTCCCACCCCGGGGTGGAGTCCTTCCTGCCATGCAGTGTGGAACTAGGCTTTGCCTTCCAACTTCTGAGCACACAGAATGTGGACAAGCGGTGGTTAAGAGCGTGGTCCGTGCAGGCAGGCAGATCTGCAGTTGAACTTGTCCCTCACACACACTAGCTGAAAAGTCTCGGGCAATGTTTCCATTTCTCTGTTTCTTCAACTCTAAGATCAGGAAGACAATGATTGTGGCTGTAACTGCGATGCTTATCGAGAGCCATGAGCTGTGCATTTTCTAGCCCCCTTTGCACTTGGATTGGCCACGTGACTGGTCCGGCCAATGGGGTATGAGTGGGAGTGATCTGTGTCACTTCTCAGCTGAGGGGGCGCTGTATACAGTGTGCCCTCCCCTACTTTGTCTCCCTCATGTATGGTACAGCTACACCATGCAAGGATCCTGGGTCCCTGAGTCACTGCATGGATGTGAGCCGTGCAGGAGAGGCAGCTGAGAAAGAAACCTTTACGATTTTGAGGTGTTTATACCAGGAGCTGCTATTAACTACCCCAATGAACACAGTAGTGCTTCCTTGAGAATTGTTGTGAAAAATTAAATGACGGAGGCAGAGCTTATAAGAGCTTAGCAAAGTGTCTGGCATATAGAAAATGCTTAGTACGTGTTAGGTGTGAGTACTAATTTATTTGCTCAGCAAGTATTTATTGAGGCCCCATCATGGGCCAGGCACGTGGAATGACAACAGACATGTAAGATCATATTTTGGATTGCATATTGAATAGTGCACTCCACAGTAAAATAGAGAAGGAGTCATTCATTCCGTCAGTGTTTATTAAACCCTACCCTGCACCAGGCGTGAGGAGTGGTGGGGATGTGTGGCTGAATAAATCAGTTTTTACTCTTAAATTGCTTGCAGGCTACTGGGAGGTGTACAAGTAGATGCATAATTCAAATGCCAAGTGACAAGTATCATAGAGAGAGATTTTCTTAACATACTAGCCGTGTCACTAATTCTGCTTAGGGGAATTAGGAAAGGCTTCACAGAGGAGGTGGCTTTTGAGTTCAGCCTTGAAGGTCTGAGTAGGATTTGGCAGATGAGAAAGAACTTTTCAGGCAGAGGGACCAGTATGTAGTTCTGAGGTCTTGTGTTGGATGAGATGTGATAAATGCTTTGGTGGCTGGCGTCTGGAGTATCTCTGCTCAGCAAAATAATGTCCCCTACTCCAAAGATGTCCACATCATAAACCTTGTGAATATGTCATTTTACATGGTGAAGGGGACTTTTTCAGATGTGATCACATTAAGGATTTTGAGGTGGGGACATTAGCTTGGATTATCCAGATGGGACCGACCTAATGACACGAGTCCTGAAAAGTGGAGAATCTTTCCCAGCTGTAGTCAGAGAGAGAGGTGTGTCGGTGGGCAGAGAGAGATTCAACACAGCTGGTTCCTAGAGTGGAGGGAGGGAGCCACCAGGCAAGGAATGTAGGTGGCCAGAAGCTGGAAAAGGCTGGGAAATGGAATCTTCCCTGGAGCCTCCACAAAGGAACATGGCCACCCCCACACCTTCACTGTAGCCCAGTGAGACCCGTGGTGGACTGCTGACCTGTACAATTATAAGATAAAAGATTTTGTGTTGTTTAAGCCATGAAGTTGGTGGTAATTTGTTACAGCAGCAATAGAAAACTAATAAAGTATCTGCTGAGGATGTCAAGAGACCACAGGGGACAGGAGGGGAGGCAGAGATGTTTGGACTTATTCTGCACAAGCAGTGGGTCTCAAGCTTCAGTGGGGTCCCCACTTTGTTATGTAACATTAATATTATGTGTAAATTTAAATTATTATTGATAGTCTGTGTTAATATCAGAGAGAGAGAGAGAGAGAGAGAGAGCGTGAGCTGCCTTATTTGTTTTAATGGGCTTGAGCCTTCCATAAATTGAATTTATGTTTCTTATTTAATTAATGGAAATTTAGGTTATTTCCAGTCCTTTGCTATTAAAATAATGCTGCAATGAATGATCTTGACCTTGTGTTATTTTGTACACGTGAATGTCTGTAAGACGAATTCCCAGAAATGAAATCATTGGGTCACAAAGAGTACGCATCTTTAGGAGTCTGAATTTTCCATAAATGTCCGAGGGCATGATGATTGCGCTGAGAACTGAAGGCAAGTGGAGGTTCCCGAACAGAATTCAGATATGGGCTCTACAAACACTCCTGTGGCTACGGTGCAGAGATAGTGGACCTGGAGGGAGATGAGTGTGTGTGTGTGTGTGTGTGTGTGTGTGTTCTCTCTCTCTCTCTCTCTCTTTTTTTTTTTAATCAGCATGGACAATTCCTTGGACATGACAGGTCCTTCTTCAATGGCCCCGGGTTAGAGAGCCACTGGGCATGGCATCCCTGAAGACAAGTGAGGCCCACTGTGTGTTCACATGTCAGGCCTGAATTCTAATCCTCATTCTCTCCTGCCTGGTCATTTTGACCCTGGGTAGATAACTTGGTGGTTTTTAGGGGGCAGGGAGGAAGAGACGTGTGTCATTGCAGTCTTTAAACCAGGTGTTTCCAGTACCAAACCACTTCGAAGAAATACGTGGTGACTAGCATTCACACTGCCTCTGACCTCCTGATTTTTGGTGTTTCTATGATTTTTATAGTATCAAGGTGTTCCAACTACAGTGTTTCCAATTGTTTCATTTTGGTTGTGTGCTTACATAGATTCCTTACTCGCCCTGGTGTTTTTGCTATGAATTCTCCATCTTTGGGTTTATTTTCATGCTTCCCCTGGTGAGCTGGCTTTCAATGTCAGCTAGCTTTTTCGTGGATACTGTTGTCTCCAAGTGCTTTCACGTCTGGGGACGTCTGCCTGCTGCCTTTACACTTGAACATGCAGCTCATCTTCCTGCAGCCTCGCCGGGATTGTGTTCATGAGTCTCCCTGGGGAAGAACCCTGGGCCTGTTTCTTCCATTCTTGCTCCCGAGGATGGGTTGGGTCCCAGAGCTGCCTGGGCTTCCTGGTGGCTCCTGAGCTTGGGGATTCCGTAAGAGGATCATGACCAGAAAACCACATAATTTGGAGTGAGGAACTTTGGCTGCCAATTTTAGGGCAGCCGACCAAGAGATTATCTATTTCTCTTCCCTCATATGTTTGGGATATTTGTTACTCTAAAAATATCCATGGCTGCTGTGTACAGCCGTTCAGGCTGTGCACTGCATGACTCCGAGGAATGTCATTCCCATAAACCGCAACGTGAACGGTGCTCCCAGTTTTAGGTACCGTGAACTCTCGGCCTGGAGTGGACCTGGAATGTAGAATTCTTTTATCCCAGTGTTTTCTAGACTGGTCATTTTTATTTCACCTGTATAAATTTATTCCTAGCCACATTCCTTGGTCTATGAATTTTTTTCTTTACATTGGTTCTAATATTCTTACATAAATGACTTTAAAAGGGAAGCCTTTCTATCATAATTGGAAGTGGAAAACCAGTGCAACTTGCTAAAAATAGAAGAAATATACACATACAGGTGTGTGTGTCCATGTGCGTGTGCATGTGTGAGCATAAAACAAAAACAAAGCTATCAAATTCTGGCTGAATACTTTGGCCTTTTCTCTCTTTTTAAAATAGGAAATCAGCCAGTATTAGAGTGATGTTAAGGAGAGGCTAGCACGAAACTGAAATTTTCTCCTGGAAGTCATCTGAAGGGTTGGAAAGGAATTGGGAGGTAAAATTGTTCCCCACGATGCAATTCAGTGTAACTTAACACCACATCCCCTCCTCATGGGCCATCCGAGGGACCTGTGCAAACACTGGCCCAGCCGATCTGCCACCAGCAGCTTGAACATCTTGGTGACAGCTTCACGTGGTGGTCCAAGCCTTTCTTATATCCTTCTGCTGTTGGGAAGTTTAATGCCACCACAGAGGGGCTCTTTCCGAGGCTGGACGGTTGTTTGATTGCATTGGATGGAGTCCTGCTCCTTGGGCCCACTGGGTTTGGTTCTGCTTCCTGGAGTCAAGCAGAATAGATCAAATCCTTTTTCCGAGTTCCATCCCTCCAAATGGGATCGAAAGTGGGGGCTGTGGAGTTGGAGTGCTTGGGTTGGAGTCCCGGATCCACCACTTGGTCTCTGCGCCTTCGATGAAGCTTTACTGTGCCTCAGTTTCTTCATCCCAAAAATGGGAATATTAAGAGTACGGTTTTAATATGGTTTTTATGAGAATTAGACAAGTTAGTGCATCGGGGCATTTAAACAGCCCCTGCCGCATAGTAAGTTCTCAATCAGCATTAGCTGTTGTTATTATTTTCTGTAGCTGGGGACTGTGGTGACCTGTGCTCTCATACCTTCTTCTAGATTATACGGTGGAGGACTTGGGTCCCAACTTCAGCTTAATATCTGACTTATGATGAGCTCTTAAGCCACTTAAGAACCTCTCTGGGCCTTGGTTTGTGCATCTGGAAACTGAGGGTTCTGGGCTCTGTGATGCGGACATCCCTCCCTGTCCCATCTGTAGCAGAGCTGGGTAATTCGATTCCAAGGGAGGACAGAGGAAAGACCATGTTCCGTGGTGGGCAGGTCTATGCAAACTTACCTCCAAAGGCTGAGGGGGCTGAGAGGCCAAAGAAAGAGGCTGTCAAATCCAATTTCTCAGAAAGAATTATTTAATAGAGACTTACGAACAGAAATGATGTCTCGGGTGGCTGTGACATGGTGGATCCCCACACCCATCCTCCAGAAAGTGTCCTTTATATAGCAAGCTTTCAGGGTAAAATGTGCAGTGGGTCATGCCCCAGACTTTCTTGCAAAATTCGTGTCCACTGGGGAGGTTAGATAAGCATTTTCATGAGGAGTTATCTATATTAGGGCATTGTTTCCTTATGAGGGGTTGTCTATGCTATGGGCATTGTTTAGAGACCTTGCTGCAGGCATTATGGTCCACTGTGGCAGTTTCGCTTCAAGATGGCGCCACTCTTGCCATGCAACAAGCTGTTTTCCTATCCTTCTCCACCCCTTGAAACCTGCCCTTATGATCTCTTGTACCCACCTCTTCCACAACAATCTCTGGGCCTGGGGGTGGGGGGTGCCTGATACCGCATGGTTTAGCAGCAGTGCGTTGCAATGGAAAACAGATCAGGCCTGGGGGATTCCGCAGGAGGAAGATTCACAGGCCTTGTTGAATCATCTCTGGTCTTTGGACTATCATGATCTTGGTTTTCTTGAAAGACATAAAACAACGAGAGATACATAACATTAATAATTTGAATAGCAGAAATACATTGCACGCAAGGATTACAATGAAAATGAGAATTTGTATGTCAGAACAGGGGAAAAAAAAAAACCCTATTCCATTAGGCAGCCAACTAAAGACATGAGGAAAACTAAATCCCAGTTCTCTTTAGAGACTTCTTGTAGCCAGGAAATAATTCAGGATTTAGTCCAAATAGTGGGCAAATAATAAAAACTCAAGAAGAATGGTCAGGGTTGGAATCTAATAACTGTGTGTTGTAGTTTTCTTCTGAGTCCCTTAAATCTTTTCTGAAACATAATTTTTATCTCTCTAGTCCTTTTTTACCAAAGAGAAATCATACTAAGACCAACTCATTTGCAAAATAAGTTTTAGTTTTATTTTACTTGGCCTGATTATTTGCATCAAGAATAATGATTTGCAACAAGAATTGTGATTGGCCATATGGGCTCTTTTTAAGTTGGCTTGGCTGGAACTTTCATGAGGAATTTCAGATTAGACTTTTAAAAGCTGCTTGAGGCTAGAAAGCCACGCCAAGAATTCGCCATCAGACCGTACCCGCAATGCCTGTACAAATTGCGCTAATTCCTCTCTTCTTGAGGTCCAAAAATATCTTGAAGTTCTTGGGCCTGTTAGAAAGTCACATACTTTACTAACTGCAAGATCAGGAACCTGGTAAGGGAACCGTATAGACAAGGCACCAGGCCAGTCTTTCCAGGGGGCCTTTTATGGGCTCTATAAAGTCAACCTCAATTCCTCAAAGTAGTCTCATCATAGCTGAAAATATGTCATTCCAGTCAGAACCTTGGCAAAATAACCAGTGTCTCCAATGTGTCCTGCTACAAAAGAAAACATATTCTTATTGAACTTATGCAAATAACTATATTGTCATAAAATAAGAATACTCACGAGTAGTTTCCAAATTTTGGAGAAATCAGGTTAGAGGGAAAGGTAAATGTTTCAGTTTTGCTCACGAAAGTCTATTTTAACCAATTGTTGTAAGCTATAAATAGTTCAAAAGGAAAAAAATTTTTTCCTGACTCTGGAAAACAAAACATAAAAAGAATTACCAATGTTTCAAGCAAAAGGAGTCATTAAAATTATTTCAGTCCTCTATTAGTTCAGTCCCATGTAATTAATTCTTGTTCTGCTTGATGTTGGGTTAGCAATCCTCATGAAAATAATCATCTTTTTAATTAGAGCCCTGAATGTTTTTTCCTAGTCCAATGGTATGATCTCCAAAGTTATCAGATACCTGTATTCAAGATTACTTGTCAGAGTCCTTTCCATGAATTTCCTTGAAGGTGTAACGCTTTAGGATTTGCAAAAAGCTTTTAGAAAACAGCATCAAAATAAACGAATTTACTGCATATACCAAGACATATCAGATTTTTAGGAACCACATGCAATTTTGGAATACATGTTATTAACACACTTACAAAAATAAAACTCGAAGTTAAATACCATTTCTTATCTGACAATTTCCTGTATAATTTTAACGTGCCGAATTAGCCTAATATGTCTCTTTTGGCTTTTCAGGGGCCCTATTTGTTATGACCAAGTTAGTTTAGGTCAAAAAGACTTAATTTTAGAATTTGAAATTTGATTTTGTGAAGTATGTCAAATAGCAAAGGTTTAAAACACTTAGTATCAAAATAAGAAAGGTTCAAAACACTTGATCAACATAGGATCACAGGTCACTGTATAATAATAGTCATTCATTTAGCCAAAGTGGTAATTCAAAGATTTCAAAAAGCAAAAACCTTTACTCTTTGATGGAGAGGAGATTCAGTTTTCCAAACAATCAAAAGACCTAATAAAGACAGCATGAAATTGTTTCTCCCTCTCTCCTTTTAAAAAAAAAATTGTAGTTTACTCAAAGGTAACAAAAATGTTACCTCTTATTAATACTGCATGAAATACATGTTCAAAGCAGAAAACCAAATTTTACTTTCATATTAGTGTATTAATGCTAAAGCTAATTTTAATAAAACCTTATAAATAAATCCATCCAATCACAATCAGCTTTCGACCACACAAGATGAAATTTCTATAAACCCTTTTATAACCTCTTTTAATTTTTTTCCTATTTTTTCCCAACTTCTTAGATCCATTTAGTTTTATCTCTATCATTTTTTTCCTTCATTTTGAAACAACCTTTAAATAACCTCTAAATTTGACAAAACTACTTTTCCTCTATCAAAACCACATCTTCATGTCTTTTTTATAACCTTTTTCATCAAAACACATCTTTCTTTATAAACTCTCCATATAGAATTTTCTCTTATAGCTAGTAGTTTTAATTACATGTATTAACTACAATTTTAACTCTTAGTAACCGTAATTTCGAATAAAACACCTAGGAAGTAAGTAATTTTAAACTGTTTTAGATCAGTATTTGTAGATGAAAGCCATTTCATAATTTTTCAGAAAGATGTGTCCTCAATTCTTTGTGTATGAGCAGATCTAAATATATTTAACTTTTCTATTCTATATAAAAATAACATGCCAAAGTATATAAACTTAAACTTATGTTTGATAATTAATGTTCCATTATTTTAACTTACCTAGAAATGACTCAGACATTTTATGATTATCTGTTCCTTCATTTAATGTCATGTGACTTTAATATTCTAAATTACTGGAAAGAATTTTGAAACTATGATATAGGTGCTCTCTCTGGTGTCTTCCTTAGTCATCCTGGGTCCCAGGTACCCATGTGGCACCCAAGGATGACTATGAAGGGTGGGGCCGGGCCCAGCTGGGTCCTGAATTTATACACCAAGTGGATACAGAGGACAGAGCTGGGAAGATAATGTCTGACCCTTCGCAGCATAGCCGGGAGGCACGGGGGGGGGGGCCAGGGAGAACTCCACATATGTCCCTAGGCCTCGCCATGGCCATTTGTTTCAAGCCCAGAAACCAATGGCTCTATGACATAGGTTCATAGACAGAAGCAACAGTTTTATGACCTTAAAACATCTAGCAGAGATAGCCTAAATCTGTCTGACCACTAGACCCAGGTGAAAATGTCTAACTTACATTTAATACTGACAATCCTGAAGACATTCCTATTTTGTTTTACCAACAATTTAAAAACTAGTTTTATTTACCGAAGATGACTAAAGTCATGTGAACTTGAAAAATATTGGGGCTGATTAATTTGTGGCTACTCATTTATTTATAAGTCAATTTGGTACCATGTAGACAATATACAAACAGGTGCATGGGTATGCATAAAAATACAGACAGGTAAAGATTTTATAGCTTTGACTTTAAAATTTTAATCACACGGTAGGTAAAACTCACTAGTTTAAAAGGACAGTTGGATTCAAACTTTATAAATGGAAAAGTTAAAGTTTATCCGTTCCACATGGCCAAAGCCCTTACTGAGTTTTAGAGAAAACAAGGTGGCAAATTTCCATATTGAAGGACGGAGCCAGAATTTAAGCTTTTTCAAGAAGGATTTGGATGGGTTAGAGGAAGATTAAAAATGAATGCCAAGGTAACACAAAATCATAGGAAATCACCACAGGATTTCATAAGGAGACCAATTTCATTGAGATAGTTAGCTTCTAATTTAGTCTCTGCTTTCTAACTGGAGCACTGAGCTCAGGGCAGAGCCCGTTAACAAGTAGGGCCAACAAAGCATTTGCAGTTTCCAGGGCCTACTACTTACAGTATGTGAAAAGCAGGCACAGCTGGAAGGCAGAACACTTAGGTGCCCCCAAATCAAGGACCCACTGAATCCTGGGTCCCCCAAAAGAGGGATGCCCCATGGGACTGGACAGTGTAACACTTCCACAGTGCATCTTGCTGCAAGGACAGTCCCCTGAGGCTGGTGGGCAGCCCAGTGCCAATCGGCCCACTCTGTGGTCAGCCTATCCCCCATGGCAGTCTTACCCCTCGGTGTCGAGTGTCTCCATAACCTCTAGGTATCCAAACCACACGCTTCCTATCCAAACAGACAAAGAAATGGGTAGTCCCCTGCAGTGATAACCGCTCACTGTAAACGCTGTCAGCCACCTCTCCAGTGGCTTCCCAGCCATTGCACACTCAGGGGTCATGTTATCTCATAGCACAGAGTAATCCCTGGTACCCCCTGAAGGCAAAGAGATCAGGGGCTCAGTGCAAAAGACAGCAGAAAGTGTCCTTTACATAGCAAGCTTTTAGGGTAAAACATGTGCAGTTGGTCCTGCCTCGGATTTTCTTAGGGTCTGACCACTGGGGAGGTTAGATAAGCATCTTTATGAGGGTTGTCTATGCTATGGGCATTGTTTAAAGACCTTGCTGCAGGAGTCAAACATCAGTCACCACGGCAGTTTCGCTTCAAGATGGTGTCACTCTCGCCAAGCACCAGGCTGTTTTCCTACAAACCGAGGCGCAGATAATCGTGGGCCGTAATCTCACGGCGTTAGGTGTCGTATGCCTCGGGAAAACTACCCAATAGCCCTTCCTGCTTTTTGATTTCTCTTTCAAAACATACTTTTGGGGAATGAGACAGGGCAGCTTGTGAAGCGTTCCTCATAGTGTCATAAAAGGGCGGAAGTTAGACTGAGGTATAGAGGAGAGAGATTTGCCTCGCTTTAGACCAAACCCAACATATGGGATGGCATAAAAAAAATCTCTAAACCCTTTATGTATCCAGCTTCCCTGTAAGATAATGGTCAAAACTGAGTCCTTGTCATGTGGCAGGTCCCTCACCTGTGTTGGTTACCTGATCTGAGCCCTGGCCGCCCTGTGCGTAGGGTGGCACCAGCTGCTGTAACAGATCAGCCTGGAAATGTCGATGGATTAACAATAGATGTTTATTTCTTGCTCACGTGACACTTCAGTGCACGTGGTCCTGAGGGGTGGCAGTTCTACTCTGCGTAGTGATTTGGGGACTGGACACCTTTCATATTGTGGCCCTGCCATTTCCTAGGGCCGTAGAGCCCCCTGCGTGGAGGTGGGAGAGGAAAAGGGAGACCCACCTACTTCATACATGAGGGCACCCCCCCAGGAAGTGTCCCCCACACTCACATGCACGTCACACAGGCAGCAGCCGGTCACACGACCCCACCAGGGTGCAGGGGCTGCTGGGAAATACTGTGGCTGGCTGGGAAGCCACTTCCGAGCAACAGCTCACGCTACAGAAAGAGCAGCACATTTGTCAGTAGACGGTTAGCTGTTTCTGTCATACCATATGTGGCAGAGATGACAGTTGCACCCATTTTACAGATGTGGAAACTAAGACCCAGAGAATCTGGCCCTGAGTCACAGAGTTTATAAGTAGCAGAGCTCAGGGCTTGAACTCGGGATGCTGCAAGCTCAGAGCTCTTACATTGAACCGCTGCGATGTTGATTTTAGATAAGCCTGTAGGTTCTTCCGCTTTAAAATTCTTCTCTTGGTCAACCCACAGTGCCCCAAATGCCCAAGCAAGGGGTGTCTGGAGGCCGGGACAGTGCAGTCACGATGCCAGGCAGAGTTTTAGTCTTCAGTATTTTATCCACTTGTAGAAACGATCATTCCCAGAAAGTTGACCCACATTTTGGACTCCAGCCAGAAATCAAGGCATGGTACCATCTGTAAGAGATAAATAAATCAAAATATCATCAGCAGATAAGTGTGTACCATCTGCTGCCCTGTCAGTTGAACTGGCAGAAGCCTCCGGAGAATTCCAAGGAAGCGCTTGCCAAGCCTCTACCGCCAGCCCCGATAGCGAGAGGAGAAGCTTCATGCAAGATCTCTGGGTATTTTTTTCCTCCTCCCAGCTTCCTGGTGCCGAATTCCTTGAACCCAGCTGGCGAAGATGTGTGAACTTTTGCCCTTGCCAGGCAGTTCAAATGGTTTCATATGGGCCACGTTTTTTGGGGCACCAGGACCAATTCTACTTTCCCTCCCAGCAAGTTGAAAGCACCTGCTATAGAGAAAACCAGCCGTGCGCCTGCCAGGAAGCTGAGCGCCTCGTGGAACGTGGGTCCCAGAACCAGAGTCAAACTTAGAACCAGCCAGGTTTGAGTCCCCTTGGCTGGGCATCTTGAAACGCAGCCACCTCGGGAAGGCTGCTGGTGTCTCTTGCCACATGTGGAGCTTTGGGAGGGCACCTTGGATGTCCCTTAGGAAGAATGGATTTCTCTAGAGCCTGTCTACTCTGCTGAGAGGGAGTACGGAGTAGTGGCCAAAACAGCGGCTCTGTGCCAAACTGTCGAGCTCCGCCACTAGCTGTGTGATGTTAGACAGGTGACTCAATATTCCTGTGCCTTGGTTTCTTCATCTGTAAAATGGGAGTAGTAGTAGCGCCTGCTGCACAGGGCTCTTGTGAAGGCTGGTCGGTTGATATCCATAAAGCACTTAGACCAGGGCTTGGCACAAAGTGTGTGTACGATATATGTGAACACACGTTATTTGTTGGCAGACTTCACGAGACTAGTGTTACTGCCTCTCTCTGCTGTCCCTGCCTTCCCCAGCCTCTCCCCACCCCCCTGCTCTGCAGAAACCTCAGCAACACCATCTGGTGGGGTGTGGAATGAAGTCACGATCCTCAGACCCAGGATCTGGGGACCCGGCCAAGGATGCTGGGCTCCTCTGTGCTCCTCCCCCTCGTTGCCCACATCTCCACTGCCGGCCAAGCCCTGGGCTCCCGGCGTCCGTGCCAAGGGTAACTTGGCAGCCCCTCCACGCTCTGCACACCTTCTGCCAGCGTCAGGCATCTGCCTTTGGCCACCTCCCTGGGTTCTGCCTGTGGCCCTGCCAGGTTCCCTCCACCTGCCCAGGCTGAGGTTGCAGAATTACAGCCTCCTGCTCCTGGCCTGGGAAGGCGCACAGGCTTACAAACAACCTCGTACTGATGGGACCGAGTACGAGGGCAGGCATTTCACACACTCCCTCCTGGTTTGATCCTTTTGGCAAGCCCGGAAGGCAGTTACCCCGATGACTTCCACTGGGCAAGTGAGGAAAAGGCTCCAAGAGGTAAAGCCCCACCCCCTGAGGGCACATGGCTAGGAGGAGGCAGAGCATGGATTGGAACTCACGTCCTGTGGCTTCTGAGCTCTCCGTTTGCCTTAGATCACCTCCTTCCCAGGAGGGAGCCTCGAGACCTGTCACCAATGACATTAGGGGTGTGGGTGTCAAAACACCGAGCTGATCCCTTTGCAGATGTTGTTTCTGATTTAAATCCTAACTGAAGACATCGTGTTTTATAGCCATGACCTTGTTTAGCCCTCACAACAATCGCGGGAGGCTGGAATAATCAGCCTTAACTGGCATAAACAAACAAACAACACACACACACACACACACACATCCATTATTTATCCCCAGTCCCACAGCGAGCAGATGGCAGAGTGGGGATTTGAACTTGGGTTCGTGTGAAGCTGCGTGAGGAGTTTTCCCCTGAAGGCGTGGTGGGTGTGAATATGCACTCACACTTCTAGGCAAGGAATGTCCCATCAATTTATTTCTCTAGTAGAACAGGATGCTGGAAACTCAGTCTCTACATGATTGAGGTTCCCTCTCACCCCTGGGCCATATGAAATTTTCAGATCTTTTGGGAGAACCTGTGGTCTTCACCTGCTTTTCTGCTCTCCATGGCTGATGGGTTCCTGGCCCCTTGTTGCTGAGCCTGTAACCCCTGGCCCTAAAGCCCGGTGCTCCCAGAACATTTCCCCTTGAACGTGCTGACATCCCCTGGCGTGCTGTGGGTCCCAAACCATTTCTCCCCTGGGGGCTGGGGGCTGCTGGCCCCTCCCTTCAACCAAGCTCCCCTGTTCCCCCCTCCCAGAAGCGGGATGACGTTATCCTCCCGTGGGCCTCTGGGCATGCAAGGGGCCTTCCAGGACTGTCCCTCCTGGGAGAGGAGGTTCTGACGCCCATGCACCTTCACCTCAGTAGCTGAGTGGGCCAGCCAGGGAGCGGGTGACAGGAGCAAGGGCATCTCCAAGGGGCAAACATGAGGCAGCTACCAGCCAATGACCTTTGGTATGGGGGAGACAACGTAAGGCACACGACCCAGGCAGGGGCCCCTCAAGTAGCCCATGGCACCCCTGCAGCTGCCATGGGGGTCTGCGCTGCTGCCCACTGAGCTGTCCCAGCTGTACCGCCTGGTGGTTGACACCAGCCCCTACTGGTCCACCCTGCAAAATGCACTGTAGAAGCACCAGTGTTGGTGATTTTCAGTTTTCATAAGGAAACTGAGGCACCAAAAGGCTCATGTTGGGGTCACACATCTATTAATAGTAAGTGACGGAGCCAGACTGCACCCAGGCAGGCCTGGCTCTAGAGTCCCTGCTCTGAACCAGTGCACGACAGCCCTCCATGTGCTAGTCTCTGATGGTGCCTGCGTGTCACTCTTGTCCCCCTGAATTAGATTGCAGAGGATGGTGTCCCGGGTTTCATCTGACCCTCACTTGGGCAGGAGTGACAGTGATGACAGCCACCATCTCCTAAGCATCTACTGTGTTCCAGGCACCGTGTCTAAGCTCTGCCCATGGGCAGTCTTCACAAGACCTTTACAGGTGCTGTGGCCATCTCACCAACAAGGAAATCAAGGCACAGAAAAACTGAGGACAGGAGGTGACACAGCCAGCATTTGAACTCAGCTCTGCTGATTCCAGAGCTCAGGCCCTTGGCCACTGTCCTGCCCCGTAAATGCAGTTGCATGAAGGAGGGTCCAGGGCGATTGCATGAACCACCACCGAAGTGACTCACTGTTTCACTAATGTCGAAAGTCCATTTCTTATAAGTCAGTTTGGAGTGTGATTCTGACCCTGGGTGCCCGTTGGAATCACCTGGGCAGCTTTAAAAACCCTACTGATGTATGCAATTAAATTGGACCGATTAAATCCAAGTCCCTGTGGGTGGCACCTGGGCTTCCCACAGCTGAGAACCACTTAAACTGAACGAACTTTAGGACCCTTCCCGGGTTCCAAGTTCCGTGGCTGACGGAAGGTACGCTGCCATCGGGGCGGTAACCTGCCACAGCTCTGCGATCTCGCTGTCATGCCTCAGTCTGAAGTGCGTGTGGTGAGAGAGAAGTGCTCTTGTCTTCTGTTTTACACCCAAAATAAACCCCTTAATTAAACATGTAAACTTAATAATAATTGACACTGATGTTAATGGTTTATGGGTCACTTCCAGAAGCGGTAAGTCAATATGGTGCAGTTGATGCTTATCTCGTTAATCCTTAGCTAATCTTTATCACGGTGACTAAGGGTTTGGAGAAAAAAAATCTCTGTGTTTGGATTTCAGCTGTTAGACTTTTGACCATTGAAGTAGCCTGTGTTACTCGTGTCATCTCTACGATTTTTCCTTAAACCTCAGCTTTGCCGGGCATAGGGAGTGTGGGCTAAATTTGACCATCTTGGCTCAAACATCTTCTTGTTCAGCCTTGTCCACGTAGCAGAAATAGAAGCGTGAAAGCCACTTATTTAGCCTCTCGTGGATTTTTCCTGTCTGCACAGAGGTATGTTCCCGGGGATTCCTTTCGGGACCCAGCAGCTGTCCCCAGTGGGAACAGCTGGCTGTTGTAGGAAATCCTGACATAGCACATGGGCATAGACAGCTGGGAAGATTTTAGAGCATGGAGTTTGGATTCTATGGACCTGGGTTGAGTCCTAGTCCATCACTTACTGGCTGTGTGGTCTTGGGCAAGCCACTGAAAGTTGAGAGCCTCAGTTTGCTTGTCTCTAAAATGGGGATTCTCATTGCAGGTTGTTGTGGGATTAAAGCGAAGACAAATACCCTTTCATGATAAAAGCACTCAACAAACTAGGAATAGAAGGGAACTTCCTCAGTCTCATAAAGGGCATATATGAAAACCGCACAGCTAACAATTAACTTTATGATACAAGAATGAATGCTTCCCCTCCCGCCCCCGCAAGATCAGGAATAAGACAAGGATGTCTGCTCTTGCCACTTCTATTTAATGTTATATTGGAGTTTTAGCCAGAGCAATTAGGCAAGAAAAATAAATAGAAGAGTGAGATTGGAAAGGAAGAAGTAAAACTGTATCTATTTGCAGATGACATGATCCTGTATATAGCAAATCCTAAGAATCCACTAAAAACTGTTAGAACTAATAAATGAGTTCGGCAAGATTGCAGGGTACAAGATCAATGTATAAAAATTAATCATATTTTACACATTAGCAATGAATAATCCAAAAATGAAACTAAGAAAACAATTCCATTTATATTAGCATCAAAAAGAATAAAATACTTAGAAATAAATTTAACATAAAAAGTGTAA
Organism: Eulemur rufifrons; assembly: GCF_041146395.1. Lineage (NCBI taxonomy): Eukaryota > Metazoa > Chordata > Mammalia > Primates > Lemuridae > Eulemur > Eulemur rufifrons. Next base: position 18,023,838 of record NC_090996.1, read on the forward strand.
AACCTATATTTTGAAAACTATAAAACATTGTTGAAAGAAATTAACAGATCTAAATAAATGGAAAGATAGTATATGTTCATGGATTGGAAGATTTAATATTGTTAAAATGGTAATACTCCCCAAATTGATCTACAGATTCAGTGCAATCCCTATCAAAATTCCAACTTGCTTTTTTGAAGAAATAGACAAGTTGATCTTAAAATTCATATTGAAGTGCAAGAGACCCAGAAAAACCAAAATTATCTTAAAAATGAAAGTCAAAGTTGGAAAACTCACACTTCCCAATTTCAAAACTTACTACAAAGCTACAGTCGTTCAGACAGTGCAGTACCGGTAAAAGTATAGATATGTAGATCAGTGGAATAGAATTAAGAATACGAAATAAACCCTCACATTTACAACCAATTAATTTTGACAAGTATACCAAGACAATTCAATGGAAAAAGAACAGTTTTGCAACAGATGGTGCTGTGACAATGGGTTATCCACATACAAAAGGATGAAGCCATCTACACCATACACATAAATCAACTCTAAATGGATAATTGATCTAAATGGAAAAACGAAAATTGCAAAACTCTTAGGAGAAAGAATAAGATTGAATCTTTACAACCTTGGGTTAGGCAAGGCCTTCTTAGATATGACACCAAAAACCACAAGCAACAAAAGAAAAAAAATAGATAAATTAGACATGATTAAAATTAAAAACGCATCTGCTTCCAAAAAAAATGGAAAGACAGAGGAAATGGAGAGACACAGAGGGAGAAAATATTTATAGATCAGCTATCTGATAAGGGACTTGTGTGCAGACTATATAAAGAACTCACAAATCAGTAATAAAAAGACAACTCAATTAAAAAGTGGGTAAATGATCTGAATAGACATTTTCCCAAAGAAGATACACAAATGGTCAATAAGCACATGAAAAGATGCTCAATATCATTAGTCATTAAGGAAAATGGTAGTTAAAACCACAATGAGATACCACACCACACTGGCAAGGATGCCTATAATAAAGAAAAGACAGACAATAGCAAGCGTTGGTGAAGACGTGGAGGCACTGGAGCCCTCATACATTGCTCGTGGAATGTATGATGGTGCATCTGCTTTGGAAAACAGTCTAGCAGTTTCTCAAAAGGTTAAACATGGAGCTACCCTATGACCCAGCAATTCCACGCCTTGGTTTTATACCCAAGGGAAATGAAAACTTGCCCACACAAACTTATACATGAATGTTCATAAATAGCCAAAAAGTGGAACAAACCCAAATGGCCATCAATGGATGAATGGATAAATAAAATGTGTCATAACCATGTAATGGAATATTATTCAGCCATTCTAAAGTATTGATGCATGCTACAACATGAGCGGTCTTTGAAACCATCATGTTAAGTAAAAGAAGCCCATCACTAAAAACCGTATATGGGATGATTCCATTCGTATGAAATGCCCAGATTAGGGAAGTCTATACAGACAGAAAATAGATTAGTTGTTGCCTAGGGCCGGGAGGGTTGGGGGAAGTGGGGAATGACTGCTGATAGGTAGGGGGTTTCTTTTTGGGGTGATGAAAATATTCTAAAATTAATTATGGTGATGGTCACATAACCTTGTGAATATACCAAGAAAATCCTAAAAACCATTCAATTGTACACTTTAAATGGATGAATTGTATGGCATGTGAATTATACCTTAATAAAACTGTTAAAGAAGCTGGGCACGGTGGCTCATGCCTGTAATCCTAGCACTCTGGGAGGCCGAGGTGGGAGGATCGCTTGAGCTCAGGAGTTCAAGACCAGCCTGAACAAGAGGGAGACCCCCGTCTCTACTAAAAATAGAAAAATTAGCTGGGCACAGCGATGCATACCTATAGTCCCAGCTACTCCTGATGGCTGAGGCAGGAGGATCGCTTGAGCCTAGGAGCGTGAGGTTGCAGTGAGCTATGATGATGCCACTGCACACTAGCCTGGGTAACAAAGAGTGAGACTCTGTCTCAAAAAAGCAAACAAACAACTGTTAAAGAAAAGAGAAGGCAAAATGCCTAAGACATAAATCTTAAATATTACTGAGGAGCCCAGCCGGTGGTGGGGGCCGGAGCCTGGTGTAGGAGGGCCCAGGAGGTGTAGAGCCGATTAGCCCATAATGCTTTTACAGGCTCATGAAAATGTTTTAATTTCCTTTGAAATCAGAAGAAAAAAAAAACTTTCAGGTGAAGGGGGGAAAATGTTTCATACTTAATACATTCATCTTTATACCAATGTGGTTGTAAAATAATTCTTAGTTTTTAAAAAAATTTTTAAATTTATTTAGCAAGGGGCCACGAAGGCAAAAGTTCATAGGGTCCACCAAAGTCTTACTATGGCCCTGGGTGCTGGTCTGAATTTGGCTACTACGTTTCTCCCCTCCAGCTTTTGAGGGAACAATATAGCATTAAAGGAAGTTTAAAATAATTCATTCAAAATCCATCCGCTCTAGCGCAGCACTTCTATGCTTTTCTCTTTTTCTGTTAATCCTCCCTTCCAGTTCTTGGGGGTCGGGAAACGTCTGTTTCAGGGGGTTATAATCTCGATTCTACCAGTGTGCATCCAAGAGTCACATGTGATGGTGACCGGGTGCCCCGCAGGAAAAGGCCAAGGCCCCAGTGCGTCCATGTTCCAGGCAGGGGAACAGCATGTGCAAAGCCTCATGGTGGGAGGGAGCACGGAGCGCACAGGAGCTGGGGCAGAGGTCAGCAGGGTGGGGGTGTGGTTGGACAGGCCACGTGTGTGGCATTTGGACTTTACTTTTTTGGGGAGTCATCAAGAGTTTTCAGCAGGAGCAAGCTGTGTGTGCGTGTGTGTGTTTGACGTGACCAGAGCTGTGCGTTTTGAAAGTATCCCTGCAGCTGCAGCATGGAGAGTGGATGGGACAGAGCGGAGGCCTAGGGAGGCTGGTGGGGTGAAGCCTGGGCTGGGGGGTGCATAGAAAGGGAACAGGGGCTGTCGTGGGGGTGGGGAGCAGTAGGACTGGCTGGGTTGGACTGGGCGGGTGGGAGTCGGCAAGTCTGCCCTCGACGTTCCCGGGACTTGGGTTGCTAAGGGTCAGGGTTACAGAAAGATGCCCCTTGTGTTGAGTCAGAGATGCCGGCTTGCTCCAGGGCTCACGGGAGGGGGGCAGGCAAACTCCTGAAGCCACGTGTCCTCTCGTATTCTGAAAACCCTTCTTTTCTTTTCAAAGGTGAAACATGTCGCAGCTTCATTGACCTGGCCCCAGCGTCGGAGAAAGGTGAGTGTGGGCCAGCTCTGGGGCGGCAGCCCCACCCTCTCTGGAGACAGCGTCCCTGCCCTGGTGGCTTCTCACGGCCTGTGATAGTTTCTCCTCCAGCATCCCTGGGTGATGGGCCCCGGAAGCCAGACATTCTGTTGCAAAGCCCTGAGTTTCTTGAGCATTCAGTGGGGTGGGACAGGCTGGGGAGGAGGGCCGCGTGCCTTCTCTGTCTGGTGGGGCTGTCCTGGGAGTCGTTACCTTCAACTCCGTCCAGTGCACCTGCGACTTTGGGTGTGATGGGTGTGTGGAAGTTGGGCTCAGGCAAGTCCCGTGGTGGCCGTTTGCTTCCAGCTGTAGGCTTTGACCTTGGGAAAGGGGAGCCAGGTGTCTGGGCTCTGTTGCCTCCCAGGTGTGGGGAGGGCCAGTCTGGTTGGACGCTGCCATCCAGAGAGGTCTCATTGGTGTGCGGGGCCCCGCAGCAGAGACTCCGAGCCCACAGCAATGCTGAGCGCTGTGCGGGGCAGTAGTTGGATGGTGAGGAGCCTGCCACGGCTCCAGCAGCGGGGAATAGTAGTCAGGATTAGGTTTAGCGGTAAGTAATAGTGACCCAAAAGGACTGGCTTCAGTGAGGAAATTTATTTATATCTCTTATAAAAGTTTGAAAGTAGGCCAGGCGCGGTGGCTCATGCCTGTAATCCTAGCACTCTGGGAGGACGAGGTTGGGGGATTGCTTGAGGTCAGGAGTTTGAGACCAGCCCGAGCAAGAGTGAGAACCCTGTCTCTGCAAAAAATAGAAAAATTAGCCCAGTGTTGTGGTGTGTGCCTGTAGTCCCAGCTGTTTGGGAGGCTGAGACAGGAGCATCACTTGAGCCCAGGAGTTTGAGGTTGCAGAGAGCTGTGATGATGCTACTGTACTCTAGCCTGGGCAACAGAGGGAGACCTTGTCTCAAAAGAAAACAAAACAGAAAACACCAAACAAAAAAAAGTGAGAGAAAGAAAGTATAGATGATCCAGGCAGGCTTTGCTCCATGAAGTCCTCAGGATCCAGGCCCCTGCTGCCCTCTCCATCATCCCATGGCCTTTGTCTTCGTAGTCTAAGATGGCTGCTACAGTGCCAGTTATCACACCTGCATTCCAGGCAGCAGGATGGAGGAAGGGCAAAGATCTCATGTCAACTCTAAGGTTCCCAGACGTTGCCCCACAACACCTGCCTGTATCTCCTTCGCCAGAGCTAATCACATGGCCACACGCAGCTGTGAAGGATGCTGGGAAATGTGGTCTTTATCCTGGGGAATGCTGTGCCCAGCCAGAAGTCAGGGATCTTGTTATTATGGAAGAACAAGAGAATGGACACTGGAGGATAGCCTGCCACAGGGAGGTAGGGGAGTGTGGCCACCTCCCCACCTGCCTACCCCTGCCACCTAGGAGAAAGACTGCTAAGAGAGAAACAGGTGTGCAGGTTTCTTCCAACAGCATGGAGATTAGGAGAGGGTTATGGGCCTGGGAGTCAGAGGAGGGGAAACTGAGGCAGGAGTCCAGTCATGTAACTTGTCCAACATGGAGAGCGTGGGGTGCTTGGCTCAGGGGAAATGCTTAAGTCTGGGGTGTGTGGCCACCCATGCCACCCGCTGGTGGGACAGAGCTTGTGTTTTCACTCCCCAGGTAGTCAGCAAAGGCAGAAGGGTCCAAGGGGCCACATGTCATGGCGGCTGGTGACGATACTGTCTTGCAGATGCCATCTTCACTAAGCTCCAGCTAAGTGGCAGCTGGCGAGACTGAGGGGAAAGTGACAGGGAACCCACTGGGCCCTCAGGCCCCAGAAAGAGGCAGGGACCCCCTTGAGTAAGCTCTTGGCAGTAGGGGACCTCCTCTGTGTCCTCAATTTCCCTGTGGCTGCATCCTGTTTAATTCCTATGTGTGGACATCTCTGAAGCATTTGACTGCGCAACTTGGGCCACAGCTTCCAAATCAAGGTCTCCAGGAAACACTGCTGCCACTATTACCAATGAATGGCTGATATTTATTGAGCAGTTACTATGTGCCGGGCCCTGTGCCAGGCATTTACACGTATTAACTGAGAAAGCCCCCAACAGCCTCGTGAGGAAGGGGCTGTCATTCTCAGTCCTACTTGGCAGAAGAGGAAATGGAGGCTTAGAGGGATTAAGTCATTTAAGTCTCACATCTCATAAGGGGCAGAGCTGGGTTTAATCCAGACCCAGGTGCCACACCCCTTGGTCGTCTGCAGCTCTCGAGGATGCAGGTCCCATAGTCTCCATGGCTCCTCGGTTAACCCTGCTCCAAATCTGGCTTCCAGGAAGCAGGGCCTGTGTGTGTGCACGTGTGTGTGCATCCCCTGTTGAGGGTAAGTGTGCATGTGAGCAGGTGCTCCTGTGTGTGTGCACGCCGGTGGGCGAGCTGTGTGAGCATGCATGAGCATGGGTGCGGAGGTGTGTACACATGCATGCACATGTGAGAACATAGATGTCTCGTGTGCCCGTGTGTGCATGTGCACAGATGTGTTCAAGTGTGAGCACACACGGGTGTGTGCACGTGTGGACGTGTATACACGCGTGTGAGTGTGTGCCTGTGCCTCTGTATAGTGGCACGCGGGTTGCTCGTGCTGCTCCCAGGAGGCGCCAGACCTTCATTCCTGCTGCTTTTATGAGGACCGAGGGCCCCACAGAGCTTGTATCTTTGTATTTTACTGCCCTTGTGATTTCTCTTTAGGACTTGGCGGCCATGCCGAGAAACTTCTGGTTGTGTACATAAAAACGTTTACAAAGAGGCTTTGCCACCTAGGTGTCGAACTCCTTGCTTCTCAAACGCTGTAGCTTTCACTCGGGCTGGCAGGGTTTGGTCTGTGGTGGCCCGTGTGGCCCTCGCGCAGGCACCTGCAGGAACAGGGCACTGTTGGTTCCATCCACGCGCTCGCCGGCCGCTCGCCATGTGGGGAATCTCCGTTTCACAGATGAGGAACCCCAGGGCAGAGAGATGGAGTGACTCGTTTCGAGCCACGCCGGGAGCCTGGGTGGATGTTTGCACCCAGGTGTGTTCCCACCCAAAGAGTGTGCTTCCCCCCGGTTCTGGCCCCTGCGGCAGCTCCCCCGTCACCTCCCCCCTGCATCTTTCTGATCTTCCAAATACGATAATAATCATGACACCAACACTAACTGGCCTTCGGGCCGTGCACCCCACATGCCCGGCACTATTCTGAGAACGCTACACACATTGGCTCATGTAATCCCCGTTTTACAAATAAGGAGACCGAGGCACAGAGCGATCACATAGCTGGGAAGCAGGGCGGCTGGGATTTGAACCTGAGCAATCTGGCTCTTAAACCCCTGGTTCTTCTGCTAAAAAGCTGGGCCTCCCAAGGCCTGGGGGATACACCCGCCACCCTCACCGCGACCTCTGGGCAGCGTTCAGCCTAGCGCTTCCCTTCCTGTCTGAAGCTCTTCCCACCTCACACAATTCCAGGCCCTTCTCAAAGGTCACCTCCTCCGTCCCATTTTCTCCACTATCCTCTTGCCCCTGCTCAGCCACTCTCATCCCCCTGGCAAAATGTTTGTGCTCAGAGCTTCCTACCACGGCATGATGCACTTGGCTTTGTTTGGCTGGCTCTTCTGGTTTTGTATTTCATGTGGGGAATATCTTTTTTGTTTTACCGTTGCCTGAGCCACAACCATTTTTTATCTGGATTCCTGCCACAATCTGGTAACCGATCACCTCCTTCCATTTTTGTCTCCCGATTGCCTTGGTATCCCAAAGGATCGTTTTAAAGCATAAATCATATCGTGTGAGTCCTGGGTTTAAAGCCCTCCTGTGGCTCCCATCTCACTTGGGGTAAAAGTCAGCGTCCTCACTGTGGCCTACAAGGTCCTGCACGACCTGGCCGGCCTTCCTTCCTCCCTTCCTTCCCTCCTCCCTCCCTTCCTTCCCTCCTCCCTCCCTTCCTTCCCTCCTCCCTCCCTTCCTTCCTCCCTCCCTTCCTTCCTCCCTCCCTTCCTTCCTCCCTTCCGAACTTTTCCTATGGAGCCTTTTGGCTCCAGCCCCAATTTGGCCCAATGAATGTCTAGGGTTGTTATTCTGGAAGCCCCTTTGCTGTTATTGTGGAATTTCCTCTCCTCTCTCCTGTCGGATCCTCCGCCTCCTGGGTCCCAGGGAGTCTTTTTTCCGGTTTACTTCCTCATTTTGGGGGAAAATATCTTCCAGTAGCTCCCTGCAAAATAGCGCATGGCTGATTGAGACTTCGCATGCTTACTGTTGTCTTTACTCCTGTGTCACGCTCGAATCAGTATTATATTTGGCTGGGTATAAAATTTCAGGATGAAAATAATTTTCCTACAAGATTTGGGAAGTGCTGGCTGCCCCCTTGTCCTCTTGCTTCCAGGCACGTTTTGTTAAGCTCAATGCCATTCTGATTCTTTTGTGCGATCTGATTTTTTTCCTCCCTGGAAGCTTTTAACATCTTATTTTCTGTTCTCATTTTTTTTATTTTCTATTTTCACTTTTATTTGCCTTTTTATTTAATCCTGAGATTATTTACTCAACTTTCATCTCTCAACCACTCTATTTTTAAAGTTTCTGCGGTAATATTTTTAATTTTAAGAGCTTTTCCTTGTTATCTGAATGTTCCTTTTTATAGTCTCCTGCCTTTGTTTTATTGACATGGTATCTTCTCATATTTCTCTAAGGATATTAATTTTTTAAAAGTTTTCTTCTGTATCCTTTAATGTCTCTGTTTCTTCCAAGTTCTTTTGTCTATTTGGTTTTAATAATGCCCTCTGTCTTTCTTATTGTAAGTTTTCCTCAAATATCTGATGTTTGTATGTCAGAGTGAGGCATGAACTTGCTATTTTGAGGCTAGATGTACAGTTGTGTGGGGTAGGGGAAGGATATTGACCAATGGGCTTCCCAAACATCTAGGTGATAAACCCCATCCAAAAAGTTCATCTGGTCAACCTGTTCCCGCCTTCATCAGGCTTTTTCTCTTGTGATGATCAGTTTCCCAAAGAAGAACCCTCCCATCTCCAGTGCATTAACTCAGCCACTAGCGTTCTGAATCCAGGAGGGGAAGGGTGCCAGCTGGGCAGGTATCTCAGCGTCCCAAACGTAGGCTTCCTCTTCGTGCTTGGTTTTCAGTGTGGAACTCAGCTGGTGCCTCCCTTCCAAGGACTTTCCGAAGTTTCTCACCAGCCTCCTCCAAGCAGGTGGTCGGCTTTCAGCTTTCTTCTGCCTGTTAAGTCATTACCCACCACTCCATGAACTTTCCAGCTTTTAAAATGTTGTTGCCATCTTTTTTTCTGTTGTCATCTCCTCTCCCACCCTCTTTGTGCTGTGGATTTACGACTTTCTTATTCCTCTGCTGTAATGCTTGGTGGCCTGGAAAGAGAGCAGAGATCAAGCTTTGGTTCAGCCGCCACATTCAATCCTGCTTTTGACTCGCTGGACCCAGACCTCTCCCCTGACTGCAAGACTCTCCCTATAGCTGCCTGCTGGACACCTCCTCCTGAAAGCCCCCAGGGCCTGCAAACTCAACTTGTCCACAGTGGAAATCACTAGACCTTTTCCTTTTCCATCCATTGCCCAAGCCAGGAAGCAGAACATTGTCTTTAACTCTTCCCCCTCCAAATTCAATGACTTGCCAAGTTCAATTTCTTTTGTCTCCTAAATATCTTTCAGGAGACCTCCGTCCACCCCTCTATCTCCACTGCCACTACCTTATTCAGCTTCTCATCACTTCTTTCCTGGAATACAGCAATGATCTCTTAGCTGGCCTCCCAGACTCCAGTCTGGGCTGCTTAAAACCCATTCCTCAATGCGCATCAACAGAGTGGAATACTATACAGCAACGAAAATGAACAATATACACTGTTCACAACAACATGGATGTTGAGCAGAAGAAACTCTTTATGATCCAATGTCTATAAAATAGGAAAACGTGGGAAACCGATCTATATTGTTAGAAGTCAGGACAGGGGTTGCCCTTGCAGAGAGGGTGTACCTGGAGGGAACCGGGGGACGGCTCTGGCAGCTGGCAATGTCCTGTTTCTTGATCTGAGTGCTCCTTTTGCACCTGTGTTCAGCTGATGGAAGTTCATCACGCTGTATACTTATGATATGTGCGCTTTTCTGTATGTGTTATCCTTCATTAAAAAGGAAAGAAAAATATTTCCCACACCGAATTCTGAATTATCTTTCCAAAGTGAACATCTAATTATAACAGGCCCCTGCTTAAAATCTTTCATGGCTCTCAAACTTGCCACACAGGGCATTTTAGATTCATGGTCTGTCGTGATGTATTCCCTTCTGCCTTTTCCACTCCTCCAATCTGTGACCTAAATCTCGTGCTCTAGTCCTGCCTGTCTACTCGCATACATTGTCCCCAAACTCTCCATCCTCTCTCTCGTCCCTCTGCGCCTTTGCACATGCTGTTCCCTCCACCTGACCTGCCTTTACCACCTCTTGACTGCTTTGCAAACTTCTGTTCATCCTTCAAAACCCAGCTTAGACATGACCTCTTCTGAAAAGCCACCCCTGAACCCCTAGAGGCACCTACCTGCAGTGACTGGTCTTATTAGCGCCCATCACACTGTATTGAGGTGACCTCCTCTACCAGCCTGGACACTCCTGAGGACCAGACATTGCATCTTGTATCCTGTGGCTCCCATGCCCCAGATGAGGTTGGGATAGAGCAAGAATTTAGGAAAGGTTTGTTGAGTGAAGGGAGGAAGGAACGAACAGGGACCATGTTATAGATACTGCGTGGCCCATTTGGGTTTAGAACGTGCATCTAACTCCTGAAGCTACGATCTCCTCTGACCCACCTGGGTTGAGCTGTGTTTTAAGTCATCCCTGCTACCTGCCCCTGTTCCCCAGTGAGCCGGGATTTCTGGCAGCCGCCAGCCAGCAATTTCTGTGAAACAGTCTCCAAAGCTTGTAGGTTTCATTTGTTTAATATTTCAGGGATGTGTAACAATGTGGTAGGCTCCGCGGCCACAATCCTGAGTCTTGCGTGAGTCATTTCTCACTTCAATTCCTATAATAGCCTCTTGTTGGTCTCCTCAACCTCTCTGTTCCCTGCCTGAAATCGATTTACAATTCTCCTGCTCACTTAATTTGTTTAGTGTATTTTATTGATTTATGTCATAGAACTGAAACGTGCATAGATCAGAACACGCTGAGCAGAGAAGGGAGAGGGGAATCAACCTCCGTGGCTGCCCAAACTCTGACATCAGAGCCAAAAACAGGTCAGCCTCCTGGCTGCAGCAGGAACATGCACGTGTGGCCTGTGCGTCTTGGACCTGCCTTAGTCCTGGATGGTCTTTTCAGCCCTGGATGTCTGGGCAACGCTCCATCGACCTTCATGAGCCAACCCCAAGGCCCTGTCTCCACGAAGCCCTCCCCCGCCCCTGGACTGTGTCAGTTACTCCCACTCTGTGCTCCCAGGTGGCCAGGTGCACATCTGTGGTCCCGGGCCCAGGAAAATGGGAGCTCCGATCGCATCTATCCCAGTGAGACACACACGTCAAGACACAGAGAAGCAGGAGACCGGCCCAAGTGGTCCGCATGTCCATGACTCCCTCTCACCTGCCATTCCCAGATAATATGGGAATAATTATTAGTAATACTCACAGCCATCTGGCCCCCGATGGGAATTGCCAGCCATCTGAATGGCCCTGGTCCATTCTGGAGCTCTGGAATCTTCCTGTCATTTCCTGGACGTTCTGAATAAACTCACAACAGAGGCCAGCGAACCTGGTGCCAATTATTAATAATTCTCAGAGGCAAGGCAGACGGCAGCCGGGCTTTCAGGAATGGGCTGCGGTGGACCATCGTCTGCCTTGCCAGTGCTGTGTCCCCCGGTGCCAGGCTGTGTGTCAGGGGCTGGAGCAGGGACGAGAAGCCCCCGGCCCCTGCTCTTGAGATGTTCGCCTCCCAGTGGGGACACACACAAAGGGACAGAGAGTCACAGTCTGTGAGGGGGGACGGAAGGCTGTGGAAGGAGTAGGCTGCATGGAGGAGCACCATAGGGGAAGGTCCTGGAAGAAGTGGAATCCTTCTTGTACGTAAGGGGCAGCAGGGAAGTCACTCCTGGTAGAATGAACAGCTCATGCGAAGGGACGAGACCAGGTGTCTCAGTGCTGGGCACGTGGCGGGTGCTCAGCGGATATTGCTGAATGATTGAAGGGTGGTAGAGCCCAGAGAGATTAAGTGCCTTGCGCAAGGTCCCACAGCAGGTTTAGGTCCAAGTCTGGCTCACCTGCCAGGCTCCTGAGGTCTTTTAAGCAGCGCCCGCCCGCCTGCCTCCCACCCCTCCTTCCCCGCCATCCCTCCAGCCTAGTTTGCTGGAAAATCACACCTGGCCCTCCCACCTCCTTAATTCTGAAGTGCTGGTGCTGCCACTTTCTTTTCTGAAATTCTGGATTCCTCTAATTATGCGCTCTTACTGAGGGTGATTGAATCCCTAAGCCTGGTGGAGGATTGCTCCCGGAGATCACAACATCTAATAATTGCTTTAGTTGCTCTAATTCCAATTATTCAAGATTATCTTTCCAGGTAATTAGGTATCTGGGCAGTCTCGCCTGCTCACTCTCTCGCAGAGCGTCACATTAACCCCAAACAGTGACCGGCTCTCATGTTTCATAATTGGAAGCCATTTCTCCATGGTGAGAAGACTCCGTTAAGGGTAAACAGTGGTAATTTAAATTTCTAAATAGCTCTGTGGTCTTATCATACTTTGGTGTGAGAAATGACTGTGCAACTCTGAGGCTTATGATTTGTTCTGGTCTATGTGAGTGGCATAGGGTTGTTCAGCGAACATCCTGTACAACTGTATAAGGGGTTCAGGGATACACAGAGGACAACATTCATCATACAAGTCTAGACTTGCATCTCATTGCTAAACCACACTGCCTGTGATGTGCTGCAAATTCGTAACCCTATTTTGTCATGTTTCCTTTTTTTATAAGCAATATAATTTCATTGGTATAATTTACAAGCAGTGAATTGCACAGGTTTTAAATGTACTGTTCAAAGAATTTAAAGAAATGCATGCATCCATATAACCCTTACGCTTGTTAAGGTAGAGAACCAGGGCCAGCGTTACAGGCAGGTGACCTGTACGGTCACATAGGGCCCCATACGTAGAAGGACCCCACACTTGGTTCCTTGCTCTACTGTCACTGGTCTTGAAATTCTTAACAATTTTTCAAAAAGGGGCTGTGCATTTTCATTTTGTGTTGCCTTGGGCTGTGTAAAAAGTCTAAGTGTTTTAGCCTCATAATAATAAAAACAGTAATACCCAAAGGTTATTTCTGTGTTAGCAACATGCCAGGCCCACTTGATTCCCCAATAACTTGAAGAGGTTTGTGCTGTTGTTATACCATGTTAAGATGGGGAAACTGAGGCCCAGACAGGTTATGTCATCTTGCCCAAGATCACGTGGGTTGTAAGTGGCAGAGGTGGGTTTGAACCTGAGTTGGGGCCTGCAGGCCTGGGCTTCCCCATTCCCCTCACTGCCCCACGTGAGCTATGCACGTGGAAAAGACTCCAGCCACGCCTCGACTGGGGAAGGAGTAAAATCCGGTGAGAGGAAAGGATGAAGTCAGTGTCGGCCAGGTGGGCTGGGGACGAAGAGAAAGGGGTGTCATACCATAAGGGTGACACTCGTGATTCTCCAAGGCCCTCAGGCCTCATGCACCTCCCTCTGCTCTCTTCTTGTCATGCTTCCAGTTCCAGGAAAGGAGTCTGAGCTTCACGTACAGGTTGTCAGGGTGTGAAGGGCTCGGAGAGCTGGTCTCACTGGGTCCATTTTACAGATGAAGAAACTGAGTCCCAAGATAACACTCTTTGTGGGTGCCGTGGACTGAGGATAGTAGCTATGCCTCCTGCACACCAGTCCCTAAGAAATGGGGTCCCCATGCTGGGGCAGCCTCCCTTAGCCTGGTCCTGACACATAGAGTGAACACTTACTGAGTGCCTACTGCATACCAGGCCCTTTCAGGCGTGTTCTCCCATTTAACCCTCCCGACAGCCCACAGAGCAGGTGTTCCTCTTGTCTTGTCTCACGTTGCAAAGCTGTGGCTCAGAGAAGTTAAGAAACTTGCTCCAGGTTAAGGTGATAGCAGAGCTTATATTTAAATGCGGACCTTCTGAACACAGGTTCTGGGTTTAAATTCCAGCTGTCTTTCCAGCTGTGGGACCTCATCGTCTTCTTCATCTGTGAAATGGGGATCACAGCATCAACTTCGTGGGATTCTTCCGAGAAGCAAATGCGATAATCTGCGAATGGAGTTAGTGCAAGATTTGGCTCAATAAATGCCAGCTTGAATATCCTGTTGTATCTCCCCCCTCTCTTCAGTTCGGCCCAGCCAGCTGGAAAGCTAACTTGGAAAGCAACTCAATTTGCGTTTATTTCTACTCAACTAACATTCAACTAACCTTTATTGAATAATGTTCAGAATTCCACTCACTGCCAGGTACTTTCACACCCGTTGCTTCATCTAATTCTGTTGACAGCTCTTTGGGGTAGGTGCTATTATCTCTGGTTTCCAGCGGAGTTGCTAGGCAGCTGGCTCAGAGAAGTTGAGCTACTTGCCTGAGGTCACACAGCAAAGTGATGTGTCCCATTGGTCCTGTGCTATTTCTGCCACGTCTCATGGGTTTTTCCACCCTGCCTGATGCCTCCTGGTCCCTCCTCTGCTTCTCAGGCCTGGGAAGTTCTTTCGTCTGCTTTGCTGTGTGTTCTGACTTGGCTGGGAGGCCCCCCTGGCTCACAGCTGTCCAGGCCTGCGTGGAGAAGGAGGGTGGTGGCAGCTGAGGGGACCCGAGTCATCCTCTGCTCCTCACGCATCCCATCTGCTGGCTCCTGCAGCCTCGTCATTTGCAGCCATCTGCCAGGCTCCCTGGAGGCACTGCAAAGTCTAGAATGTCATGCAGAACCTCCAAACATGCCACCTTCAGCCTGCGTGAGGATCTGAGGCCCTGAGACCCCTGCCCACGCCTTGAAGCCACTAGGAAGCAAAAACTTGGGAGAGAGGCCCTTTCACGGGGAATGCTCCTAGAGTGGTGGATTGCCCAGGAATCGGCTTCACAAGCCTGGCTCGGGCTCCGCAGCCGGCCGGACTCCCACAGGGCTTGGCTTTGCCCAGGCTTTTGTTGAAATTTCATTTCGAATTGAAAAAGGCCTGCATCTCTTGGCGGGAATGCCCTGGCCCCGGCTGGTTGGCATCGTCGCTGGCCTCTGGGGCTTCTGATTTTCAGCACGTGTTTTGCCAAAGGACTCGATGTGGAGGGTTGGGGGCTTCTGGAGCAGGAGAAAGGACAAGTGGTTTCTCTCCAAAGCCAGTTTCTGTCCGGCTGATCTCATGACACATGCCCTTCCCAGGCCTGGTGACAAGGGCAGAGGCTGTTGATTTTATTCATTAGTTTTAAATTAAAGAAAAATTTTTAGTAACAGCCTCATTGAGATGTAATTCACTTCCCATACAATTTGCCCACTTAAAGTGTACAATTCAGTGGTTTTTAGTATATTCACGGAGTTGTGCACCATCACCACTATCAATTTCAGGACATGCTCATTATCCCGAAAAAGAACCCATTTCCTGTAGCCAGCACTCTTCAATCCTCCCATCTCCGACAGACAGAGGCAACCGCTCATCTACTTTCTGCCTCTGTAGATTTGCCAATCCCGGGCATGTGTGAATGGAATCATGTAACGTGTGGCCTTTTGTGACTGGCTTCTTTCACTGAGCATAATGTTTGCAAGGTTCATCCGTGTTGTAGCACGTGTCAGTGCTTCATTTCTTTTGATTGCCAAATAAAATATAGTATTGCATGGATCTGCCACATTTTGTTGCTATGCTCATTATTTATTTATTTTTAAAACTTTTTTAAAATCAGGAAATACAATAAAAACTCAGAAAAGTATACAATGTATAAATATGTAGCTTAACAAATTATGGTAAAGCAAAAACTTTGTTACCACCGAGGTCAGGAAGTAGGTCATTGTCGGCCTCCTGGGAGACCCGCTCCTGGCCACTACCAAATCCCTTCCCCGGGAGAAGGTTCCTCGCTGCCTTGCTTAGCTTTATAGCAAGGGTGGGCAAGCTATGGCCCATTGTCTCTTTTTTGTAAATAAAGTTTTATTAGAACACAACCACACCCATTCCTTTTTGTTTCGTCTATGGCTGCTTTTGTGCTCTGACAGCAGAGCTGAGCAATCGTGACGGAGACCATCTGGCCTGCACAGCATAAAATATTTATTCTCTGGTGCTTTACAGAAAAAGTCTGCTGACCTTCCTTTATGGTTTTACCAAGTATCCGAACCTAAACTCTCTAGATTTGCTTGTTTCTGAACTTTGTACATAAATGTGATCAGTGTGGTTTTTTTGTGTGTCTGGCTTCTTTTGCCTGCTACTATGTTGATCACGTAACTGTAGTTTGTTTCTTTTCATTGCTGTATAATATCCGATTGCATGACGACACCACCTTCTATCTGTTCATTCTACTCGTAATGGATATTTGGGTCATTTTCAGTTTTTATTATGAATAATACTGCTGGTTCTTCAAGTGTGATTCTCAGACCGGCAGCATCAGCGATACCTGGAGCTTGTTAGAAGTGCAAATTCTCAGGCTCCACGACAGACCTCCTGAACCAGAAGCTCTGAGTCTGGGGCCTGCAGACCGTGTTTAACAAGCCTTCTGGGTGATTCCGATGCACACTCCAGCTTGAGAACCACGGCTCTGTATTTACCCAGAAGTGCAATTGCTGGGTTGACTTTGCGTATCTTCAGCTTTACGAAGTAAAGCCACCCCACTTTCCAAAGTGTGCGTACCCATTTACACCCCGACTAGCACACTGTGAAAATTCCCATCTCCCTATCCTTGACGATACTTGACATTATTAGATTTATAAATTTTGCCAATCTGGTGGGTGAGACATGGCATCTCATTGTGTTTCCAATTTGCATATCTCTGATTACTAATGAAGTTGAGCATCTTTTCATGTTTATGGCTATTTGGATTTTCTCTTGCATGAAGTGCCTGTTTGCGTTTTTTTTTGCCTGTGTCTGTCCGTCTTTTCCTTATTGATTTATAGGAGTTTTTTTTTTTTACATGCTATAATCTTTTGTTGCTTGTATGTATTGCAAATACCTTTTCCCACTCTGTGGCTTGCCTTTTCTCAGATGTCTTTTGATGAACAGAACTTCTTAATTGTTTTTATTATGGTAAAATATATATAATGTAAAATTCACCATTTTAACTATTTTTAAGTGTACGGGTCAGTAGCATTAAATATATTCACATTCTATACAACTGTCACTGCCATCGATCTTCAGAACTTTTTCATCTTCCCAAACTGAAACTCTGTACCCGTTAAACACCAACGCCTCATTTGCCCCTCCCCCAACCCCTGGCAGCCACCGTTCTACTTTCTATTTCTATGAACTTGACTACTTTAGGTGACTCATAGAAGTAAAATCAGCAATATCTGACCTTTTGTGTCTGGTTTATAATGTCTTCAAGGTTCATCCACGTGTCAGAATTTCCTTCCTTCATAAGACTGAATAATATTTCATTGTGTGTGTGTTCCACATTTTGTTTATCCATTTATCTGGCAAGGGACATTGGGGTTATGTCCATCTTTGGGTGCTGTGAATAACGCTGCTTTGATTATGAGTATATCAATATCTGTTCAAGTCCCTGCTTTCAATTCTTTTGGGTGTAGACCCCTAGGTGGACTTGCTGGATCACATGGTCATTTTACACATAACTGTTGGAAGTATGGCCACACCATTTTCCATGGCAGTGGCACCATTGCATGTTCTCACCAGCAATGCACAAAGGTTCCAGTTTCTTCACCTCCTGGCCAACACTTGGTATTTTCTTTTCTTTTTTTCCCTTTTTTGATAGTAGCTATCCTAATGGGTATGAAGTAGTAACTCATTGTGATATTGATTTGTATTTTCCTAATGATGAGTGATGTTGAACATCTTGTCATGTACTCATTGGCCATTATATATCTTCTTTGGAGAAATGTCTACTCAAGTTCTTTGCCCATGTTTGAATCAGAGTGGTTTTTTTTTTGTTGTTGTTGTTGTTGAGTTAGGAGAGTTCTTTACATAGTCTGGATGTTAACTCTTTATCAAATATGTGTCTTGAAAATATTTTCTGTCATTCCATGGGTTGCCTTTTCACTCTCTTGATAGTATTCCTTGTTGCGCAAGTTTTAATTTTGATGTAATTCCACATACCTATTTTTTTCTCTTATTTTTTTCTGTGCTTTTGATTTCCTACTCAAGAAATCACTAGGTACGAAATCAAATCTAATGTCGTGAAGCTTTTCCTCTACATTTTCTCCTAAGAGCTTTATAGTTTTAGCTCTTATGCTTAGGGCTCTGATTCATATTGAGTTAATTTTTATAGATGGTGTAAGGTAAGTATTCAAAGAAATTCTTAAGTTTAGAGCTGCTAAATTTATCTACCCTTTTCTTTAAGACTTACACTTTTTTAGTCCTATTTAAGAAATGGTCCCCTCCCCCGAGTTCATGAATGGCAGTATTTTTACCAGTGTTTTTATTTACGTCTTCATGTGGGTGCCTGGTGGGAAGTGCTGAGGGGCAGCGCTGCCTGGCCCCACCCTTACCCCACCACTGTCTCTTCCGGCTTCTCCATGGGATTCCCTGGCTGTAGGCCCTGCCCAGACCCCATGTGGGATTGGCTTTGCTTTAAACACATTCCACGGTTGTCACTGGTTCTCCCTCTCTCGCTGGACTGGTAAGTTCCTGCCCCTGATTAACTTGGCATACAGTAAATGTCCCTGGGCTTCTTCCAGGGGTCACAAATTAAATACCGACAGGACACAGACAGAAATCTTGGATGAAGGAAGTGGGTGCAGGGTCTAATCAGAGCCAGACGGATAGTAGGTGCTCAGTAATCATTGAAGTTCAACCTGGATTGTACATGCCCTACCTGAGGGGGCAGCTGCTACTTAGCTCTAGCCACTTGTTGCCATGCAGACATGGGGGCCCAGGTATGCCCAATGTGGCCAAGTGAACTGGAAATGTGGATTTTTTTATTTGGTGTGAACCCATCCAGGTAAAAAATATACTAATGGTGCTGGGCATGGTGACCAGGGCCTGTAGTTCTAGCTACTCGGGTGGCTGAGATGGGAGGATCCTTTGAGTCCAGGAATTCAAGGCTGCAGTGAGCTATGATCATGCCTGTGAATAGCTAGTACACTCCATCCTGGGTGACATGGTGAGACTTCATCTCTGTTAAAAAAATGTACGCATGGTTAAGTGCGTAAGGCTCTGGAACCAGACTGCCTGGGTTCAAATCCTACCACCTGCACTTTCTAGCTATGTGATTTGGAAAAAGTTATTTAAATCTTGTTAGACCTCAGTTTACTTATCTGTAATATGAGATAGTATTTAATAATGGCATCTGTCTGGCAGAGTTGCAATGAAGCTTAACTGTGGCAATACAAAGACTAATAACTGCCACCAAAGGAAGGGATTTATGTTTGCTTTGTTCATTACTGTATTTCTAGTACTTAGAACAGTGCCTGGCACACAGCCAAACAAAGACATGAGCACACCCAAAACGTCTTCATCTAATTCACACACTCACTCACCACCCACCCATCCATCTATCCATTCATCTATCCATTCATCCACCCACCCACCCCTGTATCCATCCATTCATCCATCCATCTACCCACCCATCTATCCATCCATCCACCCATCTACCTATCCATCTACCCCCTATCTACTATCAATCCACCACCCACCCACCCATCCATCTACCCACCCCCTATCCATCCATCCATCTCTCCATCTATTCATCCATCCACCCATCCATCCATCCATCCATCCATCTACCCACCCCTCTCTCTGTCCATCCATCTATCCATCTGTCCATTCATTCACCCATCCACCCGTCCATTCACCCACCCACTCACCCATCCATCCATCTACCAACCCATCTATCCATCCATTCATCCATCTACCCACCCATCTATCCATCCATCCACTCATCCACCCATCTATCCTTCCACTAAATAAACACTCACTGGGCTCCTGCCATGTGTCAGGCACTGGGAACATATGGGTTGATCTGTGCAGGTCCTACTGGGTCCTTCTTAATCGGACCTCAAAGCCTCATTAGTTCTGCCGATTCTCCAGCTGCATTCACGTCACTTTTGGCCCATGAGAAATACACTCCAAGGCCACACCAGTGCCGTTTGTCTGGAAACCCACGGCAAACATTCATTAGCTCCTGCACTGTGCCGGGTACAGGATAACTCTTGAATCTCGCTACTCTCCTTCTCTGCTTGGGAGATGGGGTGGTCCTCTCTGCTTTGAGATTTTCTGAAGTCGGTGATTCCCTCGCAGGAAAGCTGGTGTGTGTGTGTGTGTGTGTGTGTGTGTGCGCGCGCGCGCTTGTTGGGGAGGGTGCAGGGGCACTTAGCGATCCACTCCAGCATCTCTGCTTTCTTTGCTTCCCCTGTGTTAGTAACACCAGCTGCTATAACAAACAAGCCCCCAAATCTCAGGGGGCTCTTCGTGATGAAAGTTGACTTTGTGCTCAAGGGTAAGTGTCCCTGTGACAGGCTCCCTGTCATGTATTCGTTCAGAGATCAGGCTCCTTCCCTTTGGTGGTTTTGCCCCTGCTGGGCTTTGGCGGCTTCTCCATTCAGCCGGGGGATGGGGAAAGAGAGTGAGTAGGGGGTGGTGTGGAAGTTCCCTGCGGGCCAGGCTTGGACGTGGCTCCCTCATTTCCATCCACATTCCAGTAGCCGGACTCAGTCACCCAGTCGCACCCAGCTGTGAGGGAAGGGACATCGGGAAGTGTAGTTCCACCCTGTGCCCTTGAGGAAAAGGAAGTGGATTTTGGCGTATTCCTAGAAGTCTCTGTCATACCCTCTAACTCTACTTCCTCCATCCCCCAGGCCAGGGGAGGTTCCGAGCAGGGATGGGCAACCTGTGGCCTTGGGGCCACATGTGGCACTCTGGATCCTTGAGTGCAGCCTTTTGACTGAGTCCAAATTTTACAGAATAAATCCTTTTAATAAAATGGGTGCAGCAGAGAAAGGTGAAGCTGCTATTGCCTCCTCTGGTGCTTAAAAAAGAACAATCTTGAACTCAGAAGGCTGCGGGTTCCCCACCCATGCAGGCTCTTGCAACTCAAAAGTTCTGTTTTGTGGCCTGCGAGCTCTCTGCTCGCCACTGTGTCATCCTCCCATGTGGCAGTGGGTGGGGGCGGGGGGTGTAGAGACAAGTTCAAGGAAAGGCGTGGGGAGATCTCAGCTTGGGTCTAACATTTATTCTCATCATAACTCGAGAATTTCGGCTGCAGAGTCTGCCACCCTTTGTTTGCAGATTCTCCTTTCTCTCTCTGAAATTGGAATGTCGTTAGTGCTTCCAGGTGCTGGGTTCTTCACGAGTTCCCCGGGAGTCCCCGGTGTACGCTGACAAAGGGTGCGTCAGTCCATGCAGAGGGCCCCGTGCCCCGGTCTGCGTTTGTTCGCACTGGGAGGCTGGAACAAGTTCAGAAAGCGCGGAACCTTGGCCTGCATTTGGACTCGGTTCCGCCTTGCCGGTACTCCCTCTGCCCTTTCAGTTTAAATCGCCTTCTTTCTTGCCAGAGAAGTCGGAAAGAAAGCAGAAATGGGGGAGTTCTGCTCACTTCCTGTCTTGCTTTTGATGTCAGCCCTGCCTTGTGATTCTGTCCTGAACGTAACTGAAGAGCCCTTTCTTGCGCTCGCTAGCAGTTTCCAGAGTTCAGCCCCCGGTGTGGGTGCCTGCCCGTCCCGACAGAAACCTGGTGGCCTTTGCCATTCCCTAGTGTTCACCCCGACGTGCTGCCTGTGCAGCCTTTTGGAATCTCCTTCCCCGTTAGGGCATCTGCGTCTGTCCCTCCCAAGGCTCCTGCCAGCCCTTCGGGGGATGCTTGTCTCTATGGGAACCTTTGGGAGCCTAGAATTTTGGACCCTTAGGAAGTCAATGGTCGCCCTCTCTGACCCTCTGCCCTCTCATGGGACGATCTCCCTTGCTGACAGGGTCT
The DNA here is from genome assembly GCF_041146395.1 of Eulemur rufifrons. Lineage (NCBI taxonomy): Eukaryota > Metazoa > Chordata > Mammalia > Primates > Lemuridae > Eulemur > Eulemur rufifrons. The sequence continues at coordinate 18,045,153 of NC_090996.1, forward strand.
CTGCAAAGGGGCCATCTTTTACCTCTAGGACATTCTCTGGGTAGGACAGATTGGAAGGGTGCTTCCTAAATCCTTGGCACCATTGTTGGGTTGAGGTTGGTGGGTTTTTAGGGAAGAAAGATGGGCTGCCAGGGCCAGAAGCCCACTCAAACTAGCCCAACTGCAAAGGAGTTTGTGAGCAGATGCAGGGGACTGTCACCAGCCCCAGACAAGACGTACTGGAAGCCCAGCCTTGGAGCATGAGACGGGGACTCCCTCTGTCTGACTACCAGGGGTCTCACCTCGACTCCTCTGCACATGGTGACCATGGGCCATGGTGGTCTACCCCACCTTCCAGCTCAGCACTGCTCCCCGTCACCCCACAGTTCACAAAGGCTCTAGGTCTCGTTTAAAAAAAAAAAAATGAGGATAGAGATTCTGCTTGGTTCATTTGGAACTAGACCAGCTCTGGTCCAATGAGCTGAGGAGGGGGCGGGAGCATGTGGTGTGGTTGGCTGCAGTCAGTTTTGTTAAGAAGCGGGTGTGGTTGGGGAGATGATGATTGGCCTGGCTACTCCGGGTTGGGTATGGAATGTGCACCATTGTTTGGTTTAATAGAAAGAGGACGATTCTGAGCCAGAGGAACACAAGATCAGGGTTCATATCCCGGCACTGACTAGCAAGCTGGGCAACCTTGGCCCTCTGAGCCTCAGTCGCCTTATTTGCGATTCGGACTGGGCTATCCCGAAGTGAGGGTTCTGTGAGCATGAGCACCTCCTCTTCCCTCCCTTGCCTGGGTGTGATCAGCCTGGGCACGTGAAACGCTTAGTGTCCAGGCTGGCAGTGCCTTGTGGGGTGGGGTCGAATCCTGGATCCTGGGATATAGGGGTCTTAGGTTCTGGCGCAGTTGCCGTGTGGGTCCCAGAGCCGGACCTGACCTTGCCTGGGGCAGGGGTTCATGGGAGGCGTCGTCTGTTATGTATCTGGCAGGCTGAGTGGCTAAGGTGGGAAAGGCTCTCCAGGTGAGAGAAACAGCATGTGCAAATCCTAGGAGGGTGGATGCTCGTGGCTTGTCCTGTCCACAGCAGCTACTGGCTCTAGCTAGACACCAAGGAGCAGGGAGCGGTGAGGAGCCGGGTGCAGCGAGCCTCAGCTCTTACACCAAGGAACTTGGTCTATATCTTAGAAGCCACCGGGAGGACTAACAATGAGATCAGGGGTGACATGATCCGATTTGACCTCTGAAAACTGATTCACAGCTGCCCATAGGCAGAGGGGTGGCACTGGTGTGAAGCAGCAGTCACCAGAACTTTGGCAGAGCCCCTGGATGGCCCGAGAGGTGGGCGTTCTTCCTATCTGTCTCTGGTGTACACCCGAGAGCCTGGTGCGAATGCTCATTTAAGATTTTGACTAAATATCACACAAATGCAGGATGGAAATAGCCTCAAGTCAGGCCCTGTGTCTTAGACACCACTTAGCATCAGAAATAAAACCCCAGCAGAGCCCCGCTGTAGACTCTGAAGCCCTCCCCTCCCCCATCGGCGTGGGACGAGTTCAGGAAGGCAGGCTGGTCCGAGGCTGGTCCGAGGCTGCTCTCAGAAGCCCGGGGGCTGCGGGCCGGCCCTTCTCAGCAGCCATCCCAGGGCAGGCGGGTGCTGTTTGCACCCGGGAGTGGGGTCCTCTTGCCCCTGCCATGTCAGTGCTCCCCATGGTGGGTTCCTTCTCAGCTCCAGGTCTCACCTCAATATCATCTCCTCGGAGAAACCATCCTGAGAGACTCCCCCTCTCAAAGCACTCTGCTCTCTCCTTCCTGCAGATCCCTGAATCGATCTTGTTTTACACATTTGCTGATTTTCTGTCTTGTTCTCTTTACAAGACCTTGAACTCCACCAGGGCACTGCCTTGCCTGTATTGTTCTGTGCCAAATCCCAGCACCCAGTAAGTGCTTGGCAAATATCTGAGCTACGTCATGGAGCCTTCTCTGAGCCTCGCACCATGCACAGACCATCTTATGGTCTCATAAATTCTCCCAACAGCCTCATGAAATAGGTGCTACTTTCATCCCCATTTTGCAGATGGGAAAACTGAGGCTCAGAGAAGCAAAGCACATTACTCACAGTCGCACAGTTATGATGTGATGGAGTCAGAACTTGAACCCAGGGCTGGTACATGCCAGAACCAGAACTCCAGTGGTGCCGTTCTGCTGTGGGTTTCTTCAACTTCCCATTCAGTGTCCTCTTTTCCTTGGAAATGAAATTTATAGCTCACTTTTTAAGCCTTCCCTCCCTTTTCTGCACCTCAGTGACTCTCCTGCCCTGGAGGTTTATTTCAAATTAAATGAGCGAGAGGATAGCGTTGGGGGCAGTGGCCCTCACAAATTGACCCAGTGACCTGCCCCCAGGGCAGGTTGTCCTGCCTTGTCCTGCCTCCGTGGCGCACTGCACCTCAGGCCTCTGCTGTCCCGTTATTACCCGTGGAGTTCTCATCAGCGTCCCTTTAGGACTGGGGTTAACCGACTAAACTGGCTGTCACAGTGAGGGAGATTTAATCGAGTGCAAGTCCGAGCCCTTCATCCTCCCAGTGGAGGGAGGCTGGGTTCGCCACGCGGGCTTCAGCCCCCAGCAGGTCCAGGGTCAGATGCAGGGCCCAGCCCTTAGCAGCCTGTTTCCGAGCCTCTCTCAGACTGTGAGATAAAGATGACAAAGAAAGACACCTCTGGACATTGGAGTTTTGCATTTTGACAGGATCACGTCAAACTTTCTTCCAGAAGGAGGTTTTGGGGTTCTAAGAGTCAATTGAGGGCTTCAGATTTTTAATCTTAGTCATTGGCTCAATAAGCATGTATTAAGCACCAGCTCTGCATCTCCCCAGCACGATTTCCAGGGCCCTGCCTCGTGGACTCGTTTCTGGTGAGGCAGAGAGTGAGCTAGAGTACTGCTCAGGTCGCGGCGTGGTCCCCAGTGGTCCCTGCAATGATTAAGCAGTTGCTGTTTCTTCATTGCCCTCTGCTACTGGCAACCATCCAGTTCCAATCTAAAGGATTTGTTTGTATGCTCTTACAAAGGTGTCACTTTTTGCATGTATTTTAAATTCGCGTGAATAACGTGTATTAGTTAGCACTTTCTTCAATAAAGCGGCATAATAAATCACCCCAAAACTCAGTAAGTGGCTTGAAAAACCAAGCATTATTTTTCTTTTTTGTGGGTCTGCAGGTTGGGTGGGCTGACTGGGCCTGGGTCCAGGCTGAGGGTTGGGTTCACATCTTGCTCTAAACGTCGCCTGTGGTTCTGAGGCCCGCGTCTACCCCAGAAGATGCTGGCAACGGCGGAAACGCCAGAGGGTGAGCAGCAGTTTGTGATGCCTCCTGAGCCTTGACTGGGGCATGGCATCTGGTCACCTCTGCACCTGTTCCACTGGACAAAGCATGTCACGTGGTCAGGCCCAAAGTTAGTGGGGTGGGGAAGCGTGTTCTGCCCCAAGAGTGAGGCTGTGAATGTTTGCTGAACAGTAATCCAGTGGGTCTCAGTCTGTGCCTCACACAGGCTCTCCTATTTCTGCAGTTTTCAGCACTCCACATTTCAGATCCATCCTCGTGGCTGTGTCTACAGCTAACCCGACACCTGCCGGATGCTCCGTGTCGAGCATCTCCTGTGCGCGCCTGTCGGTTCTCCTAGGGACGCACACCGAGGTTGTTTCCAACTCCCTGTCCCCGCACAAGATGCTGCAGAGAACCTCGTCGGGGCTGTCCTCCGAAGGGCCCGTGTGAGAGCCCCCTGGGGGTGCACACAGAAGCGGAGCTGCGGAGTCACAGGCTAGATTATACTTAATTTGCAAGATTGACGCCAGCCCTGCTTGAGGTTCCCACGTGCAGCCCAACGCGGGGCACGCCCGGCTTTCTGATGTTTGCCTACCTAATCAGCGGAGAGCGCAAAGTGATGTCTCATTGCCTCAATTTGCATTTCTCTGATTAGCGGCGCGTCTGAGTGTCTCCTCATGGGCTCCTCGGGTTTGGGTTTCCGCTTCTGGAAATTGCCTCTTCCCGTCCTTCGCATTGTGCGTTCCACGAGGAGGAGAAAGGCCGGCGGGGCTGGGCGGGGGGCAGCGGCACGGAGGCACCATCTGGGTGCAGTGGGCTGAGGTCGGAGCGGGACAGCCGTGGGCGCGGGCAGGAGCTCTCAGCCGGGAAGAGGTCCAGGCGCATCCTTCTTTGTCCCAGGCATTAATTATTTAACCTCCATTAGCAGCTCTGAGATGAGAAACTTGTTGTCCCCTTGATTAGCCCCATGAAGACCCGAGTGAAGGAGCAGATGTCAAATGATCTGCTTGATTATGAATGACCCGGGCAGACATCTGGCAAAGCCACCACCGAGTTCTTCTCCCTTGGCTGGCTCTGCAGACCAAGGAAAGAGCATTTTGGAGCCACATCAATCAGGGACCTGCCGTAGGCACGGGACCTCCTCCACGTGGAATTCTCAGGGAGAATGACGTCACCTTGGGGATGCTAATAGGACTTCCCTGACTGGTTGCTTGTGAGGATTGAGTCCATTCATTCCGTCTGTGCACACTTCTTGAGCACCTGCTGTGTGCCAGGCACAGCACTAGGCCCCGGGGAGACAGCAGTGAATGGATAAAAGAGAAACAGTCCTGCCTTCCTGGAGCTTACTCCAGTGGGGGGACGTCAGATGAAAAATGAATGTGTGACACGTGGAGCATGTTAGATGGGACAAAGAAACAAGCAGGGAGGCTTGCAATTGTGAATAGGGGGACCCAGGGACGGGCTCGCCTGGAAGGTGTCATCTGAGTAAAGGCCCACGGGAGGTGAGGGGGCAGCCACGTGAGCCAAGGAGACGTCACAGGAACAGCGATGACAGCAGGACCTGACACCTCCCAGGCACTCTGTACAGTTCTTACAGTTTCAAATTGAGGAAGCGGAGGCTCAGAGGGGTTATGTAACCTGCCCTAAGTCACTCAGCTGCTAGGAGCAGGCTGGGACGAAAATTAGGGACTTAGGGCACAAAAGTTGAGGAGACCCTCACTCAGAGGCACGTAAGTCCCAGCCCTGGCCAAGAAGTGGCCTTGGGGCTCAAACCCAAGTCTCTGACTCTGACACACAGAGAGTGGGGCCCCCGGGAAGTGCCGCATGCAGGGGACTTGCACAGGGTCTTTTCTGGGGTGTGATCTGGGGTGTAAGATGCGCGAACAGGAAAGGAAGATGACGGTAAGGAAGAGGGCGCAGTGGAGGAGGGCAGAGCACAGGACTCTTCCCACCCCTTCTGACTCTCTCGCTCCATGCCGGGCACTCTGGGGCGTGAGGAATGGAATCTGAGCCACAGCCTCCCATCCCCGGCTCACCATGCAGCAGATATACCAGTAACAACTGCATCAGTGAAGACTTTTAAAAACCACACATAACAGAAACACAACTCAGGCTGAAAGGAAAAAGGGAATTTATGGGCTCAAGTAACTGCGCACAACCTTCAGGCATGGCTGGATCCAGGACTCAAACTACATCACTAGAATTGAGTCTGTCTCCTTTGAGCTCTTGACTTTGTAGTTCCACACGTAGCATTCTTGGAGGGAAGAGAGCTTTTCTTCCTCAGCAGCACTCACAGAAGCCCCAGGGCTGGTTCTCCCTGGGCTGACTTGTATTATAAACCCTTTCTGAATCAATCACTGTCACTAGGGAGATTCAGAACTCTGATGGGCGATCCTTGGTTGTGTGACCATCCCTGGGGTTAGGAGAGAGACCAAAAGTCTCAAACCACAGGGACTGATGTTGGGGAGGAGGGTTCCCTAAGTCGGCTGTTACCAGAAGAACGGAGAATGGGCTGGGTGGATCCACCCCACACAATGTGATTTCACCTCCAAGGAGCCATTTATTTGTCCTCTAGCACAGTGGTTCTTGAGAGAACCAGTCCTCTCCTGGGTCCCAGCCCTTAATGAACTCTGAGTCTTACCATTCTGTGGTTAGGAAAGAGTTTTCAGTCTCCTCATTTGTAAGGAGGAAGAGAGACAAGGATACCCAGCTGGACTCTATCTAAGCCCCTTAGCCATTCTCTGGCTCATATTAAACTGAGCCCTGGTGGGCGACTGGTCTCCTGGGACGGAGATCAGGACAGCTCCGTGGGGAGTGTGGCTTTTGACACGTATCACAGCTGCCTGCTCTGGACTAGCCGAGGACCCATGTGTCGACCCTCTGTCCTAGCCCCTTGCCATGCCAAATGTGACCACCAGCCACGTGTCAGCAGGAAGCTAGGGGTGGCTGTACAGAATCCAGTTAGCGGCTTCTCCCTGGGGTGAGGTGGGCCAGACAGACCAAGCCTGGGCTTTGTTTTGTTTTCTCTGCACTCACAAGAATTTTGTTTTCTCTTAGAACTGGGCTCAGAGGCTGTCTCAGAAGGGCCCAGGGACTGGAAGGCCCAGGTCACACACTGAAGAGAGCCTTGGTCAGGGGGGCATCTTTGCAGATGCTGTGTCCTGTGTCCTTCACAATGTCCTGAGGAGCTGGGCAGGGTTGGGGAGGGAGAAATCTCTGCAAGGCGAGTTCTGGAGTCAAGTGGATGGGGCTGGAATCCACGCTCTGGGACTTGCTTCTCTCTGACCTCCTGAGCCTCAGTTTCCCCTCCTGAAAAGTGGGGATAGTACTAATACCCACTTCGCAGGGGTGTTGGAGTAATTAGATGGGACATAATTAAATGCTTCTATCCCAGTGGGTACTTAATTGATGTCAACCCTTTATGTATGTGAGTCCCTCTCACTGCTAAATACTCACCCCAGATGCCACGTCCGCCAGCTGTTGATTCTCCCCTGGGATTCCTTGTCAAAGCATCTCACCAACCATCTTGCACTTGCCTACCTCCCACCTAGACTGTCCACGAGCTCTGCAAGGGCAGGGATCCATTCCTGGCCTGGTGCCTGGCACACAGCAGGTACTTAAGGTTTGTGGGTGAATGAATGAATGAATGAATGAACAAATATGAGAAGGAATAAACAAATGGATAACCCCTCCTTCATTTTATAGAGCCAGGACAGAGTCCAGACTGGCTTGTGGTCAGGTGGTCGTAGAACTGCACACACCTGACACACCCATGCCCAACATCTAACGTCCATTGCCTTTCCTTAGAGAAGGGGGGACCACAGCAGTAGAAAAGGCTTTGTCACTCCTTTTCACTATCTTGAGTTTATGAAGTCTCTTATTTAAAAATCCTGTTAGAAGTCCCACCTCTGCTGGGCACAGAGGCTCATGCCTATAATCCTAGCACTGTGGGAGGCTAAGGTGGGTGGGTTGCTTGAGGTCAGGAGTTCGAGACCAGCCTTAGTAAGAGCGAGACCCCGTCTCTACTAAAAATAGAAAGATTAGCCAGGCAACTTGGTGTGCTCCTGTAGTCCCAGCTACTCAGGAGGCTGAGTCAGGAGGATCGCTTGAGCCCAGGAGTTTGAGGTTGCAGTGAGCTATGATGACACCACTGCACTCTACCTGGGGTGACAGAGCAAGACTCTGTCTCAAAAACAAACCAACAAAAAACCCCCAGAAATCCCACCTCAATTGATGTATGGAAACTTTCACAGAGCATGCCACTCAAACTTTTTTTTTTTTTTTTTGAGACAGAGTCTCACTCTGTTGCCCAGGCTAGAGTGCCGTGGCATCAGCCTAGCTCATAGCAACCTCAAACTTCTGGGCTCAAGCAATCCTCCTGCCTCAGCCTTCCGAGTAGCTGGGACTACAGGCATGCGCCACCATGCCCGGCTAATTTTTTCTATATATATTTTTAGTTGTCTAGCTAATTTCTTTCCACTTTTTAGTAGAGACTGGGTCTCGCTCTTGCTCAGGCTGGTCTCGAACTCCTCAGCTCAAACGATCCGCCCGCCTTGGCCTCCCAGAGTGCTAGGATTACAGGCATGAGCCACTGCACCCGGCCACACCCAAACTTTAATATGCACACCATTTCGTTCAGCTAATTTTTCCCCCTTCCCCTCTGATGTTAGCATAAATGCTCCTGGGCTGCTCTCTGCCATCAACCATGCGAGGTGCTGGCACCTTGCCCAGAAACCCAGGACTCTATGCACGGCCCAGGCTGATTCTTGGTAGATCCTTTGTCTTCTCTCCTTTGCTGGCTGGGTTAATGATGCCATCATTCACCTTGTCACCCCCTGCCCCTCGGCTCCTGTCCTAACATGAAGACGCCCACGGGTTCTGTGGAGCCCACCTTCCTGCCTCGGGGGAGTTGCTCACCTCCTTGCCTTGGACACTGCGTGGTTGGGATGAGCGTGTGGTCCCACCCTTGGATGGTCATGGCATGTTCCTAACGGGCCCATCTGTCCCCTGCTGTGCATCCTGTATCCACTGCCACGTTTTTCTCTCCCCAGAGCTCAGCTTTTCTGCATCTCTCTTCTTCTCTGAAATCTTCAGTGGCTTCTCATGGCCACAACATTCTGGGTCCAGCCCCCTCCATCAGCATTTAAGCACTTTCTCTAATTTGGCCCCAATCGGGCCTCACCTTCCACCACCTGACACCCCAACCTTCCAGGGACACGCATCCTTTCTAGAAAATGCCCCACAATTTACTCCTCTGTGGCCCTCCCCATGCTGGAACCTCAGCCTGAAACATTGGCCCCCCCTACTGTTGACATTTACACATCTTTAAATCCAGATCAAATGCCATCTCCTTTAAGAATTTTAATTCCTGTACTCAGAATTAATTGCTCCTCCAAGTTGGATGTAAGTGAAGTGTCCAAACTAGGAACAGTTACTGTTAGCTGTCTCCCCAGTATCTGTCCACCCTACTCTCCTTCAGAGAGGGATTTGATTTTATTCCCTTGTCCACTCTTAGGGAATGTGCTTTTAAATCCCCAGCCCGGGACTGAATCCTGGTTGGTCTAAATCAACAGGGTTATCCCATCACCTTGACAGATGGGGGTAGAAGTAGGTGTGTTGATCCAGTCCTGCTGGGAGACGGTGGGAAGGTTTCTTACTCTCAAGAAGAGATATGAGTTAGCCTCTTCTTCCACTTCAGCCGGGATTGCTGCAACCACATTACAGCCATGAGGGTCAAAATTAAAGACAACCCGCCATCCATCACCCTCAGATGGCAGAGCACAAATATGGAAAGGTCCTTTGTCCTTGATGAGATTGTTGAGCTGCTAAATTAATCAACCCCAGAGATGCTTTCCTTGTAAGGTTTCTTTTGTGTGAGATAAGAGAATCTTTATTGCCTAAGGGAACTGAACCTGGGCTCCCTGTTACTTGCAGCCTAAAGCACCCCAGCAGATACAGGGGAACAGCTAAGTTGATTCAGGTCTGCCTACTTATTGGGATATTGTACAGTCATAACAAAGAAGCTCTAAGGTTGTTGTAGTCACATGAAACAATGTTCATGCACTTATTTATGCAAAACAACTTAAGACACAAAACTATAGGTCCATCATGATGTAAAAATGTATGCAAAGAAAAAGAGATCAGAAGAAAATAATTTTTTAAATGATAGCTGTGTTAGTATGGTAAATTAGTTCATTTCTCCTCTCCTTCCAACCTTTAGTAAGGTGTGTATACACACACACACACACACACACACACACACGCATTTAAATTATATTTAATATACATTCTCTATCAAGTATAGTAAATAGTATACTATAATGATATACATTTACTATATAGATCAATAAGTATATAGAGTATATACTAAATATATGACACAAATATTTGTGCATATATACATTGTATATGCTTATATATACATGTATGAATATTTGTGTATATATAATTCTACTTTTACTGATTTAAGCACTTATAAATACTACATTTAAAAATATTAAGCACTTTAATTTTAAACTGAATTAATCCTCACAAATCCTATGAGTAAGTACTATTGTTATTCCCATTTGAGGAGGACAGAGAGGTTAGGTAACCTGCCCAAAGTCACAGAGCAAGTCAGTGGGAGAGCCAAGATCTGGGCACAGGCTCCAGAGTTTGTTCTCTTAATTACTGTGGAACACTCTCTCCGAGCATACCTGAAAAAATGGCTCCCCTCCCATGATACGATTTGTAATTGGTCTTTCTTGACCTTTCTGCAGTAAGCCAGGAACCATGGATATCTCGTGAGGTCTCCCCCTTGCCATTGGACTGTGGGTGCCCTGAGGTGGGGCTCTGATAGAGAGAGTCAGGCATGTGGAGTGAGGACGGTCCTCGTGCCGGGGAGCCGGAGCCTTCTGGGAGCACAGGGGCAGAGGCAGCAGCTCAGTCATGGTCCCCAGATGGCTGTGGTGTGCTGAGTGCCACATGGATGCCTGACCCTGGCCGGGAGCAGCAGAGCAAAGCTTGATGGTCTTGTCCAGCCTGTGTCCCGGCACCAGGCTTTACACAGCTATAAATACTGTTTCAATTTGTCAAATCTGTTTATATAAATAGTATGTTTAAAGGATGATGTGTTAGAGCAGTGGTGGAGGTTAGGAGGGACGAGGAGTTTCATCCACATGGGATGCTCTGTCTGTCTGTGTTTAGGGAGGAGGCTGGAGTAGAGGATGGATTGATTGTCATCCATCATTGGATGGTGCCGGGGAGCTGTCCAGAGGGCAGTGCTGAAGCCATGAGTCAGGAGAGGAAGAAGAGTGCAGAGTGAGCAGAGGGAAGTGTGTACGTGCCTGGTGGTCGGCGGGTTGGGCCGGGGGGCACAGGGGCTGGGAATTCAGGCCAGCATCTGCATCAGAGAGTCCCAGCTTCCCACAGAGGTTATTGGCAATATCGACCTGGGGGTGATCTATTATCATCGAGTAGGGGAACTTATTAGGTTAAGTACAAAGTATATAAAATGTAATTGGTTATAGGTATGTGAAGGGAAAAGTATAATGATATGGCTATCCATGTTGGGAAATATTTTGTAGTTATGTTTTGTTGGGAGAAATAGAATATATTGGATCAATAGAATTAGACAAATATCTTGGGCCGCACGAGACTTGCAGACGCAGGAATGATGAAGAGGAGGAAACTGCAGTTTTGACATTCTTGAGGCCACAAGAGAGATGGAGGAACTAGGGGAGTGCAGAGGAGAGAGGAATAAGTCATTTTCATGAGGGAAGGCACAGTAATGGATAAGGAGATGCCTGTGGGCATGGTCACAGCAAGGGCAAATAAATGGAATGTTGATGAATTTGTTTATTATGTTCTGTTTATCAGCACAGCTGATTGGAGGACGTATTGGACTCAGGAAGGCAAGGAGACTTCCTCTGGTGGTCTTTTGAGGGTTGGCTTGAGTTATTAGGAACTGTGACATCCTGATGCCTCAGTCTCCCTGTCTCTTGCTGCTGCCAAAAATGGTGGATGAGACAGGCACCATCAAAACAGGGTCCTTGTCTTGGGAGGAGGCTAGAATCTAAGACTTGTCACTAAAATGGGAACTTGGGAAGGCAACAAACACAGAGATCTGGTTATATACAGGACAGTATCCAAGCTATCCAGCCATTTTCCTGACTGAGCAGGAAGCCCAGTTATGTGAACTGGGGCACAATTTAGAAGGCTTTTGAAGGACGAGTAGGAGTTTTGGAGGGCAGATGAGGGAGAGGGAAAATCCGGGTAGGGAGAATGTGCCTTGCATGTCTCATTTTGGGGAATGGTGGGGAATTTTTGTCGCTGGGCTCGTGATAATTGTGCTGCGAGAGATGAGACTGGAAAATTTAGTGGGGGTGATGTTGAAGTTGGACATGGCAGATGTAAGGCATAGACTTAAATAGTGTCAAGAGATCACTCAAAATCTCTGTAACAACACAAGGCACCAACCATCAGAACAGACACTGGCCATGGTCCTGGACCAAGTCTTGGAAGCGGAACCCCGGGGTCTGGGGTGGGGGTGGGGCTGGGGGAAGTAGTGTATGTTGGGGGGAGGGGAGAATGACAGGGCGACACCTGGGGGAAAGTGCTCAAGATAGCAGCTACTTACTGGTATGAACTGGCATGAACGTACCTCAGTATTTGAACCATCAGAAGGGTTGTACAGATGCATATTGGCCGGCCATCGGGCCGGAGAGGGGAGCAGGAGAGTGATACAACTGGATTTTTGCTTTGAAAAGTGGCCCTGGCCACAGCAAATGTTTGTTCATCAGGTGGATGGATGGGCGATAGAATTTCAGACTGGGTAGGGACCTGGGCTGGTTTCTTTCCATCTGACGGAATGTAAAAGTTTCCAGCCCTTCTCAGCCTGGGCATGGCCAGAAATCACCTGCTTCCATCTGGCCCCTCATTCCCTATGACTAAGCATCTCCCAGCTCCCCATGATTTCTGCTCTTGGCCACTGCAGCCCGAGCTGCCTCTGTCCCTGGCTGGTTGTCTCCGCTCAGCCCTGTCTGGACACGCCTGCTGTGTCTTGCTCTTTCCTCTCCTCACCAGCAGGAGAATTGGCAATCTTCTGGGATTTAATTACAGCTTCCCCGAGGGCCTTTCAGCCCATCACAGGACTCCTGCGGGCTGCCGGCTGGGAAGGTGACAGGCGCATGCGGTGATGAACAGCGACTTCCCGGTATGGCTGCTGTACCAAGTGGCCGGCCCACGCTTCTTAGGCTGCTCTGCATTTTCCTGAGCAAAACATGTCTCACTCCCATTTTGCAAGATCAGATAGCAAACGGGGAAAACACTTGCAGCAGGGAAGATGATAAAAGAGAGAGGGCCACGCAGCCAGGGCGGAGGACAGACAGCACAGCAGTTCCCCTGGAGGTGGTGCCTGCCTCCTAACGACTCCTGCAAACTCTTTACATCGTTAAATAATGACTTGGTAATTCTGCTCGCTTTAATTAAGTCAGCCTGGTGTGCTGACAGCTCAGGTCCAGGTGGGGTTCTTTTTGGCCTCAGGCAGCCACGCTTCAGTCCAAAAAAGTCCACAGACTAGGGTCACCAAGCACACAGAAGGCAGACCATTGTTCCCCACGCCCTCCGCCACGGCAGACATTGCTAATTGATCATGCACGGTGAAGTCTGAATGTTTTAGGAGCCTGGATGTGAGTTCTGGCTGTTCGGGGCTTGGGGGTAGCTTAAAATAAGACAATTGGAGATTCCCCCTACTCAAGATTCCACAATCTTTTCCCAGCCCAGCCCCCTCTGAACATGGCGTTTGGTGGGGGGTAGGACGGACCCACCCTGGAAGGGATGGGAGGCATCCACTCACCTCTGCACCCTTTGTCCTTGCTCCTGGGAAAATAAATAAGCATGGAAAGATCTGGGCTTTTCTAAACATCCTGTCTCTCATGTTCCTCCTTCCAGGTGACAATCAAATGATACGGACTCTGCGTTATCAACTCGGGCGTAATGTTGAGCCCACTCCCCTTCCTGTGCCAGTGTAACGTGATTTCTCCATCTAGCAACTGGTCTCCGTCCCTCTCAGTCTGTGTGGGCAGCGTGAGGCCCCCTCTGTCTCCAGGGGTGGGCACGGGGTCCCTGCCTGGCCATTCAGAGTTTTTCATCTTCTTGGCTTTCGTGTCCATTTTCTTGGCATTGTTTTGAGGAACAGAAAGACAGAATGGCGGGGGCACGGAGCGGGGAGGAAGGGGTGGAAGGAGATGGAGTCAGAGAGGAAGGCAGGGACCAGATGACGGACAGCCTTGGAGGCCACAGTAGGGAATTTGGAGTTTATTCTAAGAGCAGTGGGAAGCTGTTGCCACTTTGAGTGTCCCCATACCCTGGAACCTTCTTTGCTCCTGACTCATTCCTTTGTCTTGAGACATCTTGGACATGAATAGGTTTGATTGGCAGTTGGAAGACTCCAGGTGTCCCTAGGCTCTGCCTCAGTGAAATGGGCAGGTTGCACTCCTCTCTGGGCCTGTTTCTGCTCTAGTTCATGATGGAATTGGGCTAGTTTAAGGAGAACAGAAGATTCACACTTTCATCCCTTCTTGCTCAGTTGGTAGTGCCTGCCTGGACAGCTGTGTGAAGAAGGATCATGAGGCATCTCCCAGGCTCTGTGGGAGAGTACTGTGATCAATTAGTCATGTCTGCCCTGGGTAAAGGAAGGGGAATGGTGAATCATTCATCTCAAGACCACATGCTCCCGGAGGTGTCTCCTATAGCATTTGATGGAACTTTAAGTCAGATGTATCAGCAGCTCAGAGCATCAGACCAAGAATAAAAACATCTAGCAAGTTAGAGAACCTGTATGGGGCTTCCCATTTTACAAAGACTTTTCACACCTATTTCCTCATTGGATCCTCTTGTCCTCTTCACACTGTCTCAATAGGAAAACAATCTATTGTGTTTGCCTCCCACTCAACCATCCCTTTTTCTGGTAACCATGCTCCAGTTTTTTCCGGGGCATCAATCCCTTCCTCTGCTCGGGCCATGTGCTTTGGGATTGAGGATGAAGCAGGAGACCTGGGCCCATGGCAATCAAAGCATCACAATCCCCTGACCTTGGCATTGGTTGAAAGATGGGTCCATGACCAAATCAGAGGTTATGTGATGTGACGAAATATTTGCTGCAATCTCAGGGGAAGGGGATTGTGCCCAGTGGATTTGAGGGTGCTAAGATAGGGGTCTGGGTGTGCCGGGGCTGTTTCTTATGAACAAGCAAAATTGAGAACCAATTTTGCACATTTATTCTCAACTTGGCATTCAAAATAAGCCACAGTAGAAGTATTTTCTATAAATCAGGGATTTTTATTTTTTTTATTTTTATTTTTTTTTTTTTTGCCCCCTGAGATCTGGGTTGGCTTCCAGCCACTTTCTCACCACTGCTTGGAGCCTGAGATGCAAGCCACAAAGTGGGAAGTGGAACCAAAAGATAGAAAAAGACTGAGTCTTCAATCCAGCTGTGCCTGAGGATAGATCTGCCTTTAAATTTTTTAGCCGATAAATTATTTTTCTGTTTAAGCCTGTTTGGGTTGTATTTCTGTCGTTTGCAACGAAGAGAGGCCTGATATAAATTTTATATTCAGCAGGCAAAAGAAGAGATGATTTAATACTCATTTCTTTAAAACTCTGGGAATAGTTCCCCACTGCCTTGAGAGGAATGTCCAAATTCTCACTTGGCACCCAAGGTTTTCCACAGTCTGGCTCCACTTTCTCTCTCTGGCCTCAGATTAAGTTCTCTTGTGCTCTGGGTTAATTAACTGTCCTCGACAAAGCCTCCTCTTTCCCTCCTCTGTGCCTTTACACATTCTGTTCCCTCTACCTGGAACACACTTTCTCTTTCCACATCTACTTTCCTGTCACTGTTTAAGGTCCAGATGTTTCTCCTCAACTTTCCCTGCCCCTCCCTGTCAGCACACAGCACTTTGTAGATTGTAGAGTCATAGGGCCCCGGGTCACTGCCCCTTCTGGATTTGAGCTCCTTGAGGTCAGAGAATGCATCGAGCTCATCTTCAAATCCTTCAAAGTACCGGTTATATCACTTTGCACAAAATAGGCCACCAGGAAATACTTGTTAAGCCAACAAATCTATTCTCAACCCAGCAGCCAGAGTGACCTACTGCAAATGCAAATTAAGTTAGGCCACATCCTTACTTAAAACCATCTGAAATTCCAGCCACACTGGCCTTTCTGTTACAGGAGCTATGCACAAAGCAAGCTTGTTCCTACCTCAGGACCTTTGCACTTGCTATGTGTGGATTTTTCTTCATCTAGCTCTATACTTAGCCAACTTTTTCCCATCACTCAGGCTTTAGCTCAAATGTCACCTTCTCATAGACACCTTCCCTGGACACTCTTAACTAATGTAGCCCCTTTCTAAACACTTTTTCTTGCATTAAACAATTTTATTTTTTTCGGTAATGATGATCAATGCTAAAACAGCACTTATAATGTGCTACATACTGTCCTAAGCATATATAAAAATATATTGACTCATTTCATCTTTAACAAGCCCCTAAGGGAGGTACCCCCCTTTACCAATGAAGAATGAGTATCTTAAGTTGGTTCCCCAGAAACATAGCCTGAGATGGGGATTCTGGCACCCGTGATTTTTAAAGAGATTTTCTTGGGAAAAGGGGAGTGAGGGGGCAGGATGTGGCAGGGAAGGGGCTGAGCAATGGTGTGGTCTCCCTAGAGAAGGAGACCTAGAGAAGGGAAGCTCTGGAGTGAGGATCGTGCCACAGAGTTGGTTCCACCTTCAGCAAAGGGGACAGGCTTTTGTCCTCATTGTCTGCCTGAGGGGTGAGGGGGAATAACCTTCCAGGTGAGGTGGCTCCAATCTAGCCAAGGGCCCAATTTTCTGCAGAAGGGGTTAGTGGGAGACTAGTGGCCCAGTCCTGGCAGCCAGGGGGTCATACACCCACTGTGGGAGGGGATCTGGGTAGGGTACCAGTATCATTCACTGCAGAGGGAGGTTAAGTAATTCCTAAGGGCTTTCCTTAGTAAGTGGCAGAGCCAGGATTTGAACCCAGGCTATCTGTCTGGCTCCAGAGTCTGTGCCTTCAACTGCTCTGCTGTGGCTGTCACTATCTAACGTGATCTTACTGACCTTTTTTTTTTTTTTTTTTAGAGATGGGGTCTGGCTGTGCTGTCCAGGCTAGAGTGCAGTGGCTATTCACAGGCACGATCATAATGCACTATAGCCTCAAACTCTTGGCCTTGAGCAATCCTCCCACCTCAGCCTCCCAAGTTCTATAGACTTTGGAAAGCTTCTTTTCTACCTCCCCCAGAGAGCAGATTCATTTGTTTCATGCATACCTATGTTCCCAGCACCTTGAACAGCATCCAGCACACGGTCGGTGCTCAGGAAATATTTGTGGAGTGAACGAGTGAATGAATGAATGAATGAGGACCGTGTGACTATGGGCTGCGAAGCCAAGCTGACACTCTTGCCTGTGGGCTGTTTGTTTAGTGCCCTGCCCGGTACGCCCAACCTTTATTCATAGCCCCACAAAGCCTTCTGCTGTTCATGGATTTCTTTGCTTTCAAATATTTCTTTTATAACTGAAATGAAAGTCTGGCGCACTGCCCCTAAATCACCAGACTCCCTTGGCTTTTCAACCCCCACCCTGCCCCTCCTTCCCTAGTCTCTGGTGAGTCTTCAAAACCAGCATGGGGTGTGTGTGTGTGTGTGTGTGTGTGTGTGTGTCTGTGTCCTCTGGGGGGAGGGACACCCCTGTTCTTCCGTCCCTTTTGTAGATGCCCCATTGCTCAGCTTGGGCTCAGCACCGATCAATAACTGCTTGGTGGCGGCTTACTCACGTCTGCAGTTGAGAGCCATTTGCTCCTTTCTTGCATGCAGTAGATTCTCATCAAAGCCCTTCTGGGATCACAGCCCTTCAATTATTACCACACAGATGATAAGGGGACAGTAATCACAATGCTTCAAAGTCGAGGCAGAAGAGTGGCACCTGCCACTTGTCTGGGGCCCCTTCCAGACACTTGTTACTTTCACTTAAGTGGGTGTAGCCAGGGCAATCTTCAAAATATTTAGCAGCTGGTAGGATGCAGGACCAACCACCATCCTGGTTGTATCCTTCCCCCCTCCCCCCAATTTAATATTATCGTTATTTAATAATAATAACTCTAGCATAGGGAATACAACCTATATGCCAGGCTCGTTTGTGCTAGAGGCTTTCAAAAATCCTCCTAAAACAACTGTGGGAGGCACTATCCTCACTTTGCAGATCAGGAAACCAAGACTCAGAGAGAGAGGCTCACAGAGATAACCGTTTTTCCATTCTTCATGATCACACTTAAAAGCTAAGAATATTCCATCCAATGATCTACCAGTTCATAAGACGACTCTCCCACCGCCAAGCCATTCATATTGTTCCCAGTCTTTTTGCTGGTATAAATAATGCAGCTGTGACAGTCTCTATATCATCAGAGATTCCTTGAAGAATTCATTTTGGACGACTATGTAATATTTCATGTTGTCAACGAAGACGTGTGTACAAGGATACTAATTGCATCATTACTTATAATAGCAAAAATGGAATGTTATGAAGACACACAGAAAAATGCTCTTGAGATGATATTAAGTGAAAGTATCAGGGTCCAAAAATTGCATAATCAGCATACTCCTTGTTATGGGGTGGGGAGAACTTATATGCCAAAAAAAACCAAAACAAAACTGGAAGGAAATCATTCCCAATTTAACCAATGATTATTGCTGGGTGGTGGCCTTATATGAAAAACTGTTTTTTAAATTTTCAAATTCTTCACAATGAGCATGTATTACCTTTAAATTAAAAAATGAGTAGAAAATAATTTTAAAAAATGAAGTTTAATCTGTAATTTTAGATCATTGCTCTAGCTCTGGGTTGGCAAACTCCTCTTAAACAGAGCCAGAAAGTAAACATCTGAATAGTAAGTACTGGCCTTGTGAGCCATACGGTCTCTGTTGCACCTACTCAACTGTACCATTGCTGTACGGAAGCAGCCATAGACAATACGGAACTGAATGGACACGGCTGTGTCCCAGTAAAACTTTATTTACAAAAATGGGAGGCAGGCCAGATTTGGCCCATGGGCTGTAGTTTGCCAACCCCTGGTTTAGCCTACCTGTATCATTATTTTCCTTTTATAAACTGACTGTATTAAATATTGGAGTAGATACAAAAGAATATTTATGAAAATAAGTTCAAAATACCATAACAAAAACGCAGTCAATCACCAGTTTAAGCAGTACATCATTGCTATTAGCTTTGGATTCCTGGGTCCTTCCATTCTTAGATCCCAACTCCTTCCCTCAAAGGGAGCCTCTTTCTTGACTTCTGTATATGAGATTCCCTTGTATTTGTTCCTAGTTTTGCCCCAAGTTAGTATCTCTAAATACGTTGTTTTGCCCATCTTTGAACTTTAGATAAACTGGATCATGGTGCATGTGTTAGCATGTTAAATTAACGTGGTACATATGCACATAATGTTAACTTGTTTGCATTGCTTCTTAGGATGCCTCCCTGTGGATGTCTGTAGCCATAATCCATTTCTTTTCCCAGCTGCGTAGCATTCCATTGTGTGAATACACCACAATTTATTTATCCATTCCCTTTTTGATGGCCATTTGGTTGTTTCTGTTTTTTTTTCCATTTTAAACTGTGCTGTTAAGAACATTCTTGCACTTGTATTATGGTGCAAGAATGTTTTTAAATTTTATAAATAGGACTAGGATTACTGGGACATAGGACAAGAAGATCTTCAACCACACTAGGTAAAGCCAAATTGCTCTCCAAGGTGGTAGCGACCATCCACACTCCCTCTACTGTGGGTCAAGATTCCCATTGCTTCCCATTCTTCCCAACACTTGCTATCGTCATACCTTAAAATTTTTAATCTTAATGTTGTTACTGAATATATTAACTTACCCACCAAAGATCTGTGAAATCTGAGAACATAACAACCAGACCTTTGGTCTTCATGACAGTTGTCTGACCTTGGGTGGGCTTGGCCTTGAGGCATGATGGGAGCTTGGGTGCATGGATGGGGGTGTCAGACCCCGGTAGGGTTTGCGGGAACTCACAAAACCCCAGCCTGACCCTCCCAAAGCAGGTGGCAAGTGTCCTGATAGCTGGAATTTGAAGCTGACAAATCAATTGTTCATTTATTGAACAAGTATTATGGAATGCTACTATGTAGCAGGCGCGGCTCACGATGCTGGGGTGCAGTGGTATACATGAGACACAAAAGTTCCTGCCTCCATGGAGCTAGCACTCGCAAAGAGAAACAAACTTTCAAAAACGTCAGTCATCAGTCACATGGTGTTATTAGATGGCGATAAGTGTGGAGAGGAATAAGGGGTGAGGGTATAAGGAGTGGCAGGGAGTGAGAGGGAGCCACAGAGGGCCACACTGAGAAGGTGACATTTGGGCAAAGATCAGAGGAGGTGCAGGAGCAAGCCATGAGGATGTGCAGTGGAGAATGTTCTCAGCAACAGAAAGAGCTGGTGCAAAGGCCCTGTGGCAGGGAAATGCCCAGTATATTCAAAGAGCAGCCAAGCAGCAAGGAGACCAATATGCCCAGAGTGAAGAGAGCAAGAAGGAGAGTGAGAGGAGATGGGGCTACAGAGGACAGGGGGCCGGACTGTGCTGGGCCACCAGGAAACTCCGAGGGAATGTGGTGAGGCTGGGGCTGGGGGCAGGGGCTGGTAGCTGCTAGGGAGGAAATGGGCAGGATCTACTGTGGGCGTCCTGGGGCTCTGGGCAGAGGACTGGGGCTCTTGGGGAGACTGAGGCAGGCTCCTACTTGTGTAATGCAGGCTGACCAGGGCTGTGTGTACCTGTAATCATGAAGTGTGTGGTTCGTGGTCTGCGGCAGTGAGACTCACGCCAGAACTCACAGGCTAGGAGGGCGCAGATAGGGGCACGTTGACCCCGGAGCAGGAGCCAGGAGAGCCAGGCTGAGCCCAGAATGGAGCACGAGCCCCAGGCCGAAGTGGCGGTGCTGGGTCGCCCTCTCCACCCCTTGTATCCTGTCCTCCTCCACAGCCCTTCAGCATCTGGGCCTAGAAAGTTCCACGGCACCAAGTAGCCTGCTTCAGATCCTGGTATTGCTGTTTAGCAGCTGTGTGACCTTAAGCAGTCAACGAACCTTCTGTGCCTCAGAGAGGTTTTGGTGAAGATGAAATCAATTAAAATAGGTCAAGTGATTAGAACGGCATGAGTAGTATAGTGAATGCTTTACAAATACTAGCTTTTATCATTAGTGGTAGTGTTTTTCCTGAAGGAAATCATTCATTTCCCTTGGATATCACATTTGTCCTTGTCCCAAATGTGTACCTGCTTGGGAAGGGCTCCCCAATATGTCCCAGGAGGTGCATGGAAGGATGCACGTGACTTCATGGCTGTGTGCTCATGTGCAGGGTACGCTGCTTCCCTGAAACTTGGTTTTCTGAACAATAAAATGGGACTATGCATTCCGCCTGCAGAGAACCCCCAGTGGCGGCTTATACAGAGCCGGGCGCAGTGCCGGGTCAGGGCAGGTGTCCGGTCAGTCCCTTCCCCTTCTCCGTCATTCCATGACAACTGTCCTCTCCTTCTGGGCCGAGGGCAGATAGTGCTGAACCAGGTGAGGGTCCTGGGTTCTCATAAGGGAGGTGAATAGTTGCATTTTGATGAGATAAACACCATAGTGACAAGAATGACAGCTACGATTGGGAACACTTACTATGTGTTGGACACTGTGTGAAGCGAGGTGAGCGATGTTGTCATCATCCCCATTTTCAGGTGGGGAAACTGAGGTTTACAAAGGTTGAATGATGGGCTCAAAGTCCCCAGAGCTGGTAAATGCTGGCACCAGGACTGGAACCACACTGAGTCCAGCCTGTTTTAACACAGAGGTGCTGCCAGGGCACAGGGATGTGAGCTGTCACCCTGTGGAGCGGGGCAGGAAGAGGACATTCCTGAAGGCCTCCGCTGGATGGGACACTGAGCTCAGTTTTGTAGGATGTGTAGGAGTTGACCGGGCCAAGTACTATGGTTTGAATGTTTTTGTCCCCTCCTAAAATTCATGTGTTGAGATTTAATCCCCAAGGAAACAGTGCTGGGAGGCGGGGCCTTTGGGAGCTTTTTAGGCCACAGGAGCTTTGTCCTCAAGCGTGGATTAACGCTGCTACAGAGGGGGCTCGCAGGAGCGGGTTAGCTCTCTCTGGTCCTTCCACCTCCTGCCCGGAGGGTGCGGCAAGAAGGCCCACGCCAGATGCCAGTGCCTTGATCTTGGACTTCCCAGCCTCTAGAACTGTGAGAAGTAAATTTCTGTTTTTTTATAAATTACCCAGTCTCGGGATTCTGTTATAGCTGCACAAAATGGACCAAGACACAGATCAAAGTGGAGACAGGAAGGGCCCTTGCCAAGGCTCAAGGGATTTGGGGGAAACTGTAACATGTATCAGTTCTCTATTGTCACAATAATGCTGTGGACTGGCCACAGCCCTCTGAGGCCTTATAAGAATGAGTGTTTATTGCTGAAACATGGGGAAGTCAGCTAGATGGCTGTGCTGGTTGTGGCTGGCTTGCTCCCATGTCTAGGTGCAAGCTGACTGTCAGCTGACCTCGGCTAGCCTCAGCGAGGATGATTAGAACACGGCCCTGAGCAATGGGTCCCTTGTCCTCCAGAAAACTAGCCTGGGCCTGTCCCTGTGGTGATGACAGGTGCAAACAAGAGGCATTGCACCGGTTGTGCAATGTGCTTGTGTCTCGTTCAGTAACACCCCGTTGGCCAAAGCAAGTCCCACGGCTGAGCTCAATGTCA
Source organism: Eulemur rufifrons (assembly GCF_041146395.1). Taxonomy (NCBI): domain Eukaryota; kingdom Metazoa; phylum Chordata; class Mammalia; order Primates; family Lemuridae; genus Eulemur; species Eulemur rufifrons. The sequence goes on from NC_090996.1 coordinate 18,067,270, forward strand.
GAGTGGGAGGATGCTGCAAAGGGCGCAGGCCCGGTAGGGGTGAAGAATTTGGGACCCTGCTTGCAATCTGCCACGTAGCGAGACGGGTGGGGGTGGGGAAGCTGCAGATGAAGTTGCAGGGGTCACCGGGGACAAGTTGTGGACGTGGACAAGCGTGGTCAGCGGGAAGTGGGGAGGAGTTAGGAAGCTGTTGCAAGCACAGGGAAGGACACAGGCCTCACCCCGGGCAACAGCATTGGGGATAGAAGAGATTGATTACGCTACATTCGTCCTATAAAAACCAAGACAGTCAGGCTGAGGCACTTGGTCTGTTACACAGATGTCACAGATGGCCCCCGGGATATAATTGGCCTTGGCCTCTGTAGAAAGGTTAATTGCTCAGATCACACAGTCTGACGCTTCCCGGACTGACAGAGCAGCTCCCCAATTAAGGCCCCGGAGCTGCCGAGCTTGCTGTCTTCTCTGGTCACTTGGCCAGGGCTACGCAGGGCAGTGGAGGGGCAGAGAGGCTGGGGGCCCTTTCCTGGGCCTCAGGGAGCTCGTAGCCCCAGGGGGACACTAACCAATAAACAGACATTCTGTCTGTAAGGACAGACATCCTTACAGGGACAGTGAAGGTGAAAGTCTGTTTTGGCTGTAAGAGAGAGAAAACTCATTTCAAATAGGCTTGAGCCAAAAGACGAATTTCCTGGCCCAGGTAACTCAGGGATCAGGGACAGATCTCGATAATGTGTGGCAGGGTCCAGATGCTCCAACGGTGCTCTTGGCTTCTCTGCCTCTCAGCTCGGCTCTCCTGGGCTCCATTCTCAGGTGGCTACATCCTGGCAGGGATGCTCCCGGAAGCTCCAGGTTCCCCCCCACCCCAGTTTAGAAACCCCCAGTGGAAAGGGAATGCCTCTTGACAGATGTTTCTATAGAGTCCCAGGACTGGCTCCGATTGGTCCAGCTTGAGTCACATGACCGTCTCTGAACCAATCATGGAGAACTCTGATGATTAGCCTGGGGCATAGCCTACCCTGCAGCCGGGAGCAGAGAGTCTGCCTCATCGCACCACAAGGGCTGAGGGGCTGAGAATGGGGCCATGGGGTGGTCTCTGAAAGGAAGAGCAGGTTCTATTCCCCAGAGGGATGCTGGCTGGCCCAGGGTGCAGGAGGGGCGGCGGTGGTGGAGACGGGATGTCAATATCCACCAGGCTCTCTGGAGTCATGTTGGAGAGGAAAAGGCCTTTAGGAATTGCCCATTTCACATAAGAGGAAACTGAGGCAAAGATATGATCATTTCAAAATGGGGACAGTGATAGAAAGACAGCTGAGCAAGATGTCAGAATGGGGAGTGTCCAGGGGAGGGGAGCACTGGGTAGGTGGAAAGGTTGAGAACTTTCTGGAGCCTTAATGAGAAGCTGATATTTGAACTGAGATCTGAATGTGGAAGAGGAGCCGGCCATGCACGTATAAGAGGAAAGAAGGTTCCAGAGGGAGCAGCTAGGTGCAGAGGGCCCCAGGCAGAAGCAAATGTGGTCTCTTAGGGACCCAGGCTGATGGACACACTAACGTCTCAACATGCGGCCTCCCCAGGCCCCGCAGCAGGTGACAGGAGGTAAGAGCTGGGCAGGTCACACACCACCTATTTTATGCATCATCCCTGAAGTGACACATGTTATTTCTGCTCAGTGCCTGGTGGCCAGGACTAGTCACACAGCCGTCCTTATCTGCAAGGGAGCCCGGGAAAGGAGGGGCTTGCCTGGCTTCTGAGTGAGAAGTTTGTAAATGTTTCCGCAAGAGAAACACACTTTCCCTTCACCATCTGATTCTACCCCAAGCTCTTATTTGAAAGATCTTTGCTTAATATGCTGGCGATGAGCACTATCTCATGGGTGTTTTAATTTAAATTTTATTACTAGTAAGGTTGAATCTATTTTTCCATGTGATTTTAACTAGGTTGGTTTCTTCTTTTGTGAACTATCTGGAAATCTAACCTTTCAGGCCTCCTTAAAAAACTTTTTTTTTTTTTTTTTAAACCTGAAACAGAAGGCATTTGGAAGCTACGATCTCAAAGGCCCCGTCCAGCTAGCATATTCCCTTGGATTCTCTGATCTTTAAAAATACCAAAGGAAATGCCATTTATATTGGCAAAAGCTTTGTGGGCACCTCCCAGATGAGAGAACAAACCCCTGAAGTTGTGAGTCTAGATATTTTTAGACTCTTCTGCCGGAGTGATCCTTTTGGTCAAGGTGGTGGTGGGAAGTGGGGGGTAGTGAGAAAAAAGATGCTGTCTGGTTCCAGGGTAAAAAAATAGACATTTTGCACACGCAATAGACTCAGGAAGGATCATGCATTATTTCCCCCCAACCCCTGGCCAAGACAAATGTCCTACTCAGACAGAAGAAGTCCATCCTTTGTGCCAAACCAGCCCTTCATGTACCCTTGCAGATAAGCCTTAAAAGATTTCTGTCCACAAACATTTTTTTTTCATTATTCTGTCCATGCCTTAAAGATGCCGAACATGAACTTGAACAGCATTTTCCCCTTTGTGTGGTCTAGCTGGGTGCATAGTAGGAGTTGTGGAAACATCTGCCGTTAAGAATCAGAAGTCCCATGCTGGAGCCGTGTGACCCTGTTCAAGTCTCGTTCCCTCTCTGGAATGAATTTTTTACCATCTGAACGATGACGTGAAACGCACTCGATGGCCAGTGGGTCTCTGAGCTCTGGGAAGGGTCGTAGCTGGTGTCCTGGGCCCTGCCACTGCTCAAATGTGTTTCATTAATTCACCTGACGTTTGAAAAAATTTGAATTCGTCATTATTTCAAAATGGGGAGATTTCACATAAAATTCAGGGTTTCTGGCTTCTTTTTAAAAGTCAGAAGATCTGGCAGTCCTGCGCACATTCCAGAGAGTTGGCTGGAGTCGAGCCGTGGCCTCTCCCTGGATGTGGGCCCCTCGGGCGGCTGCAGTTACCACGACTCTCTGTTGTCTTCTTGACGTGCGGCAGAGCGTTGCTTCCCGTTGATTATTGTACTTGTGCCCTTGCTTAAGGAGGAAAGGGAGAGAGTTCTCGTAGCCGTGTGTCTATCAAAGGTGGGGGAAGCACATGCAAAGGCCCTGAGGTGGGAGTGAGTTTTGTCCATTTGTGGATGGGGAGGATCTTTGCAGAGGAAGGGAAGGGGGGGCTGAGGCCGGTGAGGCAGGTGGGGCCAGGGCACTTAGGGTCCTGGAAGGAACTTGGATTTTTTTTTTTTTTTTTTTTTGTGGGATGGGAAACCATTGGAACATTGGAGGGCTTTAAGGAGGGGAGATTCAATTTACATTCTACAAAGATCCCTTTGGCTGCTGAATGGTGCTAAATGCTAGGGAGAACAAAAAGGAAGCAGCTAGGGAGTATTAGGGACGGGTGTTGGCAATTTAAAATAGTGGGATCAGGGCTGACATCACTGAGAAGTAACATTTAGGTAAAACTTAGAGGAGGTTGGGGAGACCCAGGGGAAGAGCATTCCAGGCAGAGGGAATAGCAAATGCAAAGGCCCTGGGGCAGGAGCGTGCCTGGTGCATTTAAGGAAGAGCAAGGAGGCTGTTGTGACAGGAGGGATGTGAGCCAGGGGGAGGGGGCAGGAGATGGGGTCAGAGGTGAGGGGGAATTCAAAGCCATCGTTCAGGTGGCTGCTGTCCCAAACAGGTGACTGAGTGCCCAGCCAGTGGGATGCACCCTGAGTGGCTTCATGGAGGACCTCGGGGGTGGGGGGTCTCAGTCTTGGTTGGAGCCCTCCTGGGTCTGGGACTTCCAAATCTGGCAGCATGGACAGCCCTGAACTCTGCCAGGGTACTGCCCTCTGACCACGAAGCCCCCGACTCCCGGCCTGCTCTGGAGGGCTTGGTCCGGGGGGCTCGTTCCAGCTTTGAGGCCGCTCCCCTCACCGCCCCAGCGTCTCAGCAGTGGACCCCTCCCTGTGCACCGAGAGCGGGCCGTGATGCAGTGGTGGGAATAGGGTTGACAGAGTTGGGGAGAGTCCCACAGTCCTTTAGGTACTTGTCCTTGTGGGACATACCAGACGCACGTGACCTGGAGTCCGCAGGGGGCAAGTCCGTTCGTCTTGCCTGGTGCTGCCTTGGTGGCCAGTGCTCCGGTGACTGGCGCTGCTTGCAGGGATCCCCACGGGAGTCTCCCCATGGGTGGCCTTGACTGCAGGCATGCCCCTCCCTCTCTCACGTGGCAGCCAGCGTGAGTCTTGGGCTGACAGTGTCACTCCCCCGGCGGGAGCCTCCAATAGCTCCCTGCTGCCTCGGGATCAAGCAGTCTCCTCTGCCCGCTTCCCGCCCTTCACGGTTTGGCCTCGGGGTCCTGCGCTAGCTCCTAGGTCCCACTCCCGGGGTCTGGCTCACCTTGCCTGGACTCCCTCTTGTCCTTGAAGACCCAGGGAGGCAGCACCTCCTCCAGAAATCCTGGGGACTCCCCAGCCTGGGCCAGGCTGGTCCCTTCTCTGCCCCCACACCCCTGTTCGCCTGGCTCGTTGGCTCAGCGTGGCTGGTTTGCCCCTAAGCTGCTGGTCTCTGTGGCCCAGCCCCCAGCTGCAACAAGGAGACAAAGGATTACACTTACGGGCACTTCCTGGTACCCCGCTGTGTTCCACAAACATCACTGAACCCTCACTATGACCCTTGAGGTGGGCATCATTATTCCATTTTACAGATGGGGAAACTGAGGCTTGGCAAGATTTAAATCGCTTGCCCAAGTCACCCGGCTGGTATGTGGAGGAGGTGAGATTTGAACCCACCCCACCCGGCTCCAGGGCCCTGCCTCTGGCCTCCCTTGCCCCTGCTTGCAGAAAGTGAATTAATGAGTGAGTCAGTGGAACCAGGTGACCAAGCCAGTGGCCCTCCTCTCCTCCCGCCTCTGCTCTGAGGCTTGAGTAAACCTCCCAGGGCTCATCAGTCCCTCTGGGTTCTGCCCCGCAGCCTCGCACCCCTCCCTCCCCACCCCTGCAGTCAGATTCCCCTTGGCAATAACCTCTCTGGAGAATCTGCTTCCTTCCCCCAAATGCCACCAGAAGGTCCAAATCACCAAAGCCCGTGGCCTTTTCTCAAGTCACGGTCCTCATCTCCCTTCCTTTGACCTTTTGGTGGCATTCACGGTGGCGGCTCCCTCCTCCTGGAAGCAGCTTCTTCCCTTGGCCCCTCTGCTGCTGAGGAATCTGGCTGTCTCCTCCTCCTCTTGGCTGCTGCCATTTCTTCACTCATTCATTTAGCAAGTGTTTGCTGAGTGCCTCCCGTGCCAGGCCAGATGCTGTTCCGGGAGCCGGAGCAGACGGCATCCTGCTAGCCTGGAACTGTCCTTACAGACGGAGGCAGACTGGACCTGAGCAAACCGTGAATAACGCCTCTTCCAGTACTGATGCAGGCGGGGAAAATCCAACAGGAGGAAGGGCGGAAAGTGACCATGCGTGATGGTGTGATGGGATGGAGGCTACCTTAGATGAAGGGGGCAGTGACGTCTGAGCTAGGAAGCAGCCAGCTGAGTGACACAGGGCGAAAGGCATTCTGGGCAGAGAGCAGAGCAAGTGCAAAGGGCCTGGGGAACCATCTCTGTGGCTGGAGTGTTGGGGTGAGGGAACGACAAAGGGTGGGCAGTGGCCTGACAGTTTGGTGGAATGTCAAAGGCCAAGGCAGGGAGTTGGGGTCTACCCCAAGTGTAATGGGAAGTCACAGGAGTTTGCAGCAGGAGAGAGACGGGATGGGATTCACGTTTTAAAAAGACGCCTCTGTCTCATAATACGGCCTGTCTTTCAGAATGACCTGGGGCGCTTGCTCCAAATGCAGATCCCAGCCTCTTCCCGAACCTGCAGCCTCCGTTTCCTTGGGGCCCAGCCCAGGAAGCTGCATTTTAACAGACACTTATAAACTTGAGAACCGCCGCTTTAGTAAAGATTCTTTCCCTGGCTGTTCCCAAGGGGCTGATGGACACAATCCAGAGGATGTAAGAACCTGGGTGGCAAAATATGACATCTTTACTCTCGCTAGCTTCTCAGTTGTCTCATGCAGCCCGTAGCCCCTACCTCAAATGCTGGTTGGAAGGGACCAGCCAGGCCCCCAGCATCAGGGAGGGGCTCTGGATCCCGGCCACTGTCCCAGAGCTGCCACTTCCCTGCCCGCTCTGGCCCTGTCATCTGTAACCTGGAGATAGCAAGGGCACCCAAGCCACAGGGTAGTCGTGGAGCTGGAACGAGTTTCTGTTTGTGAGGATACGGCACGGTGCTCGGCACTCCTTGGGTGCTGTAGGATGTGGCTGTCATTTTGCGTTCCCAGAGGCCTGGAGTCAAATCTTGCTGCCACCTGCACCCCCGTAGTACCTGACACAGAGTCTGGGTTTGGGACATTTGTTTGGTGCAGTGACTGCTAGTTTTCAGGTGGGATTAGGAGAGGAGGGACTTCAGCGCCCAGGATGGGGACAGCGAGGCAGAATGCCACCAGGGCGCAGGGGACCCCGGGTTCAGCGAGGGGCGGTGCGGAGAAACAAGGAGCAGAGGCTGGAGCCTGCGTGGTCCTGAGTGCCCGGGCCAATGTTGAACCCACGTCACGAGTGGCCCGGTGTCTCCCCACCGCCCACTCCGTCTGGCTCCGTCAGGCTTGAGACAGCCGAGTATTTTTCCCAAGCCTCAGCTGTTCCACGGGGACAGCTGGCACGGATCGGGGCCCATCACGCATGAACCTGGGTTGTGCCTCCGTATGCGTCTCATGTAATCCTCACAACCACCCTCCGAGGTGGATGAGGAAACTGAGGTGCAGACGGGGGAGGAAGCTCGCCCAGGGCCACACGGCAAGCCAGTAGCAGAGACGGGGGTTGCCTGCGGGTGGTCTGACACCCCAGGCCACCCCCAACCACTGGGTGACACTGCCACCTCACAGCAAGTAAGCGTTTTCTTTCTTTTCTCCCCTCCACTCCGCAGCGACCAGCCCCATGTCATGTTCACAGGCATGTTTTTGAGGGTGGCAGCAGGTGGCAGCTGGAGTGGGAGCTAGCGGGTGTCCCATGCAAGGTTCCTCCCTGAGCGCTGCCCACCTCTGCCCTCCATGACTGCACACCGCCTGGCATTTCCTTCCCTCTCCCTGCTTGCTTACAGCTCTCGTTATAAAGGCCCCTGCCCGCACTCTGGGATGGTTCTCTGGGCTGTAGCCCTTGGAGTCTTTGGTGGGAGACAATAGGGAGGAGTGGGGATTGCGGCAAACAGGAGCGCACCCACCCCACCTGAAGGGAGCAGCACCACTCGGCTCAGCCCCTGTCTTCATGTGGGAATATGGCCCTGGTCTGCTAGATTTTCCAAAGAATCGAGAGTTTCATGTGATTTTCCCACGTGTAAATATTGCCGGTGGTGTCTGACTCAAATTTTTAAAAATACCATGTGTTTACCAAGAGAGAAAGAGAGACAGTAAGAGAGACAGAAAGGGAGGAGGAGACAGAGAGAGAGAAAGAGAGAGAGAGAGAGAGAGAGAGAAGGAGGAGTCGGAGGTAAAGGTTGGGTGAGGGGATAAAACCAACAGAAAACAAAATGAAACAAAAAGTCTCAAAGACCCGTCTTTGGGCCAGGCTGGGACTTCTGATCTGCCCTATCTTAGTTCCTTTGCCTGAACTGCCACCCCCTTTTATACATGGGAAAAGGAGGCCCAGAGAGAGGAGAGGACTTTCCCCAGGCAGCCTGGCAGGGCAGGGGGGCCTTTGGGGCCAGAACTCAACCTTGGACTTCTAAGTTCTTCTGAGTCACCAGGCCCCCAGCCTGTGTGGCCAGAGCTTATTTTCAAAATTCACTTGTGGATCCTGAAGAGAAAGAAAAATCACTGTAGTCTGATGCTGAAGCCCTAGGTCACCATGACACATCTCAGCTGCTCGGCGATTGTCCCCAGGTCCCAACAGAGCCATTTCTAAAGGGCACGTCTGCCAGAGACATCTCTGAATTGACAGGGACTGAGCCTTGTGGAACCGTAGGGGCAATAAGACATTGTCAAAATCCGTTCCCATGATAAACTAGTTTGTTCAATTGTGAGTGTGGCGGAGAAAGGACATCAGCTGATGGTCACCATTTACTGAGGACCTGCCACGTGCCAAGAACTAGTCTGAGGCTTTGCAGCCATTACCTCATGGAACTTGCCAGCAAAACCTGTAAGGTTGGTAGTGTTGACTCCACTTTATAGCTAAAGAGACTGAGGCTTAGGTCAGGTAAGGGCCAAGGTCAAAGCCAGACCTGTTTGACCCCAAGTCAGGCTCTTCCCACCACAACGAGGTATCTCTCGTGGAGGTGATGGAGAAGCTTCCTTCTTTGCTGAGGTCTGTCTGGGAGCTGCAGGGTGCTGGGGTGGTCATGGGAGCCTTCTTGGAGGAGGTGATCTTGCACAAAGAAAGAGGCATATTCGTTTCCTATTGCTGATGTAACAGATTACCACAAACTTAGTGGCTAAAAACAACGTGGATTTATCTCACAGTTCTGGAGGTCAGAATTTCTAAATGCGTCTTATGGGGCTAAAATCAAAGTGTCGTAGGACTGTGTTCCTTCCGGGTGGCTCCAGGGGACAATGTGCTTCCTTGCATTTTCTGGCTTCTAGAGGCCACCTGCATCCCTTGGCTCACGGCCCCACATCACTCCAACCCCTCCTCTGACTCCGAGCCGCCTGCCTCCCTCTCACGAGGCCCCCGTGATCACATGGGGCCCACCCAGATAATCCGGATCCTCTCTCCATCTCAAGACTTTAATCACATCTGCAGAGTCCCTTCTGCCATGTGAAGTGACATGTTCACAGGATCCAGGGATCAGGATGTGGATGTCTTTGGGGGTCGTTGTCCAGCTGCCCCTAGAAGGGGACAGCAGTCCAAGGGGTGGGGCACGAGGGGATGGAATGATCCGCCGGCAGCTGCACTTCCGTCTTGTCGAGGGCACCGCACGCTGCATGGAGACACTGGGACGTCACCCTCCACAGCAGTGCCCCTCACACTCGCGCTGCGCCAGAGCCAGCCGGGGCTGTGGTTAGCGTGCAGCTCCAGGGTCAGTAGATCTGGGTGGGGCGTGGGATTCTGCATTTTCTGCATGCTCCCAGGTTGACACTGGTGCTGCTGGTTTGTGGCCCTCATTCTGAGTCGTGAGGCTGCAGAAAAGACCGTTACACAGAAAACAGTCACCAACACCGGCTCCCGCCGCTCCCCCCCCCCCCCCCCGCCCCCGCCGCCTCCACCCAGGCCCTGTGTTTCCGAAGTAGCACGTGGATTGGTGTTGGAGTGCTGTTATGTTCCCAAGTGCTTGCTTGCCCAGCTTTTTTTTGCACGTCCCATTAGAGCAGCCCCTGAAAGTCTCTCTATGACCTTGAGTCAAAGTCTGAAAGGTTTCCCGAGTCTTTAAAGGAAGATTCCAAGCGTTGTGACCTTGGGCAACTCATTTGCCCTCTCTGGGCGTTTGTGGAAAGGACGTGGGGCTGTCTGGACAGGATGACTCTGGGGAACAGAGCTCAGATCGGTGCTCTTGGCTCAGATAAGCCAACCCAGGCATCTGAGCTGAATGTCCTTCCTTTTAATCTACCTCTGAAAATCGACACCCTTGTGTATGGGATGACGGTGTGGCGTTTGCTAGAACCCTGGTCCCCGAGAAAGCTGGATAACAGAGTTTGTGGGATATTCACTCCTCTCTGTAGATACCGGGGGACCATACAGGGTCCTAAAATGTTGCACTGCTGTGGAATGTCAGGGACAGACACGACTTAGACAAAGTCCTGCAGGGAGGCTGCAAACGCTGCTCACCAGAGCCAGGCGGGAGCCATGAAGGGTTGGAGGGGGCTGGGCAGGGTCTGTGCGCCCGGTCTGCGGGGGGCTGCTCCGGCTCAGCCCCACAGTTGTTCTCACGTGAGGATGCCGGTCCAGTATTGCGGCATCCATCTATTTTGCAAATGAATCCAGAAATCTGGATTTTTATGTGAAGTCTCCTATTTTTAAATGTTGATAATGAATTCAGATATTTTTAAAAGACTGTGTGGGCCAAACAAGACATTTCTGTGGGCTGCATTCGGCCTGTTGGCAGCTTGTTGGAGAATCCACTCACTTTGCCGAGAGGGAAACTGAGGCTTGTGGCAGCGAAGGCATCTTCCAGAGGTCTGCGGCGGCAGGGTCTGAGCTCCAGGCTGCTGACACCTGGTGGAGCCACCCCGTGCTGGTCTCGCTACATCCCCTTCCCCCGAATTCCAGCCCCTGTGCCTCCGATGGAGCCAGTCCCTGCCTCCTACCCCGGCTCTGCCCCCGACTGGCTCTGTGACACGGGCACGTCCTAGCTTCTCTCTGGGCCTGAGATTCTCATCTGCAGAAGGGGAGGGATGGGGGCTCAGTGAACCCAAAGTCCCTCTGGCCTTTTTCTTCCAGCCCCCGAGCATCCCTTCCTCTGAGCTTCCAGTATTGGCATTTCGCAAACGGCAGCTGTCACCGAGCCGTCCCCAGCCCCAGAGGTCCGGGCCCACGTCATTTACATGATTTAACATGCTCAGTATCAGGAGGCCTGTCACCCATCTCGCAGCCAGCGGCCACTGCACTGTGCCTTATTGATTTGATGTATTAAACTGATGGATTTTTTGAGGGGAAAAAAATGTTTTCTGTTGAAATGCCGTTGCATCTTGGGATTTCATATGACTTTGCAACAATTTCCCTCTCATCCTCATAAAGGTTTTATTTGTCCAAGGGCTGATAAACATTTGTTCCAGGCTTCCTGATCCTCCTACATCACATGAGGAAAAAACAACAACAGTAACATCTCACAGGGCACTTTTAATGGGCCAGGAACTGCCCTAAACACTCATTGGTGAATTCACTTAATCCTTACAGCAGTCTGTGAACTGGGTACTATATTTACGCCCAATTTACAGGTGAGAAAACTGAGGTTCATGGGGACACATCATTTGCCTGGTGTCTTAGCTCGTCTTTGGCAGAAGTAGGAGTCACCTGGGTGGGCTGGCCCAGGTTCACGATCTTCACCCCTGGGCCTTACTGCCTTGAATAATTATTATAATGGCTAATAAGGATACTTATTAGCAAGTAATAGTGATGCTTCACTTTCTCCAACACTTTCCAGGTGCCAGGCTTGTGTGATTTACACACATTGGTCTCATTGAATATTCACAACTAATCTGTCATGCCCCTTTTAGGAACGAGGACCCCCCCACCAGGGACGGAGAGGTCAGGCTGCCACTCAAGGTCACACAAGACACGGTTCCCACCCTTGTTTTGCCCCTTGGCCAAGGAGCTGGCCCTGGAAACTCCCTCCACAAGGGAAGGATCCAGGGCGAGAGTGAAATCATTCTCGCAAACCCATCAATTCCATCAATGAAGGGTCAGAGTGGGTGTCACGGAGCTGTTTTTAAAAAAGGCAAAAAATGCAGCTAACAGGATTAGCTGTCACCCCGCAGTCCCAAACCTGATGAGAAATCATTTCATTTCTTCTGTCCCCCAGAGGTCACCTGTTCTCCGCTGCAAATCGAGCCATTAGCGAAAGTTTCAGAGGCGTGGGACAATCATCTCCACCACTGATGAGCCTTTCCCCAGTGTCACCAAGGCAGGGCCCGGCTGGCCTGCCTGGGGCTGTCATTTCTGCCTGCCTTTCTCACACGTGTGTGCATCCGTAGCATCAGTAACGAAGTGAGCGTGCGCCTCAGGCCGGACACTCTGCAGTGATTCCCAATTCTGTCATTATTCCCCTGCCACCCTCCATCTGCCAGACGCCAACACCTACCACCCTAGCATTGACTCAGTTTTTCCTGAAGACGACTCATTTTTTACATGTACATTTAAAACAGGACTTTAGATCACCAAATTTAAGCGTGTACCAACATCACCTGGAGGGCCCATTAAAACATAGAATGGGTCCCACTCTCAGAGTGTCTGATTTAGCAGGCCGGGGCTGGGGGTGGAGAATTTGCACCCCAAGTTCACAGGTGATGCCGATGCTGCTAGCAGGCACCGTGCTGGGACCCACAGTTAGGTGGCTACTTTAAGTGGAAACCAGGATTCTTGGTCATAAAAAACCGGTGTGTCACTGAGGGTCCCTGCAGGACATAGATTCCCCGGACGGTTCAGGTGAAGACAGTTTAATGAAAGAACTCCTTATAGAGGTGTGGGAAGGGCTAAGAGAACTTGAGGCCCCCCAAGGCTAGCAGCAGTGGGGAGCTGTTACTACCCTTGGGCTGGAAGGGGAAAAGGACAGGAACAGTGTCCTAGAGGGCAAACGGGGGGCAGTAGCCCCAGGCAGGAGGACGAGGTCATGCACAGATGCGGCTCACACAGGGAAGGAGCAGGGAAGAAATACCCCGGCCTCCCCCTCCTTACCCCTGCCCATCTCCAGCTGGTCCTCCCATTTGACGAACCCAGTGGCAGGGCTGGGGGCCTGGGTGACGGTTCCAAGGGGCGAGACTCCTGGTCTGGGGGAGGAGGAGCACCAGGCCATGGAGAAGGACCAGCACCCAAAGTCACTGTCAAAATGTTACTCGAGTTTGGCTGGGAACTGCGGAAGATTCTGAGCCTGGGGCCTGGCCTTGTCTTTGTTATGAAAAATTGACAACTGTTAGAAAGGTGTTAAGGACATATTGGCGCCACACAGAGACTCTTTTGGTTGAGGCAATAAGAATTTTAAAAATAATGAGAAACCAAATAGCTTTTTCCCTCTTTGGCTCAGACAGCTTAATGTTGTGACTCAACACCACCTTAAACCACCTCTCCCCTGGGGGGAAACACAATGTGTAGATCCCACCTCCTTCATGGGGCTTGGGGGAGGGCTGCTGCTGGGGTGGGGGCAGGGTGGCCTTCATGCCCCAGTGTGTCCAGCCTGCCTCCGAGGTGGGCAGAGTGGGCTCTGGTGGCCAGGGCAAGCCCCCAGGCAGAGAGATGCAGGTGCCAGCTGGGGGGCACCCACAGTGCCTGCTGCGCCTTCACGGCCCTCTGCTCCTGCCCCCTCCTCTTAGGTATTGGTGTCCCCTTGGGTCCCACCCTGTTCTCTTTTGCCCCACGTGCTTTCAGAAGCATCCCCTTGGCTCCAAGTACCATCTGTTTGACAATCGCAGCAAATACTAGGTGAGTGCCTACGCCTTGCCAACGCTCCCTGTCTGTCTGAGCTCCAGCTGCCTCCTGGACATCTCGGCTGGACGTCCCGCAGCTAATGTAGACTCTGCGTGTCATCGTCCTCCTGCCTTGGTGTCTTCCCATGCTCAGCGAAGAATATCACTGTCTGCTTAGGTGTCCAGGCCGGGAACACGGTGCCACTCTTGCACGGACCCTCACTTGCCTCTGAGCACGAGTCGTGCCCAGCTTTCCCAGCCAGGCTTCCCAGAGTCCTCAAGACCAACTTCTCCACCCTGTAGCCTCCTTCCGCATCACACCGCCTGGTGGCCGGCTGGGCTCAGGATCTCTGGGAACCAAAGGGCCACTCCATCCCACTCAGTGGCCACCCTCTTTCTGGAATCCTGGCTCAGGAGTTGCTTGGGGCACTGGATAATATCTCCAGTGACAGCCTTGGCCTGGGCCGAGAGCGGGAGAATTTGATCTCAAAGTGGCTACTCTTTCCCGATTGCAGCCTCCCTACTGTTAAACGAAAAACTTTAGATGAATTAAATTGAACAGAGTTTAATTGAGTAAAAAATAATTTGCTAATCAGGCAGCTCCCAGAACCAGAGTTCAGAGTGACACTGAGGCTGCCACATGGCCAGATAACATTTATGGACAGAAAAAAGAAAGTGACAGACAGAAAACAGAAGTCAGGTCCAGAAACAGCTGGATTGGTGACAGCTGGGCGTTTGCCCTACTTGAACATGGCTCGAACAGCTGGCTGCTTGTGATGGGCTGAAACCCTGTGATTGGTACAAGAGTAGATGACACATTCAGTTAGGTTACTGCTCACTATGTAACTAGAGAAACTTTTAGGCTGAACTCAAAATACGTAAGGAGACAGCTTTTCACTTAATTTAACACTACCCATCATGGGTCCTGCAGCCAGAGAAGCCCGGATTTGAATCTAGACTGTGCATGACCTAGCTTCGTAGAACAGTCCCTTAATCTCTAGGAACCTAAGTTTTCTCATCTGTGAAATGGGTGATGCATTGCTACCTTGCAGGGTTGTTAGGAGGATTTGGGGATATCATTCATGTGAATACTTGAGTCTGAGGTCAGATTCCCTAGAGGCAGACCCTGAGACGAGGACGAGGACGCATAGCAAAGTCATTTGCAAAGGCAATGCTCCCTGCGGAGGCTGGGGAGGGAATGGGGTTGCAGGACAGGGAAGGGAGAAGGGAAAGTGAGGGGACGATGTCAGGCCAGTCTGACCCCGTGGGGGCTTTGCAGTATGGGACACATCTCAGAGTTGTCCCAGCCAAAGCCACAGGACAGGACCCTGCTGGTCAGCCACTCGGTGACAGCAGTGCCGAAAGGGAAATGTAAGTTTCTAGTCACTTTCCAAACAAAGATGGACAAAATGGGCTCCCGTTGCCCACGGACAGTCTTCCAAAGAAAGAAACTCTAAAACGAAAGCCAAGGAGATTGGGTGGGACATCAACATTGTCCCTTTTGACTTGGCACGTCATAAAGACTTCATAACTTTTGGCCCTTATTTTGACTGGTGTTGCTACAACAGCAACAATTATTATTATTATTGTGAATTTCCATGGCTTGGGCGGGCTGCAACTTTCAGATAGATTCCCCTGAGCCCAGTGAGAAGACGAGGAAGCAAACCTGGCGATCTAGCACAGCCCCAGCCCGGCGTCTGAGCAGCAGTGCCGGTTTCTCCACAGTTAACTTATTTCCGCAGCATCCAGCCCCCACGGCCCAGCCCATCTCCCATCATGTCTGAAAGAGCAGAGCTGGCCCTGCTGTGAGGGGAGGTGGGAGGGGGAGGCCTGGCCCCGGGCCCATGTGGGCAGGGATGAGCTCACCCCCTGGGGCACGGGGGCCGTGCGAGGGTGGCAGCTGAGTCAGTGAGCCGCACTGTGATGAGGGTTCTGGAAATGCAGCGAGAGAAGCAGCAGCAGCTCTGAAGTGAAGGCTTGGAGTTGGGGACGCAACCTCCCGGGGGCAGCCACCCGCCTGGCAGGGCTCAGTGCTCCCTGAACTTCCTGCCTTCCACCCTGCTGCCGGGTGGGCCTTGGGCCAGCGAAGGGCCTCAGACGCTGTGCGTGTGCAGTGCCAGGGGGTGTTTTAACAACATCCAGGCTGCCAAGAGCACATTATTCTCTTACAGAAATCCAGGGAATTGCCCAGGAGATGCGATATTTTTGTAGCATTAAAAAAAAAAAAAAAAAAAAAAAAAAGGAGGAAAGAGAAAAAGAAAAGTTCTCCAAAACTCTAAAAGCCCTGTTGTGCTAGCAAGGATAGTGGGTGTTTCAGAATTTGGGTTCTTCATCAGGGAGCAGATAGGGACTCAGCATTGGCTGTTTGTTTGTTTCATTTGATAAATAGTATTTATCGGATATCCCCGGGACATTCCAGGTAGAAGGAACAACTTGTGCAAAGGCAGAGAGAGAGAGGTAGGAAAGGACGTGTTTGACAGCTTCGGAGAACAGAAAAGCTGAAGAGGAGGGCTCTTGTTTGTAAGTGATGGAAATTCTACCTCGGACTGGCTTAGGCATAGACAAGTAATTAATTGGTTCACGAGATTGAAAGAAGAAAGGACTGGTAACTTCAGGCACAGCGGGATCTGGGCGCTTAAACAATGTCATCAGGACACAGTGTTCCTTTGTCCCTTGGCTCTGCCTGCCTCGGCATTGGCTTCACTCTCAGGAAGGCTTTTGCCACCTGGTGGTTTAGTAAGTTCCATCCTTCCATCCTTCCAGGCTCAAAACTGGTAGAAAGAAAGGGCTTCTCTTTCCTAATAGTTCCCTGCAAAAGTCCCGTGGCCGACTCTCCTTGAATGGACTTGGGTCACAGGTCCAGCTCCGACTGGCCAGGCCTGCTCCGTAGTCCCTTCTCTAAAGTGTGGGCCTTGTTCATGCGGTCAAAGTCCTCGCGGTCACAGTCCTTGGGCTCTTGTCTGGGCTTCTTTCTCCCTCTTGGTCTGTTTCTGTGGTTCTACACACAGATTCCTAGAGAAGGGCTTTGATTGGCCAATTCTAGGTCAGATGATCATATTGGACGAATCATCTGTACCCAGGAGGGCGGGATCACACCAAAACATGGCAGCTCTCAGAAGAACCATGTGGTTGAAGCTGTTGGAGTAACTGTGGTGGTTTCTAGGAAAAAGTGGGGTAGGGTACAGGGCAGACAAAAGTGCAGGTGTCCCTTGAGGGCAAGCTTAATGTGTGTGTATGATTTGGGACACTTAGAGCTGCAGGTGACAGACAACCTCTCACTAACTGACTTAACAATAGGGCAACTTTCTCACAGAAAAAGTCTAGAATGGGGTAGTCCTCAGGGCTGGTGAGTGGCCTGGTGATGTCATCTTTCCGTCACTCTGCTCAGCAACAAGAGTGTCAGCTCCATCCTAAACTGATGCCTCGTGGCCCTAAAATGGCTCCCAATAGCAATCACCTGACAGGTGAGGAAGAGGAAGGGGAGCGTCTCGTCCAGCCACAGAATAAAAGTTTTTCCCCAATAACAACCACCCAGAGAATGCCACGCTCTGACTGACTTAGGGTTGGGTTCCTAAGCCGGTCCCTGGTGATGGGATGGGACTTGCGTGGGGTGGAATGGATGCAGGGAGAGTCTGCCGGGTGGGCCCCTCGTTTCACGGCCTTTCTGCCTCTGTTGGACAGGGGTTCTGTGGCTGTCGGTGGTCTCCGAGGTGCTGTATATCCTCCTGCTGGTGGTCGGCTTCAGCCTCATGTGTCTTGAGCTCTTCCACTCCAGCAATGTCATCGACGGACTCAAGCTCAACGCCTTCGCGGCCGTCTTCACGGTGCTCTCAGGTAAGGCCATGGGCCTCAGGCCAGCAGCCCAAGGGCACACCCAACTCAGGTGCTGCGAACAGAGGGGAGAACTGGAGCCTCCCTTGGGGTGAGTCCAGGTTGTACCAATGGGGAGACTTTGGGTGAATCACTTCTCTTCTCTGAGCCTCGGTTTTAGCATTTGTAGAAATGTCTGCTCACTATCCACTCATTCGACTATCGCATGCCGGGCGCTGTGCCAAGCACTGGGGTTATAGTGATGAATAAAAGCAGACAGTTCCAGCCCTCAAGGAGTGTAACACACGTGGGAGAGAGAGGCGGATTAACTTGAGATGCCTTTAGGAGATACACGCCACGTGGTCTGTGATGCACTGGATTTGTGACGTGAGGGAGAGGGCAGTGGTTGCACAGAGTGGGCTGACGGTGGTGCCTTTCATGGGGACATTAATGAGGAGCCTGTTTGGGGTGGAGGGAAGACACGTCACTACTCTGCTTGAGCTCATTTGCCTTTGAGACACCACAGGGAGATTCCAGGTAGGACGCTGAATGATCAAACACATCCAGAAGTTCAAGGGCAAGTGGGGGGGTGGGCAGAGGTTTTGCGCAAAGACCACAGAGCCAAGGGCCTTGAGGGTTTTTAGGAAGAATGGGATGGCAACAGCATCACATGATGCAGACAGGTGGGACTGAGGACTCTAAGACAAAGCTACGGGATCAGGTGGCCAGGTGCCCAGAGTCATTTCAAGAGACTCAGGTCATAAGGGGTTAAGTGGGGAGTGCACCAGAAAGGAATAAAGGAAGCCCATAAACTAGAACTTCAGGAAGCCTGACACAGAGAGCAGTGGCTTGGCCGTGTAAGACATTCGTTCCTAAAAAGCCAAATGTAAATTGAATTTCTATAAATCTAATCCTATTCTTCACGCATTGGAAGAACTCTCTACTTAATGAAACCGAAACGATGAGGCTTTGGGTAAGGGAAATAATCGCTCCCTAAATGTGGTATGTACGTATAACAGAGGGACCCCTCGAAGAATAGAGAGTGTGGAAGAGATTATAGCACCCGCCACAGATCAAAACATGCTGACTTGTCTTTCTCAGAGTGTGGGAAATCTCACCATCGTAAAGAAGAAAAGTAGAACAGTCATCATGGCACACAAAATGTCAAATTTGGCCTCCACTAATCCCATTCCTGGCTATGCAGGACTGACAGCCTGTTTATTGTTTTTTTTTTCCCCCCCATCTTTTATTTGTTTACTCAACCGACGTTCATTGATAGGCCTACTGGGAACCAGGCGCTGTACTAGGCTTGGGAGAGTCAAGGGAAAAAGGCTCAGTCCTCACCCTCATGAAGTTTGTGACATTGTGGAGAAGCATGTTGACCTCTATGGTGTGGGGCGAGCCCTGCATGGGGGCACCCACATTTGCCCAGGGAGTGGGGATGGGAGAGGGGGAGCGTGGGGAGCTGAGACTTGGAAAACAAGTGAAAGTTTGCTTGGTGGACAACTTGGGGAGGGCGTTCCAGTTGGAGGGCACAGCACGGGCAAAGGCCTGGGGAGGTGGTGTGTTCTGGGAACGTCATGTGGCTCAGAAGAGTGGGAAGGCAGAGAGTGGGGAGAGTGGGAGTGTGGAGAGATGAGGCTGGAGAGCTTGGTGGGTCTTGGTGCTTCCCAGAGGTCTTTAGATTTTACCATACAGGCAATAGGGAGCCGCTGAGGATTTTGGAGCACGGGGGTGACATGGTCAGGTTTGCATTTTGGGATGATCTCTCTGGGTGGGGCACAGATGGCGTGGAGCAAGAGTGCTGGTGGGGAGACCAGCCAGAGGGGCTGCCGGAAACGATGAGGCCCCAGGAGAGTATCAGTGGGGATGGGGAACCCCCACCACACAGGAGGTAAAGACAGCAGGGCCTGGGGGCTGGTTAGGGGAGTTGGGGAACTGGGTGGTTGAGGAAAAAAGAGAGTCAAGGTCAAGGGTTCCTAGCTCAGAGTCCACAGAATTCAGGAGGTCCGTGAGCCTGGATGGGGGACAATAACATCTTTATTTCTCTGACTCAAAACTGTCGTTTATCATTTCCTTCAACAAATCGCAGTAGTGGGGGCAGGACCCCTGACATACTCACTGAGAGTAACCCGTCCTTTTCAGATCACACGGACGTTTTTGTAGGGATCTCGGAACGCTCTCTTCCAACAGTGTGCTTCTTAGAGCTTCTACTGAATGTCGTTTACTATATTAACGAAACAGCACATAAATTCCTAGACAACAGTGTGTTTGAATAGTTTACTAATTGTATTTCGTGTCATCAGTTTTCTCTGTAAGCCCATGTGTTTTACTTTACGCAGCTGGAAACATGCATCTGGATGGCCAGAGAGCCCCAGATCAGGGTGACGCCTTGGCTGTCCTTTGGCGTGGGATGGGATGAACTGTGGTCTCACCAGATGGGGAAGGCAGGAAAAGAGCCGGAGAGGAGATGACCCGTCTGTTTTGGACAGACTGGGCGTACCATGCCATGGGGCATCATGGCTTCTGTCCTTTGTCAGTGGCTTCATCTCCCCTCCTTTTCTTTCCTTCCACCAAGCATCAGAGTCCCCTCTACCGTGCCAGGCATGCAGCCCTTCCTCTCCACCTGGTCGCTCCACTCACACAACGAAAGTTGGTTGCCGGCCCAAGGCAGCCACCTCCAGTTCTTCAGGCAGGCTCCTTTTGGGGCAGGAGGTGGGGGGCTCTTTCCTCTACCTTCAAGTTCTCATCAAAGTTTATATCCCTCCAAAAACCCCAGCTTTCCACCCAGTGGAATCCCACCACGAAAGCAAATAAGATTGTCTCCGTAACTCCAGGCAGATAAACAATCCAGGGATCAGGGAGGTTAATTAACTTGCCCAAGAGCACACAGCTGGTCAATTATGTAGCTGGGATTAAAGCCCCTCCGGTTAGCTTCAAAGCCCGGTACTTTTTTCACAGGGTCACATTGCGGGAGTGACCAGTTGGGAGGAAGAAGACTTTTTAAGTTCTCAGAAAACAGTAACCGAGAAGTATGTAGCAGCCAGATGATGTAATAAGACCAAAGTACCAAGTGGTGGAGAGAAAGGATTTTGTATTCACGCCCAGGAGGAGGTAAACGGGAGAGAGACGAGAGAGACGGGATCCGGGGAGATAAACTTTAAAGCTGCCATGGAAAGAGCCCTGCCTGGCCAGGAAGAAACGGGAGGCTGGTCGTTAGGGAGCCCCTCGAGAAACGGGCAAGGGTGGCGAGGGGCTTGGCGGAGGTGGCGTGGCTCTGGTTCGCTCCTGTGGGCGGGGCAGTGCTGCCGCGTCTAGGAAGGAGCTGGCAGGCAGCGGTGGGCACAGACCAGCAACCGCGTCCGCCTGGGGAGAGGCTGGTTTCTGACGCCTGCTGGACCAGCTCAGCCCAAAGGCAGTGCCGTCTGGCGCAGAGGAGAAAGCAGAGTTTGGGGCAGGCCCTACTCAAACAGTGATGGTCAGTCGGCCCTCCCCACCCGAGAGTTCCACAGCCATGGATTCAACCCACTGCAGATGAAAATATTTGGCCAAAAAAGAACAATTCAACAATACAAATAATAGAAAATTTAAAACAATACAGAATAACAGCTGTGTACATAGCATTTACATTGTGTTAGGTATTTTAAGTAATCTAGAGATGATTTAAAGTATAGGAGAGGATGTGCATAGGTTATATGCAAATGCTACACCACTTCGTATAAAGCAGTGGTCCCAACCTTTTTGGCACCAGGGATTGGTTTTATGGAAAACAAATTTTTCCACGGACAGAGGGTGGGGATGGTTTCCGGGATGATTCAAGCACATTACATTTATTGTGCAGTCAGACCTCTCTGCTAATGATAATCTGTATTTGCAGCTGCTCCCCAGCACTAGCATCGCCGCCTCAGCTCCACCTCAGATCATCAGGCATTAGATTCTCACAAGGAGCCACAACCTAGATCCCTCACATGTGCAGTTTACGGTAAGGTTCACGCTCCTATGAGAATCTAATGCTGCTGATGATCTGGCAGGAGGCGGAGCTCAGGTGGTGACGTGAGCCATGGGGAACGGCTGTAAACACAGATGAAGCTTTGCTCACTCACCTGACGCTCACCTCCTGCCGTGCAGCCTGATTCCTAACAGGTCATGGTCTGGGGGTGGAGGACTGCAGATATTGAAGACTTGAGCATCCACAGATTTTGATATCCATGGAAGGTCCTGGAACCAATACCCTGTAGATACAGAGGGACCACTGTATTAAAATTAATTATTATAATTAACTGATTATGACTTGTTGTAATAGCCAATGTGGACTGAAATGTGACAAAGCCTCTCTCTTTTGATCCACTTTGAATCCGGCTCCTCTGAGCCCTCTCTCCGACCAGGCCCCGACCTTGGGCTCCGTCCTTGGCTCACTTAGTCCAGTTTTAGCAAGAACCCTGCTGATGAGTTTATTGAAAATTCCACACCCTTGGTATGTGACCAGATTCCTCCTCCCTCACCCTCGATTATGTTATCACACCTTAGCCTTCCTTCAGCAAAACCCTGTCAGGTCGGTTTAGCCATAATCCCCCTTACCCCTTGTGTGTCCTCCTAGTAATTTTCCATCCACGGCTGCCCACCCTGCTCCTTGGCCATAAAGCCCTACTTGTCCTTGTGTTCAGAGTTGAGCCCGATCTCTCTCCCCTACTGCAAAACCCCCATTTCAGTGGTCCCTCTTGAATTAGGTCTTCCTGTCTTTAGCTAAAGTGTCCAAATAATTTTTTCTTTAATAGATGCTACCATGCACTGGCTCCAGGGGAAGCCTGCCACATGTGTTACTATCTTTACTCCTCGTAGTGTCCCTGTGAGGGAGGGACTAACATTATGTCCATTCTATGGATGAGAAAACTGACTTGCCCATAGTCGCTTAGCCAGTACGTTTTTGAACCCTAGAGTCTGCCATGTTGAAGTGCTCTGAGCAGGGCTTAGCACCTGGGACTTCAGGTTATTGTTGCTATTTTATTTTTTTAGAGACAGTGTCTTGCTCTGTTGACCAGGCTGGAGTGCAGTGGTGTGGTCACAGCTCACTGCAGCCTTGAACTCCTAGGCTCAAGCGATCCTCCTGCCTCAGCCTCCTGAGTAGCTTGGGACTACAGATGCATCACCATGACTGGCTAATTTTCTTTTGAAATTTTTTTTTGTAGAGATAGGTTCTCACTATGTTGTCCATGCTGGTCTCAAAGTCCTGGCCTCAAATCATGCTCCTGCCCTGGCTTCCCAAAGTGCTGGGATTGCAGGCGTGAGCCACTGTTATGATTATTCCCACTGGCCCACAGCTGCCCCTTCCAGCAGGTGCAGGGCTCTGAGCTCAGGGTACATCTAGGGACCCACGAAATGTTTAACTTTGACTTCTTTTCAAATCAGGGAAAAATAATGAATATAATAATAATGAAGATACAAGAATGAATCTGGACTGAATTATATTAGTCTTTATACCATTACAGTCATAAAAGGTAATTTTTAATGTATGTTTTATGGAGGAACAGGCCCATAAAGGCAGAAATGTCTAGGGCCCATGAAAGTCGTAATGTGGTTCTGAACTGGGCCACGGCTTTTCTCGGGCTCTTGGGACTGAGCAAGACTAATTCCAGACCAGGCGCAGTCCGGCTGCCCATGTCCCCCAGTCTCTGTCTTGTGACTGCAGCCGAGAGGTGCAGGAGGAGACAGGGCCCCATCACCTTCTCATCCCCAGTTGAGAGGGTCCCAGATCCTGGAAGGGCTGTGAGAGCAGGCTGGGCAGATTTCTGTTCTTCTCCAGCTCCTCTGAAAAACGAGGCTGATCTACTTGGGGTGGTGGGGGGGGGGGGGGGGGGAAGAAAGTCATTTAGAAAATTCCTGCATGGTCCAGCTAATTGTGGGCTTTTAGTAAAAATGTACCGGCACCAAGAGAAACCTGTCCATGTCTAGAAATGATCTGCCTCATGGAGAAGTCAGCAACAGTGGCGGGTTTGGGAACCTGGAGGCCTGGGGCCCGAGGGACAAAGCACACAGACCCGGCTGCACTGCCAACGCCCACATGCTCAAGAACTAGGTTGTGAGCAGGCGGAGTGCTACTCCCGTGGGTCATTACCAGCCCTGGGACCCAGGAAGCATGTGGCCACCTGGAAAAGCACGTTTGCAGAGCCACTTGCCTGAACACCTGGCCTGCGCTGCCTTTTGGGAGCAAACGTGAGCTGTGTGGCTCATCAGGTTTGCCTTTCCATTGGCTGCCGGGAAGCTAGGGGCTGAGTTCCGTGTTCTGCCCTGGTTCCTTCCCCCAAGCAGGGCTCCTGCCCGTTCCACCCCTCCCTTCATCCTTTGCCTTTTTCCTGGAGCCCATTCTTGTTGCAGTGGTTTGTGGTTTTACTGTGTTTATGCTTCTTATGATCAACTGCCACAAATTATTTTAGGACCCCGATTTCACTAGCCACCTCTGCCACCATAGTCTGTGCTGAAAGAATCCCCCACCATACCTCCCTCTGTTCAGTCTCCCTCCCTGGCAGACTGAGTCTCTTGCCCAGAACTTAGAGGGCAAGTACTTTTGTATATTCTTGCATCTAAAAATGCAGAGGGTCTAAATCAGAGAAATGAGTATTTACATATTATTAAAGATTCTTTTGGTTACAAGTGATGAGAATGCAACTAGCTGAAAGAAAAAAGGGGGCAGTGCTGGAAATCTGTTGGTTCAGTAATTGAAAGGTACAGTGGTAGGTTTCAGGCATAGCTGCATCCAGGAGATCGTGTAATCAGGAATCTGTCTGTATCTCTAAACTCTGCCTTCTTTTGTGTTAGCGTCATTCTCAGTCTGGCTCTGTCCATGCGGAGAGAAGGATGGTCACAGGCAGCTCCAGGCTCACGTAAGATTCCAGAGGTCGTGAGAGCTCCTTTCCAGTAGCTTCTGCCTGGAGTGTTCTCCAAGGAGGGCTGTGATTGGACCAACTAGGTTCATAGACTTATTTCTGAACCGGTCATCATGCCAGAGACGAACTACTCTGATTGAGGCCAGGCATGCCCATGGTGTGGGCTTAGTCATGGACCAGGCAGGATTATTATGCAACGATAGACAAGTGGTTGCCCAAACAAACTGGCTGACTACAAGTCCACATGTGTTGTCAAATTGGGAGATTATCAGAGGGTCAGTGGTGGAGTTGAAGGACTCAGAGCCCCAGAACTGGCCGAGTTCTTAATCTGGGTTCCTGCAAAGCAGATCTGAAGATGAAGCTATAGGTGCAAGTAGTTTATCTGGGAAGTGATCCAGGAAGTGTGGTGGGAGGGTGAAGAAGGAGGCCCGAAAGGGAGGCATGCCAACAGAGGGAGTCTTGATGAGGAGGTGACAACTGTGGCCCACTGGGCTCAGTCCCGCTTGTAGAACACACCTCTGAACTGCTCACCCAAGGGCCGAGCAAGCAGTGTTATTTATGTATTTCCCAGCTCTCATCTGCCGTCAGTTTAGGGTCGCTCCTGAGGCATTAACTCCCCACAATCTCCAGCCTTCCCCACCTAAGAAAGCAAGTGTTTAAGGAAAGAAACCACCAACATGCATGGGGTCTTCCCAGCCCAAACTGCAGGCGACCCCTGGCAAGGGCCAAGGAGGTGTGGGTGGGGGCCGGAGACGTCTGCTGCAGAGTCAAGACAGAGGGTGGTCCTGACGCCAGCCGGTGTCTGTAGTGCGACTGCCCAGAGGCAGCATCTGACTCCACAGGTTTAAGTGCATGGTCCCCAGCAAGACTGTCCCCACTTCAGATGCCAGCCGTGAGTTCAGGGGGTCCCCAGGCCACCCTCACTTCTGGCCAACTGACTACAAATTCAGGATCCCCATCCTCAGGCTCGATAATTCACTAGAGCAACACACAGAAATGGCTATACTTAGGATTATAGTTTTATTATAAGACTGTAATCAGTCTAGGAAGGTCCAAACACCCTGTACCCTGTCCTCGTGGAATCAGGGAGCGTCCCCCTCTGTCGCCAGGAAGCTCCCCTGTGCCTCAGTATCCAGAGTTTGTGTTGAGGTTTTATGGCAGAGACATGATTGACTGGATCCCGAGCCTTGCGGGTGACCTCAGTCTCCAGCCGCCCTTCCATCCCGGAGCTCAGCCTGGCCGGAAGCCCCGGCTCTCTAATCCTATGGCTGGTCCTTCTGGTGCCCCCCACCCCCATCCGGAGTCATCTCATCTCACTGCCATAAACTCCGACGGGATCCAGCCCATGAATAACAAAGACACTCCTATTACTCAGGAAATTCCAAGGATTTAGAATGTCCCTCCCAGGAATCAGAGATAAGGGCCAGTTACATTCTTTATTGTACAACAGGGGGTCTGGCTGGGCAGACAGGAGCGGTATCTGCAGCTGAGTATCTGCAGCTGAGCTGTCACCTGCTCCCGGCTGTGTTTTGTTTGGGCAGACTGGAGCCATTGATAATGTTTGAAGGAGGGAGGGGCCTGGACAGTCTTCCCTGATCTGGGGCAAATGCCTTTAGTATTTGCAAGAGAACTGGGCCCCCTTGGCCTGGGCCCCGGTGGGGAGTCCCTGTGAATTTTGGAGGCTGCAGCTTTGCCCCTCTGCCCATGCGATGGTGGCCCACGCTGAGACTCTCCAAACTCAGTCCTCTAAAACCAGTGTGGCCAGTGCTATTCTCATCTCCTGGACCTAGGTGTGCAAGCAGTGCTACAGCTCTGTCGTTTCTGGGGAGGTCCTTAATTTTAATTCTAAGCTCCCACCCCCACTGGGCTGGTAGAAGATTTATCTTCAGAATTTTGGGGGGTTTCTACCTCCTGCCTTTGCCCGGGGCTGTGCCACAATTTTATGGTCTTATGCAATGTTAGGCTAAGAGGGGAAGTGGTTTGGTTTTTCTCATTATCATCTTCATCAAGCAGGTCACAGTCCCTGATCTGAAACCCTTGAGGCCAAAAGTGTTCCAGAATTCAGAACCTTGCAGATTTTAGAGGGAAACATCATACCTAGACCATCTATTACATAACACCCCAGCAGGGGCTGGGGAAGAACCCTGTAATCAAACACACTCATATTTCTGCAGCCAAACACATGAATATGCACAGTGGGGGGATAAACGAAGACAATAAGTAGCCTCACATCCATTCAGTCAGACTTACGTTCTGAAGGAGTTTAGGCCAAATGGTCTTTGGTCTTATGGTCAAATGAGTTATGAAAAAGCTTTTGCATTTTAGAATTGCTGGGAATTTGAAACTGCAAACAAGGAGTTATGGAGTCAGTAGCTCACATTTGTTGAGCACCTACTGCATGCAAAGCACATTTCTTCTGACCTATGATGGCAGGTGCTCTTGTCTGCATTTCGTAGTTGAAAGAAGCGAGGCCCAGAGCTGATCAGTGGCAATGCCGGCTTCAAAGCTCACATGTTTTGCTACTAGACTGGTCCATGTAGGTTACTACTAAGCATCTACGGCCCTGTCCACATGGTCCCTTCTGGTGCTCAGGACTCTTTGCTGCTAAGGCCAGACGTGAGATGGGAGAATGGGGCTGGGACCTTCAGTACCTGTGATCTCATCACTGCAGATTGGGGGGTCTCATGTCTAATGCCCACAGGGACCACACAGGTGACATAAATTCGTGAAGCTGCCCAGAGGTAACACAAGAGAGAATGTGGGGCTGCGTCAAACCTGGGAGCGCACGCCCCGTCAGCAGCCCATCGCTGCTAGAGAGAAATGTGCATGGCATTCAAGGAAAGCCAAAGTCTGGGGTTTTGTGAAAAAAAAAAAAAAAAATAATAATAATAATAAAAATAAATAAATAAATAAAATAATAAAATCTGATTTTTTACTTCAAAATGTTTTTAAATAACTTTATTGAGGCATAATTTACATATCATGTTTACAGTATATATTAATAATTCAGTGATTTTTAGTAACCATTGCCATAACCTAATAATCTCAAAACATTTATTAATACATCATCCCCAAAAGAAACCCCATACCCATTAGCAGTCACTCCTTTTCCACCAACCCCTCTAGGCTTAAGCAAGCACTGATCTATTTTCTATGCTATAGATATTTGTGCCTATTCTAGACATTTTATATAAATGGGATTATGTGATATATGGTCTTTTATAACTGGCTTCTTTCACTTAACGTAATATTTTCAGGGTTCATCCACATTGTAGCTTATATCAGTACTTCATTCCTTTTCATGGCGGAATAATATTCCATTGTATGGCTATCCTACATTTTCTTTATACATTCATCAGCTGATAGACACTTGGGTTGTCTCTACCCCTTCCCTTTTATGAATAGTGCTACTATGAACATTCACGTACAAGTGTTTGTGTGGACATATGTTTTCATTTCTTTTGGGTCAGAACCTAGGAGAGGAATTGCTGGATTACATGGTTAACCCTATGTTTAGCTTTTAATTCAAAATGTTTTAAATCACTGTACCAGCCAACAAAACATCACCCCAGATCTTCAGCTCCCTCCTCTGCCTCAGCCAAGGAAAACCCAATGTCTTTTTGTTCTGAGAGTTAGAAGGTAACTACTCTTTCCCTCTCTCCCACAGAGATCCAGGCATAATCTCCTCAATAAATTGAAGCCAGGAAGGGAAGTAGTTTGCATATGGGTTCTGCTTCCTCCTTTCCTGCAAAGCCCCTGGGGCAGGAAGTCCAGGACCTGCTACTTGCTGGATGAAAGGAAAGAGAAGTGGGAAAATATAGGAGGAAAGGCAGAAAACATACATTAGCACATCGAAATATTATCCAGGTATACCCGCTTGCATCATGATCCATTTGTGTGCTAACAACTGCTTTAAAGTTGATGTTCATCGAATGTACAGCTCTGTGTGTGATAATAAACTTCCAGCCCCTTTAGAGAGTTAAAAATACATAGAAGTCTTTCCTAAGCCAAACTTGACCATTTTAAGGATTTATTAGATAGTCTATTTTTATCATTTCTAGTTGGTATTTATCAAATGTTCCATTTGTAGAATAAAATCCAAACTCCTTACCATGACTACAAAATGTGGCCCGTGCCTTTTCCCTTGACTTCGCCTCCGACCACCCAGGCTCCCGAATCGCTGTTCCGCACATCCTCAGAGCTTGTCCCTGCCCAGCTAAGCCCTCTGCCTCTCCCCCACTGTCTCCCTGTCACGTCCTGGGGTGCTCAGGCCTTGCTCCCCCACCACCTTCCGTTCTCTCCTGCTTTGTTTTTCTCATGCACACTCACCGCTTTCCCCACAGTTCCTAGAACATGGCAGGCACTCAATAAATGTTTGTCGAGTAGATAAAAGAACTTATATATTCATTCGTTTATTTTCTGCGCTCCCGATTCCCCAGGCCAGGCTCTCTCAACCTTGGCACTGCTGATGTCTTGGGCCAGCGCCTTCCCTGGTGTCCTCTGCACTGCAGGCTGTTCAGCGGCAGCCCTGGCCTTGATCCCGTAGATGCCAGTAGCCACCCCTCCCAAGTCATGACAACTCTGAGTTTTCAGCAGGGAATGTTCGGGACGGTGGCTCCCCTCGAGTGGCCGGACGGACGCAGAGTCAGGATGGGGAAGTGGAAAGTGGGGTCAGATCGTGGCTGACCTCGGGTGCCAGGCTAGGACACCGGGGCCTCACCCAGGGTGGGAGTGTAATGGGGAACCACTGAGGGCTTTGAGCGAAGGAGTGACAAAGTCAGGGTGAGTGTTGGAAAGACTGTTCTTTCTGGTATAGATTAGGGATCCCGGATGGGAGGTGACTGCAGGTGTCTGGCCATAAGGAGATGGTGGCAGAGGGAACCGAGGAATGTGGATGGATTGGAGAGAAGTAGAATTGGCAGGACTCGATGATCCATGAACTGGAGGGCAAGGGTGGGTGTCACTGAGGACGTAGATGCCCAGGTTGTGGCTGTGATGGGGAAACAGGGGAGATGTCCCCTGAGGTCAAGAACACTGGCGGAGGACAGTGGGTGCATTCTGGGTGTGAGAGGCTGCAGGCGGGACCTCCGGTGGGAAATACATCATCATCATGTCTGGGTCTCTGCAGGGCTGGGAGGGAGGGGCAGGGAGGAGAGCAGAGGGGAAGGCCCCAGTGAGGAAGGAGATGGAGCAGGAGATGGGAGGCAGAGGAGGATGAACAGAGCCACTGGGGCAGAGGGACAGGGACAGAGAAGACAGATGGAGACAGAGAGGGGGAGAGAAGGGGGGCGGGAAGGGAAAGCAAGGGAGAAACAGGGAGAAAACAGCAGCAAAGAGGCCAGCATTTACTGAGCACCTACTGTGTACCAGCCTGATCCCAAAGTTAATCCTAGGAGGGAGGGTCACTGACGCTTCTCAAAACCCCCTCCCCACTCCTAGGACCTTGAGGACCCTCCTTTTTATGTACCCTGTGCCTCTGTGGCCTACACTCACCTGTGGCCTTGTTCTCACCTGGCCTGGGCAGGTCCAGGACAGAAGGGGAACTGGGACCATCCTCCATCAGGAGACCCCCAGCTCTGGCAGGTCTGGGAGGCCCCAAGCCCCGCCTCTGGCTGCCGCACTGCCTCTGCCTTCCTCTTCCTCCCCTCCGGCTTCTTGGTGATAGTGTGCTGGGCCTTCCCCGCCCAGCTCCAAGCTCACCTCCTCTTTGAGGGCTTCCCCGTGCCCGGGAACACTGACCTCTTGTCTCCTTCAGGCTCCTTCAACTCTCAGGGGCTGAAGCTCAGATGCCTTCAGCAGCTGGAGGGAACGTGGGTGAGGGAGTGAGCTGGGGACACTGCAGGAGCCACAGCAAAGGGCAGAGGACAGGCAGTGGATGGCCACCGTGGGGCTGCGGGGTTGGCAGCCGCAGGCCCTAAGTGGGCCAGCTCTGGCCAAGGGTCGCCAGAGAGAAAATGTGGATCCAGTGTTGCCAGGAGTTTCTGATTTTTACAGGAGAAGCCAAAACCCCCATCTTTTGATGGAAATCCTCCAGATTTTTAAATGTTGGCCCCAAAATTCCTCATTTTTTTACAGTTTTTGCCAACATCTGCAGGTTGGATTTGGCCCATGGGCTGCCAATTTTAGATGGTGGCTGTATCTATTTCTATTTTAGCATTTGTAATAATTGATTCTACGTCACTGTTTATGTCATTCTCCTCGTTAGCCTCGGGGAATGGCCGTGCTGTATTTACGGCTGTATCCCCAGTGGCTGTCCCGGTGCTTTGCATATAGAGGATGCATAATAAATGTTAGCTGAATGAATGAGCTGGAGTGTTAGAAGCAAGTCAGCGGCCTGCAAAGGGGTCTGAAGATTCTAGAGGGGAACTGGAACCCGTCATCTGGGGGCAGCCAGTGAGTCTTCAGGAGGTGGGACTGAGGGGGCAGGCTGCGTCCTGTATCCTGTTGTCCTCCCACCCGAGCCTGGTCATTTTAATTTAAATTCCGCCACATCCTTTGCATGCTCCTAGAAGCAAGGACTGGGTGAGTTTGCAGGCCATGGGGCCTTTCATACAAATGAGCCTGGCCCCAGGCACAGGGCCAGGTAGAAACTGGGCTCTGGGGAGATGGGGAGAGGTACGAATTTTAAAAGTTTAATAAAAATTGGAAGTAAACCTCTAATGGAGGAACTGGGGTTGGTGTAGCAAGGGATTCTGGGAACTCAGGGGCATGGTCTGGGGAAAAGCAAGGGAAGCCCTGGCACCACCCCAACCTGGAAGCTGGGTCTGAGGGGCGTGGCTAGGAAGTGCCTGGCCTGAGGGGCGTGACCACGGGAAGAAACCATATCGGTGGGCGGGACCGTGGGAGATCCTCAGGCTGCGGCTCAGGTTGCTGTGTGTACACTCTTCCTGGTGGCCAGCAGAGGGCAGTACAGGTGTAGGATCCAGCCCCAGGGGAGTGGGTTGGGTAGGGACCCAGGCAGGGAAACTGAGGCCAACCCCTACTGTAGGGAAAGGCTGAGGGTCCGGAGGCTCAGTGGGGAGAGTCTAATCCAGTCTCTCCACCAGGACGGGGAGAGCCAGGGTCTGGGGAATCCTGGGATAGCCTGTGGGGTGAGGCCCACTGATCCAGGTGGGACCAGGCCTACCCTCTGCCTCCCAGGGGTTCCCACCTCATTGCCAAGGGGCCAGACCCTTGGGCATCTCACTCCATTTTAGAGAGGAGGAGGAGGTCCAGAGAGGTTCACTAACATGCCTAAAGTCACACATCTGTGAGTGGGAGAGCTGGGTCTAGAGCCATACAGTGTCTACCCTCTTGAACACCACATCACTTGCCTGCTCTGAAACGAGCTTGTGCATTGTTCTGAGTAGGTGTGAGCTAGAGTGTGAGCTTTAGGGCAGGACTTGGTCTGTCTTGGTCATTCCTGTATCCCTCGTACCAGGCACAAAGTTGGCCTCCGTAAATGCTGCTGAAGGAATGAGAGTAGCAGAAACCTTCCCTACTCTAGCCCACGGTGCTGTGTGTGGTGGGAGGTGGCGGTGCGGGGAGAGACATGTGAATCTGCCCCTAAAAAATAGGCCGCTCTCTCCTCTGCCCCTGGGCCAGGATGGGCCACTGGTGGGGGTTGGCGTGGGCTGTCCATCAGCCTGAGCTCATTCTTGGGGAGGGGCTGGACGTTCTCTACGTGCTCCACTGTAGGCCTGGAAAAGTGAAGGTGAGACGCTTCACTGCCCAGGTGCAGGTCCTGGCCTCACCACCAGCGTGTGCCTTTGGTCAAGTTCTCCATCTTCCCTGAGCCTCAGTTACCCGTCTCCAAAATGGGATGACAGTCATACCTACCAGGGGCTGTGATGACTCTTCCTTTTCTCTACCTCCACTGTGGGGTAGATTGTGGGGATCTAAGGAGTGAGTATGTGTAAACTGCTTAGCACAGAGCTTGGTGTGTGGTTGACTGTCAGGGTGATGACTAGAACAGAATTGGTAAGATCGTAGCAGCTCCGAGACCTTCATGGTGTGTCATGATTTGGTGTTACGGTGACAGCACATGTAGTTCATGTACTGGGGGTGGGGGACGTGGACCAGATCAGGTGCAGAGAGGAAAGGATGTGTCTGTATGGGAGATAGGGAGACAGAGATAGGGAGAAAGACAGAGAGAGAGGCAGGAAGAGACATACAGAGAAAAATAGAAGAGGAAAATAGAGACACAGGAAGGCAGAACTAGAGAGAGAAAGAAAAAGATACTAAGTGAATTTACTGCTAGTGATTAAAGCAGAAACAGAGATGGAGATAAAGAGAGGTAGAGGGAGGGAGGGAAAGAGAACGAGGAGAGGTGTGGACATTTATCCAGTGTGGCCACTCCCGCCTCCACTCTCCACCGTGTGGCAGTTGTCTCAATCCCCCAGGGGCTGAGAAGGCCGGTAGGGCTCCTAGTCATGTGATCAGAACAGCCAGGGATTGGACCTCGGGTGATGCTGGGGCAAAGGACTCTTCCCAAGGTGACCAGGAGCGTGTAAAGCCAAAGGAGCCTGTGGGTGAATCTCAGTGAATTCAGGAAAACACGTTCCAAGGCCCAGGCCAGGAGTGGGATGGCAAAGGGTCAGAGCCTGGCACACCTGAGCACAGCGGGATAGAGGTGGAGGAAAGTAAGGAGGGTCCCAGGAGATATGGGCCTGGAGCTCAGCGTGACCAGGAGGGGTGGGTCGGGCTGACTCACAGAAGAAAGGGAGGAGCTGGTGCCATCTGGATGTCAGGCACCAGACATCATAGCTGCCCCCAAATCTAAGGAGACCCAACAAACCTGTCTCCCAAGCCTGAACCAAACCCTGAGGCTCATGGCAGGGACCAGGTTCTGTTCATCTCCGTGTCTCTGAACTCCAGTGGGACTTGGTGGGGCCTCTGTGAATGTCAGTTGGACGAATGACTGGGTGTGATTGTAGTGTTAGAGGTGGCCCAGGCACATAGTCTGGGCTCCTTCCTGGTGACCCCAGGAGGGCAGGGTTTCACCTTCAGCTTTGTAGGCTGAGGTTCACAGCTCTCCTGAGGGTTCACAGGAGGGCTTTGTGACCTCCATTTTGCTGTGTCAGAGACTTTTTGGTCTCATTCCTAGGTTTTGGTTGCTCGTGGTCCTAGGGGCTGAGCTCTCTGATCCGAGGCAGAGCCATACCTTTCTAAAGGTCAGTCTGTAATTTCATCTCACAACGCTTTCCTTGGTGGTGGCTGCAGGCCGGCAGAGGGGAGGGCAGCTGCCTTTGAGAAGATTAAGTCCAGTCGATGACCTTGGCTTTGGGGGATTTTGCTAAGAACTACAGGGCCGTGGCAGTCTTAGGAGGGAGGCAGTGAAGGGCTGTGTTGCATCCAGCCTCTGACTGTCTCCGTGTTGCAGTGTTTGTAGTGGTTTTGTCTGTGGTTTTTTTCTTTCTAGCATCCTTTTCCCCTGCTTCGGCTCTTAGAACACCATGATTTTCCTTCAGAAACCATCTCTTCTCTGCTCTCAGGCCGTGTGGACCACACCCCACCCGCTACAGAAGTGGCCCCATGGCCTGGCCAATCAAAGCGTTCCATCCCCTTGGCCACAATGAATGGTCCAGGGATGAGCACGTGATACAAACCAGGGCAGTGAGGTTCAGTTCTATGATGTTTGTAGCAACTGCTGGAACACCAGAAATGCTTTTCTAAGATGAAAGAGTGTAAGCTTGGAGTGGATGGGTTCACCGTGGGGGGAGCCTACCTGAGAATGAAGCCAACACAGAGGAAGGAAGTATTTGAGAGAGGAAGAGAGAGATTCCTGACCTCACCATCTGAGCACCTGGATCACACTATACCTAATGCTGGATGATTCAGGGACCTTTCGGTTACATGAGTTTTTTTTTTTTTTTTCTATTTCCTCCACTTTTAAATCTAGTTGGCGCAATGTTGCCACCACTTGTGACAGTGAAGCCTAATACAGCTGGGATAGGCTTAGCCACAAAGTACTGCGGGTCTTCAGTGCAGCGTAGCTGAGCCAGGGCCACAGAAATTCCCTGGGCTGTTGATGCTATTTCTCCTGCCCCAATATGAGGAGGCTGGGCTTGCTTTTGGCTGTCACCTCTAAATTATAATATTTTCCTGAGCTGACTCAGGCCTCTGCGTTTGGGTCCCCCTGTTGCCTTGCCATACTGTGCCTCTGAGATATCAGTGGCACAACTAGTAAGCACTGGAGTTGGTAGAAATAAATTCAAATCACAATAAATGTAAGTGGGTTAAATTCACCAGTTATAATTCAGAGCTCTTGGGCTGTAGAAATAAAAGCAACCAGATCCAACAATACAAGAAGCACACTTTAAAAGACATAGAAGGGTAGAAGAGAAAAGAATGGAAAAAACATATGCCTGGAAAATATGAACAAAAGAAAGCTGGGTTAACAGCTTTGTTAACTGATTGAATAGAATTTAAAACCAAAAAGTTATAAGGGACAAATAAATAAATTATAGATGGGTAAAAAGAGTAACAAAGCAAGAAAAAATTTATCCATCCTAAGCATATGTTTGTCTAACAACATAAGCTTTAAATTATAACAAGCAAAAAGTGACAGAACCTCAAAAAGAAATAAATAAATCAAAATGATAGAGATTTTTAGCGCGCGCGTGCACACACATACACACACACACATCTCAGAAACTGACAGAGAAACAGACAAAAAATTCAGCCGAACCGCTGAAGATTTGAACAGTACAATCAGTAAGCTCAAATTATTAAGAATATGTAGGCCGGGTGCGGTGGCTCACGCCTGTAATCCTAGCACTCTGGGAGGCCGAGGTGGGCGGATCGCTTGAGGTCAGGAGTTCAAGACCAGCCTGAGCAAGAGCGAGACCCCGTCTCTACTAAAAATAGAAAGAAATTATACGGCCAACTAAAAATCTATATAGAAAAAATTAGCCGGGCATGGTGGCGCATGCCTGTAGTCCCAGCTACTCAGGAGGCTGAGGCAGTAGGATTGCTTAAGCCCAGGAGTTTGAGGTTGCTGTGAGCTAGGCTGACGCCACGGCACTCATTCTAGCCAGGGCAATAAAGCGACACTCTGTCTCAAAAAAAAAAAAAAAAAAAAAAAGAATATGTAGAACTCTGTTACTCTCCACTGCTCAAAAGACCCTAGAGAACACAGGTTTATTTCAAACCCACAGATACAGAACATAAACACACATGCTGGAGCCAGGATTTGAACCTGTAACACCTTGTTCTGTTTCCAAGGCTCTGTGGTATTCTGTGTGCTGTGTGTGTAGACAGGGTATAGGTGCTGGCAAAGAGAAACTGGCTGCAGCCAGGCTGGGGCTCGGGGATTGAGGGGACTAATCTCGGCAGGGTAGTTAGGTGTCAAGACCATATGTGTGGCCTGGGCTAGGCTGTGAATGCGACCCCCCCAGGAGAGAGCAACCAGCCCAGGCCCCCCAGCCAGCTGGGCTGAGCCCATGGCCGTCTTGCCTGCCCTAGGCAGGCCTTGGCTCAGGGCCCACAGCTGTATTTTCCAGATGTTTACCTGTGTGCCTGTTATCTGTGGTTGTGTAAACTTAGCAACTTCAAACAGCACACGTGTATTAGCTCACGGTTCTGTGGGTCGGGGGTCCTGGTCTGGCCTAGGTGGGTCTTTGCAGGGCTGCAGTCAAAGTGTCAGCCAGAGCTGGGTTCTCCCCGGGAGCCCCCCTGGGAAAGGGTCTACCTCAAGCTCAAACGATTGTCAGGAGATTTCGGTTCCTTGTGATTCCTTTCAGGGCTTCAGTTTCCTGTAGGTTGTAGGCTGGAGACCACCCTGAGGAGGTCACCTTCAGTCCCTTGCTGTGCAGAGCCCCAACGTGACTACTAATTTCATCAAACCATCAAGGGAAAGAGTCTCCTTGCCAGAGAGGCGTCACAATCTTATGTAACGCAATCATGT
Organism: Eulemur rufifrons; assembly: GCF_041146395.1. Classification (NCBI taxonomy): domain Eukaryota; kingdom Metazoa; phylum Chordata; class Mammalia; order Primates; family Lemuridae; genus Eulemur; species Eulemur rufifrons. The sequence continues at coordinate 18,102,903 of NC_090996.1, forward strand.
ACATCCTGTCCCCTCTGCCGTAGCCTACTGATGTTGCAATTAACGGGAAGAGATTACACGAAGGCATGGGATCACCTGAGAATCGGTTCGCCATGTCTTAATAAATGGCAGTTTGGCAGGCTTGGCAGATGGTGCCCTGTAACTAGAAAGCTGAATGGTGTGTGACCCATCCACTCAGGCTAGGTCACCTCTGAGAGAGTCGAGACCCCCTAGGCCACCGGCTCCTCTGGGCTTGAGGGTCTCTGGCCACCCCCCAGAGTGGATGAGTCTGCACCGGTGTTTCTGAAGCCCAGGCAATACGGCCTTGAAATTGCTACAGCCATGCTTGTGGAGAGGACTGGAATCTGACCTGAGACAGTGATAACTAACAACACATGTGGATATCTGGGGTAAGAAGGGCTCAAGCAGCAGAAACAGCAGGTGCAAAGGCCCTGAGGCAGGAATATGCCTGCGGTATTCAAGGGACAGCAAGGAGGCCAGAGTGGGAAAAGGGGCAGGAGTTGAGGTCAGGGATGGACAGTAGATTTCCACTGCTGTAGCTTAATCTATTAGTTCCCTATTGGTAGACTTTTAGGGTATTTTCAGTCTTCTGCTGCAGTGAAAACCCTTGTCCATACGTCTTTGCCCACACTTGCAGATATGTCTGAGGGCAGATTCCTGGCGGTGGAATTGCTGGGTCAAGAGGAAGGTGCATTTTCAGTTTGACAGTCGTTGCCAAATTCTGGCCCCCCTCCCAGAGAGTTGACACCCCCGCCGGCCCCTCTGAGGGTCCTCCGTGCCCGTGACTTCCTTGGTCCCTGCCTGGGCCTGGCGTCCTGTCTTGGCTTCACAATGAAGAGCTGCTGCTGTCTCCCTGGGCTGCCGTCGTCCCTCCGTCCCGGCCCCTCCCTCCAGACGGCCGTTCTGCCGCCGCAGATGGCTGGGGAGCCCGAGAGCCCCACAGAGGACACTTTGCCGGGATGGAAATTCTCCACGCTGGGAAAATTCTCACAAACAATATTTTCCGTGTGCTTTTCCCAGGACTGGAAGCTCCCTGATGGCTACTCTGAGACAATGTGTGAGCTCGCGTTTACCCAGCATTTGTCTCTGGAAGGTGGCCGGCTGGCGGGGTCTGCCAGAGAACAGAGAGCACCTTGTCGGGAAGGAAGGGCTGCTGTCCTCTCGTTCTCCCCCCCCGCCCCCCCCCCCCCCATAAAGCCAACCCGCACATGCCCGTGTGATATTACAGGGGCTGGAGAGGCCCAGGGCTGAGACCCACCGGGACAGAGACCACGGAGCAGCCACTGTGTGAGCCCTGTAGACCCCACTTCCAGGAGGGGGGGCCCCTGTACTTCCCTGCTCGGCCAGGCCTGAAATTGCAGTCCCCAACCTGTCCCAGGTGTCCCTGTGCAGGTCAGGGGCCTTGGTGGGCAAAATGGGAGGAGAGGAGGAGGCTTACCATGGATGCCTGAATTCAGTGAATATTCCTGCTTGTAACCTGGGCAAATTTAATGGGACATTCTGAGGAAGGAAGGAGAGAAAGAGAGAGAGGGAGAGACAAAGGCAAGATAGAGGGAATGAGGGAAACAGAGATGGAAAGAGACAGAAAGAGAGAAAGACAAAAGACACCCCAGAGAGGGGGACTCTGCCCAGTGTCCCCAGAAGGAACGTGAGCCAGGCTTGTCCAGGGCGCCGCCCACCCCCTGCACTGATTTCAGGTCCCTCCACGCCTTTCCTGGTGTGAGCATCTTGCCTCAAAGAGCATGCTAGTGTCCAAAGATCCTTATCTTTCCCCCAAAGTGGAGCCAACCCCTTTCTATGGTGCCCGACCAAAGAGAGAGAATCTGTGGCCAGGCTGGAGGAAAGCTGGCCTTGAACTTCCGAAAGAAAGCGTGTGCACGCCCAGGTGGCACCTCCCTAAGGGATTCCCGGGCCTGTCACGTGTGTGCAGCACGTTTAGAGCCCACCCCCACGTGCGGGTGGGACCCCCTCCCCGCCAGACGTGGCATTTCTCACCTTTTACCTGTCTGGATCCCCCCGCCCCCGCTGCGACTGTTGCCGCATCCACCTGCCACAGGTGCATGGCTCACTTAGCATTTTTCTCTAAATCACTCACTTTTTTCGCAACTTATATTTATTCAGAAAGGAAACTTCAGCTCACTACCGGAAATGAAAAGCCAGTATCACTTGCAATAAATAGAAAAGAACTGTAAAAAAAAAAAAAAAAAAAAATTACCATTGTAAAAACGTTTGTGGAGCATCTAAACCAGTGTTCTCAACCAATGGGTGATTTTGCCCCCTCACTGCCCTCCCCAAGGACATTTGGCCAAGGTATGGAGACTGGGGTGGGTGTGCAGGGGGTGTGGCTATTCCTGGCATCGCGTGAATAGCGGCCAGGGATGCTGCTAGACGTCCTACAATGCCCAGGACAGGGCCCCACAACAAAGGCTTCTCTGTCCTCAAATGTCAGCGGTGCTGAGGTTTAGAAATCCTGCTCTAAAATAAGCTTGCACAGCCCAGAAGGGGGTGTCCCGTGCTTTGGGCAGCTCTGCCCTGGTTTACCCCTCCTCATCCTCAGGTGCAGCTGAAGCATCCCGCCTCCGGGAGGCCTTCTGACTCCCCGGGCAGAGGACCCCTGTACCGCCGTCTCCAACTCTCCGGCCCTTTGATGGTTATTTCCTGCCTGTGTCCGTCTCTTCCACTAGCGCAGGAGCTCCCAGCAGACACTGTCCCTGGTCTTTCTTTACAGTCCTTAGCACAGCGCCAGGCTCCTATCGGGGGCTCAAGAGCTGCATGCGGAATGAATGAATGAAGGTCGGCCACAATGAGACCCTCACTGTGCCCCTGGGTTTGCGGCAGTCTGCCAGGCAGCCAGCCTCACCTCAGCCCACTTTGGTTGTCACCTGTGCAGTGCACACCTCATAGGCCTGCTGTGCGGGTCAGAGAGACGGTACCTGGCAGGGGACAAGCTCTCGGGAAAGCAAGGGCATCCGAAAGCCGAAGGGTCCCTGGCGGATTGGGAGCTCGTTCCCGTGTTCATCTATTCTGCCCTCCTGAGCGGGTGCCCTGCACGCCTGTGGTTGTCCCAGGGTCATCTTTAGCAGCGCCCCTGTTCTCGCTCAGAAGTGTTCCGGCCTGGGCCATGCATCATCTGGGCCCCTAAGCCTCAGCCATTCTGGTCCAGTGAGGCACGTGGTGAGCGGAGAAGGTGATGGAGGCTTGACGGGGCATCTGCACGGGCCCTGCGGTGGGCTCCTTGGCCCCACCCTCCCCGTCCACTCACGCAGGCGCACGGCGTCTCCTGTTAGCAGCCCATCTCCAGGTGGGGGCTGGGCTGGTGGGGGCTGCTAAGAAGGTGACCAGTGGCAGACAGGGCGAGGGGATCACATCCAGGGTCAAAGGCCATTCCCCATAGGGGCAGCCGGAGTCCACGGCTTGGGCAGAACGTCAGGAGCACAGTCCGTGGTGTGTGAGTTTCTGGTGTAGACGCGTGGGAGAAGGGAGGAGGCGAGGGGGCAGGACCGTGACTTAGGGGTGTGTACACCCAAGGGCGTCTTCGCCTGTGTCCTGGCTCTCTGCACGAGACCTCCAGCTTGTTTTACGCATTCCCACCAAGCACAGGCTCGGGGACTTTCTCCTGTCCTCCCACCACCATCCTCTAGGTGAGGATCTCAGCTCTTGGGGCCCAGGGGGCATCCCAGGCCACCACTGTGGGGCTCAGCCCATGTGAAGAGGCACCGGGGAGTCAGGGCCACAGGTGGACGCGGGTGGAGAACACACCAGCTGTGTCGGTGACTCCCTGGGTGTTCACTGTCCACGCAGACTGGGAAAGGACCCTCTGTGGGTGCCGGCTTCACTTGTCATGGCTCCGGGGATGTAACAGAAGGGGCTGGAAGTGGAGGCTGGGGCCCTTTAGGGATGTCCTGCTTCATGTCTACCTAGTTTAGTATGTTCCTTCCTGGGACTCACCATCCCCCCTCCCCCCTCCCCCTCCCCCCTTTTCTCCTGCCCTGCCTCCCACTGTCCCCCAGGCGGGCACCTTTGCCTGGTCTGTGGGTGGGAGGGGAAGAGAAATGGGGCCTGCTCGATCTTGTATTCTTCCAGACCTTTTTCTTCCAGCACCTGACATAGGCTTTTGAAATCCCGGAAGCCAGAGTTTGGCTCTCTCTTCTGCAACAGCTGTGCCCGGAGGCCATGGGTGCTTTGTGTCTAGTTATCCACATGGGGAGGGTAGCGGGCAACAGGCAATGGTGGGGGTGCGGGGGCATAGCCATTAGTATCAAAAGTCGTCCCTCTACCATTTGCCCCTGGGTCACCCCAAGACCCACAAAGACCTGGGACCAGGGCCTCTGGACTCATTCTGGGCCCCAACTTGAGGGGAGTCTGAGCTCATTCATCATTGCCTCAGGGTTGGATGGGGTGGGCAAGGCTGGTGGGAGTTCAATAAACCCATTGCTTGAACTTGGAAGGTCCCCATTAGATGCTGCCTTGGTTTGGCCACTTCACTTTAAAAGGCAGAATCCAAACAAGAGTGACGCTAATGACTCAAGTAATCTAAAACGAGCCCTCGGGAGAAAGGGCAGAGAAATTGGAATGGTCCAGACACGACGAGGTTGGGGGCACCTGGGTAATTGCTGTGCTCCCGAAAGGCTCCTCTGAGGATGACACCAGCCGGCTCACCTCCCTCGTCCTCACAGGGCAAAGCAAGAAATTGGCTCAAATTGGAGCTGGAAAGATTTAGGTTATGTGTAAGGAGGAACTTTTTAAACCCTGAAATATGCTACCAAGAGAGGCTGTGGGTTCTCGAGAGAGTGGCTAAAAATAGCTTTTTCTTTAAAAATAGGTCTGGGCAAGCTTTAAACATAGCATCAGCTCAGCTTCTCGGGCTGGTTTTAAGTGCAGGTGCACCTGGCCATGTGGGGTCCCCCAGGCTGCGGGGCACGAGGACGAGTTGGCCTTTGGTCTCTGTCGTGACCAGCAGCTGGATATTTTAGATCTGTGTACATGAGGGATTTATTTTTTCACCTGCCCCCAGCTGACTGGTGTCATGGAATACCAGGCTTTAGGATTTCAAGGTTTTCTTTCTGCGGGAGCTCATTCCAGGGCTCATGTAAATTGGGTCAGTCCCCACAGCTTCTCCCAGTTGCTCCCAGTCGCCCCGAGTCCTTCCCCATTCCTGAGCCCAGGCTCCCCAGTGCCTGAAGGTTTGCCAGGATGTGATCCATCTCCGTGGTGCCTGCATCTCAGCACCCCGGCCTGCCTGGGGGGACTGCAGCTGCCCGGCCCCGGACACCCTGCCCGCTGCCCCCCCAGCAGCCAGAGGGGGCTTTCACCAAGCATGTCTGATGCTCGTTCCACCTCCGCCCCTTCCAGTGATTTCCAATGATGTAATTCCTGCCTCCTGCCCTTGGGGTAAAGTCCAGCCTCCCCCCCCCCCATGGCTTAGGACTTCTCAGGAAGTGTCCTTGTTTATACCTCCAGTAGCACCTCTCACCTCCCACGTGGCCCGCCTGCCTGTGACAGCCACACCCAACCATGTTGCCTGAGCGCTTCTGCATGCGCCTCCCTGCCTGCCCTGCCGTCCTCCTCCCTCTGACTTTCAACTCTCAGCTTGGGTATTGCCTCCTCTAGGGGCCTTTTCTCACCTCCCTTCCCCCCCCCCCCAGAGCCCTGGACCTCCCCTCTTGGCTGCTGTGACACACAGTGGCACCCAGTTCGTGTGTCCGTCCCTCCCATCCCGCTGGAGCACTGGGAGGGAAGCCTACGTCTCCCCAGGAGAAAAGCCTGGTACACAGCAGACACTTAGTGTTTGCTCAGCGACTAACCGATTGTCAGGGGTTTCCCTTTGCGACCGTCCTGCCCCATCTCATCCGGCTCCAGCTTCCCCCAGCTCCCCGCCAGCCCCTCTGTGGCTCACGTCCCCGACTTGACACGCTTGGAATGTTGGCACGTCCAGCTCCGTGCCCGACATCTACAAGAATATTTATTTAGACATGAGCGCTCTCCACGTGTTCTCAGTAATAACTTAGCATCTTTAATAATAAACCCTATTATAAATTAATTAACCAGCTACCTCCCTGATATCTCAATGAAATGGAGCATGGCATCCGCATAAAACATCTAAACCCTGCCAGGGAGAGCCAGGTCGGTGGCACGAGGAGTCTGGGATTCAGACGGCCACTGTGCTCCGTGTCCTTACCTGGCAGCAGGGCCAGGCTGGAGAGGGATCCCTCAGGAGGAGCCACCGGGGTGCTGGTCCACCCCACCTCGAGGCATAGCCAGGAACCTGCCGCCCCTTCCCCCAGCGATGAAACAAGAGGTGATGTGGGGAACCCCGAATTGGCAGTCCCGTGTGTCTTCCAGACCTATTGCCAGGCCGGCTCCTCTCTCCCCACCTGGATGCCACAGCCTTGCTCGCTGGGCTCACTTTAAATTCCCGAGCACAGTCTCACATGGCACGCAACGCTGGCCCGCACGCCGCATGCACTTGCTCGCTGTGTTCGTGCTTTTCCACTCTGGAAAAGACTGTTTCACACCTTTTCCTCGCTCCCCCCTCGCCGCCCATCTGCCGCCTCACTCTCAGCTGGTGACCTTGTCTCACGCTTGCTGGAGAAGAGGGAAGCGAATCTACCCAGGAACTGGGATCTCACTCGCAGGCTCTCCCGCCCGGGCTCCCTTGGGCGAGGCATCCCGACACCGGTCAAAAATCAGCCCCCTGTGTTCGGGAACCTCCCCCACCTGCTTGTCTTCTCTCCGCCTTGCTTCCACCGTCGCCCTCTCGCTCCTCTGCACCATCCATCTCTCCTGCTAGATCATTCTGGATGGGCATGGAAACATTCTCCGTCTCCCATCTTTAAAATCCCTTTCTGAACCCCAGGCCCTCTCCAGCTGTCACCCATTTTCCTGCTTTTCCAGGCAGCATGAGGCTTCGAAAGCACCCTCTGTCACTATCTGGTGTCCTCTCGACCTGTCCCAGCTGGCGACCCCGCACTGGTCTTCCTCCTAATTCCCTTCCCCGGCCTCTGAGCGTCCTTTGCTGTCCCTCTTACTCTGCTGGAGCGCCAGATGTTGCCTCCTTCCTGGCACCTGCCCCCTCTCTTCCTACAGTCTCTCTCCAGGTGGTGTCTTCTAGGCACATAGTATTATTTACCGTCCGTATGCCAGTGACATCACGCACCTTCTGGTGCACATGGTCTCTTCATTCTGAGCCCACGCCGGCCCCCTGGGCTGGGCGACAGAATTCGGTTTCCCCAGTCTGACCCACGGAGAGCAGGGCTGGGAATTAAGGCATCTCTTCCTGCCCTGGGTGGCACCAGCGCTGGCCCTTTGGCCAACATCCCACAGCCCTCAATGTCCTTCAGGGTCCCCCAGGGTCCAGGAGAGGTGATACTTACCTGTCCACTCCAGTTGGGAGATTCTGGAAACCACAAAGAGATGTTTACAGCTGTGGCTTTCCTGGGGTGCGTCCGAGCCAGGAAGTAATAGCAGCAGCAGGAAAGTCTCATTCATTCAGTCGTCCCTAATTTGGGAGGTGCAGTCACTCAGCAGAAAGTCACTTTTTAATTCAGCTGAGCTGGAAATGATCCTTTCTACCGAGGATTCGCAGGACAGATGCTTGGGATGGACCTCGCTTTGCAGAACAAACGTGCTTCTAGGAATGTGGACAAGGGCCAGATTTTTGAAGCAGAATCTTTAAAATGCAGAGAGTTCCACCCAGGTATCTTTGAGTGAATTGTAATTTTCATGTATTGAATTTTCTTAAGGCATGGCTTTTCATATTTGGCGATAAACAGAATTCAATTTAAGAATCAATGCCTTTCTAAATGAAGAATTTGGAAAATTAATTATTCTGCCACCAGGCTGGGTCCAGCTTCTGGGTCTAGCCGGGAGATTTTATAGTAAAATACTGTTACGGCCCTACTGTCCTGACACAGGCCGTGGGCTTTCTCATGAATGTTTTCCTTCGTCAGTGGATGCTCCTGTGTCTACCATGATCCCATGTTGTACGTGAGGAAACCACGGCACTGAGAGGTCAAATAACTCAGAGAGCATCTGGACGGGTATAGTGAGGAAGGAATCGGAGAAGCTGCAGCAACTGAGGATTTGGAGGGCAGGGTCCAGCCCAGCAAAGGGACTGCCAGAAACCTAAGTCTGCCTTACCTCCTTTCGCTGACTCTCCACCATACCTGTCGTGATCCTCATCTTCCGATTGAAAGATTTGAGGCTCAGCGGGGTGAAGGGCTTTGCCCAGGGCAGCAAGGGGACAGCGTGGTGGGAGAGGATTCCCGGTCAGACCCTCTGGGACCAGAGTTCTCCAAGCCAGTGGGTTTGGGAGCCACAGAAAAGACATTTCATATTATGAATACAATCACTACACACACCCACACATGGATAGAAGCGGAAAGTTTCACGAAACAATATTTCCTCCTGCTGCATTGGATAGTATCAGCTAGTCCCATCCCATTCCACATTCCTTTTTTTTTTTTTTGTTATGCTGGTTGCACTAAAAGTCCATGAAGCTGATTTCGTGACCCGCTAGTCTAATGATTCAAGACCTGCAGTTTGGAAAACAATCTCTAGGCTGCTTCCCTCAAATTGACTTTCTAACACAGGTGTGCGAAAACTACGACTCACAAGCTAAATCTGGCCCGATGCCTATTTGGTGTATAAAGTTTTATTGGAGCACAGCCAAGCTCTTTCATTTATGTATTGTCTGTGGCTCCTTTTGTGCTACAACAGTGGACTTGGGTAGCTGCAACAGAGACCACCTGGCCCACGGAACCTAAAGTATTTCCTTTTCTGGCTCTGTACGGAAAAGGTTTGCTGATGCACACACAGATCTGACTCTGTGTCTCCTTTGCTTAAATTTTTCCAGGGCTTCCCTTGGCCCTCTGGCCCGAACTCAAGCTCCTTGGCCTAGCTCAGAAAACTGCCCCTGTGGCCTCCCATGCTCTGTTCCTGCTATTCTCTCATTCCCAGGGGTCCCTGTTCTCCCCCAGCACTAACAAGGAGGCAGGAAAAGCCTAGAAAAGCCCTTTGTTGCTTCCTGACACCTGTTCTGCTCCCTGCCCCGCAGGCCTCCTGGGAATGGTGGCCCACATGATGTACACGCAGGTGTTCCAGGTCACCGTGAGCCTCGGCCCCGAAGACTGGAGACCCCATTCCTGGGACTACGGGTGGTCCTTCTGGTAAGTGGCTTTTGACCTTCAGGCAACAGAGCCTTGTGGCCTGCTGCCACTTCAGCAGCTCAGCCCAGTCGGGGAGGGCAGAGAAGGCGGGGTGGGGGGGCAGTAACCGCCCAAAGGTGTTTTGAGACCCTAGAGCTGGGATTGGCGAACACGGCCCGCTGGTCACATCCAGCCCAACACTTGTTTTTATGCAGCCCTCGAGCTAAGGGTGGGTTTTACATTTTCAAATGCTTGAAAACAAATCAGAAGATGATACTATTTTGTGACATGGGAAAATAATATGAAATTCAAATTTCAATGTCCATAAATAAATTTTTCTTGGAACACAGATAGCCCCATTGTTTGCGTATTATCTACGGCTGCTTTCACACTGCCACGGCAGCCTGAGCAGGGAGCAAAGTCTGAAATATTTACTCTCTGGTCCTTTGCCGACCCCTGCCTTAGCGACCTGCTCTGGAAGGGAGAACGGAAGCTGGCAAGACCTGGAGTCAGGAGAGCCGTGGAGGGTTCTGGGCGGTCTGATGGGGTGGGAGGACCCCAGGGAGGGCCCTGAATACTGGGAGTGGGTCAGCACCTCCGAGCAGGGTGTGCACGAGAAAGGCGGAATTAGTCAGGTTTCTTTTGCTTGCGAATGGTAGAATCCCAAGCTTAAATAAGCAAGGGGTGTTTATTATTAGTTCATGTAACTGAGAAGTCCCCGTAGGGAACTCCGGGTTGCAGCGGAAAAGTCCACCCACATCGGTCTAAGCAAAGAGATACGCTGGTCCATGAAAGGGAAAAGCACAGAGAGATGTGGACGTCAGGGCCCGTTTGATCCAGAGCGACTGGCGTCACCAGGGCCGAGTTCTGTTCTTCTGTGATCCTCCGAGTGTGGTCCTCTCTACATAGTAACTCTGTCCCTGGGCTGGCTTCCCCCTTGAGGGTGAGAAAGCTCCTCCTGAGGCTGGTGCACATACAGGAGAGAAAGGACTTCTCTTTCTAACACAGACTAGTTACCCAAGCTTCCCTCTGATGGGCTGAGGTCATCTTCTGTCTCCTGAATCATCACTGCGGCTGGGGGAATGTCATGAGCTTATTAGCTCAGCCCAGCCAGGCCCACCTCTGAAGCCAGGAATGAGTCCAAAATTCCCAAATGGCGAGCAGGTGGAGCAGGTGCTGGGTGAGCTACCACAAGGTCTGCTTCAGGAACAGCTGGATCCAGGTGATCAGGTGATTTCTTCAGGAATTCAGTCATTCTCTCCCCTTTTCCTGTCACTGTTCCTTTTGCATTGATGTTGGCTTCATTCTCAAGCAGATTTTCCCTAAGCGCTAGCAAAAATGGTCACCACACCCAGTTCCGGGCCTACATCTTAACAAATGTAATAGTATCAACAGAGAGACGGGGTTTCTTTCCAATATTTCAAGCTAAAATTCTGGTTATGACTTTCATTTGTCTAGCTTAAGTCATGTGACTATCTCTGAACCAATGGTTTAGACCCTGGGAAGGCTGAGATGCTCCAGTTGCTCTGGCCTGAGTCAGGTGGTCCAGGGAAGGGCGTGGCCCCACCCAAACTCTGGACAGAGGGAGAAGGAGGAGAGGTCTCTGATGGAAAATTGGCAGGGGTGATGGAGTGAGCTGCTATCAGAAGAGAGAATGGGCTGGGCGTGGTGGCTCAGGCCTGTAACTCCAGCACTTTGGGAGGCTGAAACAGGAGGTTCGCCTGAGTGCTCTGTAAACACCAGCTCTTCTTGCTGCTACTGACATGAAATTTAACACATGCAAGAAACTCCTGTTGTCTATGTGGAACTAAGGTTCAGAGAGGTTGGGCCACTTGCCCTGGGTCCCACAGCCTTAAGTGAAAACGGCCTTCTCCCCTAGGCCTCTCTTCCCAGAAGCCCCTGTGTCTGCAACGGAGCCTGCCGGTGTCGGCCATGGGCACCTTTCCTTCCCTGGAAGCCTCCCTGCCCCTCTGCTCCCTCGGTGCTGGCCTCTGAGGGGCACCGATTCCCACGGGACTTGTTAAAGGCCGGGGCCCACCGTGCGGCCCCTCTAAGAGCTGATCCGTTTCCCCCTGTCACTGAGCTGCAAGATGGATCAGCTCCATTTTCATCCCTCACATTTGTGGCCCTGCGGGGGCTGCGCCATGTCATCTCTCTCACTTAATATGTGTGAGGCCATTTGTCAAAACTCTGGCCCCAGAGCCTTCCCTGCTCCCGCCCCGGTACCAGAGAGGAGACAGGCTCTGAGGAGAGACAGCACCGGCCTCTGCGTTCCGGCCCAGCAGGGAGGAGGAACAAACAGGTTCTGAGGAGCTCGGAGGTCCCCATCTCACCCTGATGCCCATTGCCGGGCGGCAGAGGCAGCCTGGAGGGGCGGGTGAGGGTGTGGCCTCCAGAATCAGGCAGCTTGGGTTCAGGTCCTGACTCCAACCCTCTCCCCCTGTGGACCTTAGCCAAGGCACTCACCCTCTCTGTGCCTCATTGTACTCAGCTGTAAAATGGGGACAGCCCAAGTTGCTGCCTCGTGGGGCTCTCATGAGTAGCGTTCCAGTTCGCTATTGATGTGTAACATAATGCCCCAAAATCTAGTGGATTAACACTAACATTTATTATTGTCGCTTATGGTTTGGGTGGTTGACTGGGCTCGGCTGGGTGGTGCTTGCTGGGGTCTAACCCCGCAGCGTCAGTCGGATGTCAGCTGGGGCTAGAGCCACTAGGGCATGACTGGGGGGTATCTGAGAGGGCCCCTCGCGATGCTGGCAGCTGGTGCTGGCTGGTGATGGCCGGTGGTGACTGGCGGTGGCTGGTAGCCAGAGTGACTCCTCACAGCACAGAGGCTGAGTCCCTGGGGAGAAAGTCCCAAGAGCAAGCATTCCAAGACACCCAGGTGGAAGCTGCAGGGTTTTATGACCTTGCTCAGAAGCCACACAGTGTTGCTTCTGCTGCATTCTGTAAGTGACAGGGCCAGATGCAACGGGAAGCGTGAGCCGGTGGAGAGGTGGCTCAGGGCGGGGCATCTTTGGGGACTGGTGACCACAAGGGGTAAGTGACCTGATGCATGTGGAGCACTTAGGAAACAGGCTCAGACAGGGTTAATTCTGTTGTCCAAAGTCACACATTGATCCTCAGAGGCTGCAAATTCCGTGCAGTCTGAGGCCGAACCCAGCTGCCGATGTTTTGTTTGACCTTCCACTGTTTTTTATAAAAGTTTGTATTTGTTCTTAACACCTATCTAAAAAGGCAACATTTTACACAAAATCCAGGTTCCTGGTTTGTCTTGACCATGGGCAGATCTGTCCCTGTGTAACCAGCACTGCCTGTGGCAGCAGGCGGCGAGAGTTGAGTACGGCTGCCCCTTTGCATGGGGTGTATGCTCTCCAGTTTGCCCCAGTCCCCTCCACTCCCTATTGCCTTACACTTCCCACACTTCCCTCACTTAGTCATCTGCCTGACCCTGCAGGAATTTGAGTTTGTGGCCCCTGCTTGGAATGTCAACACCTCAGCTTCCCTGCTGATGGCGGGAGAGTAGAAAGCTAGTCCTGGACAAACACTTTCTGCTTCTGTTTTGCATTTGATCAAAGGCAGGGGGTGGGAAATGGGCCCCTTCTACCCCAACATGCACAGTGACACCCCATCCTGAGCATTCACTCTGCAGACTGAGGGCAGTGGGACATCATGGAGCTGTGGTAGCAGATCCTAAGAGCTGGAAGGCCCAGAGAGGTTAAGTATTTTGGCCCACATCACACAGCAAGAGAGTGGCAAGTTGGGCTGTGTCCCAGGAGAGTTCTCCTTCCTGTCCTGGTGGTGCCTCTCTGCTTCCGGGCCCCTGTCCCTATGGAATACGTGGCCTCACTGCTACCCGCCCCTCCTGTCTAGTCCCTACAACCCTGTGGAGACAGGAGGCCAGTCTCTTCCCTCTCTGGGGACCCCAGGCCACCTCTCCTGTCTCTGCAGGGCTTGGCTGGCATTTCTTTAGGCTCATCCCTTAGGGACACGGGTCTACCACTGTGACCCTGTGAGAGCCTCAGCCCCAAAGACCATGGGGGGACAGGTAGCTGGTGTCATTGCTGAGAGGCTGTGTGGTCAGCAGGAAGCTTGCTCTTACTCATCCTCCCCGAGGCAGGTGGCTCTGGCCTCCTTATCTCTGAGACCAGGGTTGGGGACAGGGGTGTGGCCACCCAAGGGTGCCCTGCTGGCTCCATGGAGGGACCAGCTGGGCCCTCAGAGCCTGCCGCCACTCAGCTCCCAGTCTCACCAGCTGTTGGGCCCTGAGGGTGGCGTGGCACCCAGGCATTTGTGCCGGGCCCTGTCCCACACCAGAGTCTGTGCCCCTCTGGCCTCAGGCAGCGAGGCCTCCCTTAGTGATCAGTTACAACTTTCCCACGGAGCAGGGCCTGGAGTACAGTGCAGGGTGGCGTCCACGTGTCCCTCTGCCCCCGTGCCCCTCTGCCCCTGCAGCTCCCGGGGGATGGCGAGGGGGCTGACAGCGCCCTCCTCCCCCATCACCGCTCTCCCCCCTCCTCCCCTTGGTGTCCACTCTTGCTCTTGGCTCTGAAAACCAGGCCAGCCACCCACGTGCCTCACTGCACCAGCTCAGAAATGCAAGCTGCCAACACCAGCAGGTGCTCCAGCCCCAGCGTTTTCAAACTGTGCCCTGTGTGGGCACCTCGAGGAGGAGGGTGAGAGGATTGGGGAGATGAGGGCTTATGGGTGTAGCCCTGAACCACGCCCCCCACTAAAACCAGAACATTGTTTTCATATCTGTTTTTACCAATCTGTTTTTATTTTATCTGTATTTGTTAATTCACTCATTCATTCTACAGGAATTTACAGAGCACCTACTATGTGCCAGGCACTGTTCTAGGTACTAACAGCTAGTGGTGACGCTTATACATTGCTGGCAGGAATACTGTTCAGTATAAAGGAACAAACTGCTGATACACACACCTTTGCTGATTCTCTACAGAATTATACTGAGTGGAAGAAGCCAATCCCAAACATACATACTGTATGATTTCGTTGACATAAAATTCTCAAAGTGGTAAAATTATAGAAATGAAGAAAAAAATCATGGTTTCCAGGAGTTGGGAGAGGTCGGGAGGGAAGTAGGTGTGGCTATAAAGTGGCAACCGGGCAAAATACAGTGGTCTGTGTTTTGACTGTGCTGATATCAGTATCCTTCTTGTGATACTGTGATATTTTATGACACTAGTTTTGCAAGATGTTACCGCTGGGGGCGACTGGCTAAAGTGTCCACAGGATCTTTCTCTGTATTACTTCTCACAGCTGCAATGTGAATCTGTAGTTATCTCAATATGAAAATTTTACTTGAAAAACAAAGGATACATACATGAAAGGGGGAAAAAGATACAAGAGAATTACAGGGTGTGATGAGACGAAGGCTGTGATGAAATTAAACAAGGACAGGTGACAGTGATGGGGAGGGGACAGCCCATAAAGGGAGGGGGTGACATTCAAGGGTGAGAAGGGACCAGCCTTCTCTATCCCCTGCCTGGGCCATCGGGGTTGAGAGTCAGCTTTGGCCATGGTTAAAATCTCTGGCTATATAGACTAGAAATTCACTTCGGCTAACTTATGCAAAAGAAGATAATTCATAAAAAGTAATCGTATAAGAACTTTTCTGCCACTGACAGAAACCCAATTCAAATTGGCTTAAGGGGAAAACAATTTTTTTAGAAAAAGGAATGTGGGCTCCCATGATGAAGAGTCCGGGGATAATGGCTTCAGCTTGGAGATCTGGCTGCTTTCCAAGGCTCTGCTTTCTCCTGGGTCAGCTTCATCCTCAGGCCAGCGGGTGGCAAGAGGGTCCCCATCAACGGCTGGCTCAGATCCCACTAGCTTAGTACCCCAGAAGAAAGAGGAGCTCTGCTTCCCAATAGCTTCACCCAAAGTCCTGGGAGTGAGTGTCACAAGTTTGACTTGGGTCCCATGCCTGTCCCTGAACCAATTACTGTGGCCGGAGGGAAGCAGCACTCTCATTGGCCAGGCCGAGGTCATGTGCTCTCCAGGAGAGGGTGGGGGTGGGGCCAGCCCACGTGGCCTTCGAGGAAGGGTGGGTGATCCCTTAGCAGGTTCAGGGTGCTGTCCCCGGAAGGAAGAACAGATGCGGGCCAGGCAAAACCAACGTCGTCGCAGAATGCCAGAGAAAGCCTCCTTCTGCATTCTCCATCTTCAGGTTCTGAGTTTCCACCATGCTGGTTCAAAGAGGCATCCCAGACTGAACTAGAATCTCCAGCTTCCCTGCTCGGGAGAGAGTGTCTGACGGGACCAGCTTTGGCCAGATGTTCAGCCGGTGTCCAGTCGTCTTTGAACAGGGAGTGGGTCACATACTGGACCCTTTGGTGAACAGAGAAGTTCTTAGAGGGGCCAGGCTGACACCCCAAAACTGTCCATTACAGACACTCAGGGCTTCCAGAAGATCTAAATTAGCTCCTCCTCTTCAGAATATCAGGAAAATCTATTAATGGGTTAGGTGTTAAGGGAAATAACATGATTATCGCCGATCCCTTTGGGAAGGGCTGAATCCTCAGATTTTCCCTTGCTTCCCCTGGGGTGCTCGGAGGCTGACGAGGGGAAGAGCGGTGGGCTGCCCTGACCGTGGGGAATGCGGGGGTGGGGGGGTGACGTTCAGAGACCAGCTGCGTGCACCAGCAGCAGGGGAGGCCTGGAGTGCTCAGGCAGGGCAGGGCTGGAACAGCAAAATTGAGCCCTTGATTTGGGGGAAACCAGTCACCAAGGCAGAGATGGAAGACGGGGACCCAGAAACTGGAGCCAGGAAGGCACCCCACTCCTGGAACTAAATGTGAATGCGTGGTCTCGGTCAGGGGGATTAGGCCGGAGGCCATGCCTAGAACTGGAACCGCTCGTTCCACTCCCACCTTTCCCGTCTTTCCAGATGTGGACGGGATATATTCTCCAGCATGGGGCGGGGCTCAGCACGCACCAGGTGAGGGCAGCTGTGGAGACAGAAAGGTGCAGAGGAAAGAGCCAGGCAGGTCATTATAACATCACCTCTCACAGGGAGAGCTTGCAAACCAAGTCCCATAGAAATAGGTGGGAAGAACGTTCCTAGTAACGGTGATAATGGCGGCATGCGTTTCTTGAGTGCCTACCCTGTGCCAGACACTGGGCTAACATGTCAATGGATCATCTTTAACCCCTGAAACAAGCCTTTGGGGTCGTGCTATTGGTATGTCCGTCAAAATGGACATGAGGAACGTGAGTCCGAGTAAGCATCTTGCCCAGGGCACAGGGGAACAAAGGTGATTTAGCGCTCACGGAAAACAAGCTCGCATCTCCTTCTCCATCATCAACTCCAACTAATCTCGTGCATCCTCGCTCCAGTACAAGCCTCCGACAGGAGTGGAAGGCTCCCTGCTGTCTCACGGCTCCGGGCCTTGGCACACGCTGCTCCCCTCTCCTGGAAGGCCCTGTCCCCTGGCCAGCTCCCAGTGACCCTACCAGACCCAGCACGAGCATTGCTGTATCCTGGGTAACCTTCCCTGTTGCCAGCCCCCTTGGACGGCATGATGTGCTCTCCTTGTGCCACCCCGTAATGAACTCTGTCTTATCACTGTCACAATGTGCAGATCATTCTGTCCCCAGACCAGCCTGTGAGTGGGGCAGGGACCAAGTCTGTTCTCTACGGCCGCACCTGCTCAGGGTCTGGCCCAGAGGAGGCAGCCGAGCAGGGATACATGAATGTTTGGTGGCTGGGGGATGTTTCCTGTCCCTTGCCCACCCTCACCATGGCATCTCTCTCCTGATCTCTTGGCAGCCTGGCATGGGGCTCCTTTACCTGCTGCATGGCAGCCTCTGTCACCACGCTCAACTCCTACACCAAGACGGTCATTGAGTTCCGGCACAAGCGCAAGGTCTTTGAGCAGGGCTACCGAGAGGAGCCGACCTTCATAGACCCTGAGGCCATCAAGTACTTCCGGGAGAGGTCAGTGCACACGGGGTCACCTCTTGCCACCACTGGCAATCTGAAGTGCAGGGCCTGGCCTCAATGGCCACAGGGCCCCCAGTCAAGAAGTGGAGTGAGTGGTCTGACAGAGGTGCTCCGGGAGGCTGTGGGGCAGAAGGGGCAGGCTGAGCGAGGCAGAGTTCGGACCCCACTGAGTTGGAATTTCTGGGACATTTTAATGTTTTATGGGGCATGAGGTTGCCTTGGGCTGACGTGATCACAGCACGTGAAACCCAGATGGGAACCAAGTTTGAGTGCCATCAGGCCCCGTGCTTCTCAGAACCATGATAAAGAGGCTGAAGCGAGATTTCCTTCTGGGGCTCTGTCATGGCACTGAGCAAAAAGAGGACCCACTGTGGGATTGGTGACAGCTGCTAGAGGAGGTGACTCCTCAGGGACAGGGACTATATCTGGTCACATGAGTCTTCAGAGTCCAGCTGGGAACAGGTGGCAATAAATGGTGGATGGATGGATAGGTAAGTGGATAGGTGGATGGATGGGTGGGTGGATGGATGGATGGATAGGTGGATGGATGGGTGGGTGGATAGCAGGACAGGTGAGTGGATAGGTGAGTGGATGGGTGGGTGGCTGGGTGGGTGGATGGATGGATAGATGGGTGGATGGATGGATGGATGGATGGATAGGTGAGTGGATGGGTGGGTGGGTGGATGGATAGATGAGTGGATAGATGAGTGGATAGATGGGTGGATGAGTGGGTTGATAATTAGGTGGATAGATTAGTGGATGGAGGGAGGGAGACAGGGAGGGAAGGAAGATGAGTGGAAAGACATAGGCAGATGGCTGGCTGGGTGGATTTCACAAGCTGGAGTTATCCTTAGGCAGAACTCCTCCCAGACCTCCTCTTCTGATGAAGCCACTCGGAACACCAGTGCCCTGAAATCTGGGATTTCCGAGCCCTCCCTGCAGAGAGTGAGCTCAGTGTTCCCGCTGTATCCACCTCGCCTCCCCCTGCTCTTCTCCTGGCTCCACCCAGAGCCGCTCCCTGGTCTGGCACCAGCCTACACCTCGGTAGCAGCTCCAGTCTCTTCTGGGCTGTGAGGGGCGCGGTCCTCCTTGGTCCGTCCCACGTCCCCGTGCCTGTGTGTGCAGCAGGCCCCACGTAACCACAGCTGTGCCACTGCCTGACCTCCATCTGCCTCCCAGGCCTGCCGCAGTCGGTGGCAACAGAGGTGGGGCCTGGGCTGTTCTGATTCACATCTTGGCCACACCCCAGCCCGTCCTACCTGGTCCCCTATACCTGTGGGGCCCAAGAACGATCAATGACCAATCTCCTCTTGAGAGAGGAGAGACAGCAGCAGCCCTAGGCCAGAGTCAGCCATCACAACTGCTGTTCATGGAGCATGAGTTGTGTGCCAGGCCCTGAGCCCCAGGCGTTTAACTTCATCCTCAGGACCTCCCTATGCCATTGGTATGTTAGCCCCAAGTTACAGATGAGGAAACTGAGGCTCGGAGAAATTAAGACATGTAAGCTTGCACAGTGGTGGAGGTGGAGTTGGGCCCTAGGTCTGTGTGGCTGTCTCCAAGACTGAAGACAGTCAGAGCTGGCAGTGCCCCCAGGGATCAGGCCACCCAGACGGAGGAAGCAGAGCCGGGATCACACCCAGGCAGCCGCTGGAGTCCAAGCAGGTGCTGTGATGCCCTGGACAGATGTGCTCAGTGCTGGTGGTTCGTGTGTAGTCTGGGGGCCTCCTCCCGCCCTCTCGGACCCTCCTCCTGCTCTCTCGGACCCTCCTCCTGCTCTCTTGGACCCTCCTCCTGCTCTCTCGGACCCGTGTGCTTTGTCTCCCACGGGTTGGGGGGGGAGCTGGGCTGGCAGGAGCTGGTGGGTGTTGGTGGCTGAAGACCCCAACTTCCTGCCCCTGGGTAAGACAGCGCCAGGGTGTGCTCTGCAGCACCTCTCAGAGGGCCCCAGCGGGACTGGGTGCCAGGTACCCTCAGCAGGGACCTGCCTGTCAACACACCCTGTACTGGTTCCTCCCTTCCCTGTCTCACTCCTCCTCCCCACCCCCCATGTGTGCTGGCACCCCCTCCCCAGTTAACTATCTGTCCCCAAATCCTTGTCACTGGGTCTACTTCTGGGGGAGCCCAACGCGACAGGCAGTGATGCCTTTCGGTAGCAGGGAGCTGAAAGCGCTTTGGGGCCCGAGACAGCAGAGCAGGAGCATGGGGGGCCATGGCAGGGCCACACAGGCACCCTCTCTGTCACGGAGCCCTCTCTTTCCTCTGCCACGTGGCCCTCCTTTCCATCCCTGGACACTTTGTGCTCAGCCCCACCGCACGGCATCTGTCCGTGCTGTGCCCCTGCCTGGAATGCTCCCGTGAGGCCTTCCCTGGTCACCTGATTTAAATGTGCACAGCCCACACGCCCCGTCCTGGTCACACTTTATCCTGTTGCTATTTTTTGTAGCACCTGACACCCCCTGCCAGGGTTTTCCTTGTTCCCCTGCTTGCTGGTTTGCAGGCTGCGAGCTCCGCGATAGAAGGTCTTTGCCGTTTTGTTCCCTGCCGTCTCCTGAGCCCCTAGCATTGGGCCGGACACTTAGAAGCGCTCATGCAGGGTTTTCTGGTGACCGACTGGATTCTTCTCTTTGGAGGCCTCAGCCCCGGCTCCCTCATGCCCTTTCAGCGCCACCCCCACCACCATCTCGAGGATGCCGAGTGCCAGCGCCTCTCTGCCAGAGCCCCGGGAGAGAGGATGGATTGCCCGGCGTGAGGCAGGTGTTTGGTGCCAGGCCGGTCGGCTGTGGCCAGGGAGGCCAGGCTGACCTGGTGCACGGCTCCCCTCGCCCCGGGCTGCGGAAGGTGCAGTGCCCAGCGTGGCACGGGGCCCAGAGCAGGCGCAGAAACAGCCTGATGTCTGAAACGGCCCCATTAACGCTGCTGTCAGTTGTTACCTCGGCCGGGGGAGATCTGCCTCCTGGGGCGTCAGAGGGTCAAACGCACCTTGTCCTGCTGAGGCAGAGGACAGGACCGCTCCGAATGCCATCAGCAAGACGCTGCTGTCCGCAGGCGCCCCAGTTCCAATGGTCCCTAACAGCTCAGGCCCCAGGACGAATGCTCTCCGGCATATGTGCAGATCGCTTTACACATTCATGACTTGAACGTTATGCAGAGGTTCATCAAATTTTATTTCCCTTTCCCTCTGAGGAGAGCATTTCAGCTTAGCTGGGCTGTTCTATTTCCTCCCCTACAAAGAGCTCAGAGCACATAGATCTCTGCACGTTTGCCAGGGGTTGGGGTGGGGGGGTTTGGAAGCAGGGCTGAAATCCCACAGTGGCCGGTGTCCCTGAAACCACAGGCAGGGACACAAGAGAAGGAGATCCACGGCCCCACCTGCCAATGTGTCCTCCTCCTCGGGGGACAGAGAGTGGTGTGGGAAGAGCAGGGGTTTGGAGCGAGTTTTCTAGTTTCTGTCCCTTCACTGCTGTGTGACTTGTGGCAAGGCAGTGAGCCCCTCTGGGCTTGTTTCTTCTGATCCAGGATGGGAGGGTCCAGAGTTCTCCACGTCTTGGGAAGACTGAAATTTGATCACCCAGGTGACATGCTGGGCACAATGCCTAGCACATGGAGGGCTTTGTGCATGACAGTTCCTGTCCCTTTTGCTCCTAATGCTGGACCTCAGAGCCAAGCATGAGCTTGGCCGTGACCAAGAGGTACTGCTAATAATCATGTTATTATATCTTGCCCTGAATCAGGCCCTCAAGTGCCTTAGATGTGACTCAGTTAATGTCCCCAATGCCTCTATGAAGTGTAGGTATTATTGTCATCCAGATTTTACAGATGCAAAATCGAGGCACAGAGAGGGAAAGTGACTTGTCCAAGGTCACGCAGCTGGTAAATGCCAGAGCTGGGATTTGAACCCAGGCCACACAGTCAATCCCCGTGCTGTGCAGTTGCTCGGGCCTGATCAGCAGTCTGTGCCGGGCACTGAGGTGGGACCTGGTACACGGGGGAGGGGAGTCCCATGGCAGACGAGCTCCCCTTGTGGGGGGCAGGCGAGGTGCAGAATGGGGGTCTGGGGTGATGCACGTCCTGGGTCGGGGTGTGAGGTCTCCCTGATGCCCTGCTGTTCCTCTCTGCAGGAGAGGCCTTTGTAGAGCCCACTCCATCCTGGCCTCTCACGCTGTCCTCCTGGAGACTGGGGTCAAGGTGGTGCCCTGTGGGGGCTGATGGCCAGGAAAGGCCTGGACTGTCCCTTCCCCACCCCGACCCCCTCCCAGCTCCTTGTAGATTGTTTTCATGCAAGAGATGATTGCAGATCTGAGGATCAGGTGGGCAGATTCCGAATGGTTTTCAGGGCCTTTCAAGTATAGTGGTGTGTGGAAGAAAGGTGTGTGTGCACGTGTGTGTGTGTGTGCGTGCGTGTACTCACGTGGGAGGGCCAGTATGCACCTGTGTCGGGTTGGGGGGGAGGAAAAGCCTGTACCCCCCTGCCTGGGAGCAGCCTCGCCTGTCCCAGCTCTGGGGAACATCCCAGATCAGCATCACCCTGCCCGCTGTCCCCAAGGAGGGTGTCTTAATTGGGCCTCCCAAAGGGAGGGTCGGAAGCTGCCGCACAAAAGGTAAATATTTGCAGATCGGGACTTTCCTGAATGCTTAATGCTCAGATCTGGTTTAACAATGTGTGCAAGAAAATGAGACCTGTTGGATTAGACTCCAGAGGGAATTCGGCCGCCCTGAGCAAACATCCTGCCCCACCCAGGAAGTGGCAGCCTGTGGTTGACAAGGCCCTGGAGCTCCCTGGGAGGGCAGCCCCTGCTCCTGGGGACAGCCTCCTCCCCGGGCCCTGCACCTCTTTCTGTGGCACTGGGACTCTCTGAAATTACTCGTTTATGTCTGTCCCCTTCCTATGTGTGCTCCACTCCACGAGAGCAGAGCGCTTGGCTTTCTCTGTCCCTAGCACCTAGAACCACAGGGGGTCCATAAATTATGGCATTCATTAAGAGTAATTATATTGTTAAGTATAGTAGAAAGTTATGCAGGGATTTCTGTTGCAGGCACGGTGTGAGTGCCTGGCCCGTAGCCACGCATTTGGCCTTCGTGTCGTGCATGAAGAAATAGACCAGAGTTGGAATCAACTCTGCAGTTGACGAGCTGCGAGTCCCCGGACAAGTCACTTCACCTCCCAGAGCGTCAGTTGCCTGGCTGGAAAATAGATTAATGCCCACTCCGAAGCTCTGTGGTGAGGGTTACGTGAGAGGCTGCCATGAAGTTTCTGGCACGAAGCTGGGGGTTCCTTCTCCCTACTCCCCCCCAGAGACCTCCCTCTCTCTGTACGAATAAGACACCCTCCCTGCCCGAAAAGGGGGCGTATAGCACCTGGCAAACTGGCAGCCCTGGAGAATCCTGCCTGGAGATGTACATTGTTTGACCCCAGGGTGGTTTCAAAATTCTTAAATTTTGGCTGAGTTATAACAACCGGGAGATTTCACATTAAAAATCAAGGTGTTGGGCTTCTCATGAAAAAGATCTGGCCACACTGGCCCGCATTCATGCATGGTGACAATGGCCCGAGGCGTGTGAGTTTGCAGCCGCCTGCTCTCAGTCTAGTGCCCGCAGCAAAGCAGTCTCCTGGGAGTGGCTCCAGGCAGGGAGGGGTCAGTCCCAGCCTGGTGGGAGGTATCGGATAGAAAAGGTTTCACAGAAGAGACCCTCAAGCCAAGGTTTTCAAGACCCAGGAAGTATTCACCGGCCGACTGGCGGTGGGTGAGGAAGGGTATTTCAGGCACAGGCAAAGGCCGGGAGTGGCCAGGACACTAAGGGTATTTAGGAAAACCTGGGTGTCGTGGTGTGGTGTGAGAGTAAGGCAGGAGAGGGAGCCGAGCCCGAGTCTCAGATTCCTCTGATCCTCCCACGGTGTTTGAGGCTGGGGGCTGGTGGCAGCAGCTATTCGGCTACTCCTGGGAAAATTTTACCTTCCGAGAGGGAAGAGATGGAGTAGAGACCGTCCCTCAGCCACAGTCCTTGGTGCCAGCCCTCACCGGGCTCCGAGCTGACACACAGCAGCCAGATCCCGGGTGTGGGGGGACAGCGTGGACATAAGTCACTCCCACGCGGGGAGGGGAGACCTCACTGCGGCTCTGCACACACCTCGGGGATTGGCTCCGGCGGGGGTGGGTGCGGCGACCCCGTGCCCCACCAGCTGTGTTCCCTCTCTCCTGTCTTTCCGAAGGGCTTGTCTCCACTTCGTCACCTCCCAGTCACCGCCCAGCCCACGCCAATCTGGCTCCCTCCCCCTCACTCCACGGAGCTGTCACCGCACACCCGCCTGGAGGGTTGCTCTTTCCTCCGCCCCAGGAGCCACTCCTCCCGCTCACAGGGCGGCCGTCCTCCGCTCCCTTCTGCTCCATGTTGGTCATTGTCCTCGGTGCCTGCGTGGCTGGCGATGATCACATTCTGAGAGTCCCCCCACTGCACCGCCCAGTGCCATACCTTGGCAGTTCCACTTCGGATTGTCAAAGGCACCTCACATCAACACGTCCAAGTCTCATGCGTGACACCCGCCCCCCGACCCCAGCTCAGGCTTACGGGTCTCTCTCTGTGAGCGGCTCTGCTCGTGCAAGCCGGACACCTGCACTCCTGACAGATGTCCCCTTCTTCACCACCCCCACCGCCCTCCTGTCACCGCAAGCCCAGTGCATTCTCCACTTCCGTCCAAAGCTGCACGGGGCTCACCTGGGCGATTCTAGCCGGCTCCTGGCTGGTCTTTGCACATCCACTTTGCCCCGTCTAGACCGGTCTCCCCTGGCAGCTGGAATGGCTCTTCAGTACGGTAATGCGATCCGGGTGACGCCACCCCAGCTTTCTGCCTAAAACACTGGAGTGGCTGCCCACGGCCGCCAGGACAAAGACCCAATTCCTCGCCGTAACTTCTAAGCCTCACAGTGTACCCCGTGCACGCAGCACCCCCCAGCCCCCTCCCCATGCACACAGCGCCCCCTCACCCCTGCAGTCCCCCAACCCGGCCATCCTCCTGCCTCGTAGCTCTGACCTCCTCTTCTCTGTGCTGCAGACTCCCCAACACCTCCCCCTCCTGGCCTCAGGTATCCCCACCTCCGGGACTTTGCTCACCTGTTCTCTCCCCTGGTGTCCAGTCTGGGCTGTGGAAGGAACTAGGCACATCCCGTCTAGAGGCTTTATGCTGCGGGTGAGGCCCTGGCGGCTGGAGGAACCCCCTAGGGGCTGTTGAAAGTGGCCGTGGGGAGTTTGGGGCAGGGGCACCACTAATGCTGGTGATTATTTATATTTCCAGATAATAATTTCCAACCCACATGATTGTAAAAATCATCCCAAGGTGTCAATACCTAGAGGTCTCTTTTTAAGACCCAGCATTGGAGAAACGGGAAATGGGCCGTAAACTGCACACAGGGACCAGGCTAAGGCATTGACACTGTGGATCGCTTTGTCTTCTGTTATTTCCCAAATGTTTTGTATCACGATGGTATTACTCAAAAAATGGGAAAGGGAGGAAAAAAAGAATCTTTTTAAAAAACCCATTTATTTCTCTCTATCTTGGAATGGCCTTTTTGCTACGATGTTATGGAATCTTAATTTACTGTCTGTGGTCATTTATTTGCCAAAATTCCTTTTAATTCCATTTTTCATTCCGTTGCAAATTGCTCGTTTAAAAATCAATGTGTTTTTTTGTCCTCTGCGACTGTTTGCTGGGTGTTTAACCTCCGAGACGTGAGCAATCACGGCTCCATTTTATCCGTCTGGTGTCCCGGCTGGAACGTCACTTCTCAGCAACACCTTGCGCTTCGCCGCTCTGTGCTGGGGGGGCTTCGAGATTGCTGTTGGTTCCCGAGAGGAGCGTGGTGCCCAGGAGTCAGAGATGGCACCGCAGAGACCGCGGGGCCCTCGCGTGGCTCACACGACGAGCTCACCGGCCAACGCCAGCGTACAAGGAAGGGGAGAAGCACAGGGTCGTCCTTGAAGTGGAAAATGATTGAAAGACGGTGGGAGGAACAACTGGGAGGAACGGCCGCTCCCTGAATGCCCACCTTTTCTCCTCCATGTCGCCAGCCAGAGGGACATTGAGAGGCTCTTTTGCCCACTGTCACCACAGCTGGCGCTTGATCATGCCCGCTTGTAACCAGGACTGTGGGGAGGGGACAGGGGACCAGGCTGAGCGGAGCCGCTCACATGCCCAAAGCCTCTTGAACTGTGAGGTGGGGCTGAGTGTGGATCACAGAGTGACGGGACCCCAAGGGCCCCACAGGTGAGGATGGTGACAATGGAAACAGTAATGACATGACGATCATCAAAGTCAGTGCCACGCAGTGTTCTAAGTACCACCCTAAATAGACTGAGCTTTGCATCTGTTAGTTCACGTAATCCTTACAAGAGGTAGGTGCATTATGTGCCCATTTAACAGATGAGGAAATCAAGGCTTGTCCAGACACAAGTAGCTGGTGAGTAGTGGAGCCACCACCCCACCCCCTGGGGGGACGTGACCCACTCGGGGCGCCTGGGTCCCAGCTGCTGCCAGCCCTGTGCGCTGTTTCACTCCAGGTGTCCCCGTTAACCCTTCAGGACACTTACTTAGATTTGTGGGTATTATCATACACCACCAATTCCTTGACAAAAGCAAATCTGTCTTTAGAGAACGCATAAGATTCCCTGTAGGAAATTACCGTTCAAATCAAAGGGAATTGTGCCTAGTGCCATTTGCGGTTGTTCCTTTCTTAACACAGAGCTCAGCATCCCTGCTGGCCCTGGGCTGCTCTTAGCTTCAGACTGTTTTACCTCGTGTCCTTCCCTCCCTCCCTCCCTCCCTTCCTTCCTTTACTTGAGATACTTTGTACTAAGCACCGTGCTAGACCTTGAGGCTACAAGCAGAGAATGAGATAAACTCCATCCTTCTCTCTGAACCGAAAATGTATCAGGGAAGACGGACTAGTAAGCAAGTTTAGAGATGGTGGTAGTTGACATGCCTGAGCCCTTCCTCTGTGCCAGGTCCTGGGCTCTAGTCTGTACAACCAGGCAGGCATTGGTGGCGGCTGTTACTGTCATGACTGTGGCTGCCACTGTTATGCCAATTGCACACATAAGAAAACTGGGATTCGGAGCGGCCAGAGGAGTTGCACAGGGTCGTGCTGCCTGCTCCTAGCAGAGCTGAGCTCAACCCCGATTTCTCCCCACTCCAGGGCCCAAGGTCTCGTGGCGCCCGAAGCCTCCCTTATCCTCTGTGTGTTTCCTGCTGGGAAGCCCAGATGCCAGGGCCACTTGGCCCTTGAGGAAGCTGCAGAAGGGTCGTCAGCCCTTGCCCAGAACCACTGCCCAGCCCTAGCCGTGCCCACGTGGCTGCCAAGAGGCTGCAGATTCTGCAGATCCGGTGCTGTCCCTGGTGAATCTGGTGGGGAGGGCTGTTTGTGCAAGGAAACCAGCTCTTTCCGCAATGGCAACACAGCGTCGTAGAAAGGTAGACCCGGGCTTGGAGCTCAGCTCCCTCTCTGAGAAGTAAGCAGGTGTCGTATGGTCTTCAGGAGGTGGCCCAGGCATCATGTCCCCGAGGAAGCCTCCGCTGGAACCTATGCCGGTGGTTCTCAGCCCTGGCTGCACATGGCAACCCCCTGGTAATCAAAAACTCCCCGGTGACTTCGATGGGCAGCAGAGTTGAGAACCACCGGGCTTGGCCACGCCACCTCCGCAAGCTGAATCCTGCCCACCACCTGCTGTTGTAAATGAACGGCGACACACACCACGGCCATCTGTTTACGTCTCGTCTGCGGCTGCTTTCACACGGCAGGGCAGGGTTGAGTAGTTGTGGGAGAGACCATGTGACTCGCAGAGCCTCCAATATTTACTATAGGGACCTTTACAGGAGTTCGCCGACCCCTGGACTAGGCCTAGGCCGTTATTCATCTTGCCAACCTTCTTAACGTCCTTCCAGCCTGAAACTTAGCATGTGACCCGTGATGATTTGTGTAAAACAAGCAGGAGCTCCTGGGGTGGGGGCCTCTCTGGGTCGTCCCTGTGGCCCCCAAGCCCAGCACAAGGCCTGGAGCACACAGATGCTCACTAGTGGCAGGTGTGACTTGATGTTTAGCTGTTGCACTGGGGGCTGGGCAGCAAGGTCTGGGTGAGCAGGGAGGGAAGGTTTGTGCCAGGCTGGGCTGGTTCTCTCCTTAGACACCAGCTCTTTTGCTCCGTGGGCCCCACTTCCCAGGGCTGAGGTTCCCAGCAAAGGCCAATGTGGTGCCCAGCAGGAAGCCTGGAGGAAGGTGAATCTCAAGGAACCAGGAGAATTGGGAGCCTGGGGTGGATGGAGGAATTGGCCCCAAGTTGAGGCCATGAAAAGCTGCCCTTAACCTGGCAGGACTGGCATCTGTTGACCCAGAGGTGCTGGATGTGGCCAGGCTGGTGGAGCTCTGGGATGAGGATGGGGCTCAGTTCCCTGGCCTGGCCTCCCATCCAATGTTTGAATCCAGTTACCACTTAATGACCAGTGATCCTCCAGTCTTGAATGCTTCTGGTGATGGGGAACTCACCACATGCACCATTATCTGGAAGAGGAAAAAATGAGAAAACACCTAAATGTCCATCAATAGACTATTGAGGCCAGGCACAGTGGCTCACACCTGTAATTCCAGC
The DNA here is from genome assembly GCF_041146395.1 of Eulemur rufifrons. Lineage (NCBI taxonomy): Eukaryota > Metazoa > Chordata > Mammalia > Primates > Lemuridae > Eulemur > Eulemur rufifrons. The sequence continues at coordinate 18,130,653 of NC_090996.1, forward strand.
ACTTTGAGAGGCTGAGGTGGGAGGATCGCTTGAGGCCAGGAGTTCAAGACCAGTCTGAGCAACATAGCAAGATCCTGTCTCTACCAAAAAATTTTCAAAAATTAGCTGGGTATGGTGGTGTGCACCTGTAGTCCCAGCCACTCAGGAGGCTGAGGCAGTAAGATCACTTCAGCCCAGAAGTGTGAGGTTGCAGTGAGCTGTAACAACGCCAGTGCACTCTAGACTGGGCAACAGAGCAAGACCCTATCTACAAAAAAATAAAATAAAGCATTGAATATTAATTATTCCTTCATATAACCTATAAGGAAAAAAAGATGCCTGAGATCTAGGTGTAGTAATACAGGAAAATTTCTGGGTAAGTAAAAAAAAAAACAATCAGGTTATAAGACAGTATTCATTTGCATCTATTTATGGAAAAAAAAAAGTATAAATTCTGAAAATATAAACAGCAGACTGCGAACAGTGGTGATCCCACTACATGCAGACGTGATTATAGGGGGACTTCAGCTCTCTCTATGGCACTGGAATTTCTTTTGTTTGTTTTTGGAACAAGCTTGTGTTATCAGGAAAATAAACAAGATGTTTCTATTAAAAGACAAGGAAAACAAAACATTCTCCCTTATATTGAACTAAAATTTGCCTTCCTACGGCATCAACACACATGCCTTTGTTTTGCCATCTGGGGCCACCCAGGCCACGGGAGATATTTGTGAACAGAACCTGTGTTCAGATTTTGCTCCCTGGGAAGCTCAGGCCTGGCCCCCTGGTACAGACGGCGTGGACAGTCCCCGTGTGGGGTGACTCAGAGCCTGCCTTTTTCTAACCCTGTGCGAGCGTGTCTCCCCTACCAGGCTGGAAGCTCTCTGAGGGCAGAGACTATGAAGTAGACATTTCTGTCCTCCACACAGCACCTGGTGCCAACCACACAGAGTAAGTCCACGGGACGTTCCTGGTGGACGGGTGAATGGATGAATGAATGATCTTAGGGGACCAAAATACGCATGTATGAGTAGCTGTTTCTCTTCTGCTGAGGACACTGTGGCATTGCTTGCCACCTTCCCCAAGTCTCTGCGCCAGCCCAGGCTCCTGGATATGCAGCTAGGAATAGGAGGTGTCAGGAAGAACCAGAGAACAGAGATGGGGCATTTGCTCTGGAAAGGACTGAGACATCCTTGCACGAGAGGAAAGAGGATGGCGGTGAGAAGACAGGGAGGGCCCTGGGGACCATTTGCGGGTAGCGTTGAGAGTGAGAGGTTTCAGGACAGGTGCAGGGCACGGGAAAGGCAGAGAGGGCAGTGGAGGAAGGATGCCAAGGTGTGTGAATTGGAGGACCTTCCGGGGTCTTTAGGAGATGCAAAAATGATTGGAGTTGTTTTTATTAGTTCAGGGGACTGGATTCTGTTCCTGTACACGTGATGCCCTTTGGGACTGAGCCACGTGGGGCTCTGGAATTTATCTGGGTTACAGTAGAATGACGTGCAGTGAGGGAACACAGCCCCACACATTCTCTGGCGCAGCCGTTGGTGGGATGCGGGTGAAGATCTAGGTTTGGAGCTATGTCAGAGAGTGTGTGATGGCCTCCACTGTCCAGGTCCCTGTCACCCTCTGCTCCATGCTACACCTGCTGCCACCCCACAGAGCCTGCTCCCTCTGGGACCACAGCAATCTTGAGATGCCGGAGAGGAGGGAAACCACACCCAAGAAGCTCTTACGGTGGTTGGTGGGAAGGAGCACTGTGCCAGAAGTTGGTAGACCGGGGCTGTGTTTGCATGCAGAATTATCTTTAGGAAGTGTTTTGATTTAGCTAAGAAATGTTATACAGCTCAGAAAAGACCATTGCCTCTCAAATCGGAAAATGGAGTTAAGCAAAAAGAAGACTCCAGATTTAATCCCCTGTATTTTTGGTATGTGGGATGATCACCACTAACCTTTTGATATATATTCTGCCAAATAATGTGTGTGCATGTCAATACACAACTTTTAAAACAAATCAAACTGGACGCATCTTTTGTAATACACCATTTGCACATAAATGATGTTTGTCTTTTTGCAAGAACAATGGGTTTGCATCCCTATTCTGCCAAATTTACTAGCTGCGTGGCACTGGTTGGTCACGCCAACTCCAAACGCCTCGGTTTCTCCATCAATAGAATGGGAATAATGATGCTCAGCTTGCAGGGTTGTGGTCCCTATGAGAGCCCGTGGGGCGGCAGGTGGAAAGTTACTTTGCAAGATGGTCTCCCAAGGGGAGGGACTGCCTGTTTTCAGGTCCTGGGCCTCTGCCTGTCTCAGCCTGCTCTTTCTCACACACCTTTTTTTTTGTTTGTTTTTTCCTCTGCAGGATCGAGAAGGGGGATGGAAGCGAGGAGGAGGACTTTCGCTTGGACTGCCGCCACGAGAGATACCCCACCCGTAAGTGGCCTCATCTGCAGGCGTCTGCCGCTACAGGTTCATGGGCCGTCGGAGGAGAGAGAAAGCCCGGGGATGAGCTAGGCCAGCCCCCTGTGTCCCTGCATTCTCCTGCAGACACCTGCCACACATGGGGAAACTGAGGCTGGTGTGTCAGTGTGGCAAGTGCCCTGCAAGCCGCAGCCGTAGCCCTTCCAGCGGGGGTGGGATGCTAAGAGAGGAGGCGGGACTGCGGTGCCTCAAAGGCAGGCAGGGAAACCACGGCGCAGGGGTCGACCACTGGCCCGAGGGAGAGCAGTCCCGGGTAGAATTAGCTGAGTCAGGGAGGTGACAGTGAACAAGAGACGTTTGAGCCACCGATGATGCTCTTGCTAGCTCAGAATGCGTGAACTTCATACGCCTCACTGTAAGACGGAATCCAGGGTGTACATCAGAAAGACAAATGTCAGGACTGGAAGGCCACGGGATGCAGGAGAGAAAGGGCCTTGCTCAAGAGAGAAAAGGAAAGAACCAACTTAAGACCAGAGTTAAAATGGTCCAATCTCGGCTGAGCCTGCTGAGGGCCCCCCACGTGTCTCCTTGCCCACCCCACCCTGCCCAAAGGGTGACCTGACCTCATATTCTTGCTGACCCCAACCCCTTCGGCCGGCATTGCTACCCACATTTTTCAGATGACGGAACTAAGGCTCAGAGAGGTGGAGTGACTTGCCCAAGGTCACCCAGCTTAGTCAGTGGCAGAGGAGTGACAGCAGACACTGTCAGTGCTCCGGTCACGTCTCTCAGGTCTCTCAGGAAGCTCCAGTGACTTCCATCTGTGTCTGCATCTCTGTGCCTGGCGGGCTCCCCCCCCTCCACCCGCAGAAGGCTGGAAGTGTCGCCGTATAGACACCCCGGCTCCCTCCCCCTGGAGTGGGATCCCCAGGGCATGGCCTCTGCACTTGCCCTGCGGCACGGACAGTCGGACAGTCAGTGGTCGTCAGGGTGGTAGCGCCCTCCCCTCCCCCGTGCCACCTTTCCTCTCTGCACCCCCTTACTCATCACCTGCGCTCCAGTTCTTATCTCAGCGTTTGCTCCTGGGGAATCCAAACTAAGGCAGGAGAGGTTTAAACGCAGGTCTATCTGCCCCAGGTCTGTCTGCCCCCTGACCCTGCCATCCTCAGAACTGAATGAGAAATGGCCCTGCGGGGGCGGCCCGGCTGGAGCAGAGGAGAGGAGGGGGTCTGGTCTTTACTGCGGGGAGGAAGCCCCTGAGGGAGGCATCAGCCCAGGGAGGTGGCCAAGACGCCAGTCACCTGCTTGAGGAGCAGGGTGGCACTGAAGTGGACGCTGCGTGTCTGTGTTAGCGTGGGGGGCTTCCTGGAAGGAGGGGTCAGGAACAATGGGGTGGAGGTGACTGGGACACTCCTGCCTTAAGGGCACCAGAGGGGAGAAATCCGTCGGGGAGGGGCTTAGGAGCACACAGCAGGGACGGAGGCTGGGAGCCCTGGCGCAGCCGGACCCCATCAGCTCCCTGCTTGGCCTGAGCCTCCTGGGCCCCCCACAGAGTGGCTGGAAACCCCGGGTGGGAAGAGGCTGTGGGGGTCGTCTTAGGGGCATTTGGGGGAACTGGGCAGAGGGAAGGCCGAAGTCCCAAGGCCTGGGAATGGAAGAAAGAGTCTGGGGGGGGAGGGCGGGCCACGGTGGCCCTAAAAGCATGCCTGGGATTGAGAAGGAGAGTGCCCAGGGCCAGGAAACTGCAAAAGACCCCCACAGCCCCCCACAAAACCCAGCTCCCACAGTCCTCACCCTGCCCTGGCACCAGCTCATCTCCTGGGCAGCGTTTGCCAGGCCAGCAGCCTGTGGGTAGCCCCGGCTGCCACTCCCTCGGCAAGTACTCGCCGGGCACCCACCGCGTGCCAGGCCGTGCCAGGCCGTGCCAGGCCGTGCCAGGCCGTGCCAGGCGCTGGAGAGACGGCAGGAGACCGGTCCGGGTCAGGGGGAGTCGTTTGATGAGTGAACTCATAACGCGCACGACCATGTCCCGTGCAGACAGTGCCAAGGGCGGGACGTGTGATGATAGAAAGGACACGGGAGAGGGGCTGTCCTGTAGAGTCAGCTCTCCGAGGGCCCGCTGGGCTGGGACCTGCAGGATGGGAAGGAGTCAGCCAGTGAACCCGCAGACGCAAAGGCTCGGAGCCGGGAGGGCCGTGGCTCGCTGTGCAGGGGGGGGAAGGGCCAAGTCTGCAGGGGGGCCTGGGTAGGAGCAGGTGGGAGACGTGCCCAAGTCGTATTTCTCTCCCACCTCCCCTCTCTCCCCCCCATATTTATTATCTCTGTTTATTATTTATCTTTGTCTCTCTCTCATGAGATAGAGAGATTTGTCTTTATCTCTCTATCATGAGACTTTCCAAATCCTGGCTTCTCGGGGAAGAAAAGACCCTCGGATCCCACAGCCCCTGCGCTGGGTGTGCCCTTAGAGGGAGGGAGCATTAGCGGGGATGGCCGTCTTTCCCCAGGGCCACAGAGGGGCTGGGGACACCATGTCCAACAAGGTGGAAGGAAAAGACCCATCCGTCGTCTGCGGAATGAGGACTGGAGGCTGGCACGAGAGATGGTCACCTCAGTTGTCCTAAACGGCTGCCTCATTTATTGCACAAATCCTTATTGAAGAGATTCCCGGGTCCCAGGCTTCTCTGGGTCCCGGGAACGTGGTGACCGATAAGGAACGTCACTGGCCCCTGGCGAGTTCCCGGTCCCGTGGGTGAGACAGACCCAAGTCATTACCTCAGAGCTGTAGCGGGGCCAGGCAGGCTCCAAGGTAGCAGAGACTCCTCATCCAGCTCAGGGGGATGGTGGGGGGCAGGAGACGGAGGGAGAGAGAGGAGGGGGACTGAGCCAGGGGTGCCCCAACTTTGTAGGATCTCTACAGCTACAGTGATGACACCTCATTTGATTATGAAAATGGCCAACAGGAAGAACTCAGTCCCCACAGATCCAATCATAGTATCTCACCCTTGTGTATGTTCCGAGGACTTTACGCTTACTCATGTCATCCTAAATACAGCCCCATTTTACAGATGGGGAAACTGAGCCCCAGGAGGTTAAAAGCGTGGCTTACCCAGCATGACACAGCCAGGAAGTGGCAGAGCTGGGGTTTGAACCGGCCAGTGTGACTCCACGGCCCACTGTCAGTCGGTGGCTGCGCTCCCGGGCCTGGGCGGGGTGCTGAGGGTGCGTGGGGCCCCTTCCTCGCAGAGCTCGTGGTCTAGATGAGCAGCCGATCAGACCGGCTGTGGAAAGGGTGCCGTCTCCAGAATTCGGCCTCTTAGCTGCTAGTGGGTTTTCAGCCAAGAAAATGTTTTGGAAATGCCTGGACGAGTTTTGCGATATGTCTGCAGGGAGCAGCTGCTCAGATCCTGCCAGGGGCTGACTGGCTGGCAGGAGGACGGGGGAGGAGGGTGTCAGGGAGCCCGCATGATCCACGCTGACTGTGTGCAGGTCTGTGCTAAGCACTCGGCTGTCTTCTCCCTTGATGGCCGACCCAGCCCCCAGGAAGAGGGATTATTCTTCCCCTTATGCAGATGGAGACATCGAGGCGCTGGAAGGCAAGTCGACCTTGCTGAGATCTCTGGTCCACGTGGCGATCAGACTCAGTTTGGCGTTTGGATCTTTCTCCTTACCTGGGGACGAGGCTGTTCCTGCTCAGGTCCCTGGGCCCCTGACCTCACTCCTCCCACTCTCGCCTCTCCCAGGCTGCCCCAGCCAGCCCGGCTTCCTCTTTCTTGAACATGCAAAACTCATTCCCTTTGCAGGGCCCTTGCGCTTGCTATTCTGTCTGCCTGAATGCTCTCCCTCCAAATCTGTGCATGGCTGGCTGTCTCATCTTGATGCCTTGGCCGGAAGGCCACCTCCTCCAAGAAGCTCTCCTTGATCTCCACCAGCGTCCCAGTTACCCTCGTATCTCCACGTTCTCTCTTCTTCACAGCATTCGTCCCTCTCTGAAATGATCTTTTATATTGATGTGCTTGGTTTTTGTTTTGTTATCTCTCTCCACTAAGCGCCATGAGAGCAGGCACCTTGTCTATATCCCAAGAGCCTAAAACAGTGTGTGCACATAGTAGGTGCTCAGTTGCCGGCTCTAAACCTCCAAGTGTCTCCCCCTGCCTCCCATCTGAGAAACCACTTTTGTATAAACAGTTACATAAAGTTTTGGTTGTCCTCACTGTCCCCGAAGTTGCTATTTTTGGGGGGCTGCTATGTTATGGATTCTGTCACAATCTTTTTCTTTTCCTGATGAAAGAGTTTGCTTTTCAAACCTGCCTTTGGGGCTTTGCAGTGCCACCAGCTAGCTCGGGAGCACATCAGACGTGACATTTGATGGAGGCGACGCTGCCGTGTGGTCCAGGTGTCTGCGTCTTCCTTTCGGGGGCGACTGAGGTTTGCAGCTGATTGCAGCTGTCAAGTTCAATGCCCAGGACGAGCTTTTGATTTTGCCAGGTGTGTCTGGAAGGCTCTGGGCTCGGCGAGAGGCTGTCACTCGCCGGGCACAGAGGTGGCTTCTGGGAGCTCCGTCTAGATGGGTCTCTGCCGATGCTGTCCCCAAAATAGCAGAGGGAATTTCAAGGAAGACTTTTTCTGGACCCAGAGCAACTTGGCATTTTTATTAGATCAAAATCAAATCCAATATAGCACTGCTTGAGTTGTTGCTTTTATTAAAATGGAAACAGACAATATTTCTGAAATAAGTATCAATGCGGGCCCCGCCCTCAGAGTTTCTGGCTCGGGAGCTCTGCAGTGGGACCCAGGATCCTGCATTTCTAGCAAGTTCCCAGAGTTGCTGGGAGCAGTCTTCAGCCCTTGGCCAATACTTGTCCCTCTGAAGCTGCTGCCAGCAGCGAGTCTGCATTTTGTCACTTGCTTGGGCTATTCAGCAACTTCCAGATGGGAATTGCTGCTTCTAGGGCCGGTCCCCCTCCAGTCCATCTTCCTGAGACGTAAACTTGACTGTGTCTTCCGGGGCCCCTCCCAGCCCCAAAGCCTCCTGTGGTGACAGCCCTGGTGGGCGTGGGCACTGTGCCAGCCCCTCTCTCGTGTTCCCGTGGAGGCGTCTCCCCATCCTCTCCCCATCCTCTTCCTTCAGTGACTCTGACCTGTCAGCCCTTCTTTGCTTTGCTAATTTGTTTATTTCCAGTCTCTCCCCACCGGACTGGAAATGTGACAAGGACAGGGGTCTTGTTGCTGCAGCCCCCGTGGCAGCCCCTGTGCCCAGCACACAGAAGGTCCCCGGTACATTTCTGGTGAATGATTTAGCTCACTTAGTCCTTGACTAGTATTTCCATTTTATAGGGGAGGATACTAGGCTCTGAGAAACAAAGTCATTTGTCCTGTTTCACAAAGCTATGTCATGGTTCTTCTATGTGCCCATTTTTTTCCCACAGTCGTGGTACCCCGATCATGCCCGCCCCTAAGAATCACTCTCACAGGTGTTTTGTTTTGTTTTGTTTTTTGAGACAGAGTCTCACTCTGTTGCTCTGGGTAGAGTGCAGTGGCGTTATCATAGCTCACTGCAGCCTCAAACTCCTGGGCTCAAGTGATCCTCCTGCCTCAGCCTCCCAAGTAGCTGGGACTAGACACTCACCATGACACCCGGCTAATTTTTCTTTTTTCTTTTTTTTGAGACAGAGTCTCACTCTGTTCCAGGGCTAGAGTGCCATGGTATCAGCCTAGCTCACAGCAACCTCAAACTCCTGGGCTCCAGTGATCCTCCTGTCTCAGCCTCCCAACTATCTGGGACTACAGGCATGTGCCACCATGCCTGGTTAATTTTTTCTATATATATTTTTAGTTGCCCAGCTAATTTCTTTCTATCTTTTTTTAGTAGAGACAGGGTCTTGCTCTTGCTTAGGCTGGTCTCAAACTCTTGAGTTCTAGTGATCCTCCCGCCTCGGCCTCCCGGAGTGCTAGGATTACAGGAGTGAGCCACTGCACCCGGCCCCAACACGTGTTTAATAAAGGAGCCAAGGAACCAGTGGCTCTGAGGAAGGGTGGCAGGCTAAGTGGATGCTACCTGATCCCCAGTATCAGAAAGAGACAGAGAGAACGTTATGATCCAGAGACATGGCGCCCCCGCAAAGATGAGTCCAGTGAAGAGAAGGATGGGGGCCCCCTTCAGTCTCCTAAAACAGCCAGCCCCGAGGTAGACCAGCAGACCCAACCTTCCCATCCACGTGGGTCCCCAACAGACCTGCTGTTCCTCCAGAATCCTCCACTGTTTGTCCATTCAACGGACAGGGATTGTGAACGCCTGGGACTGTGCCGGGTGCTGGGGCAGCAGCCATGAGTAAAAGCAGAGCTGGCCGTGTCCTCCTGTGACATACAGCCTGGCAGGGAGCCGAGACACTCCCAAGTACAGTGGTGCCTCTGACGCCCCCCCATGGTAGAGATTACAGGGCAGCAAGGACCTGGAGAGGCAGTCAGGGTGCCCTCGCTGAGGTGGTGACATTTTGGGCAACAGAAGAGGGATGATGGCGTCACTAGCTGACAGGTGTCCAAATCCAGATACCTGGGTGCCAGCCTTGATTCATTCTCCGTCACTCTCCACGTCTCATCTTCCTAGAGGGCAGAGTCAAGCTTGGGCAGCCAGACCGCGGGCTCTGAGCCTGCCGGCCTCGGGAGAGGCTTTCAGCACCTTGGACAGCGGGTGCGCGAGTTCCCGGAAGGAACTTCCTCATAAAGGGACTAAGCTCTTCCTTGAGACGGGGTTGGGAACAGCAATACCCCCCACCTGCCCACCCTCGAGGCCTGCCCACCCCCACTCCACCAGCTTCAGAGCCACCTTGGCCAAGTCAGTTTTCCTCTAAGTGCCTCAGTTTCTCTGCGCATTTATGGTGGTATTGACATTTTTGGTCACAAAGGGCCTTTCCAACCCAATGAATCCATTTTGAAACAGTAGATGCGATTTAATTCAATCCAGCAGGACGGGGAGCTGCTCCCTGGGGTGTTGGTGGCTTGGAGGGGGTTCGAGAGAGTGATTTCCCTCTGGAGGATTGGGAAGTCGGGACTGGAGGGGATCAGATGTTGAATGTCTTCATGTTTTGATACATGGATTCAAAAGGGAAGAGAAATCACATCTTTCAAGAACCTCCTATAGGTCAAATACTCTGCTAACCCTGAGGGGTTTCCAGTGAATTTAAAACACAGTGTCTGCTACCAACCCTCTGAGTGGGACCCTGCACAAACTTCTCCCCACCCATGGGCCCAGTTTCCCCGTCTGTGCAGAGAGGCTGTCGAACCCACCCCCTCCTAGTGCTGACCCCTCGTATGTTCACATCCATCAGTATCCGCGATCAGATGATGAAGGGCTTCTGTGCAGGGGTCCTGCTGGGCCCACTGACTCCTTTGCATCTTACATCCATTTGGAGGCTCAGAAAGGTGAAGTTGCTCGTCGAAAGCCACACAGCTTGAACAAAATTCACACAGCTTGTAAGTGGTGGAGCCTGGATTTGAACCTCTGGCTGCTAGACCCAAGCACAGTTCCCCCCGCACCCCCCCCCCCCGAGCTTGCACCCAGAGGAGGAGAGGCTGAGCGAAGAGATTCTTTATAATGTGCAGAGTCTGAGAGCGGGGAGGGTGGCTGGGGATCATGCCCCAAACTCAGGAATCCTTCCTCCTCTTCCATAGTTTCTTCATTTGTTAAAAACTGAAGTCAGCTCAGGACTTGCTCTGTGCTGGGCCTGGGGGCCGGGGGGCTCCAGGATGGAGCAGACCCCGTCCCCTTGCAGAGATGTCCTCCTCCCCCAGGTTAGTTGGGGAGAGCCATGCTGAGCTGGCTGTGACAGCACGGTGACAATCACAGGGAGAGGTTCGACAGCTGAAGGGCACAGAGGAGCGAGCGAGGCCTCTGCCCATAGGGCCGTGTTCTGCCTCCCAGAGGAGGGAGCATTTGAAAGAAGAGTCGAGAAGGGCAGGGAAGGGCACTCCCAGCCCAGGGATCAGCATGTGCAAAGCTGTGGAACAGAGTCATGCAGCAAAGACACAGACTGGGAAACACGCAGAGGTCACGAAATGACCTCGGGTGGGCTGGGACCACCCTGAGAGATACTACGTGGCCCGTAGACTATTCAAAATATTTTAAAAACCTTAATTGTCATAGCTGAAAACCCAGGAGGTTTTATTTTGAAATCCAGATTTTCAGTTTCTTGGAATGTTTGGAAGCTCTGAGCCCACATTCCCTGGGGTGTCAACTGTGGGAGCTCGGGGACCGCTGGCCCTGGCCCACCCCACCCGTCGGCATCCTCCGCTGGACTCTGGGGACATTTGGGGTTGAGATTCCCAATCTACCGCACAAGGCCTTTTTCTCTGGCTGGTGACTGGCCCCAAGGTAAAGGGCCCTGGAGAGAAAGAAAGTGAGTGGGGGGTCCTAGTGGGCCAGGGGGTGCTCCTCAGGCATGGTGAGGACCTCCTTCCCACGCACTCTGTAAATGGTTCTGGGCCCCAAGCCCCTCCCAGGAGGCCAGAGAAGGGGACGAGGGACCTAGTCCTCAGTGGCTAGCCCTCCAGATCCAGGGGACAGAGAGGCTGATTTTAACTCGAGGAAGAACAGGGATGGTGGCCTTTCTTTGTCCTTAAAAAATGGATGATTCACTTACCATTCTCCCTGGTTCTGCCTGTTGGCCACCATAAGAGCAGCTACAATCACTTCTAAATGCTCACTTAGAAAAACAATCAGACCTTTCTATGTGCCAAATATTTACTTCTAGATTAAAAAAAAACCCCAAACACCTTTATGCTGGCAGCAAGCACTTCCAAAACAATGTGACTGTTTCCTCAACTGAGGCCAAAACAAATGTTTTTTTTCCTGAGGCCAAATTATTCCAGAATGTTTGCAAAATATTTCCCGCTGCTTTAACAAATACAGTAAAATTTGCAAAGCACAAACGTCAAAGAACATTAAAAACAGAAGGAGAAAAAAAAGCAAAAAAAAAAAAAAAAAAAAATCCCCTCCCAGCACTGGCACAAGCATCTTCTTCTTTGCTGCTTCCCTGCCAGCCTTGTTATTAGGAAGAATCTCCTAACAGTCAGAGCTGCTTTGGAGATGGAGAAAGAGCAATGAGTGAGCTCTCCATCATTAGGGGTGTGCAAGCAGGAGCTTGGCTTCACTGGGAATTCCCACCTCAGTGGGTTTTCCACAAAGAACCAGTCTGACCCTGAAGTGTGGCCAGGTGTGTCTGAGCATCCATTGGAGCTCAGAGTAGGAAAACAACACGACATGGAACAAATTTCTTTCTTTTTTTAATTTTTTATTTTTTGAGACAGGGTCTCACTCTGTCACCCAGGCTGGAGTGCAGTGGCGTCATCGTAACTCACTGCAGCCTGGAACTCCTGGGCTCAGTTGATCCTCCTGCCTCAGCCTCCCGAGGAGCTGGGACTACAGGCGTGAGCCACCTTGCCCGGCACAAATTTCTTTTGATGCTGAGGTTTGGAGTCAGGAAGGAAAGGATTCCGTCCAGCCCCACCGGGCTGTGAATCCTAGGGCAGCTGCTCATCCTCGCGGAGCCGCAGCCCCAGTCTGTACGATGGGCAGCAGCTGCCCCGCGGCCGGCTGCGAGTGTGGACTCCAGCGAGCGCGGGCTGCGTGTGCTCAGGAACTCGGTTTCCTTCCTCCTGCCCTTCAGCCCCCAACCACCACACCATCTTCCTCAGCTCTCCTCTTTCCCCTCCACCTCGCTGATCCACCGCAGAGCACCCACCCTGGGGTCAGTCCTTGCTGTCCTGGGCTCGGGGTCCCACGGGGGCAAAGCTGGCAGGTGTGCCACTCGGGGCTCCGAGATGAGGAGAGCCCCCAGGGCCAGGGAGAGGACTCGGAGGGCTTCTTGGAGCAGGCGAACCTCTAGCCGGGCCTTGAGGGTTTCCTGCAGCAGGAGGTACTAGGACGTTTTGGGCGGGCCACGGCGGGAGATGGGACTGGTGCTGGGGTGCTAGAAAGACTCCGCAGAGACACGCGATCGAGGGCAGGGGAGGGGGCTTCCGAGAGTCAGGAAGCCCCCCAGCTCTCCCCGAGCCCGGGCGCCAAGAGCAGCAGGCAGTGGCGGGGGACGCAGAGCCCACGGCCCTGGCTCACGAGCAGTTGCTCTGAGTCACACACGTGCCACGTTCGCTGCTCCCGGGGTCTGTAAGGACGAGGCCCAGGGAGGCCTCTGCTCTTGTCCTCCTCTTACACCCCCCATGGCTCCCTGGACACGGATGGGCACACGGGGCACCTCGGAGGCCTGCCGGGTGGGGGACGGTTACAGGACGTGGCTGGGCGCTGGGTGGGTTGTGGGGCTGGGGCTCAGCCAAGGGGTGGGTGGCAGAAGGGACTGGGCGAGGGAAAGTGGGTGGGCGGTTGGCAGGGGTGGGTGGAGGTGGGGCGGGTGGGTGCATGGTGGTGAGGGTTCGTGCTGGGCTGTTGGGTGGGTGTGAGGGTGAGCTGGGGTCAGGAGGGCAGAGTGTGGGTGCAGTGGGCGGGTATGGGGACGTTTGGGGTGCGTGGAGAGGTGGCTGGTGGGTGTGTTACTGGTGGGACAGGATGGATGGGTTGGCGGGGGGAGGTGTGTGAGCGGGCAGGGGGTGAGCAGAGTGGGTGGAGAGCGGGTGGCCGTAGACGTTGGCACGAGTAGTCCAGGAGCGCTGGGGAACGGCGGGGAGGCCGGGTGGGCAGGGGCGGGATGGGCGGAGGGCCGGCTATGCGGGTGGGTTGACAGACGGGAGGACAGGTGGCGGGCGTGGTGAATGGCGTGGGTGAGGGACGTGCAGGTTGGGGCTGGGGGGCTGTCGGGGTGTGGGTGGAGGAAGGCGGCTTTCAGCACTGCCCACCTTGTCTCTTGGCAGGACACCAGGCACACCTGGGGGACTCCTGGCCCCGGAGCTCGGCACAGGAGGCCCCGGAGCTGAGCCGCCAGTGCTGGGTGCTAGGACACTGGGTGTGACCGAGATCCCAGCCCAGTGCCTGGTCCTCAGGCCGTCACCGGCGCCACCCCCTGCCGCAAGACCACCAGTCTGGTGCCCCTGGAACCCTGGCCTGTGGGCTGTGAACTCAGCCAGCCTGCGTGGGAGACACCAGGCCCGTCCTGCCCACTGCCGCCCGGGTCCCAGGGCCCTGGAAAGGGGACCACGTGGGCCTGAGGGAAGGGACAGGGCTGCACAGAGTGACTCTGGGACAGCGGCCACCGATCTTGCACCGTCACACGCGGAGCCCTTCCGGGTGCGGCTGCGACACCAGGAAATACACGGACACTGGCCACTGGACGCCGGGCACCCGCAAGCCCGCCAGGACCCTAAGGAGGTGCCCAGAGGGGCAGAGCCCGTGGGAGACAGGGAGTCGGCTTCCTGGAGGAGGGGGCAGCTGGCACTGCAGGGGGTCACGCAGCAGGCACACAGCAGGGGCTCAATAAATGCTTGCTGAACCTGTCTCCTTTCGGTGTGTGGAGGCCAGTTGCTGTCTGGGCCGTGCTGCCCCCTCATTGCCCCACCCCACTGCTGCCCCGGAGCCTCTCGGTGACACCCCGGAGCGTGCCGGGGCCAGGGCCAGCCCTGGGAGCCGAGGCTGGGAAGGACGGGCGGGAAGGACACAGGCTGGCAGGGCTGCGCGGGTCCCAAAGGGGGCGCAAGGCAGGGGCCAGGCAAGCGGGAAACGCGGGGTGGGCGAGAGATGGCCCCAAACTCAGGCCTTAAGCTGGGAGCGGGGAGAAGCCACATTGCTCCTGAGAGCTTAGCAACGTCACACCACCCTGACCCCTGTTGAGACCCTTCGCTCCGTGTCCAGGGCCACCTTTACACAAAATCCCAGGGCTTAGATGCCTGGGAGACGGATTCCTATTGTAAAGATGAGGGAACTTAGGGTTGCAGAGGTGAAGTAACTTGCCTAAGATTATAGAGCTAGTGAATGGCAGAGCTGGGCTTGAACTGGGACCCCTGACTGCAAGTTCAGGCATCTCCCAGGAGGCCTTATCCCTTTCGGGAAGGATTTCTAGAGCTTTTCCCCAAGTAGAACACGTTCTTTTACTCCATCCTTCCATAGTTCATTCCATCTATCCATCATCCATCCATTCGTTACCCAACCATCATCCAACCCTCCATCATCCCTCCATCATCCCTCCGTCCCTCCATCATCCCTCCATCTCTCCATCATCCCTCCAACCCTCTATCATCCCTCCATCATCCCTCCAACCCTCTATCATCCTTCCATCATCCCTCCAACCCTCTATCATCCCTCCAACCCTCTCATCCCTCCATCATCCCTCCATCTCTCCATCATCCCTCCAACCCTCTATCATCCCTCCATCATCCCTCCAACCCTCTATCATCCCTCCAACCCTCTATCATCCCTCCATCATCCCTCCAACCCTCTATCATCCCTCCATCATCCCTCCAACCCTCCATCATCCAACCCTCTATCATCCCTCCATCATCCCTCCAACCCTCTATCATCCCTCCATCCCTCCATCATCCCTCCATCATCCCTCCATCTCTTCATCCCTCCAACCCTCCATCATCCCTCCAACCCTCTATCATCCCTCCATCATCCCTCCATCTCTCCATCATCCCTCCAACCCTCTATCATCCCTCCATCTCTCCATCATCCCTCCAACCCTCTATCATCCCTCCATCATCCCTCCAACCCTCCATCATCCCTCCAACCCTCTATCATCCCTCCATCATCCCTCCAACCCTCCATCATCCCTCCAACCCTCTATCATCCCTCCATCATCCCTCCATCATCCCTCCAACCCTTCATCATCCCTCCATCCCTCCATCATCCCTCCATCTCTTCATCATCCCTCCAACCCTCCATCATCCCTCCAACCCTCCATCATCCCTCCATCCCTCCATCATCTCTCCATCCCTCCATCATTCCTCCAACCCTCCATCATCCCTCCAACCCTCCATTGTTCCTCCATCCCTCCATCATCCATCATCCATCCTTGTATCAGACATCCGTCCATCATCTTTCCATGCACCCATCCTCGCTATTCAGCCATGCACCTGTGCATCCATCATCCGCCATGGTAGAATTCATTGTGCCCTCCCATGTGCCAAGACCTGTGCCAGGCACCTGAGGTCGGGCACTGAGGCATCCAGAGAGGGCATCTGTGGTCACTGAGTGCCGTGGTGCCTGCTCCAGGGCCACTGCCTGGGTTCAGATTCCCCCTCCTCCTCATGACCTTGGGCAAGTTACTCCACCACTCTGTGCCTCAGTTTCCTCACCTATTAAATGGGGGTAATCATTATAGCTACCTCTTAAAGCTGCTGTGGGGATTCAATGAGCTGACGTAGGCGAAGCGTGTTCAGAACGGAGCCTGGTGCATGGCCAACGTGTAGTCATGGCTTCCTCTCGTGACGGTGAGGGAAGCCGGGGCGTGGGAGCCCACGGGCGGGGGGCAGGCTCCTTTGGGAGAAGGTGGGTGTCAGGTGGGCAAGAGTACAGAGGGGAACGAAAGCACGTTACGGGCTTTAAGATAGTCCAGGGGGCAGGTGTGGGGAGAAGGGGGGTCACGGGCGTGGCGGGAGATCAGGTCAGGGAGCCAGGAGGGACTGGATGCCCCGCTGGGAAGCATAGAGTTTACCCTGGGGGCAGAGGGCAGCGGGCTGCGCCCAGGTGTGCGCCCAGGTGTGTGTTCCAGGAAGCTCGCGCAGCTAAGGGCAGGGGATGGGGAGGGAGACACGCCGTCCTTGCCTCTCTCAAGTGAGAGAAGAGAGTGGTCTGGCTTAGGAACGCGGCCCTGAGAAGGGGACCGTGGGGGCAGATTGGGGAGCTAGCCAGGAGGGAAAATCAACAGGTGTGGGACGGCCTGGTGGGGGAGGAGCGAAGGTGGCGCTGACTTTCGGGTTATGGGGTTCAGGTGTGGGAAATGGGGAAGACGGAGACTTCGTGGTCCAGATGTCCTGAGTCACAGGGGCCCCGGGGACGTCCAGGTGGAGGTGTGCTCATTCAGTCACGCATTGACTAATCAAAGGAGTGACTTGTGAATTCACTTTTCATTCATTCAGTAAATACTGAGGACCTACTGTGCGGGGCTGGAGACGGGCCTGGGAGGAAGACTGGGGCCCAGCTACTCAGGCCTTGAAACGTCGGGACAAGGAGTTCAGGCTCTGGCCTCGTGCAAGAGGGGAACACTGTGATTTGGGGCTGGAATCCGGCCCAGGCCACCCGGCACCTCGGAGCTCTTGTTCTCACCCGGGGTCCTTCTGAAGTTGGCGAGCGGACGCAGGAGGCCAGAAGATGATTTTAGTTGACACATGGGCAAAATTTTAATCTATTTTAATAGTTGTGTTTATGTAAATGTGTATTAGAAAAAAATGTATAACGGGCACATCAGTGCTATGATTTCACAGACGTCGTCACTTAGGATGAAACCAAAATAGGCATTTAAGTAAAAAGAAAAAGAGTCGGTTTAAAGAAAAATATTAAATAAATAATTGTGCAAGTGGTATGTGACTATGATATGTGGATGGCTCGAATGAGGGCCATTGTCACAAAAGGGAAAGAGGACCTCAGGGCCACTTAGGCTTCAAGTCCTCCTGTATCCTTTTGGGCACCTCCTGGGCAGGGGCTGAGAACAAGCTGTCTTTCAGTCTCACGGAGCCTGCAGCAAGAAGGCTGCTAGTTAGATAAAAGGAAGCACTTCCAGGCAGGCGGGGTGAGTAATCCAGTGGGTCACTGAGAGGTACTGTGAGAGTTGTCTTCATACGGGGAGCAAATGCTGCTGTCGCCCCAGTCTGGGAGGAGGGCGGCACCAGCTGGATTGAAGAAAGAGGGTGGCTGGGTGAGGACCCAGAGAGACCTGGACAGGGAAGAAATGGCCTCCTCCTTCCACTCTGCAAACAGCTTTCCCAGCTAACGCCCCCGCCCCCGCCCCGCCCCGCACTGGGCAGACGTGTTCTGAGGGAACGGCTGGCTGGCTGTTGGCTTTACGTGTGTGCCTTTGACCTTGACACCTGCACACTGGCCTGACCCACAGCCCGAGGCTCGGCACCCGCACCCAGTGCCTCTGTAGCCACGTGCCCTGGGCTGGCATGCACAGTGGCCCAGGCACACATACACATGGACATCTGAGGCTGGCCTTGGCCAGAGGTGCCGACCCTACACACACACACACACACACACACACACAGACACACACACACACACACACACGTGCTGACATTGCATATGTGGAGTCAGCACTTTGTACGGACCTGCGTGCTGTGTGTACGCCGTGCTCATCCACGCCGTGTTCCCCTGTTGATCCTGTGTGCTCAGCCATGTGTGCGTGTGCGGGCCCTGGACAAAGTGCCACACAGGTGCTGGTGCTCACACACGGCCCTGTGCACCCATCTGCGCCCCCACACGCCGGGCGCTTCTCTCGTTTGCCGCCACCCGCTCTCTGCCTGGGGCCACAGTCCTTCCCCGGCCAAGCGTTGATGGGCAGGCCCAGGCCTCGGTCAGTAACGGAGCTGACGTCCCTCCCTGGCTGGTGGCTGAGATGAGCAGTCATCCCGCCACCCCCGCCCAAGCCGGAGTCCCGGCCACACACTTGCCTCCCTCAGGGTAATGGAAATGTCAGCGTGATTCATGGGCACCCGTCTGCGGCAGCCGGGCCTGAGGGCCAGGCTCTCCCGGGGAGCCTCGTCCCAGGGACGAGCCGCCGCTGCCAGGGTGCCAGCCCCTCGCTTGGGAGGAAGTGCGGACGGAGATGGGCAGCCTGGGCTCAGCCCTGCGGTGGGCCGCGCTCCCCCAGGCAGCACCGGTTACTGCGCCAGGCACTGAGCCGTGCCCTGCAGCCGCCACAACCCCCGAGAAACCATCTTCACCCTCCCCGGAGGGTGCCCTCTAGTGGAGGAGATGGAGGTTACGCAAATAATCCTAAACAATAAAAAGATCACTTCAAAGAGTGAGACGTGTTATGCAGGTGACCCAAGGAAAGATCTGATTTGGACCAGAGGGTGGGGGAGGCCCCTCAGAGGAAAAGCCATTGCAGCGCCGACCAGAGGAGAAAGAAGCCAGCGAGTAGAGTGTGGGCAGAGGGACAGCACGTGCAGAGGTCCTGGGGTTTGGGGGCGCGCCATGTGGCTGTGTGCAACACCAGGACAGGACAGAGTGCTTGGAGCGAGGTCTGCTGCGGGCCAGTCTCCTGGGCTCAGAGGTGCGGGGCCCCGTGGGGTGTGGCAAGGAGTTTGGCATTCACCTTGACGGCCATGGGAGCCGTTGATCAGAGGGTTTTAAAAGACAGATCAGGTCTGCATTTGGGGAACTTCCTTCTGGCCATGTGTGGGGCTGGCCTGGGAGATAGGGTGCAAGAGAGAGGCAGGGTGACCAGAGGGGCCCAGCGGGGTCCTTGTGGGAGGCGGTGGTGGCTTGGGCTGCATTGGCACTGGGCATGGAGGGAAGTGGGTGTCTGGGCAGTGGCAGCTATGGGGCTTGGAAGTGAGTGATGGGGTGGGGGTGCCTGGCTCCGCCCAGGCTCCTGTTTGGGGCTTTGATGCTATGCGGGGGGGTGGGGGGGGAACGCTGCAGCCATATGAGGCCTCGGTGCAGACCAGGGAAAGGTGCCTTCTGAGTGGGTGGGTTAGAAGAGGGTGCCCCTGCCTGCCCCCAAACACAGACTATGTGGCCCCAGAGCACGCAGCTCGGAGGGCTGGAGTTGAGTGTCAACCCGGCCCCATGGCCTGTAGGGCCGTGACCAACTGCACCTGCCCCGGGCCTGGGCTGTCTGTGGGCCGAGGACAAACTCAGCCCAGCCCAGGACCACCAGTCATGAGGAAAAACCAATCTCCTCTGCGTGGGGATTTACTGCCTGGACAGACAGGAAATCACCGTGCAGGACCCCTGCCCTGTCCCCAGCCCGGCCCAGCCCGTGTTACCCTGGCAATTGCTTCTAGGGCCACGTCTCATCCTGGTCTGACACTGTCTGAGCCTCTGCCTAGCGGGGGTTAGTTAGTGGCCGCGCTGATGGCTGCAGCCTGGCAGGGGCGTGGGCAGCCGCAGGGCAGGCCGGAGCGGGGAGTGAGGGGCCCTGGGGCTGCAGGGGGAGCGGCGGGGCCTCTGCGGGGGCGCAGCTCGGTGGTGGGAGGCCAAGCCCACCAGTGGGTGCACACCTGAGCCTGGTGCACCCACCCCGCCCCTTCCCTCCTGGGGACTTCCAGGGTGTGCGTGTTGGGGTGGGGGGGTGCAGGCAGAGTGGGTGAGGGAGAGGAGGCAGAGATGAAGAATACGGGAGGAAACTCAACCGCTGGGGGAAGGGGTGAACCAGAGCCAGGAAAAAAGTGGCAGCAGAAGGGGCGGGACATAGTCTCTGCCCAGCCAATGGGCTGGCTGCGCTAAGGCCAGTGCCCTTCATGGACCAATCAGCTGGGGCCACGAGGGCGCCCCGGAAACTCGCGAGGGCGCAGGTGGGAGTCGGTGCCGCTCCTCCTGTGAAGAGCCCAGGCTCAGGAATCACGTCCCTGCCCCGAGGTCACTCTTACTCAGCCTCAGGTTGCACACCCATAAGATGAGGGTGACCATGAAACGTAGTGCAGGCGTCCTCCCTCCCAGGAGGGCTGAGCTCCAAGGGCCAGGGGTCACTGATGCCCTCACAGCTCCATGCCACAGGTCCCGCCGGTGACCCTGCAGCCTGAGTAAGGAAGCCCAGCCTCCAGGGCGTAAGGCCCCTCGCCACGGTGGCACAGCCAGGAAGTGGTGCAGCCTGGACTCCACCCCATTGCCCGTGGGTCACCACCAGCTCGCTGGGGAGCTGAGGTCTCAGTGCTGTCACCGCACGTGCCTTCATGACGAACCTGCAGAGCATTCTCGCGGGGTGGAGGCTCAGCAGTATCAGCTGTTTTTGCTATCACAGCAGGCGCTGCTAAAGGCCGCCCCCTCCACAGGGGCTGTGGGTGTCCCAGAGAGGATGGGTGGCCTGAACACCACAGGGCACACGGAGATCCCAGACACGCCTGCACAGGGACAGACCCGCACAGACACCCCGAGGCACTCAGGGACACACACAACACAGTGCACAGAAGCCACTTGCCTTTCCCAGCCCCTGGGTGGCCCTGCTGCCTGGACGCCAGAGGCCTGAGTCCCAGGCCCGGGAGGGCCCTCTGCATGCCCGGGAAGCTGGGGCCTCATTGCCAGCCCCGCGCCTGCTGGACCCCGCAGCACTGTCTCTGCAGCACTGTCCCCACGTCCCCTTCTGCTTCTCCACGGTCCTCACCTACCTCTATCTCGGGGGTTGCAAATCCGCATGCTGGCAGGGGTGTGTGTGTGCGTGTGTGTGTGTGTGACGGTCATGCCAGTGACGGTGGCAGACCAAGGGTAGGGATGGGGGTGACCAGGAGAGCCCGCCAGGAACGTGGGACCAGACTGGCCAGATCTCCCCACCTTTCCAGAGAAGCGGGGAATCTGAATTTTAATGTGAAAGCTGATAGTGAAGGATGGCAAATAATTAAAAAAAAAATTAAACATTGTCTAGGCCAGCAGAGTTGGCCAAACCCAGCAGGCTGAGCCACCAGACTGAGGCCTGCGAAGAGCCCGGCAGGGCCTGGAGGGCTGGGAAAGGGACGGTCCTGGCTCCGGTGAGGAGGGAGGTGAGGCCCAGTCTCGGCACACAAGCCCGGGTAGGGGGCAGCTGCCATCCGCCTGCTGCAGAACCTGCCTTGGCGGCCCTGGGGGCCTTCTGGGGCCTTCTGAGGTGGTGGTGCCAGTGTTGGAACCAAACTGACTCTCAATAAAGGGAAGCAGGTCCTGGACAGAGAAGCGGGGTCCCTAGGGGCTGGCTGCTTGAGGGGAGCATCCTCTGGGAGCCCGAGCCTGCTCTTCCCAACCCTCTTGTCAGCTGCGGCCAAGACCCTTTTCCAGTGGCCTATGCCAGGGTGTCAGGAAGCCCCCAGCCTCTGACAGCTGCAGCCTTGGGGTCTTTTTGCCCCCTGTGTGTATGGCGGGGGCTGCACAGAGGGAAGCAGCAGGACGTGGGGGGAGGGGAGGGCCTCTGTCTACCCACGACAGCCGGGCTCACCCATCTCCGGGACCAAGGCTCACGATGGACGCCCTGTTCTCCTGCCCACACGGGGGCCGACAGGCCGGGAAGGGGCGGGGCGGAGGCCGGCAGGATCCAGCCCTGGGCATTCCTGGGCCGGGGCAGGAAAGAGGCAGGCCCACGGCCACGCAGGACTTGTGCAGGGACGGGCTCACTCAGTGTGTGTTTGCTTGTTTAAGCTGAGCCAGCATTTAAAATTTAGATTTCACATTAAAGATAAATATTAATAAAACGCCTGGATGTCTGGCATTGCTGGCCCCTCAGAGCCGAGCTGCAGCTAATCCCTTAGGGGGCCTGTGCTACGCGGTTGCCGTCCCTGCCGGCCAGCGTTGCTCCCTGACACTGCTTGCCTGGGCCCTGGATAGCTGGGAGGCTGGGACGCCCCCGCCAGCTGCCCACAGGGGTCTCCCAGGGTGGCCTAGAGATCCCTCCATGGGAGGAGTGAGGGTCTCTCTCCCGCACAGGATGGCTGGGCAGAGCAGGGCCCCTGTCTTCGTAGGAACTCAGGGAGGCAGGCAGTGGGGGGCGGAGCCCAGCTACTTTCCCTCCATGCTTAGGGCCGGGACAGTGGAGGGAAGGGCGGTTTCTTTTTTTTTTTTGAGACAGAGTCTCACTCTGTTGCCCGGGCTAGAGTGCCGTGGCGTCAGCCTAGCTCACAGCAACCTCAAACTCCTGGGCTCAGGCGATCCTCCTGCCTCAGCCTCCTGAGTAGCTGGGAGTACAGGCATGCGCCACCATGCCCAGCTAATTTTTTTTCCTCTCTCTATATATTTTTAGCTGTCCATATAATTTCTTTCTATTTTTAGTAGAGACGGGGGCGGGGGGGGGGGGGTCTCGCTCTTGCTCAGGCTGGTCTCGAACTCCTGACCTCGAGCGATCCACCTGCCTCAGCCTCCCAGAGTGCTAGGAT
This sequence comes from Eulemur rufifrons, assembly GCF_041146395.1. Lineage (NCBI taxonomy): Eukaryota > Metazoa > Chordata > Mammalia > Primates > Lemuridae > Eulemur > Eulemur rufifrons. The sequence goes on from NC_090996.1 coordinate 18,152,988, forward strand.
TACAGGCGTGAGCCACCGCGCCCGGCTGGGAAGTGCGGTTTCTAAAGAACCTGCTTACTTGGGATTCATCCTGTTGCTGGCACCTGAGCTGCAGTTTAGACCTGCCCCACTGAACCTTCTCCCCCTATCCAGAAGCAACAGCAGCCAACACTCACCCCTGAAGGAAGCAGGCATCTGGGGGCCGGTGTCCCACAAGGTTATCACCCCAGCCTCACCAGGGATTTTGCATTGACTGTACCAGCTTCCAAAGCTGTGTGTCCTTGGAAAGTTACACCACCTCTCTGAGCTTCAGCTCGCTTATCTGTAAAGTGAAGATAATAATAGTGCCTGCCCCATAGGGTTGTTAGGTGGACTGAATAAGATACTGCCAGGCATGTAATAAGCAGTATATGTGTGTGGGCCACTCTCATCTGTCCACACGGCATGACAATCCCAGTGAGCAGGCAGGACCAGGACCACAGCGCCCTTGGCAGTGGGGAAAGGGCCGCTCAGAGAGGGCAACCCTTGCCCGTGTTGCCCAGCCAGCCTCCAGGGGCCTCTGACTCGGGTCTTGGAGGCAGCATGGGCTCCCTCCGTTTGCCCCCAAATCCAGTGGGTCAGACCGTATTCTTAATAACATCTTTTATTGATTTTGCAAGAGAAAAATAGAAATTTATTTTAGAGTTAATGCCTGTACAGCTTCTTTTTCCCCTCCCAGATTGCACGGTACATGCAATTGTTATAAACATCAACTGAGATTCCGGGAGCGGGCGTGTGTAGTGTGCGCGCCGCCTCCCTGAAGAATCTGACCTGTACCCACGCCTCGGGCAGGGAGGGGTAGGTGGGGCTTCCCTTTAAAGCAGTGGCACTGGTTTTGGTCACGAGAGCTGGTGTGCTCAGCCCCTGACTCCCCCAGGCGGGAGGTGCTCACCACATCTGGGAGCGGAGCAGAGGTGCCGGGGGCCTGGAAGCTTCCGAAATGATGGATCTTCTCGGAGAGAAACAATTCTTATCTGCGCATCAGCCCCGTGCTCCAAATGAAAAGCGCATTTGCATAGCTGCTCCAGCCGAGGCTGCAAAGCTCATAAAGTATTTGCTGGGGCTCTCGGTTGCATAGGAACGTACTTGGAGTACAGTACTGCGGCGGGGCCGGGCTGGGCGCCAGGAAAACAACGGATTAATATTTGGAACGAGAAATTACCCACCACTGGGAAACCAATTAGGTCCCTGATCTGCGCTTGTTACATCGATGGAAATAGATGCGTCCTGGGCCTCACTCGGCTGGGGGTGCAAGGCACGTTTCCAACTGGCTGGGAAGCGGGTGCAGAGGGAGAAGGGTGGGGGGCAACGAGAGCCTCCCCGCCTGACTCCAAGGGCGCGGGGCACGGACAAAGGGCGGGAAGCCAGCAAGTGAGGCCGGCGATCGGATCAGGAGGGACTTGGCAGCGGTGTGCGGTGAGGCCAGCCTTCGTCCACACTAAGTTCAAGTGTAAAAGGGAGTGGGGGGTGTGTCCTCAGCCTCCCCCCAACGCCTGCATCCAGAGGGCATTTGGAGGGTTCTTCTGGCCCTCTGGGTCTGAAGCCGCCACCCTGGAGCCTTTCTGGACCTGGTAGCAGCACAGAGAAGGTGCTCTGGCGTGCCAGAGTGGCCCAGCTCATGCTGGAGTGCCCAGCGGGTGGGTCTGGCTCAGTTTCTTTCCCAGCAGGACACGTACCCTTGGCCAGTCCCTTGATAAGAGGAGAGAGGCCCCTGCAGAGCCAGCGCCTCCCTCTCAACCGGACCGGAGGCACACTGGGGGCCAGGAAAGGACCCCAGCCTCTCAGCCAGCTCTGCCCATGCCCAGATGGGGCAGGGGGTGTTGGTCACCTCCGAGGGGGCCCCTGCCCCTGGGTGCTGGGGTTGGGGCGTGGGGCCTGGTCTCCCTGCTGCTCTGCTGAGCCGTGCTCTGGGCCCTGAGGAGGCTGGAGGTGGCCCCCCCGGCCCACCACACTGTCCTGGCGTCAGCCCAGGCCTGAGTGGTCACGGGCCCTGCTCTGCTGGATCTTGAAGGAGAAGCAGGAAGCACCAGCCCAGAGCTGCAGGGGATGGCCCAAGGCCACACCACTCATTATCTGTCACTCCTCTAGTTTCCAGGGTTGTCACCCCCGAGTCCCCTCTCCCCAGCGGGCTCCCCTCCCCGCTGCTGCAGTTCTCTTCCAGGCCCTGGGGCTGAGGGCGGGGGACACGGGTGCTGAGTGAGGCCGTGACGGAGCCCCAGCCTGGCTGGGAGGACCCGCTCTCCCTCCTCCGCCAGTCAGCACTGCCATCGTCTCGCTGGCTCCTTCTCGCTTATGCAGGTTTTGGGACGTAAGGCTGTCAAGGCAGAGCACGGAGGGACCTAGTTACCGAGCCTCAAACCCTTGAAGGGTGCCCCACGCCCTCGGGGTGAAATTGGAGTGCTTGGGTTGCCATTCAAGGCCCTTGGAGAACACCCCCCGCACGCTGGGCGCCTGGCACGCTGGCCCTTCCCTCTGCTGGAGTGGGCGCCGCCACGCCAGGCCCAGGCCTTTGCCCAGCTGCTGGGCACACCCCTCACATCCTCTAGCACCCAGCTCAAATATCACCCCCTCTGGGAAGCCTTGGGCACCCTCTACCGGTTTCCCACGGCACCGGGCAAAGGCCTTCCACACAGTACTGGTGCCCCCAACTGCCTGTCCCTTCTGTACCTGCTACTCTTGGCTACAGGGAGCCGCACCATGTGACAGGTGCCTGCAGGAAGCAGGTGACATGTTCCTCCCGAGGTTCTGTCCCCATCAGCGCCTTCCCAGCCCCTGGGCAGGCTCCTGGGTGGGGTCTGAGGCAGGCAGGGGCGAGGGCAGGGGTGAGGGCCCCAGCTCCTCCTGTAGTCAGACCAGACTCCAGGAGCCGGATGCTCTGGACGAGGACACGCCACTGACCTGGGTCAGCGGCACTCTGCTTCCTTTTCGAGTTGGTGATGATTTGGTTTTCGTTCATCATCTGGACGTCCTGATCCTCGACCTGGTTGCTGCGGGGATGGGGGAGACACAAGATGCAATCGGGCTCCAGGACGCGTGTCCGGCCCCCAGTCCTCGTTAGGGCTGGCGGTGGGGAGGGGGGCGTGGGTCCGACTGGGGCCGCACCTGATGGTGGTGTGTTTCTCCTGGTGACAGATGCTCGCGTCCTCGGTGAAGAGGATGGTGTGGTGGGGCACCATGGGCTCACACGTGGGCAGGATGCCCCCTACCAGGTGGCTCACCATGGCCAGGATCCCGTTGTACACGAGCAGGTCGTCCACCAGCAGCTGCACGGACAGAGGCGGGGCTGACGGATCCCCCCTCCCACCCACATTGACCTTGGGCAAAGCAGGTGACCGCTCTGAGCCCAGGCTTTCTCCCCTGGAAGACGGGTGTCGGCAACAGCGCCTACTGTGTGCCCAGCCTGCCTTAAGATGTCAGACCTGCCCGTGCTGTCAGCCCTGTGTCGCAGACAAGGAAGCTGAGGCTCGGAGGCTTAAATACCGTTGGCACAAGTGGCCGAGAGGGGAGGCAGACTCGGGTCTCTGGCCCCCAGGGTCCCCGCTCTCCCCATCTCAGAGTTGCCCCCCAGACCAGTGGGATTTCAGAGGAAAAGATGAAAGAAAAGCCACTTTCTATTCACTGCAAGGGGGTTTTGGATTCGTGGTTGGATGACACACTTCCCTGCCTCTGAGGACCAGGCATTTGTGTCTAAGGTTGCGACAGAGAGAAGTAAATCAAACTGCGACAAATGATAATTGCTGGTGGCCTAATTACCAATGAGCATAATTATCTCAAAAAATCCAGCTAATAAGTACTTACACCAAACTCCTTCACCCCTCGATGGGGTGTTTTCGCGTAATTCCACAGTTTGATCATTGACACGGTGGTAGGCAGATCGAAAATCACATAGACCCGGTTTACCTGTCAGAGAGCAGAACTAATTAAAACAGGCATGTTTGGAAACAGAGGCGCTCGGCTGGGCCGGGGGCGCCAGGCGAGGGCCGGGGCGAGCTGGGGGCTGGGGCGGCGCCTGCCCCTGTCGGCCAGCCGGGAGCTCCGCCCCCTCATCTTGAGTCAGGTCACGTGCGGCTGCGTTTGCAACAAACTGCTGAGCTGGCTCTTGGAGGGCCTGTGCTCTTGGAGCTGGAGTGGCCCTCATTTACATGCCAACGGAGAGCCGGGAACATCCTCCGCCTTCCCCCAGTTCAGGCCCAGAAACAGTCTGGGGCCCCACGGGCCGAAGGGGCAGTCCCCAACTCAAGTGGAGCACTAGCCACAGGCGAGCTCGCCTGACCCCTGCTTGTCCTTTCCTTGAGTCATAAGTGAGGAGCAGAGCAAAGGCACTGCGGGGGCGTTCCCAGCATGTGTCTTTGTGCCCCTGCTGGGGGTGTGTGCAGGGGCCTGTCCCGCTCAGGGGCAGAGTCAGCTGGCACAGTCGGACCCAACAGCCCTCTCCCTGTCCCTAACAAAGACTCTCAAATATTAGGGGCCCCTTGCAAGACCTAATAGAGAAATAAGCATGCCCTGTTGGCTACAAGCTGCAGCCTCAGTCTTGCCCAGGCCCTGGCCTGAGGTGGGGGGAGCTTTGGGGGAGGGTCCTCCTCCCGCTGTCCAGTGGCAACAATGCCTGATGCCTGCCCCACTGAGTCCAGCTGCCTCTCTGAGTCCAGCTGCGAGAGCGGCATAAAGATAAGCAGGGCCAAGAGCAGGGCTTGAGACCCCGGAAACTGAGTCAATTGGTCGGAAGAGCTGACCAGGCAGGTTTGGGGCCAGAGAGGGGCCAGGGCGGCCAGGTTGGGGTCCAGTGCGCGGTGACACAGGAAGGAGCAGAGGCAGTGAGTGTACAGGGAGGGGGTGGGGAGGAAGAGGGCAGAGCTGTCTGCAGAGAAGGGAGGCAGAACAGAGAACCAGACGGGGGTGTCCACAGGGACCCCAAGCCCTCAGGCTGCTGCATGGGGTTCCTGGCTTCAGAATCCCCTGTGGCCCCTTTAGCTCCTGGGGTCCCCTTATACTAAGTTCCCCCAGAGCAAAGAGAAAGAATTGCTGGCCCGGAGAGCTGAGCCCATCAGGCGCGTTAGCAAAGACCCAAGCCTTTCCAACGGCTCCCTCTCAAGCATCCTGACTTGTCTGAGATTAACTTGACCTTGGAAGAAAGAGACCAGGGACAGAAAGTTCCCCTGCCCGCCCCAGGGCCAGGCGCTGCCGTGGCTGCCGCCGCTGGGAACCCACCAGGCCTGGCAGGATGGGGGCCAGCCACATGTGCCTGCCGTCGCTGGTGTTGTTCACTTGGTCGATGAGCTTGTCCGGGGTGCGGATGTCCCCGTTCACGCCCTCCAGGGAGTTCACGCTGTCGGGGAAGGCGGCGATGTCTGAGGAGGTGTCAAAGCTGCCATAACCAAAAGGCTGCGTGCTCGGCACAGCGCGACGCTCTTGGGGCTGCAGCCTCCGTCAGGCTGACGGCGTGGCTCGGGGGGACGCTGGGGCTGGCGGGCCTGCTGCTCTGGGCAGCCAGAGCGCTGACAGCTAAATTAGACGTGTTCCTGGGAAACTGGGCACGTGGAGGCCAGGGGGCGCGGGCGTGTGTGTGGAGGGCTGGCCGGCTTCAAGCACAGAGGGGTGGAAACCACACAGAGGGCTGGCTGAAAAAGGGACTTTCACGGAACTGCCAGAGGTGGGAACAAAAAATGCTGTTGCTGTTTTGGAGAGCAAATGGCCAACTCCACGGAGGTTTTCTTTTGGATGGGGACAGGGTGATGGCTGAATGTGAAGATGATGCCAAGACTGTCTCCCTGGCCAGGTGGCGGGACTGCGGCAGCCTGACCCAGCTGTCGCCACTCAACCGATGGGCGTTACCGTGGATCTGCAGAGCCCAGGTTCTAGCGCCGGCCCTGCCACTATGACCGTGAGAGCTTGGGCAAGTCACGTGACCCCCGGGCCTGTTTCCTCATCTGTAAAATGGGTATGAAAACATCTATGTCTGGCCAGGCGTAGTGGCTCATGCCTGTAATCCTAGCATTCTGGGAGGCCGAGGTGGGAGGATCACTTGAGCTCAGGAGTTCGAGACCAGCCTGAGCAAGAGTGAGACCCTTGTCTCTACTAAAAATAGAAAGAAATTAGCTGGACAACTAAAAATATATATAGAAAAAATTAGCCAGGCATGGTGGCATATGCCTGTAGTCCCTGCTATCTGGAGGCTGAGGCAGGAGGATTGCTTGAGCCCAGGAGTTTGAGGTTGCAGTGAGCTAGGCTGATGCCACAGCACTTTAGCGCAGGCAACAGAGTGAGACTCTGTCTCAAGAAAACCCAAAAAACAAAAAAACATCCATGTCCCAGAAGTGGTGTGAGGATCTCAGAGGACACTGGACGTGAGCCCTCTTAGTAAAACCAGTGGAGCCTTATACATCCCAGCAATCACTAATAATGATCAAAACCATCAAGAATCATTAATCCCAGCTGAGGAGGGTGGTACAGTAGGAGAAGGCAGAAAAGGATCCAGCTGGAGCCCAGGAACCCCAAGCAGATGCAAGGCAGACTTTGTAACCTGCTCCGGCATTTCCCTAACTGGTGGGTTGGGATTATTGACGCAAGAGCCTAGAGGGGTCAGGACAGATTACATAAAAGAGAGGCAGGATAGCTTGGTGGTTAAAAGCCAGCATCTAGAGTCAGACTCACTGGCTGTGTGACCTTAGGCAAGTTACTCAACCTCTCTGTGTCTCGGGCTCCACATCTGTAAAATGGGATAACAACAGCACTTTCTTCACAAGATCACTGTGAGGGCAAACGAGGCACCAAGTGACAAGCTCTGACACAGTACCTGGCACAGAGTGAGCCCTCAGTAAATATTAACAGTATGTCTTGGGGGCCTGGCAGACAACAGTGGGAGGGGCGGGGACTTGGATGGATGTGCCGGGGAGGAAAGGCAGTGGCCACTCGGGTGCAGCCGTTATCGCTATACTTGACCGCGGGCCTCGTGTTGCCAATTTCTCAGAGAGAAGCTGGACAGCAGGGTTTTCATGTGAAACCTCCTGATTTTTAAAAATATTAGCAAGCAATTTAAAATATTTTAAAACACACTGGGCTTACAGTTTGCAAATTCTGGCGTGGGTATACCGGAAGCAAAGGGTTCCATGGTTAATAAATTTAGGACACGGTGAGTTGCATACAGCGCAACAGGTCAGAGCCTTTAGAACCCAAAATATCTACAGTTCTCTGCGAGGGGGCTGCAGCTGGCAGCCTCTCCCGATGCACTTGACCACAGGACTCTGGTGTGTGGAATTCCGGCTCCCGATGGCCTGGCAGGGTGCTGCTCTCTGCTTTTCCACCGCCCCCTCCCACGGCCAGGGGGACTCTGGTTCCCAGAGGGACACTTCCCCCTGCATTCAAGGATTCTGTCCCTGTCCAGACCCTCCTGTGCTCCCTCGGGTCTGGATGGAGCCCCTTCCCATCCTGGAAAGGATACTGTTCTCCGACAAGGGGATTTTCTCTCCCCGCTCGTCGTACAGCTCTAAGCCCGTGAGACCGATGTAATAGGGGTCGCCCCAGCTGGTCAGGAGCTGAAACTGGAAAATGACTGGGGACATTATTAAGGAAATCAGGCTTAAATTTTTGGAGAACAAAGTAAAACAATGACAAAGATAACAAGATTTTTTTTGGATTATATTGATGAAAAAGAAAATGTTTTCTCTCTCTGAGACTAAAGCCTATCAAAATATAGGTGGCATCAAAGTTTCTTTAATTTAAACTGCATACTCCTGTGTGTGTGTGTGCGTGTGTGTGCGTGTGTGTGTGTGTGTGTGTGTGAAGGATTCCAAACCTTTCTCCAGGCCTCAGGAGACGGGACAAGCGGAGGGTGCTCCCCAGGGAGCAGGCAGGATGGGGGAACATTGTGTCACAAACTCATTGGATGGTGTTGAACAAATTGCTTCCCTCTCTCATGCCTCAGTTTCCCTGGCTGTAGAATGGTAAGAGCAGAGTACCTGTTCCCTCCTCCACCCTTTTCAGGTATGCAGGGGGCTAAAAGGGGGGACACATGAGCCTTAGAGCATCAGGGGCTGTGGGACATGGCAGGGTGACCCACGTGTACAACCGGGCATCAAGCCCTTCCCAGGCTCTGTCCCCTGTTCCTGCCAGCATGCCCAGGAGCCCGCAGGGCAGGAGACCCGAGAAGGGTGAGGTGGCTCCCAGGCGATGTCATAGCAAGAGGCGGCACTTCTAGGAGAGCCGACTAGCTAGACAGCAGGTCTTAGAGCCAGGCTGCCAGGTCCACTAACCTGGTCCTACACCTTCCCAGCTGTGTAGCCCTGAGCGAGTGACTGAGCCTCTCCTGCCTCAGTCTTCCTAGCTGTGCAATGGGGTTGCTAGCAGTACCACCTCACAGGGCGGCGTGAAGACTGCGTGAAGACAGGTGAGGCACTGAGAACAGTGCTAGGCCACTTCTGTCTTCACCTCGTCCCAGCCTGGCTCCAGGACAGCCCCGGGTCCAGTCCCTGGGCTCAGTTTCAGCTTCTCCACCCCCAGCCCCATAGCTGGAGTCCTGGGTGCTGCCTTCTGCAGCCTCTGCCTGCCAGGAGGTGGGACCTAGAAGGAAGACCTAGAAGGAGGTGGGGCATGGCTGCCCCAGTCCCAGCAGCACCCAGTAGGCTGGGGAACCTGGGAGTCCTTCCATCCTCTGCCTCAGTTTCCCTACATGGCACTCCAGCTGCCTTAGCTGTGGCTGTCTGAAACCCCGGCCGGGCAGCTGAGGCCCAGAGCCTGCCCTGGGGCCCGGGCTGCGCTGCGGGGTGGGACGAGGAGGATACAGCCACACGGCATCAGCGGCGCCTCATAGTCCATGCTCGCCCGCTCCAGGCTGTTCCTGTCCAGCCTGAAAAAACACAAAACAGCAAATGAAGAAGATCACGACGGCCCCAAATCACTGGTCAGTTATTCCCCGGGCAACAGACTGAAGAAATACGCCAGTTGAGCATTCCCTGGGATGCAGAAGTGCTAAGACAGATGAGGGCCCTGCTCCCTGGAGTTCCCTTCCCAGATGACAGTCATTGCCGGGCCGGCGGGAGGCTGTGCCAGGAGGCCTGGTGCTCGGCTTTCCTGACACGGACTCTTTTATCCCTCAACACCACCCTGGGGGGTGGGTGCTTTGATGTCCCTGGGTTGTGGAGGAGGAAACTGGAACAATGAGAAATGCAGTCACTTGCTCAAGGCCATGGAGCTGGCAGGTGGTGGTGCTGGCATGTGACCTGAGGTTGTCTGGGCCCACTGCCCACTCTCTTATCCACCCCACTCTGCTGCCTCCATGAACAAGGAGAGTCCACGCTGTGCTGAGAACCATGAGAGACCCATGATGGGGTGATGGGACAGAGGGCCCGGGTGGGGCAGGGTACGTCAAGGGGTAGCCCAGGAAGGCCCCTCGGAGGGGGCAGCCATGGGAACGTCAGAGCTGAGCCTTCCACGCAGAGAAGCAGCAGAGCGAAGTCCCCAGGGTGGGAAGGAGCTGGGCGCTCCAGAGGGCTGGATCGGGGCAGGATGGGGAGAGGGAGTGAGAGGAGGCTGGAAGGTGGGGAGGGCCCTGAAGGCTTTGGCTTCACGATCCCGTGCACCTGCCTCCACCGGCCAGGGCCTCAGTTCCTATATCTGTAAAATGGGCATGATACTCCCTACTTCAAAGGGTGGAGGGTGGGATTCCCCAAAGGACGGATAGGAAGCACCCAGTGCTCAGCAGGCCCTCCAGAGAGAGCGACTCCCCCGCCAGCCTCCCCACCGCGCTCCGCTCCCTGGTCCATGGTCAAGGCCTCCAGCCCTGGCCTGGTTCTCTTCAATTTTAAGGGAAATGTTACAATTAATTGACTGTTCCCAGTGACCATACCAACAAGCCATCCCCACAACGGCGGAGGGAAGCTCATTTTGTTTCGAGAGCTTGGCCTCTGGTGTTTGGACATCAGGGAGTTTAAATGAGTAAACTTAATGTGACATTTACAAATCGTTATGAACTTCATGCAGCTGAGACTGGGGCCAAGAAATCCCAGCGAATCCATGAGATATTAGGCTCTACTTTTCTCTTTGAATCTTTCTAAATCAGGAACACAGAAACAAGAGAAGCAAGGCCCTTCCCCGAACTGGCCAGTGGACATTTCTGGCATTTCTGGAACGGAGGCCGGCTGTAGCCTCTTTTTCCCAGCGGGATGCGCAACAAAGTATTTAAAATCTTAAGCTCTCCAGACTATGAAAAATCCAAACATCCCCAGACAAGGCTGGTACATCCCACAGGCTTCCGGGGAGGCTTGGCTGAGCTTTAGAAAACGGTCAAGTTGAAAAGCAATGCGTTTGATCATCGTTTCAAAACCCTTTCAGTGTACACACTTCAGAGCAAGTCACACAGCAAGCGAGCCCAGGCACGGGGAGGACCTGTGCCCGGTGCCCAGTCCCCCTCACCTCCTGGCCGGCTGGGGCAGCAGTCGAGCCTGTAGGTAGTCCACGAAGAGGATTTCTTGAGCAAAATCAAAATGACAGTTGCCTGGCCCCTTCCGGATGAGAAAGCCCTCGGGAGGGGAGACGCACAAGCCGTCCAGGGAGACGTGCACGATTTTGGCCTGGCAAACAGAAGAAACAGCACACCTGAAGGGGAGAAGCCAGAGCAGGGTGGGCTGCGAGACTGACACGGCTGGGGCTGGGGCAGCTGGCGGTCACCACGGACGGCCCTTTGCAGAGCCCCAGGCTTGAGACACAGCCTGGGCTGGCCTTTCCCCTGAGCCAGAGCCACCTGGCCAGGGTCCGCTTTCCAGTGTCATCCCTACTCCGTGTCAGGCGCTGTGCCAGGTGCTGGGCAGAGAGCAGACGACAAGACAGGCAAGGCCCCTGCCGCAGTGGACATGTACATCCATTCTCTGGTCACAAGTTTCAGGGGTGGCACTTGACTTGGCCAAGGCCCCACCCACCTGCAGCAGCCTGGGGCGGTATGACATGGTGACCAAGGGCATGGACTCAGGTGCTCCAACATCCACCACCAGTAGCTGTGGATGTGACTTAACTTCCCTATGCCTCAATTTCCTCACCTGTTCAATGGGCACAGTAATGAGTTAACTTAGTAAAGTGCCCAAAACAGTGTGTGGCACAAAATGTGCACCCCATGGGGGATATCACTCATTCCTTCTTCAAATCCCGGCTCACACATCAACACTTCTCCTGGAACTTTCCCGCAGGACATGATCAGCTAATTCCTGATCTTTCTTCTCATAGCACTTAACTTTTTTTTTTTTTTTGGTGGTGAGGGGTGGCATGTACTACCTAGCAGTGTCCTCAGTGGTTTCTGGGGCTCTCTTATGGCAGAGACCCCAGCCGGACCATCTCTATATCTGTCTCAGGGCCTGGAACACAGTAGGTGCTTACTAAGAGCTTAGTGTATTCATGAGGATTTGGGCCAACCTGCCCCCCATTCTAGCCAGATCTCCAGCCAGATGGTGAGATGTACCAGTAAGTCTCAGGGTCTCGGGGCAGGAGAGGGCAGGCGGGCAGAGGGGTGGTAGCTGGCCCCCTCTTTCTCTCTACCGATTCCAGAGCCAGGTTCTCCTCAACACCTTACTCCGCCTTCATGGCCAGCAGTGGGCGCAGCTGCTGATGACATTGGTGGAGCCTCCCCTTCAGGAGATGCTGAGAAGAAGTGGGGGGCTGCCCTGGGTCTCATGTGCCCCTGGGGTCCTTTGCTCCCTCAGCATTGGGGGATCCCTCTGTCAGTCACCCACAGGACGTGCAAACCTGAGAAGTGTGGGCTTGTTGGCCGCAGGTGCGGCAGCCACGTGGACCTGGTCTCTGTCTCTCCGCACCTGTCCACCCTGCGTCCTCAAGGCTGACTCCTCGTGCGTCCCAGACTTTTGCCACTTGCCTCAAGGGGGCGCCTGCTGGGCTTGGAGCCAGCAGGACATAGCCTGGAGCTGCCAGGGTCACAGAGTAAAGCAGAGGTGGAGGAAGCCTCTTATCCACCCCCCAGGGCCAACGCCTCCTCCAGGAAGCAGCTGTGACTTCCCCCAGGCAGAGCCAGTCCCCTGTCCTCTGTTCATTCCCAGGGAGGTGGTTTCTATGATCAGCTTCATCTAAGGAAACCGGAGTTCAGAGAGGCCGAGCAACGTGCCCCAGGGCCCTGGCACCAAGCGCGTGCGGGGCCAGGACCAGGTGCTCAGGAGGGCCTCGGAGGGTGGGCATCTCAGTCACAGCCTCCACACACTGCACGTGGGGATCTGCCCCTCAGGCCACGTGCCGTCCCATCTCCCTCACCACAGGTGGCCCTTGTCATTGGCCCTGAGGCTGCTGGGGCCCAGACCTGTGAAGCAGGCACTCAGTCACAGAAGCTCAGCTAGTCAAGGGAACGTAAAGGCCCCAGGGCACGACTCAAGGCAGAAGATGGTGTTTCTAGTGCCGATATAGCCGACTCTCAACACGCGGAGCCTGAGGGACGGCACGAAACTGCCTGGTCAGAGGAGCCCCAGACACACGCTGGCTCGGCTCCCGCCATCCCCCGAGGGTTGCGGGGCTGCTGACCCCATGGCGGTAAATGTGACAGAGTCCTCGAGGCCCTACGGGTCTCACAGAAGAGACTCCCCGCCATGGTGCACAGTGAGGAGCCCACGGCTGGGGACCACCCAAGACCGGGTCCTGGCTTTGTTGACTTTTATGTGGCAAAGGTGAGGCCACCCCTCCTGAGGCAGGTGTCGCCCCCTCCTCATTTTACAGATGAGGACACAGCCCAGGGAAAGCTGGCCTCTCGCCAAACGTCACACAGCTGGTAAGGGTCAGAGCTGTGATCAGGCTCCGGTCCCCCTGAGATCAGGGCCCCAACTGCATTGCTGCCTTTTCGGTGGCCTTACATGATGGGAGGGACCAAACGTGCATCACCCATAGTCACCTGAGGTCAGAAAGGCCTGTGGAAAGGGGCTGTTCCGGTGCTGTCTTCTCCTTCCCACCCGGCTGTGTCTTATTAGCCCCCTGCTTCTTCACGCCCAGCAAGAGAAGACCACCAGGTGGAAGTCACAGGTGTGGGCTCCGGGCCTGGCGGGCCTGCACGGACCCTCTAGCTGTGTGACCTCGGGCCAGTGACTGAGACTTTCTGAGCGTCAGTTTAATACCCTGCGAGACAGGGGCAATGACACCTGGCTCCAGCGGCGGGACGAGGATCAGCGCAATGACAAATGCACGTGAGTGTCCGGCACAGGCCTGGCCACCGAGGTGCTCAGCGGGTATCAGAGCCGTAATGACCGAGACAAGCTGGGGGCCGGGCCTGCTGAGGGCCCCCCGGCACCAGAAGAATCAACGCTCTGTAGTCTCCTGAGGCTGCCCTGGGCTCTCTAGTCTGCGTTTGCTGTTTGCAGAAGGAAACAGCAGCGTGTGCCCTCCCTAGACATTACGCCCCCAGCTCCCTTTGGAAGGTTCTAGAGGATTTATGTTCCTCTCCGGCAGCCATGGCAGCCATTCATCAAGGTGCCATTTTCCTGACAGTGGACTGAGCGCGGCCGCTGTCCCCCGGCTTACCCCTCGATAGGTGTCCTCGGGAGATTTATTGTAGTTCCAGAAACGCAGGCCCGCGATGCTTTCGGCCCTGTCGAAGCGGATGGTGACCACGTGGTCCAGCCCCGGCGAGAAGGGGATCAGCCACATGTGCTCGTCCTCCATGGTGATGTTGGTGCCATCGATTAACCTGCACGCAGTGGGGACGGAGCGGCGGGCTGGGGCGGGGCAGAGGGGGATGCCCCCCGCCCACCCGTCTCCCCAGGGCACCCCCTGCCTGGCACTGGCCTGGCGGGGTCAGGCTCACTGGGGGGAGATGTGACTAATTAGAGCCACAGTGAGGAGTCATCTCTCATCTATGAAATTTGACAAAATTTTAAAGAAAGGGAAAAAAAAAAAAAAAAACCAGCCTATGCTCTTAAAGGAGTGGTGAAACAATCCCCAGCGTTTTTTTTAAAAAGGGAAAATGTGTCATTTTCAGAATTCTTTAACTCAACGATCCTATTTCTAGGATTTTTTTTTCCCCTAATGAAAATTGATTCCACATGTTGGAAAGGCTATCTGCACAAAGATATTCATTACAGAGTTAATTATGCTGGCAAAAGAAAAAAAAAAAAGATAACCTAAAAGATCTCAAAATAGGGAAATGGCTAAGTATTTTTTTTTTTTTTTATTTTTTAAAACCAACCTGACCTGGGATAAAGTAAATTGTCTAGTGGTTCACAGGACACTCATGAGGACGCTGCAGTGACATGGAAAAGGCTGGCCACGGGACGGCAGGGACACTGATTATAATGCTATAAAACGAGGACAAGGACCAGGGGGGGTTGTACAAAAGTAAAAAACATATTTGGGTCAGAGGGTATGGAAGTGAATATTTTCTCAATTTTCCAAACTTCCTGTACAGTTGCTGTGTTGACTTCATGGCGTATTTGGAAGGAAGTGTGGCCCTTCCTCCTTGTGCTGCGTAAGGGGACATCCTAAAGCTCCAGGGTGAACTTGGCAGCTCTTCGCTTGGGACAAGCACAGCAGGGGCAGGTGACTCTGTGTAACTGCGCAGCCTGGGAATCCCAGGGAGGCTCCTAGCCACTGGGAGGGCAGCCCCGGCGCCCTCGTGCTCTTCCCAGCCATTGTCCTGGGCCTGTCACCTCAGCCCCATCGCACTCTCGTCCTTGCCAATTTCTGCCTCCTCTGATTGGGATGTCCTGCCTCCGTCTCAAGTCTGCCTGTGTTTGTCCCAAGGACCAGACCTCTTCTGGCTGCCCGGGACTGCCCAGTGCGCCTTAGCACAGACCCCAGACCTTGTCCTCATGGCTCTGGCCACGTGTGCGGCATTGCCATTCAGAGGCCCGGCCCCGGAGAAAGGGGCCCAGCTCTCAGCCTCTTTAGCAAGCCCTGCCCTCTCCCCGCCCAGTTACCTGAGCTTCCTCTCCCCCCCACCCCTGGATTCCTGGTGCCTTGAGGCCGCTGCACTGGGAGAAACTCAGCCTGCTGCCACATTGCCTAGATTTTTCAAATAAACTTTTTTTCCTTTTATATTTTAAAGTTTTGGATTTAGAATAAATCTAAGTGTTCATCCAAGAAGGTAATGTTTCTTTTTTCTCTAAAAGGCTGTTATTAAATTGATGGATGATGTGTCTTACAATTGCTGGCATCTTAAAACTGAAGACATTCAGCAGTTCAACACGGGGATGTTTATGGAACTAAGCTGACTGAGGACTACCACTAGAGAACCTTTTATTTCTTTCCAAAAGCAATTACCCTTCTGTCCTAGAAATGGATCTGCCCCCATAGCAAAACTGCTGCCCAGTCTTGCGAGCAGAGAGAATTGCTGAGGAATTTATAGCTGACAGTGAAAAGAGGGCGCTACAGACACTCTCAGGAATATCTACATGAATTCCTAGCCCTGTCCATAAAAATCCCTGGAAACACTGACCAACCCAGTAGCAGAGTGCATCCCTAGTGGCCAGATTATGGTCTCTACATACCACTTCCCACTAAAAGGAATCAGGGCTTCTTGGAGAAATGCCTGATTCCAGGTCTGGGACAAGAAATATACAAGATGAGCCTGGAACATCCTGTACATCAAAAGGCAAGAAAGTTGGTAGAGATGACTTTGTCAAAAGGACCCAGGAGCTCCTAGTGTCCAAGAGGGGACCATTTGAGTATCAGTAAGGATTAAAACCCTTCCAACACAGTACTGTAAGTTTAAACCCATACATTTATAATAATATTCAAAAACAAACAGACAAATGTTTTAGAAGATGCTAGAGAAACAGTTTGTTATTTTGACAATTGAAGGAACAAAGGCTGCCTTTCCTGTTTGAATTGTACCGCAGAGTAACCAAATAATTGAGGATAATTTTCTCTTTACGGCAGTAATTTCAGCAAATACATGAAAACAGGAATGATACGACTAGAGAATTACCATTTTGCAATCTCTAATGAATTAACGGACTTAGGCACAGAGGAGAACTGGCCGCCATCATCACAAAAAGCCCAGACATTATGCACGTCCCGATCGATGCACACACAGAGCATCCACATGGTCATCTCACCCCGATGCTCAAACCTCAATCTGATCAGGCCTCTGGATCTAATTAACAATGTACCAGAAATACAGGGCACTGAGGAAGCAGTTTAGATGCAACCGGCAAAATCTACTTGGTTTCTTCAACACAGATACAAATTTATAAGAAAAAAAGAGAAAAAGATGGAAGGCAACTAGAGATTACATGAGGTTTCAGATACACATCAACCGATCCCAATGCACGGGTCTACGCGGATCTCAATTCCAGTGAGCACACCGTTAACAAGCGGGAGGGAGACTGTCAGGGGATCACGGACCTGCTGGGTATCTGGAATCTCAGAAATCACTGCTAACTTTTTAAAGTATAACAATGGTACTGAGATTACATTTTCTTTTTAAAGTCCTTATTGTTTAGAGATACATCTTGTAATACGTAGAGATGAAATGCTGTCAGGCCTGGGATTTGCTGCCCGATGACTGGGACCAAGGGGGTGGGTGGTAAGGGGGTGGGTGGATGAACACGCTGGGCCATGTGTCGATCACTTCTGCAGCTGACCGGGAGCTGGGTACACAGGCTCCAAGTCTAAGCCATCAGGAAGGTGACGGGCTGGGATCCAGGGGTTCAGAGTGGCCCATGAGCCGTCAATGACAGTAGGGGTGAGGGCCACCTTAAAGGAGAGCAGGGAAGAGCCCTCTACTGCCCCCCCAGGCATGCTCTGGGCCAGGCCAAGCGGAGGGTGGGGGGTGGGGCTGCAATGTGACAATCCCCTTCCCATCCCCCAGCCATGGGAATTATTGGCCCTGATTCCACTGGGAAGGAAACCAAGACGGAGGGGGACAGTATAACTCAGTGGTTAGGTGCATGGGTGTTGGTGTCCCACGGGCCTGCATTCAGACCATGACTCTGCCACTTAATTGGTCGGGGTGGCCTCTGGCCGGTTTTAGTGTCCCTGTATCTCAGTTTCCTCATCAGTAAAGTAGGGGTGATGATACCACTTTTCTCATAGGGCTGTTTGAGGCTCCAATGAATGAACATCTGTAACCTGCTTAGCATAGTCCAGTGCCTGGCATTTATTTAATAAGTGCTCAATAAATGGCAGCTATAGAAGAGTTACTATTACCATTACTGCTATGATTGGAGAGGTTAAGAAACTTACTTAATGGTTGGCGTGGGGCAGGGAGGGATTTGAACTCTCATCTCTCTGACTCCCCAAGCCTCTCGTTCACACCTCCAGGCAGTGCCCAGGCCCTGCAGCTGTCCAGAGCAGGGGGCCTGAGCGCCGGCCTGTGGGTTACAGGGTCCCTGTGGATCAGTGCTATCGCTGAGGTTTGTTCCCGTATCGACTTGATCCAACCTGGGCTTATGAAATCTGACAAGTGCAGGCGAAAGTGTAGCTGCAGCTGCCTGAGGAGACTTGCTCAGCAATCACCTCCAGCCTCAGTCCCCCAAGAGGCCTGGGTCACTCATGCGTAGACGCGGAGCCGTCCTCTGCAGAGGTTTACAGGCAGCCACTGCGGGTGAGGCACTACGCTAAGCACAGTGGAGAAAACAAACCACAGAGGTGTCTGGAAGCATGAAGACCTGCCTTTGAATCCTGCCTACCACTGCTGGCTGTGTGGCCCTGGGAGGCTCAGCCCCCTTTCCACAGGGTGGCCAGGGGAGGTGACATAGGGGATGCCATTTGATGTTTGTGTCTGAAGTCTAAGATGCTGAAAAGGGTCCCCAAAACCCTGCGGCCAGGAAAGTTAAGCTTCTAATAGCCACTTACTTGTCCAGGGTCCGGGAGTCATCGGTGTACTCGGGGAGGTCATTTAAGTCTCGGGGGGAGGCGGAGATCTGGTGCAGGAGGACGGGCAGGGCCTGTCCATCCTTGCCCACCACTTCCAGGCCAGTGAGCCCCAGGTAGTGGAGGTCCCCCCAGGACGCAGAGAAATTCAGCTGAAGGCCTGCAACAGCAACAAGAGTGGCCTATCAGCTCCAGACACTCCGTAGGGTATCTAAGACGGAGACAGGAAGAGGAGTGAGCCTCAGCCTCCTTCTATCAACTTGAACCCAGACTGAAAGTGCCTCGAGAGTGGGCTCTGCACCTTTCCTCCCGGTGACCTCAGGCCCAGGCCACTGCTGATGCTCAGGAAATGCCTGCAGGCTGAAGGGACTTAGTGTTTTTTAGACCCACACATGGCCCTCTCTTCACCTATCAGATCACGGCACCCTGCCCCACACTGAACACCCTTGTGCCACTTCCCATGCTGTTTGGCCAACAGGGCATTCCCCATATGGCTTCTGCCGCTTCTCCTGTCTCATCATGCACCAGGGACCCTGGGCCCACCCAGACTGTCTTCCAGTTGCTCATATTCATATTCCTCTCTCCCACCACAGGGCCTTTGCACATGCTGGTCCCCCCCTCTAGAACTCACCCTTCAGCTCCCAGCTCCCTTCCTCGGGGAAGCCCTCCTGACTTCTTTCCCCAGGTCAAACCTCCCTTTGTAGCCTCCCGTGCCACTGGGCACTTCCTCTTCCAAGCCCTGGTCACCACTGTAATCTTGTGATCTGGCATCTTCCCTGCTAGCTGGTTAACTCCCCGAGGGAGAAACCCCGTCTGTTTTTCTAGACTCTTGTGTCCTCAGAGCCTGGCACAGTGCCTAGCACATAGTAAGAGCTCGGTACAGATGGAATGATTGTTTTTTTTTTATCTGTTAATTGTTTATTTATCATGAGAAACTATTCCTTAGCCCTCCTATTCATGTCTCATCGCTCCGGAACACAGGTCAGTGACAAACTCCTGTGCAACTCAACCCAAAGAAATTTTTTTTTTTTTTTTTTTTTTTTGAGACAGAGTCTCACTCTGTTGCCCGGACTAGAGTGCCGTGGCGTCAGCCTAGCTCACAGCAACCTCAAACTCCTGAGCTCAAGCGATCCTCCTGTCTCAGCCTCCCGAGTAGCTGGGACTACAGGCATGCGCCACCATGCCCGGCTAATTTTTTCTATATATATTTTTAGCTGTCCATATAATTTCTTTCTATTTTTAGTAGAGATGGGGTCTCGTTCTTGCTCAGGCTGGTCTCGAACTCCTGAGCTCAAACGATCCGCCCACCTCGGCCTCCCAGAGTGCTAGGATTACAGGCGTGAGCCACCGCGCCCGGCCCCAAAGAAATTCTTTACATTCAAAAATCACTCTCCATTCTGAAAGATACCAGCCTTCCTCATCTCCTCAAAATCTTTCCCGGAATCATAATTTCTATAGAAATGTGCATATGCCTCCTCCTTTCTCAGTTCAGCCACAGCAAACTCAGAGAGAGCTGCAACCCCCAGGGATAGAGCAAATGTTCCAGCACTATGAAATTGCAGACGTCTGGCCAGAAGGCCGCACATCTGAGGCTCCGCTAAAGCACTGGAAGCAGTGGTAGTTATTGTCCTTGATAGGTTTGTCAACCTCAAGACGTCCTTCCTGGCTGACGGAGAAATGAACTGCCCGAATGATTAGGCAAGTCACTAAGTGGCGGCGGTTCCATCAGTGAACCCCGACGTCGGGAACTGACATCTTGTGCAAATTGGCTACCGTCATAAGGATTCACGTGGACTCAGGGTAAAAGAAGTGACCTGTGGTGACACCTCCATCCTTTTGCCCCTGCTCTATCAGAGACCATTTAGAAGTGACCTTCTGTGGCCCTGGGGCAAAATGGCCCAGGTGAGTCATTCATTTGCCCAGAAAGTTTACATCAAATGAATCTCTTGGTCAAGCCCTGTCTGATAACTGGCAGAACTTCTCTCTCCTTAATGGTCTCCCACTGGAGCAGGACCAAGCTCAATGAACGCTTCTACCCTTGGAGAATTTGTCGCTCATCTTAGCACCCTTTTGGGCGGCTGAGTTGAAAAGACACTCTTTGCAGGTTTGCAGAGTGCCAGCACTGCAGGTCTGGCAGGGGAAGGATGCCACCTGGTCCCAGTCCGCTGCAACTCAGACGGGGACCCGGAAGGCCAGAGAGGTGAAGGGGCTTCTTTGTGGCAGGAAGTGGGGCCGGGTCACCTAACCTCCCTGGAGCTCAGTGTCCTCTCTTATGTCCCTGTCATTTCCTGACATTCTTTTTGTAACTCAGCCCTCAGATCCTTCTGCACCTTACTTCCAAGAGTGAGGGAGCAACACCACCTCCCCTTGTGAAAACAAAAGAGATGGTGGCCCGGGTCCTCCCAAGCCTGAAATGTCTTTGTTTGCCTGGCAACTGTGCTATGATTCCATCGAATTTGGGGCAGATCCGAAAAGTGATTACTCTCCTTTTTGAGCTAATACCCAACGTTCCATATTCATTTTCCTCGGCTGTATCAATTAGTATTTATACAAATGGAAATTAATTTTGTTATTTCTCTCCCATGTTTCAGCCCTCTCAGCTCCTTTCTTATTCATCACTGCTGATATTTGCAAAACTTCCAAAATTAGTGTCATCCGCAAATTAGCAAGTCACATCTCCCCTTTCAAAACATTAATAGGATTGGCTGTATTTACCAGCCCCAACGTGCTCCCCGGGGTCACTTTATTGAAGCTCTCCCCATCTGCACAGGCTGGGGGAGCGGACTGAGGATTTTGGATCCAGTGAGGGAAAAGGCAAAGGTTCAGAGAGGAGAGACGCAGAAATCACAGGCCTCAAAACACACGCAGAACGTGCTCGGCTGAGAGGCTCTCCTGCCTTCCTACTGAGAGGAGGAGAGATGAGAAATTACATTTTTCCTTGTAGTAAAAAGGTCTCTGAGCTCTACTCCAGGGCGAAATTCCCAAAGGCATTGAAATAACATCTCTGGGAAAGGTCAGGAGCCGGTTCAGCAGGAAGCACACGTACAGACCGCATCATCAGAGGAAGGGGACAGCGGCTGCCTCTGCCCGGCCAGCACTCCCGCCTGCCTTCCTCCTTCTCCTGGTTATGCGGCACTCTGATCTCCTCCCGAGAACCGCCCAGTGCTCGGGCTACACTCTCTGAGTGGCTGACCCCTCGCCCTGGGCCCAGAGGTGGGCCTGTGACCCGTGTTTTCCATCTCCCACGGCCACCCACCGTGGTGAGTCACAGCGATGGGTTTCAGGAGGGACACCTGACCCAAACCAGGCCCAGAGACTTCATTCTAGGACAGTTATTGGACCTATTGGGAAACAGAAGTTCTCTTTTATCTGGGGCTTCTGTGTAGAAGGTAGATGAAACAGAGCTTCCAGGAGTTTCTATGTGGACAGGCCTGAATGGGAGAAGGGGAAGGGAGGAAAACAAGGCAGAAAGAAGGAGAGAGATACCAAGTCTCGATGGCATCACTTTTGTATCTGGATCCAGCTTTGTGGGAAACTAGCGACCCCTAACTTTTAGTAGCACAAGCCAATAAATTGCCTTTTTTGCTTAACTCAGTTTGAATTCAATTTCCATTCATTGTTCAACAACAACAACAACAACAACAACAAAAAAAAAAAAAAAAAAAAAAAAGAATCCTGACGAACCTAGGGAGCACCAAACTGAATAAAAAATGATTGCTGTCTTTTGGAACCTCGCAGCTTCATGGGAGATGCTGACTCTTGCATAAAGAGGAAGCTTTGAAGGTGGCCTGTAATCCCAGCACTTTGGGAGGCTGAGGCAGGAATATGGCCTGAGACCAGGAGTTTGAGACCAGCCTGGGCAACATAGTAAGACCCTGTCTCTAGAAAAAAAAAAAAAAAAAAATTAGCTGGGTGTGGTGGCACGAGCCTGTAGTCCCAGTTACTCAGGAGGCTGAGGCAGGAGGATCACTTGAGCCCAGAAGCTTGAGGCTGCAGTGAGCTATGATGGCACCACTGCACTCCAGCCTGAGTGACAGAGTGAGACTCTGTCTCTAACAAAAAGAGGAAGGGGATGTGGAGCACACCCAGGCACTGCCCAGACTCCCATCCCACCCCCAGGACCAAAGGACTTAGTCCTCCAGTGGCCGGAAGTGCTCACCCCTGGGCCCCCACCATGACTGTCTTTGGCTGAAGACAGTCGCCTTGCGGAAGGCCATGCTCCTCCTGAGGGACAGCCCACACCCGACGCCGTGTTGATGCAGATGTGTAAGGACGGCCTCCTCACCCAACTCAGACAGCCCCAGATCACCTTCCCAGCTCCCATGGTCCCCGTGGAGCTGGCTGAGGCCTCGATGTGGCCGCACCACAGACCAGCTTCTTCCTCTGCCCAGTCCTGCCTCCTGCCCTTGGCCGTAAGAGCCCGTCCCAGGAGACGCCAATTCAGAGTCTGCCTCTGGGGCACCCAAGCAGCACCAAGCAGGGATGGACAGAGCAGGCCCCAAGCTGAGGACGTGGCTTGCACAGAAGCCTGCGTGTGAGTGGTGTGGGGAGGAGTGTGACAGGGGCTAACACCGGAACACACGGGAATGTTCCAGCTTCCTTCTGAAGAGGAGGCTGGGGACGGGGGCAGAGGGAGAACGACAGTGTCACATCTTTTATTTTCAAAGATTAACTGGAAGCAGGTGACGGGCACAGGGGGCAGGAAAGAGCAGGAGGTGAGGCTCCTGCAGGAGCCTCGTTAACAGGGTCTGGCGGGGAGGAGATCACAGTCAGCCGTGACCTCAGGCCCGAGGCCTGCCCGGGGCGGACGCTGACGTGGATGGTGTGGATTAAGATGGAACTGTCTGGAAGGGTAAATGGAAAGAGAAGACAGATGAAGAGACAGGTGATGGACCTAGATGGGACCCAGATGGGACCTACTCAGAGGTCACAAACGGGCAGCTGGCTGGCCAGACACACAATATGTGTTTTATTTGGCTCATGCAATATTTTAAAACATTAAAAAATTAGTCACTAACATTTAAGGATCAGGAGATTTCACATAAAAGTCTGGATCTCCAACTTCTGAGATGAAGACCTGGTACCCTGGGCCCGCCCGTGGAGCAGGGGGATGCGGGTTTTTTCTGCTCACGTGTCTGCTCTGAGGTGGAGTTTGAAGAGGCCGCCTGACCCACTGCCCTGACAGAGGCTTTGCGTCTCTTCTGGCTCTAACGCCCTCTTGTTCTATACTTTCTAGGTGCCAACTACAGCCTCCTGGGTCAGGGGCACAGCTAACATGCAGGGCGCCTGCATGCAGAATGCAAAAATGCCTCTCTGGGAGGGCAAATGGCAAAGAGTTGCCCCTCTCTGGAGCGGCGCAGCCCTGCTAGGCCAGTGAGCCAAGTGCTGGCTGGTTTCAGCCCCTACTTGCCCCCATGGTGTGTCTGAACAGTGTACAACTGGCCCGACTGTCCAGGGAGACCCTATCCCAAGTGACCACAACCCCTCCCCCCAACCCATAAAAGTCCTCCTTCCACCTGACACTGTCCCAGGAGTTGGTACTCACAGATCCCATGGTAGATGCCTGGCTCTGGCGTGGTGACTTCAGGGACAGGGGGACAGGGTGGCAGCTCTAGCTCCAGGACCTGCACACGGGTTTGGGGAGAAGCAGAGGAAAAAGGTGGTGGTTTTAGTGATACCCACACAGCTGGCTGGCTGTTTCTCCAGACACTGCTGCCCACCCCATGCCCAGGGAAGTCCTGTGTCTTTTCTTGGATTCCCTGCCTCTGTGGAAGCTCCGTGACTAGCGAGATGGGCAGGCCCAGAGAGACTCGCGTGTCTGAATCCCTGCCGGCAGCTCCTGTTGGTAGGGGAGGGGCCGGAAGCTAACAGCTAAGATGCTGAGATTTTCTTGAACAAGGAAGGACTCAATAAATGTTTATCTAGTGATCTGGAGGAAGGAAGGAAGGAAGAAGGGAGGAGGTGGGGAGGGAAGGAGGAAGAATTCAAACCACAGAGAGTGATTCTCAGCCTTGGCTGTTCACTGAATCAGAATTTCTATGGGTGGGGCCCAGGCATCTGCATTTTTAAAGCTCGCCAGGTGATTCCCTTGGGTGCCCAGGACGAACAGTCCTGGTCTATATATAGACAGTCCAAGGGGGGCTGCTACATGCCACTTCTTGGGTCTCATGTATAAACTATTTGCTCATTATCTCTCTGCACCATAAATTAGGGCAAAGTGCCTCTACTACTTTACAGACAGGAAAGCGGAGAAGTGAAAAGATGAGAAGTTGCTGATCTTCCGTGACATGGAGAGAGGGCTCCCTCTCTGTCCTCTCAGGGCTGGGCCCCAATAGAGTGGCTTGTAAGGGCCTTTGTCATTTGGAAAATAGTTTCTGCTCAAAGGGCTGTCATGAGGGTGAAACACAATAACACCGTGCACCCTGCTTGGATCGCGATACACGTTCAACACACCATGGCTATGACGATCACTATTGGAGTCATAACTCTGCCTGCTAAAGGCATTTCTGCGCCCTTCCATCAAAAACAACAGTGAGTGATCAAAACGCAACCCAAAGCACAGATTCCCCGAGACTGCCAACCTCTAAATGACAGAGATGACACAAAGCCGATTTCTCCTGGCTTTGATTAAAATCTGAATACTTTCTTTACTTCGGCTAAAATAAATAAATAAATAAATAAATAAAAAATAAGAAATAATTAGAGAATGAAATATGACATCCAGGACAAAACAACGAAGTAGAAAAATGGGAAATGTCAAAACAGTGGCACCTGCAGCTTAAAAGACGTTCATCTTCATTCTCCTGACTCTACTCTGAATCAGGAGAAGAAACGTACCCAGGGGTCCCCCGGGGCCCCAGTTCCTACCGGGTCCCCAGCCCACAGGCCGGCCTGGGTGAAGGGCCGCTCGTCCCTGTCGCCGTCGGCCGTGCTGGGCCTCCTCAGCGCCTCCTCGTACTGCAGGCTGCCCGGGCCCTCCGTGTCGATGTCAAACGTCTCATCAGAACAGAATATGGCCTCGAGAATGTCGTCGTCGGTCGTGAATAAGATCGTGTCTCCAAAGTGCTCTGGGGCTGGTGGGTTACCAAGAAGACGGAACGGTCACCTCACCCCAAATCCCAATGATTTGTAGGTCAATAACCTAAACTCATTAACCTTTGTGCTACACAATCCCATACCACTAACCGGTATTGATTGGTGTAAGTGAACCTTATGATTCTTCACATGGTTGGGAATGGGATTCATGTATGGTAAGAACCACACAGATCTGAGGAAGGGACCTAATCTAATGAGAATCACTGTGATCCGTCATCAAGCAAGTGACATCTGTTTGATGTGGACAAGGCAGTGTAGCAGATGCTGTGGGTGCCTCACCCAGATCCCTGCTGATCCTTTTTGCAGACTGCCTTGCCTAGGAGTTACGCCTCCAACCGGGGCAGCCTGGCTCCCCTGACCCACCGGCCTGTGGGCTCCAGCAGCCTGCTCCTTTGCCTTACAGCAGGAAAGACCCTGCAGTTTATGCTCCAGAGCTCCCCCGGGATCGGGCTGAGGCTGGGCTTCCCCTGAACTATCCTTGCCTGACTGCCCCAGCTTTCTCTTAAAGACTCCCTCAATAAGTCACTCGTTGAAGAATCCCTTGTCAGACTGAAATTCTAGGAACCTAAGCCAGGTACCTAATGGAGGAGTTTTGGGTTTTTTTTGTTTGTTTGCTTTGTTTTGTTTTGAGACAGAGTCTTGCTCTGTCGCCCCAGCTGGAGTGCAGTGGGGTCATCATAGCTCACTGCAACCTCAAACTCCTGGGCTTAAGGGATCCTCCTGCCTCAGTCTCCTGAGTGGCTGGGACTACAGCGTGCACTAGCACACCCGGCTAATTTTTTCTATTTTTATTTGCCAGGCTAATTTTTTTTTTTCCTATTTTTTTTTTTTTTTTTTTGGTTGAGACAGAGTCTCACTGTTGCCCAGGCTAGAGTGAGTGCCGTGGCGTCAGCCTAGTTCACAGCAACCTCAGACTTCTCGGCTTAAGCGATCCTACTGCCTCAGCCTCCTGAGTAGCTGGGACTACAGGCATGTGCCACTATGTCCGGCTAATTTTTTCTATATAGATTTTTAGTTGTCCATATAATTTCTTTCTATTTTTAGTAGAGACGGGGTCTCGCTCTTGCTCAGGCTGGTCTCGAACTCCTGACCTCGAGCGATCCACCCGCCTCAGCCTCCCAGAGTGCTAGGATTACAGGTGTGAGCCACCACGCCCGGCCTTTTTCCTATTTTTTAGTAGAGACAGGGTCTCGCTCTTGCTCAGACTGGTCTCGAACTCCTGCCCTCAAGCAATCCTCCTGCCGCAGCCTCCCAGAGTGCTAGGATTACAGGCGTGAGCCACCGCACCCCGCCTTTAATGGAGGAGTTTAAGTGAGGTCTGCTCTAGCACACCCATGCTCCAAGAGGTGAGGAGTAGACCAGGTCTATGCTAGCCACTGGGTTTATTTTTATCCTCAGATCCTCAGTGAGTAGCAGACAGGGGCTTTGAGAACATTCTTATAGACATACCGTACCTCCCGTCAGGGTTCCGGAGGCCTTGGCGATTTCTCCTTCAAAGATGCACTGGGCGTCTAATAGCATCGTGATGTCCTTCACGCCGCGGAAGGAATGGATCCGAGATTTATTGTAATTCCAAATCCTGATCAGGGCGACATGGCAAGGGTACACGAAGTCGATGGAGATGGAGTGGGACTTGCCCGGCGTGAAAGGGGCCAGCCAGACGTGCATGTCATCCTGGGTCCTGTTCACCCCGTCGATGAGGTTGGTGACCACACGGGGGTCCTTCCCATAGGCTGGTAAAATATTGATGTCGGGGGGTTCTGCTTTAATGTTTGAAATTTGCACCGGCTCTCCCTTGGAACTGAATATTTCTACTCCGTTGAGGCCAACATAGTGTCTGTCCCCCCACGTAGACTGGATGTGGATGACCAAGTGCTGTCCATAAGGCAAGGTGGGGATTTTAAAGTCACCCCCATCATCTGTCTCTCCAGAGCAGCCATCCTGCGCTCTCAGTGGCTCTGGCTTCTCGTCCTTCCAGGGTGGCGGCTGGTCGCTGTGCCGGCCGCTCCTCTGCTGCTGCAGGAACTCGTCCAGGACGTCCCCCTGGAACTCCATGCTGGAGATGCGTCCCCGGTGGGAGCGGTCAAAGGCACTGAGGGAGTTCCACGACTCCTGCAGCATGTGTTCCTGTTCACTGTGCCACTTCGACCGTGGCGGCTTCCTGGTGGACCAGGGGTCTTCTGGAAGAAAGGACACAGGAGGGGTGAAGCCCTGTTAGCAGCACGTGTGGCAGTGGGGACCCTTAGAGACTGTCTCATATAGCAGCTCTCAGCTAACAGGGCCACCTCGCGGGGGGCGGGGGTGGTGCATTCTAGAAACCAGTGGGGCTGCTCTTGGCTGTCTCATTGCCAGAGAGGCCCTCCTGGCGCTTGACTTATGGGGCTGGGGATGCTACAACCCGCACTGCCTGGGACGGTCCCGGCACACAGTGTGGTCTCCTGTCCCACACAACTTTTGACTGTCCTGCTGGACACTAAGGTTGGTAAAAAAAAAAAAATTATTTATGATCACTCAAGTCTAGAACCTGTTTGTTTTTACAGAAAAACAAAGTATTTTTGATAGACTTTGAATTTTCTCAGAATGCAACTCTCATGACCGGGGCCAACGCAGCTGCCCGGGGCTCCTGAGTCAGCAACATGAGGATTCGCGCTCGCGGCTGACACAGTCATGTGACACTAACAGCGCTTTCAGAGACGATTTAATGGCAGGTGGAAGGCTCATAAAAGAATGTTAAATGGAAGAAAGCCAGATACGCAATTTTAGATGCAGCACATCTTAGAGCGGGTGACATGCACCAGTGTGCTAACAGCGATGTTCATAGTTTCTGGGTGGTGAGTCAGAAGGACTTTTATTTTCTTCTTTGTAAGTTTATCTTCTAAGTTCCCTCCGTGTATTGCTTTTATTTTTTTTTTATTTTAATTTATTTTATTTTATTTTAAAAAGAGAGATGGGGGTCTCATTCTTGCTCAGGCTGGTCTTGAACTCCTGACCTCAAGCAATCCTCCTGCCTTGGCCTCCCAGAGTGCTAGCATTACAGGCGTGAGCCACCCGTGCCTGGCCTTTTTAATTTAATTTTATAATTTTTTTTCTTTCCTTTCACTTTTTCTGGCCATGTGAGGTAGAACGTGTATTGCTTTTATAATCAAGAAAGAATGCTATTGAAAAAGCCAACGCGCCAGGTATATTACAAGGTAGGGAATTTCCTTCTCCACGTGGCTGAGCCCCGTGTCCCAAGCACGTGGAGGGCGCAGGCCCAGCCCTCAGAGGGGCAGCTCGGCAGGCCTCACTCTCCTCCCTGGAAAATCGAAAAGTCCCGGTGTGCGCATCAAGTAGGGGCCTGTCCTCACAGCCACGCCGCGGCTAACCGCCATCTAAGGGTGTCATTCTGGAAAAACAGCAGCTGATGACACTGACATTCTGTTTTTTCTGCTCTCATATCGTACTGTGCACTCCATTTTCTGCCTGTCTCCTAGGGGGCTTGGCGCCATCAATTATCTCCTCTCTCCAGAATCTTCAATCACTCCTTCCCCACTGGTGCCTTCCCCTCTCTCTGCCTGCAGACATGCATACATCTCTCCTACCTAAAAGAGAAGAAAGGAAAAGGAAGCTGCCCTGCTCCTGTGGCTCCCTCCGACCACTGTCCTATTTTCTCTCTGTCGCTCAGAGGCTCTGCCTCCCACCACTCCCAGCTTCTCTCAACCCCCTGCCACCTGGAGCCTCTTTCCAGTGTGATTGTTTGACCCACCCAAACTCCACTTCCCCCTCTCCTGGGAGCAACACCCTGGGTCCCCCCACCTTTGGGCCACCTAGGTCGGCGCTGACGGAATCTTTCTAAGCTAGGCTCGGAGGGGCTATCTTTAAACTGGCGGGGCTGAGCTGGTAGGACGGAGGCACGAAATTGCCAGGGGCCATACTGCTACTCTGTGGGGAGAACCAGCCAACCTGAGAATGAAGCCAACATGGGGAATGTGAGCCCAGAGATGGAGACAGAGTCCTGATGACATCATTTGAGCTCCTGGATCCAGCCATGCCTGAAGTCAATCTCCTGGTGGCTTTCTGTTCTTCGCATTTATAATAGTCCCACAGTTTCCTCGGCCCTCCACTGAAATGGCTTTCTCCAGGTGAACAATGACTCCCAGTCTTTGTCAGTCCTCATTCCGTGTTTGACATCACAGGCAAACCTCTTCCATTGCACCTGCCCCTCCACTGGCTTAGGAGACACTATATGTCCCTGGTTCTCTGCCTCCCCCACTCACAGCTCCTCTCTCTCCATCATCACAGTGCCACCCTTTGACACCCTCAGTCTGGGGGTGGCTCAAGGCCCGGGCCAGTCCTCTCCCGACATTGCCATCCCTTGTCACCCCTCTTCTGGCTCCTGGCTCCCAGGGAGGTACTGTTCAACTTTACACATCAAGTTCTGCCTTTTCTACCCCGGGCACCATCTTCCAATTCCAACCATCCTTGGGGGGCCCAGACATGTCCACTCTGTCACTTCAGTCCCCACGTGCCTGAAACTGAGTTTGTCATGACCCCTCTAGCTGGCATTGCCTCTCTTGCCCTGAGAATCAAGACAACCCAAGTCACCATGCCCACGGGGCCGAGTGTGGCCCTGCTGACTTCCCAGCCTCCCCCGCCTCCCCCAACAGCCATCTGCTCCAGCCACGCTGGCCCCTGATCATGGACACACCCAGTCCCTTTGTGCCCCTGCCAGAAATGCTCTGCCTCCAGATGCCCACTTAGCTGGCTTTCTTGTCACCTGCCTCCTTGGGGAGGCCTTCTCTGCCACCTCATCCTTGTTCCCCGATGTGTCCCAGAGCCTAGCACAGCACCTGGTACCTGGTACCTGGAAATGCCAGTGAAGGATGGACTGTTGGCACCATCCCTTCCGCAGCCCCTGGGATCAGGCCTGGAGGCTGAGGGACTCCCCCTTCAACTGTCCTCTCCCTTCCCCTCCTTCTCATCTGCCACTGAAAAAGATACCAGAAGTTTCTTCCATCCTGTCCTCCCAGGCATGATGCTTAACATCTGGCAGAAAGCACTACCCATATGGGTCACCATGACTTCAGTTTATGTGATTTGATTTCCACTGACTACAACGAATGGCCTGGGTCAGTCTGCAAGTGCATCGAGGAGACAGCACCAAGCGTCATGTGTCAGGGACTCACCCTGTGCTGCCTCTGCCTGGGTGTCTGAGATAGGCAGGGACTTTGGTGTCATTCTGTGTCTGTTTTCTAACCTATTCTCCCTGAGTTGCATACTCTGGGTTTAAAAGCAGAGAAGTGTAGCCTTGCTCCTGGACCTGTTAGATGTCACAGCTGGCTGGGGGCCCACGTGTCTCTCTGTCTGGAGAACACGCTGCTCACCACTCCTTGAGTGTTGGGAGCTGCTGGGATCAGTGCTTTGTCCTGTCATTGCCAACATTTCTATCTACAAGCTGAACAGACAGCAGAAAGCTGCTGCTTCAGTCTCCAGTCAACACAGTCTGGGCGGGACCACCAATTACGAGGTGACGGGATCAAAGATTCCAAAATACTCCTGGTTTGAGACTAATAGGAACCATGGAGCTCTGAATTTTAGTTTATCAAAATCGACTATACCACCACGAGATATGCAGTAATTGCTACTAAAACAAGAAATGAAAAAGGACATAGAGAGATATAACAGAGCCATGTTTATTCTAATGAACTGCCTTCCAGCCACTGCTGATTGGACAAGGACTGGACACTTGACCCAAGTAGACCAATCAGCGTCTCCCCTGAGACTGTGGAATTGGCTGCTGGAAGAAGAGCTGGGACACAGTCACTCTAGGGCTGTGAGGCCATTTCCTGCCATGGGAATAGAGCATAGAAAGCCAGTCTCACGAGGACGGTGAGGAGAAGTGGACCCACAGAGAAACAGAGGTAAGGCCTAGCAACCCTGGACAGACAGGGAGAAGCTTCCTTGGTTCCCTGGCTCTCTGGCTCCTCGTTCTGGTTCTGTGATGAGCAGCTATACTTCCTGCCTCTGGGGTTGAGGAGCTCTTTGAGCTTTCTCCAAATAACACTCCCTTTACTGCTCAAGCGGGGCTGATAAGATCTCATTTACCTACAGCCAACTGACCCCTCTGAAAGATGACCATACCTCTGAAATGCAGATGACATTCAATGAGACGCTCTGTTGGGCAAAAGGATTCCCAGGCTCTCTCTCATGGCGACAACGCGATTCCAATACCTGGGAAACACTTGGGCACTCACTCATTCTGCCAGCGTCGTTGGAGGGCTTGGCCTGCACCTTTCCTGAAGGGCATAGCTATGGGATTTGGCTCTGGGTAATGGAGAGTTTAAAATTTCTAAGCAACTTTCCTTTTTAGCATGACCAGCTTAACAAGCATTAAATCTCGAGGGCTCAGTATTTAATGTGTCATTGAAGCAAGCACTGAAATGCCTAGAAAGAAATTAAAGTGAGAGAAAGTCTTCTGATGTTAGAATAATGCCCGTCATCCTGGAACTCCCAGAGGCTCTGTGTGTCTGTTTACTGGGAAAGGTTGCAATTGCCCGGCTCTCCTGGGTGGGCTGCTGACAACAGCTGTGTTGACAGGCCACTGTAGTGATCTGAAGCATGTGTGTTGGAGCTGGCCAGCCTGGATTAGAATCACGCTCTCACCCTTACTGGCTATGACCAGAAGAAAACTACTGAAACCTTGCATTCTCTTTATCTGTAAAATGGGACTGTCGTGAGGCTTACAGCTCACTCAGGTAACATGCCTGGCCCACGCCATGCATGTGGCCGTCACAGTTCCTTCTTACCATCCTTCCTGCCACTCTGCAGAGGACCTGCCATCAGCCAGGCACCTGTCCTCAGAGAGCTTCTTGATTCTTCCCTCCCGCTCTGCTCTTCTTCCTGACACCCAGCCTCCGTGTTAAGTCTGAGAAGGGGTGAGTCACAAAAATCTGTAAGGCTGGGGAACCAGAGGGGCAGCTCTGCACAGGAAGGCACTCAGGGTCAGAGGAACTCGCTCCAGTATCCCAAGTGACATATCAGGTGTCTGTCTACCAGACAAACAGAGTAGATGCCGATTTGATTCATTAAAAAATAAGTGCATCAGTTTTGCATACAGATACACCACCTAGAGGCAGAACCAGAGTGGGGTGATGGTGATGACGACAGTAACAGCGACAGCTAACATCTTTGGGATGCTCCCATGGGCCAGACACTGTGCCACACGCTGGGCCAGTATGATCCCATCTGATCCTCCCAGCACCCCAGTGGGTACTATTAGCATCATTTTACAGATGAGGAAATGAGGTTCAGAGGAGTTTCAGAACCTGCCCAAGGGTGGACTGGAGTTGACAAAGCCAGGATACATGTCCAGGCAGTCTGACTCCAGGGCTTGTGCTCTCCTGCGGTGTGGGGTGGGCTTAAATTCAGAGAACCTTCAGGTAAGCCCTGGTGTGGTAGGTCTGAGTGCTCACATCCACGTGAGTGTAAAGTAGGGTAAAGGACGTCCACGTCTGAGCTAATGTTGAAATAATAGCCACTACTCCCCAAGCACTCTCCACATGCCAGGCCCTGTGTCACCATTTTGAAGCCATCATCTTATTCATTCCTTGAAACGCTAAGGGGAGGGAGTCATTCCCATTTTACAGATGAAAACAGTGAGGCTCATAAAGTGGAGCACCTGGCTAGAGGTCCCAGACCTATAAGTAGCAGAGCTTGGACTCAAATAGTTTGACCCCCAGCTGCTGCACTGCACTTCTTCCCAGGAGCCAAATCTGAGAGCAAATATTTAGACTCCCAGACTCCGCCAGATAGATCCTCCTTTCAGAATCGGGAACGTCCGAGGAGATAATCTACTGCAAAGTTCACACAGCTCTCACCGTGAGTCCTGCCGACAGATGTGACTTTCTGGACACACACAGTGGTTTATAAATAATTTCAATGAGTTGCTAATGTTGAAACAAAAGAATATTCCATTTTTCTAGCTTCTCTTGAAAAAAGGAAAGGGGAAGTCTGGCAGGCTGGCCTTGCATTCCTGAGTGCCGACCGGAAGCCCGAGTGGAACGGCAGGTGTCCCCTTAGTGGGGTTGGGCTTTCCAGTTTGCCAAACTCCTCACCACTCCCTATGCTACTTCTGACACCCAGGCAAGTATCCACTGCTAGGTGTCGTCACACTTGTGTCATTTTTCTAACAGAACAGTGAGAACAAAGTGAAGTAATTAGAGACCAATGTCTCTATTAAAGGTAGAATAACGAAGTCCAGATTGCAAAAGCCATGCATTATAAGAAAAATGGGCAAAGGGACATATCTTGGTTGCAATGACAAGTATATGTATGAGTTTATCATGCAAAAATGTATCTTGCCCATTTCACTTTTATCCCACCTCTGTGGCCCCTGAGACAGTGAATTTGTGACCCCTAATTGAAGACAATGCCCTGTTTCACAGATGAGGGAACTGAGGTCCAGGGAGGCTCAGGGATGACAGTGCCCGAGTCAGGCTGCTTCCTGGAGCTTACCTCTGCTGGCCGGTTGGTTGTCACCATGGCTGCCGCTGATGGTATCCTTCCTCATGCTCCTCCTCCCACTAGCAGGGCGCTCCCTGGTGGGGGGCTGGTTAAAGATGTCTAAGTCATCACTATACATTTTTGGGGTTCCCCTCTGCAGTCTCTCACTGGCGATGACATTCCGGCTGGTCACCCGCCCTTGCTCATGCCAGGGGCCTTTATCCCCAGCCTCGGTCTGTCCAGGACCTTCACCAGTGACATCTGACAGGAGTCTGCCCTTCTGGTCGGGGGGCTTCTCAGGACTCAGCCAGAGGGGTTTGGGCTTCCCGTCTTCCTGCTTCCTGCCTTTCCCTGTGGGAGAAGGTTGTAACCAGGATGGAGTTTTCCCAGGTGGCTCAGAGATTTTTCTGCTCGTGAGGTTTTCCAGTTGTTGGATCAGAGAGGGCTCCTCGTCAAGAGGAGGGCATCCCCCACGTGGGGAGGTGGCAGGGGCACCGGGCAGGTCACCCATCGAAGCAGGGGCTGCCAGCAATCTTAAATCTTCCTCCAACTTGGACAAACTGTCTTTCGTGCAATTAGTAGAATTCATCCTTTCTCCAGATAAATCACCTTGTGAAGAAAGCTTCACATCCACTAATGCTTCAGCTGGCTGCGAGCAACTGAGACCGGGCTCCTTGTCCCCATCGGTGCCAGGCATCTTGGGGACATCCTTGCTTTCCTCTGCGCAAGCACTCACGGAGATCTCTCGCTCACTGTCCTCCCTCTTCACACTGACCGGGATGCTGCGGTCCACTGGGGCCTCCCCATCTCCTTTGTCTAACTCGCCATCAAAGATGAGGTTTTTGTTGACATAAAGCTTCACGTTCTTGGCACCAATGCTGGGATCCTAAAAACACAAAATTTAACAAAATGAAGATGCTTGGCATCAGACTGCTGTATCAAATTTTGGAAGTAGAAGATACCAAAAGAGAAAAATGTAAAATGCTAGAAACGTGAGCTTTATAAAAACCCCAGCGCTGGGGGTGTTAAACAAGGCTTGGCCTCATTTCTGTGTGAACCGTTACATACTCTATAAATCAAAGGACTTTCACAAAGGGATGGCCTCAATCGCTGTCTTCGTCATCATTACCGCCTGGCGGGACATTTGTAACAGCCTACTAATTGGTCTCCCTGCTTCCCGGCTCTTGCTACTTCAACCTCAACTTCACATTGCCACCAGAGTTCATTTTCTCCAACAGCAAATCTGCCCAGTCATTCCCCTTTGTGAAATCCTTCATGTTTTTTCACAGCGGATGGCAACGGGTCTTTAAGCACGGTTCCTGGGCCGTCTGCATGAGAAGAGCCCGGCGTGTGTATTAAATGCAGGCTCCCTGGGCTCCACGGGTGACATAATTTGGGTGTCCTGAAAGCAAAGCCAGAGAAAGGACTCGGGGGGTGTAAGTAGCTTATTTGGCAAGTGATCCCAAGGGGAAGTGGAGAAGATAAGATAGGGAAGGGAAAAAACACAAAAACTTTTGATCTGGTCATTCTGTGGCCAGCTAGGGCTCCTTCCCACTGGTGCCCACTGAGGAACCCAAAGAATGAATGAACGCCTCTCAGAAACGCCGCTACAGAGACCGGGGCGTTTATCCACTGCTTGTTGAAGGCTGCCCTGGGGGGCACGGATGCCCCACACGTGTGCAAGCTGAGTGCGCCCCCATGGCAGAGGGCCTGGCAGCCCCTGAGGTGGAGCACGGTCCCCACGGCGGGGATGGGGGAGGCAAGGGCATGCGCTGTGGGGACCCCTGCCTCAAGGGTGGTCTCTAGGGAGTCTCCAACAAGTTTTCTAGATGATTCCTTTGCAGGAGGAGGTGGGGAACCCAGGACGACGGATGACTTCCAAACCCCTTGGCATGACACACAGTGACTTTCACAAAAGGGCCTCCCTCTAGCTTTCCCGTGTCCTTGTGCCCCTATGTCGTGCAGGTGTTCAGCGTCCCTCTGTTTATGCCTAAAATACAATCACACTTCCTCCTGCTGCTGTGTCTCGTCTGCTTTACAGTAAAACTCTGGGCTTTTTTTTTTTCACAGCTTTATCGAGGAAGATAATATATACCTCATACACTAACCTTTGCGTACTTAAAGGGAGCAACTTGATAAGTTTCAACACGTGTGTACACCCATGAAGCCACCTCCACTCTCAAGAGAATGAAATGCCCATCACCCCCAAAGTTTCCTCGTTCCCTTGGTAA
The DNA here is from genome assembly GCF_041146395.1 of Eulemur rufifrons. Lineage (NCBI taxonomy): Eukaryota > Metazoa > Chordata > Mammalia > Primates > Lemuridae > Eulemur > Eulemur rufifrons. The sequence continues at coordinate 18,188,600 of NC_090996.1, forward strand.
TCCCTCACCCGCCTTCTGCCCCGGCCCCAGGCCACCCTCCAGCTACTTTCCCTCACTACCCATTGTTTGCCTTTTTTGGAAATTTTATTTAAAGGAACCATGCAGTATGCACTCTTTTTTTTTGCCTGGCTTCTCTCACTCAGCATAACTACTCTTGAGATTTATCTGTGTTGTGTGAATCAATAGTTTTTTCCCTTTTTATGGCTGTGGAATATTCCATTGCAGGGGCACCCCACGATTCGTCTGTCACCCTTACAGCGAAACTCTGAGAGCTGCTGTCACTGTGGCCCCTCCTCCCGTGGCCTCCGTGGGGCTCCTGCCTGTGCCTCCCCATGGATCCAACAGCTAGGGTGAGGGACTGTCCTTGCTTGTCTGGGACGATGCTGATTTACACCTGTTGTCCTGGTGTAATCACTATAGAGTCCTCCTTTCACTCTCAGCAGTGTCCAGGTTCCAACAATAAATTACCAGGTGTGGGCAACTGCCAAAGCCAATGGAAAATTCTCGGTCCTCAGTAGTGCAGCAGCTCAGCAGTAACTAGGCAGTCAGCCACTCCTTCTCCTTGATGGATTTCCTTCCATGGGCTTCCATGGGCTTCTGCGACTCTGCATCCATCCGCTTTTCCTCCTGCCCCTTGGGCTGTCCCTGTCCGGGCAGGGGCCTGAGCCTCCCTGGGCTCCCCCCGGGGCTCCTGCGCTGCCCACTAGCTGGTCCCATCCAGCTCACCCTCGTGGCAATGGCTGCCAGTCATTTTAATCTGCACCCCTGGCCTCTCCCCAAGCGACCACTTGACCCCTCTTCCTGGCTATTGAATGGGTATCTCAACCTTAAAATGCCCCAAACAAAATTCTTAGATCACTTTCCCCAAACCTGGTCTTCTCCATCTTAAAGATGGTTCCACCACTGGAGAAGTTGCCAAGAAACTAGGGGTCGCCTCAGTCTTTCTCGCTTTCTCACTCACATGTCCAGTCTGTCGGCAAGTCCCTCAGCTCCATTTCCAAAACACACCCCGACTCTGACCCCTTCTCTCCCAGCGCGCTGCTGCCTCCCTCGCCCAGGCCACTGTCATCTCTCCCGGGGACGCCACCGTCGCCTCCTAACTGGTCTCTCTGCTTCCACTCTGGGCTCTCCCCACCCTGCACACCGCTTCATTTCTACGCAGCGGCAGTTGTTTTGTTTAACAACTTAAATCGGATCATGGTGGCCTCCTGTTGAAAGCTGCCCAACTGACGCTAAATCCTAACCCCCTCCAGGGGCCCCTGCCGACCTCTCTGGCTCTGCCTCCTGGCGTGTGTCCCCAGCTCACTCCACGCAGACACACTGGTCTGACTGCTGTCCTTGACGCTGCCAAGCTCGGTCCTGCCTTCGGACCTGTGCACTTGCCTGGAATGTTCTGCCCCAGGTGCTGGTGGTCTTGCTCCATCTTGTCTTCGGTGACTTCTCCTGACCACCCCTTTGGAGTGGCCCCCGCCCCGTGAGTCCCCTCCCCATCACACTGCCCTGTGTTCGTTCCTTTTCATCTCTGAAATGGTCCTATAAGCTTTTTAATTTATTTATTATCCCTCCCACTCGAAGTGCAGGACAGCCGAGGCCCTGCCAGTCTTACCCAGGGGCCTGGCACAGCAATGCTTACTTTGGAATTAATATATGAATACACACGGGCAGCTCTGCTCTCTGACAGTGTTCTAGGAATGCACCTGTTGGAAAAACGGCGGCCTGCTGGTGTCACCTCCAGGTCATTTCCATCTTGCTTTAGCTTCTGATCTGCTCTTGGGATCTGGGATCTGAGACCCTAGAGACGTCCACCTACACTTGTTCCCCTCCTCAGCCTTCCTGAAAGCGAGGGGAGTGAGCGCTGGCTGAATTTCAGCATCACTGAGTCGCAGGGGTTTCCGTCGCAATTGAGAATGAGAACCACCCGGCCTGCGTTACGCCACAGGAACTCGGCTTCAATCATCCAATTGCAGGCTGGCAGGCTACTATTTGTCGACTGTCAGAAAAGTCGATTCTCAAAGCACTCTTTTACATGTTTATACGGGTACGTTCTCTGTTTAGCAGAGGCGCAGAGCAGACGCGTGCTGTGAATGCATCAGGAAATCGCTGTTGGAGAAGGACATCACAGGCAGCTTTCAATGACTAGTTCCACAAAATTACTGTCACGGAGACATCTGGTGAGGCAGAAACACCCTCATTTAAAGAGGTGCTGTGTGGTGGGGACGCCGTCCAGCCCAGCGCAGTCAACGGGGGCATCCTAGCTTTCCTAACGGGATGTCTCGCTCCCACCGCACAGTTTAAAGCCGCATCTGCCCTCCAGCCATCTGCTGCCCAGCCCCCACCGAGAGGTCTGGCTCAGGGGACCCGGGGAGGGAGGCAGGCTGAGGCGGGGGTCAGGAGCAGGGGGCTCAGGTGGGAACCGTGGGGGGAGGCGCATGCCCTGCCTGATGGTGCAGAGAGCACGTTTCCAGCCCTCTGTGGGCCAAACGAGTCTTATCTGCGGTGGATGTGGCCCCCCGATCACCAGAGTGGGATCCCAGGGAGGGAACAAGTATTCATCACTTGTCTGGATATTCTAAGGCTAAAAAAATAAAAGACCGCATTGTCCCAGTCCATCCTCGGAACAACTCCGCAAGGTGGGCATTAGCTCCATCTTACAGATGAAGAAACTGAGGCACGTGCCTTCCCCAAAGTCACACAGCTGGTGTGCAGTGAGCTGCTCCGGCTGGCATGCCCAAGGTCTTCACTGCCACCTCCCTCTGGGTCAAGCTAGACCCCAAGAAGGCCCCAGCTCTGCCCCGTGTAGCCTGGCCACTGGCAGAAGCACCTGCACCAGGTAGAGCTCTGAGCCCTCACTCTTTCTTTTTAAAAATACAGTAAGTCCCTACAGACCAGCTGTCTCTTACCCACATCCTGGCTCCCTCCTCCCCACTGGGCGGTGTGTGTGTGTGTCCATGTGCATGTGATCGCGTTCTTCCAGACTTTTCTTTCTTTACACATATATGTGCGTACCATGTAAGTGTCATTATACCTCCAGGGCTGCACTTAGAAGCTGTACAAGAGCCACATCGGCACCATGGGGAACACAGGGTGAGGATCTTGCAGGTCCAGATTCCTCAACGTCCCCTCAGTGAAGCTCTGTATAAGGGACATCTTTAGGAAAGGATGGGGGCGGGGCGCGGAATCCTCTGTGTCCTAAAGGACCAGCCTGCTTCCTGCTTTCCAGTAACCAGCGCTTTAACCCCAGACTCTTTCTTCCTTTGGCCCAGCTTCCAGAAAGTCCACGGTGAAACGCCATCCTGCCAACTACCTTAACCTTTAGAACCGTGTGTGTGGGGGCACGTTTCTTGTCTGCTTGGTGGGAATATTTTCTTCCTTGTTCAATCAGAGTTACTGTTATACGTTTTGTTGACGTTGTGTCAAACCCCCTTTGCAATGGGTTTTCAAAAGGACACTTTGACACCCTGTGGCTGCCATGTGGTTAATGGAAGCACGTTTCCTGGCCCATATTTTGCCTTTATGCTCCTTTATAGTTGCTGAGAACTAACCGTGCGGAGACTGCAATGCATTTGTAATGCAACGATACTAATATTATTTCAATCTAAGCAATTAGTTAACTCGGCAGGCTACTTTCCTCCCTGGCCCCGGTGTAGAGTGGCATGTCTCTTCCAATGAACACACGGCTGCTCAACAAAGATTAATGACGGCGCACTTCCACTGTGACAGCCACCAAAGCAGAGCTGTGGGCTTTAGCACTGTCACGTCACTTTCCCCAGAGACAAGCACCTGTCAGCACAGCCAATACAGCCTGAAGGGAAGCCTCCGGAGCAAAGCATCGGCAAGGCCTGAACACCAATCCAGGGTGGGGCCATTAAAGCCGCTGTTCCTTGGCCTGACACAACTGGAGTCGGGCCAGATGTGCACGGGTCAGACTTCATTCATGCACCACCCTGGGCACCCACGCTGACAGTGACCCCACTCTGGAGGCTCTGCCATTGGCTGGGAGCACACACTGGTCCCTCTGTGTAGAGGAAGCATGAGCTGCCGTCCCTCCTTGCACTTTTGCTGGAGTGCTCGCTCCAGAACAGGAGGGAACCAGGGCTTTGGGCTGATTGGAAGGGGACCCAGGGTTTGCCTCCCAGGCCCACTGCTTCTCCCGTGACTGTAGGTGCATCCAGGCACAGGGTGCTTTGGGGAGTGAGCTGCTGCTGCCTGGAGCCCACAACCCATGCTTCGGGACCTGGCTCACAGCCAACTCCTCCAGGAAGCCCCTGGCCCCCTGTCTGCCCCTCCTCCCTGACTCCAGTTGAATTGGGGGTCTTCCTCTGGGCTCTCAGAGTTGGGCTTCCAACCCGGCCCCCTGCACATATTATTACTAGCCAAGTGTACGCATGTACCTGTCCTGGCCAGGATGCATGGACTTCAAGAACAGAGGATGGGCCTATTTCTATCTTGAGGCCTGCTCTGGGGACCAAACTTGCTCCTCCCCTTGAGTGCTTGAACTTGAGAAGTCCCAGAGAGTTCTGGTTTCATGGGGAGGAGACCTCCGTGGCCTTTCACATGTCCCTTGGGAGGAAGACTAATGAAAACCATGCTTTGTGATGTGAAAATTTAATTTCCTTGAAGGGGCAGAAGAAGATGGTGGGACACTGTGACATTGACAAGCGCCTACAACATACCAGGCTCTGAACAGACCACTCCGTGTCACACCCAACATCACTCAGACAATGAAGAGCATGGATGGCACCTGACAGATTAGACCACAAACTGGTGGCCCTGCTGGTGGCCTGAACTCATGCTGATTTAGCCGTAGACCATTTAATGATGTCAGAATTAGTTGACAATATTTAAAAATTGGGAGCTTTCCCATAACGATGTGCATTTCTGGCCTCTCTTGAAATCTTAAGCTACCTGGTGGCACCAGGCCAGTGCTAAGTGCTGAGTCACGGCTGCCCTCCAGCACATCATGGCGCTCCTGCGACCACAGTCTCTCCCTATTGAGGGCAGGACTGTGTAGTGGGCACCAGACTGCCTGGTAGTCATGTGATGACCAGCAAGTTGTTGCTCTGCTTTTCTGTGGCTCAATTTCCCCACCTGTAAAATGGAGCTGGTAATTGCAGGACCCATCTCATAGGTTCTGCTGTGTAGAACAAATGAGCTGATAATATATGTAAAGTGCTTTAAATGCCACCTGCCACGTGCTCAAGGAACGTGAGCTACCACCATGTCTAGTCCTCGATCCACTGCCTGGACGTACACCCCTGTCAAGGCTGGCTGCTCAGGGTTAGCACGGCCTGGAGGTGCCCTGCCCCTGTACGGCCCTGTACGGTGCAGCAACCCCCCTGTCACTCACACAGGCTGGCAGCAGGCATGGGAGGAACCTCATCCACTCTGGGGTGGGCCTTTTAATGACTCTCGCTACCTTAGGTCAAGACTCCACTGAGTCTGGGCTGAGGCCCCGATTTTTGCAATTTTATTCAATCCAACCAATACCACATGGAGGTCTGCTGGGGGGTCCTGGCCTGTGTGGGATGCAAGAAAGCAAGCAAGGGTCCTTGGACGGGGGGCAGCCTCTGTGTCCTCGCTTCCCCTCTACAGTCCCTGTCCCCAGGCCAGATCACACTTACCATATCGCCTAATGAGGGGGAAAGGAGCCCATAAATGTTAGCGCAGGGATTTAACAGGCGGCACATTTTCCAATAAAAAAGACTCCCCTTTTTCTAGTACCTTCTTTTCTTATGTTCTAAATAAGCCTTGGTTGGATTAGCTCCCCACATTTAACTTTTCTTCCTTGGATTCCCACACACAAAACACTGTATTAACAAGCCGTGTCTACCAGGCCGAGCTATATTTCCTATAAACTCTCATTTTATCTCCTCTAAAACACACAGTAATAGCATTCTCCGGAGAATATTAAATCAAACCAACCTGCAGCTGCATTTGTTTGCGCTTTTCTGCCCCCAGTAAATTCTGGCAACAGATGGGTGTGCGTTACATAAGCGGTGCCCTGGCAGGGCCTGCAGTCTTCCGCGCTCCCCCTGGTGTAGAAAGACCTCGGCTTTCTAATTCCCGCAGCCAGCGGCTCCCCAAGCACCGCAACGACACCGTGATGCTCCTGTGGGACTCCTGAGACCCTGGTCCTTTTTAAATTTGCATACGCACAAGGGAGGCTGAGCGCAGGTTAAAGAAGAAAGGCAGGCCTGGGCCAAAAGGGATGAGAAGCTTATCTTCTTTGTAATCCAGCACACAAAATCTGCTTTCCTGGGCCTGAGATGTATTAATATATTCACTGACAGGGCTGAGCTACAGGGTACAGGCTTGGGCAGCCAGTATTGTTCCATTCTCCATTCCAGAAGAGGGGGCTGGTGACCACCTGCCTGCAAGGGCTGAGCAGGACTTGGGAAGAGGGGACCGGGCCCTAGATGCTCGGAGCATGCTGCGGCTGTGAGGGCCCGGGCTGTGTCCTCGGCCTGGGGGTCAGCCTCTGGGCACACACGGGGCCAGCGCTGGCAGGTGGTATAAAGAGGAGGCTGACATGTCCGGAGGAACCTCCTCACTTCTTCCAGTGGCTTGGACTTCTTCTGCTCAGCTTTAAATTATAATTTCAATTTAAACTTTTTCCCAAATTAAAAAACTCATAAAACAGAAATCAGAGACAGCTTTCTATTATATTTCTCTGGGCAGCGTCGTGCACAAAGAGCCGGCTGGGGCCGTCTGCCCTGTCAGTCTCCAGCTCCGCAGTGCCTAGCGATTGACAGGCGCTCAGGACGTGGTCATGAGGAAGATGGACAGCCGGGTGGGTGGCAGAACCAGCAGGAAGCAGTGCAGGAAGGGAGGATGGGAAGGGGGGGGAGGACTGACTCTCCTGGACCAGGTCCCCAGCTCTGCCTGTCACCTGCTGTGTGGTCTTGTGCAAGCCACCTCGCCGATCCCCACGCTCTCAGCCGGATATCGGAAAGGATAATGCACCTGCTTATGGGTTACTGGGAACACCAGCTCATTCACTCGTTCATTCATTCACCGACCATTCATTTCTCTTGTCATTAGAGCAGGAGCGGAGACATCCTGGGCCATGCTCTCAAGGGGTCCATGGCACCTTGGGGGAGGTGGGGAAGTAGTGCAAGGGGCAGTGGGCAGCACTGGCTTCCTGGAGAAAATGACGTCTGGGTGTTCCTGAAATATGAGGCCAAGACGGGCCTCATATGTGGTTGAGTGAGACGGGAGGGGCTGGGGACGAAGGGAGTAACTCCCACGGGGCTTTGAAGCAGCAGAAAAGTGTTATCAGCCCTCCCCAGTGGCTGCTGGGGACAGACTGGAGGGTTGGGCCTAGGGCCAGGGAGAGAGAATCAGAGGCCGTATTCTTCCACATCTCTATGCACCCTCCACCTGGGATGTACTTTCTCCTTTCCTGCCTCAGTTTACTGCTGCTGTCTCTTCGCACCACAGCTCAGGTGTGTGTCCCTTCAAGAACCTTCTCTGATCTCTCCCAGCCTGAGGATGGCTTCCTCCTCCATGCTCCATGCAGACTGAGGCAGGCCAGTTCTAGCCCAAAGATGAGTTTTGTTTGAACAATATGGTAGTTTAAAAAGAATTCAAATTAGCTATTGACATTTACAAACCAGGAAGGTTCATATCAGGAGTCAGACTTCCAGCTCGCTGGGAAAATTTAGAAGATCTAGCAGCACTGGGATTCCTACAGAGCAATCATTAGTTGAAGCTAAAACGTGGCCTTCCCTTTACTTGGGGCATGGGCTTGCCAGGCTGCCACAGACCCCACTACTCCCTAGTGTCTCTCGACGATACCGAGGCTGAGGATCAGTTCCCTTTATAATCTCACTTGAACTATCACTTCCCTTATAGAAGATTTGAAAGGAAATTACAATTCTTGCCCCTACGTCTATCATAAGAGGGGAAACAAGACAGGCCGAGTGAGTTCCTGTCCTTCCTCGCTCATTGAGTCCCTTGCTGGAACCATGAATACCTGAAGAACAGTCCAGAGAAGGCAGGACAAGGGCATGGGTGCAGACAGTGGTGTGAGCACAAATAGTGGATAGTGTGATGACAGAAAGGAGTGGATGGGGTCTAAAACCTGAGGGCCAAAACGGCCAAAGGTCACGGCCTGGCTATGCAGAGTGGGGTCCTCAGACCAGGGAGGCTAGCACACCTGGGAGCTGGTTAGACACACAGAATCCTGGGCCCTGCCTCAGACTGGCCGGATTAGAATCCGCATTTTAGCAAGATCCCTGGGCGAGTCTTTATAGATTAATGTTAGAGAAGCCACAGCTAAGAGAACAGGCCTAGAGTGCGAACACATGGGTTCAAATTCTCATAACCTCCCTGCGTCTCTGTTTCCTTATCTGTAAAATTGAGTCTTGGTTCCTAGTTTTCCATTTCCCCAAAGGGTGGCCTGATATCGCTTCCCAAACCTTAGGAGCTGGAAGCTCTGTCCTGGTGGCCCTGAAGAACGTCGCGTGCACCCCCAGCAGGCCCCCGCTGCACACACGAGGAAGGGCAGCAGAGCCTCCCTGCATCCATGTTGCAGCTTTAGGAATCGGGCCATTGGCAAACCCCTAAGTGCTTCCACCAACCACGTGCCCAGGAGGAACTAGAGCCTGTTACTTACGCCATCCGTCATCCAGTAATTCCAAACCTTGATCTTGGCCAGATCGAAGTCGTGCAGTTGCCTTGTGTTGCGGATAACGAAAAAGAGCTGGAGCGGCGGGTGGAAGGGGCAGGTCCATAAGGAGGGCTCTTTCTTGCCCTGAAAGGTCAGCAAGAGAGGGGAGTCATTAGGCACACTCCTGCCTCTCCCCGGAGTAAAATGGTGGTGACTCTTTGGCTCACAAAAACCAGGAGAGGCCGGGGGCAGGGGGCCAGGCCACCTCTGCATCGTCCGGGTGGGACGAAGGTCTCATCCCATCTGGGCTGCGCTTCACAGCAGACTGGACTGCCCCTGTCCCCACACAAAGCTGCCACATGGGCCTCTCTGACCTGCCAACCAGATGAAATTTAAAGTGCAGTGGGCTTTATTTTAATCAACTTAATCAGCTTTGAGGAGAGCCCTGGGGGTGGGGAGAGACACCAGAGAGAAGGATGGGATGAGAGCCATCGCTTGGCCATTCCATTAACCTGGCAAACAGAGCCTCTGATTTTCTTTTGCAAAACCCTGTCGAATTTTTAAAATTTAAAAATAGAAAAGGAAGAAAGAAATTGGCTCAGGCATTTGTTGGCATTTTTTTCTCTCCTCTCAGCATCTCCAAGGCTCGAGGTCTCAGTTTGCAGTTTTTACCCAGCGGCGAGTCAGGGCTGCCCCTCAAGGCCTGAGGGGCAGAAGAGCGGAGAAGCCTCACTGCCACTGTTACTTACACCAACAAAACTGCACATCATGCGTGCTGTGGGTGCAGATGCACAGAAGCCACAGCAGGGGACTTTTCTCAGCCCCGGTGGCCTTCTCTCATCTCTTCGATACCTCTCCTGTTCTCCATCAGGAGCTGCCCCCAGACATGTCTATGCTGGCTCAACCCCAGTGCCTTTGCACAGGCTGGGCCTCCACTTCCTTGCCATTCTCCTCCTGCCCTGGCACATTCAGCTAAAATACAACGTAGCTCCCACGGTCACCTCTTCCTCTGAATCTATTGTCAATTACTGTCTCTTCGAGACACCGTCAGCTTCTGGTAGTCCCCAAGCTTGACACCTAACTCAGTGTCCCACGATCATCTCTTTTCACATCCATGTTATGCCCCCACTCAGCTGTGAGGGAAGGGGCCGTGTCATTCCAGAACCCTTAGCATTCAGCACAGTTCCTTGGCACATGGCAAATGCCAAAAAAAACTTTTTAGAATGAATAAATGACTGAATGAATGGATACACGAAATGTACCTCCTAGTATCTGCCCTCTCATGGAAACTTTAGACAAGAGATTAGAAGCTAGGTCTGGCTTGAAGAGGTATTCTGTTTCGTTCATGAAACAAAAAAAAACCAAAAAGGCAAAGACAAATTCATTGCTGACATTTAAAAATGGGAAGATTGCCCCCCCCAGCCAGATTTCTGGCTACTGCCTGGGGATTTATGTGCTCGGCCCCTGAAGCCGGCTGCTGTCTCCAGGGCCCCACAGTCCCCACCATTCCCTAGTGTTTTACACTGGTCTCACCTCCTTGTTATGTCCCTGCCTGACCGCTGCGGGCATCTGAGTTTGGGGCTCAGTCTCGGCAAGTCCCATTGGCCAATGAGCAACCACTGCGGCTGGGACACTGGCTGAGCTGTCCCTTTTATCTGCAAGGAGCAGTAACTCGTATCTGAGAACATCTCAACAGACCCTCATCGCCAGGAACGTGCCGGCTACTCCACAGAGCCAGGGAAGGGGGGTCGGCTGATCCGGGAGACGGGAGGCCCAGGCTCCAGCTGTGGGGGAGAACAAATGGGGCTTGTTTCGGTGACAATGGTGCCTTTCAGGAGGGAGGAGGTTGCCTTTGTTAAGGGGGAGTGATGTGTTCAAGGGGTTCTGACCTATTCTGGCAAGTTTCTCCAGCTCTGCAAGAACTTTCCGTGCTCTGGCCAGCTGCAAGGGGTCAAGAAACCACATCTCAAAATCCAGCATTTCAGTCTCATTCCTTCGCCGAGTGGGAGCCTGAAATGGCTCGCCGTGGCCGCCTGACAAAGGAAGAGACTGAAGACGGACCCTTAGATGCAGACGAGGGGACTGTAATTGATTTCCCTTCACATTTCTGTCGGCAGGAGGAAGAACAGGAGGGCTAAGTGGGAATTGTGGTGTTCAAAGTCAGAGAACATTAACCTGAGGATAGCTCCAGGCCTCATTAGCAAGCGAGCCTTCTGATGTTTCCTTCCCACAGACAGAATCTCAGAGAGAGGCGGGTGGAAAGCTGCCCAGGGCTGACCTGGCGCATGCTGGGCAAGCCCCTTGGTGGCAGGCCAGCAGGCAGAGCACCTCGGCTCCTCCCTCCCCATCGCAGGTGGTAAGGAAGATGGCAGACCAAGAATCAGGCAGGGCACCTACACGCTGCTGCCATTTCCCTTGGTTCGCTCAAAACCCCAGGGGGTGACTAGTGCTGTAACTAACACCTGCACTACTGATGAAGACCAACGCCCGACAAGGGTGTGATTTGCCCACGGGTGCTCAGTGCCCACGTGGTGGAGTGAAGATTTGAACCTCGATCTTTAATTCATTAATGCACTCTGTCTCAGTGCGGCTTCCCCCAGAAGCAGAGCCTGATGCACAGATCCAAGTGTGAGTATTTATTTAGACAGGGAAGGAGACGCCAGGAGGAGAGTGGGGAAGCGAGATAGGGGAGGGAAGGCAACCTGTAAAGGGCGTGTTAACAAGCCGGCTACTCCTGCGGGCACAGGGGCCCAGGGAAAGTGGGAGCCCGTGTGGAACATGCATCAGGGCGGTTCCGCCCTCGGGACAGGGCAGCTGGGATATTTACACCCCAACTCCCACAAGCGTTGGTTGGGGGCTACTCCTGGGGGCCTCAGTCCGCTCCCCCTAGTTAGGGCCTGCGACATAGGTGGCAAAGTGGGCCCTGGAGGCCAGACACAGAACCCTCCAGGATAGAAGTCTCCGTGCCAGCAGTCGGAAGAGCAGCCGGTGTGCACGGACGTAGTAGAACAAGCTGGTGTGCGGGCGAGCACGGACAGCCTCTGCTACAGGCTTGCCCAACAAATGGGGGGGGAACCGAGTCCCTTCTGGGGACAGACACTGAGCCAGACACCGGGATGTGTACAGGAACCTGACCTACCAGGTCCTAGTAGCTCTGTGCTTGTAGGGAAGGCGAACAGGTAACATTTCCAAGGAAAAAAAAAAAAAAAAAAAAAGTCAAGCAGGGATAAATTCTAGGAAGAAAATAAGAGAGAATTATTAATGGTCAGTGGAACAGCTATTTTAGAACAGGTGGTCAGGAAAGGCCTCTTTGAGGGGGTAACTTTTGAATTCCTAAACCAAAGGTGCTTTTCTATTCTAGCATTAACCTAACACAGACCCATCCACCAGCAGGGAGATGCCGGATCGCCCTTAAAAGTGGCTCTAGTTTAATAAATTATTGCATTAAAAAGGAACAAACTATGGATACATACAATAACTGGGAAGGATTTTAAAGGCAGGATGCTGAGTGAAAAAAGTCAATCTCAGAAAAGGTACCTACTATGTGATTCCATTTATATAGCATTCTTGAAATGACAAAATGTACAGAGAGGGACAGTTCAGTGGCTGCCAGTGTTAGGGATGGGCGTGGGGAGGTGTGGCTGTAAACAGAGGACAGCCTTAGGGAATTCCTTGGTGGTGATGGCACTAGTCTGTATCTTGACGTCGCAGTGATTATACAAATCTGCATATGCGATGGGATTACATAACTATATACACATGCACACAAATGAGTGTATGAAGGTCTGTACATTATACCAATGTCAAGGCCCTGGTTTTGGTGATGTATTACAGGTACATGAGATTTACCATGGGGGAAGCTGGGCAAAGACAGATGGGATTTCTGTCTTTTTAAAAAAATTGAGATATAGGGCCGGGTGCAGTGGCTTATGCCTGTAATCCTAGCACTCTGGAAGGCTGAGGAGGGTGGATCGTTTGAGCTCAGGAGTTCGAGACCAGCCTGAGCAAGAAGAGTGAGACCCCGTTCTCTACTAAAAAAATAGAAAGAAATTAGCTGGAGAACTGAAAAAATATATAGAAAAGAATTAGCCGGGCATGGTGGCACATGCCTGTAGTCCCAGCTACTCGGGAGGCTGAGGCAGGAGGATCGCTTGAGCCCACGAGTCTGAAGTTGCTGTGAGCTAGGCTGACACCACAGCACTCTAACCTGGGCAACAGAGTAAGACTCTGTCTCAAATAAATAAATAAATAAATAATTGAGATATAAATCACATACCATAAAATTCACCATTTTAAAGTATACAATTCAGTGTTTTTTTACTATATTCACAAGGTTGTGCAACCATCATCATTATGTTTTTCCGGTACATTTTCACCACCGCCAAAAGAAACCACATACCCATTACCCAGTCACTCTCCATCCCCTCCTACCCCAACCCCTGGCAACCATGAATCTACTTTTGTGTCTATGGACTTGCCTATTCTGAACATTTCATACAAATGGAATTATATGATATGCGGCCTTCTGTGTCTGGCTTTTTTTCACTTAGCATGGCATTTTCAAGGTTCATCCGGCATAAATCAATACTGCATCCCTTTTTATGGCTGAATAATACTCCATTGTATGGATAGACCACCTTTTCTTTATCTATTCATCAGTTGATGGACATTTGGGTTGTTTCTACCTCTTGGCTATTATGAATAATGTTGCTGTGAACATTCATGTACAAGTTTTTTTTAATGAACACATGTTTTTAATTCTCTTAGGAATACCTAGGAATGGCATTGCAAAGTCATAGGGTAACTCTACATTTACCTTTTGGAGAAATTGCCAAACTGTTTTCCAGAGTGGCTGTACCATTTTACATTCCCAACAGCAAAGTATGAGGGTTCTAATTTCTCCAAATGCTCACCAATACTTATTTTCACTTTTCCTTTTTTTAAATTATAGTCATCCTCGTGGGTGTGAAGTGCTATCTCATTGTTTTGATTTGCATTTTCCTAAAGATTAATAATGTTGAGTACCTTTTCATGTGCTTGTTAGTCATTTGTATATCTTCCTAGAGAAACGTCTACTCAAAGTCCTTTGGTCATACTTTAATTGGATTGTTCATCTTTTTGTTATTGAGTTTAAGATTTTTTTCTTTATATATTCTGGATACTAGATGCTGATCAGATCTAATATTGGCAGATATTTTACCTCATTTCGTGGGTTGTATTTTTACTTTCTTGATAGTGTCCTTTGAAGAAAAAATGCTTTCAATTTTGATGAAGTCTGATTTATCTAGTTTTTATACTGTTGCTTTTGCTTTGGATGTCATATCTAAGATTCCACCAACAATCGAAAACTTTAAAGATTTATACTTATGTTTTCTTCTAGGAGTTTTAAAGTTTTAGCTCTTACATTCAGGTCTTTGACTCAGTGAGTTTGTTTTGTATAAAGTATAAGATAGAAGTCCACCTTCATTTTTTTTTTAATGTGGAAATGCACTTGTCCCAATGCCACTTTTTGAAAGACTATGCTTTTTCCATTGAATGGTCTTGGCATCCTTGTCAGAATCAATTGACTATAGATGTATTGGTTTATTTCGCAACTCTCAATCCTATTCCATTGATCTATTATATGTTTTATACTTCTGTTAAATTTATTACTAAACATGTTCTTCTTTTGGTGCTGTTGTGAATAGAATTGTTTCTTAATTTCATTTTCCCTTACAATCCTTTTTACTTCCATAAAGTCCGTAGTAATGCCCCCTCTATCATTACTATAATTTGAGTAATTTGAATTTTCTTTTTTTTCTTGGTCACCCTAGCTAATGGTTTGTCAAATTTGTTGATCCTTTCAAAGAAAAAACTTTTGGTTTCAATGATCTCTTCTATTGTTTGTCTATTCCCTGTACTATTTTTACAACTTCCTGCGAGTCTATAATTATTTCTAAATAAAAAGTTTAAAAATGTGTATTATATATATTTATGTAGTGGGGACATAGTGTGAATAGGACAGATAAGACATAATAAACATGTGAACAAAGCTTTTCTTTTCTTTCTTTCTTTCTTTTCTTTCTTTCTTTCTTTTTTTTTTTTTTTTTGAGTTAGAGTCTTGTGCTGTCTTCCAGGCTAGAGTGCAATGCAGTGGCGTTATCATAGCTCACAGCAACCTCCAACTCCGGGGCTCAAGTGATCCTCCTGCCTCAGCCTCCTGAGTAGCTGGGATTACAGAGGTGTGTACCACCACTCCTGGCTAATTTTTCTACTTTTTGTATAGATGGGGTCTTGCTACGTTGCTCAGGCTGGTCTTGAATTCCTGGCCTCAAATGATCCTCCCACCTCAGCCTCCCAAAGTGCTGGCATTACAGGCGTGAGCCACTGCATGTGGCCTTTTTTTTTTTTTTTTTTTAAGATAATTTCTTATAGTGAGATGTGCTCTGAAGAAATGCAAAATGATGCCGTGATAGTGACTGGGATGGGAAGGAACAGGCCTGCTCCAGAGTGTCAGATCAGGAAAAGTCTTGCTTGGACAGTGATATTTGTGCTGAAATACGAATGTGGAGAAGCCACTTGAGAATCTGGAGGAACAGCGTTCTGGAGAGGTGGGCATGAGCTGGGCAGGTCAGAGGAGCAGAAGGCAGGCCTGTGGCTACTGGAGCCTGCGTAGGGGGGCGTCGGGAGCTGGGGGCCTGTTTGCAGAGAGACTCCAGGCCACGGGGAGGCATCTGGGCTTTATCTCTGAGGGCAAGTGGAAGTCGCAGCAGGGGCTTCAGGTTGGGGAGGGGCACAATTTTTAAAAGATAGCTTTGGATAGATACAGAGTGGGAAATGAAGTGGATGGGAAAAGAACAAAAGAAGAAAATAAGAAAGGAGGCTGTTTAATAGTCTAGGTGTGAGAAGACAGCTGATCAAACTTGGGAGGTCCCAGTGGTGACGGAGAGAAGGGGCCAGATTCAGGCTCTGTTTGGGAGGTAGAGGCCACAGGACTTGGTGTGCTGGGAGATGGTGAACAGAACAGTGTCCTGTTCACACGATATCCCTAGTACAGAAAAATGTGCAATGTATATTTTTAAATTTTTTATTTAGAAATAACTCTATACACACAGGAAATCTATAACTTCCTGGGGCAATCGAGGAAGACTCTAAGTGGCGGGCTTGGGCATCTGAGCAGACAGCGATGCCATTTACTAAACAAGAAATTCTAGAGGAGGAAGCAATGTGGGAGTGTGGGCAGGAGGAATCAAAACTTCGGTGTTAGATCTCTGATGGCTAGCGGAGGTCCAAGAGATGTCAAGCAGGAAGCTGACCTTCATGTCAGGAACTCAGAGGAACAAGCAGGGCTGGGTGTATAAATCTGGACTCATCTCAAGGCCATGGGCCAGGCTGCAGCCAGGGAGAGGTAGCGTGGGCACAGAAGGGAGGTGGGTTTGCATGGGGCCTGGGCACTCCCACATCTTCTGCATGACCCGCTCCCCCCAGCCAACTGAAGCACCTTCTCTTTGGAACCCAGACTCCACTTCCAGGTACCTCCGCTGGCAGCTGGGCTCCACCAGCCAGTGCTTCATGGTCTTGAGCAATTATAAAACAGGGAGAGTCATCCCAAGGTTCACGTGAGGGTTAAATGAAGTGGTGCACCAGGCCGTGCTGGCACACGCCAGCGAAATTGGACAGTTCTGAGAGGCAGCACGTTCTAGTCGCCCCAGGCCTGGTACACAGAGTGACCAGCAAGGAGGACCCTGCACCAGGGAAGCAGGGGGGCCAGCCTACCCAAAGCTGGGCCCCAAGATCCAGCAGCCCAGGGGGACAAAGCTGCCTCATGCCCCAACCTCGGGGCCAAAAAATAAAAAAACCCAAACCCACCAAAACCAGGGGCCATCACGTGGCAACGTTCCTCAGCCTCTGCTAAGCAGAGGAAAAGGGACAGTAAACATTAGAATTGGTCCCTATCAAATCCAATGATGCTTTTTATCGCCCCTGGTGTGCTCTGTTCTGTAGAGCAGGCATCCAAAATGCCACTGTTTTTTGAACGAGGGGGACAGCGAAGTGTGGCAAGGGCTGGAGCAAGCATCGGAGCCTACAGACTTCAATCTGGGGGCAGAGCAGGGACATGCAAGGCCAGAGCATCTCAGCAGCTCTTAAGGCCGGATCACACAGCTGCACATCTCGAAGGGGGCTCGGACCCACCCAGTCCAACCTTGGGCACGGCTGTGTCTAGGCTGTCTAGCATCTGGCCTGCCTTTTGTTTAAGGTGACAATCTTGAATTTCTTCGGGGAGAATCCCTCTGTGCCCTGTTGGGGTATCTTGGTGGAACTGGCAACAAGGTGCACCCCTGCCCCAAGCCAGGCGGGTCCATCAGCCTTCCCCTGCTGGGACTGCACATCTCCAGCAGAGTGACACGAGGACAAACGAACAAACACTGCCAAAATATCTCACTAACTGTTTGTTGTATGTACTAAGTGAAGGTAACTTTCTCTTTTTCTCCATCTCTCCTTCTCATTTTCTTCCCTTTCAGACAGTAGCCCACAACCACGAGTCCTGACCCAGCCTAAGGACACATTTCTGATGCTGTGGAAGGTGAACGCGCTACCCAAAGGCCAAATCAGTAAAGTCTCTAAGTAGGACAGCACCATCTTCCCCACAACCTCAAGTCCAACAGGAGGATCTTTCTGGCAGCATCTCATGCTCCCCTGCTCCTCCCCGCTCCCCACAGAAAGAAGACCAAGCTAATACTCAAGCTACCTAGAACCCCAGCATGACATGAGGCCTGTCCCCTTCTGGCCTGGGTGACATTGAGTACACCAGTTACTCAAAAGACTTCAAACAGATTTCTTTTTTTAAAAAAATGAGCTAATGTGAGCCAATCTCACTTTCTGCTGATAATCTAATAATCAACACGATGACCTACACCCATCTCCCATTTTACAGGGGGCAGACATACTGAATCTCAGGGAAGGCAGGTGACTCGCCCAAGGCCACAGAGGCAAGACCAGAATCTGGGTCTTGAGACCTGAGGATTTCAAAGACCCCCTTTCTTATTTCCTCTTCTTTAAAAAGGGAATAATATTACATATTTCTTAGTGTTACTAATACTATTAATAGTAGTAACAGTGAAAACAAAAATAGCTGATGTTTTGGAGCCCATAAGAGGAGCCAGGCATGATCCTTACAGCATTGCATCAAGGTAAGAGCCATTATTATCCTCAGTTTACAGATGGGGAAACCAGAGGTTAGGTGAGTTGCCTGTGGTCACAAAGTTAGAAGTGGTTGGCTTTGAACCCAGATCTTTCTGCTTCTCGAGTCTGTGCATTTAGGTATAAATAAGATCCTATGAACGAAGCATTTAGCACCATGATTAGCACAGCACAAGAACTAAACACGTGGTAGCTGTTTTCATTTTCAGGTCTTTTAAACAAATCAATAATTTGCTTTTTGGAATAGACAATACATGCACATGGTCTATGGCCATACCACCCTGAACAGCCTGATCTTGTCTCATCTCGGAAGCTAAGCAGGGTCGGGCCTGGTTAGTACTTGGATGGGAGACAAAACATGCACATGGAAGGACATGTAAAAGGTGCACAAGAGCACCCAAGGAAAAGTCTTCCTATCAGCCCTGCCCCCTGCCCACCCCGTCCCTGGCCCAGACGTGACTTCTGTTCCCAGTTTCTCAGGTTCCCGGGAGATAATCATGAACGATGCTGAGTACAGCATAGTAAAGATTACATGGCTGGTCATTCTGGCTCAACTTAGCTCGTAGTCTCTTACGTCCAACTTGCAAATGGCAGGAAGAAAAAAATGCCAGTACCTTTTTAAATTTTTTTTTTCTTTTTTTTTGAGACAGAGTCTCACTCTGTTGCCCGGGCTAGAGTGCCGTGGCATCAGCCTAGCTCACAGCAACCTCAAACTCCTGGGCTCAAGCAATCCCCCTGCCTCAGCCTCCCAAGGAGCTGGCGCTACAGGCATGCACCACCATGCCTGGCTAATTTTCTTCTATATATATTTTTAGTTGTCCAGCTAATTTCTTTCTTTCTTTTTTTTTTTTTTGTAGAGACGGGGTCTTGCTCTTGCTCAGGCTGGTCTCGAACTCCTGAGCTCAAACGATCCACCCATCTCAGCCTCCCAGAGTGCTAGGATTACAGGCGTGAGACACTGCGCCTGGCTGCCTTTTTAAAATTTTTTTAAAACTCTGTTTTAAAGGATATTTAAAGGAAAGAAACATTCGATGTTTGTTGGGTGTGCACCGCCCCCCCACCCGGCCTAGGGGAACAGGACCCTGAGCGGGTGTGGGCACAGGCCCTGGCCAGGCTGCAGGATGTGAACTTGGCTCCACTACCTTCCGGCTGTGTGACCTTGGCCAAGTCAATGCTCTTCTCCAAGCCTTAGTTTCTTCATCTGCAAAATGAGGGCATTGACCTCAATGACCCCTGAGGTCCTGTGTTTGGCAGTGACTGCAAGGTGGATCAAAGTGGGGTGAATGGGCTCCTGCAAGAAAACCCCACAGAGCGGGGAGCTAGGACAGGGCTCGGGGAGACACAGTTTGGAGGCCCCCACCAGGACCAGCCCTGAAGCTGCTCCCCTGCTTTGCCCAAATAAACGGCTGTAGGAGATTACGTTTTTCTTCCTCTCCCTGCACACACGCTTATCACACACTTAGCAAGGGCAGAGAGAATGCATAGAAAAAAGCAGCAAAGAACCAACCCAGTGTCCCCCTCCACTTACAGATAAGTTCCTGTTGACAAGGTAGCCCAGGTGCCCGGGTGTGTCTGTGTTCCGGATATCCACGTCATGGGGAGACACATAAAGCTTTGTGTCATTTAGGTCAAAGAACTCGACTTCTGTGAGACCCACCCACAGTGGGTTGCCCCAGTTGGACAGGATTTCCATGGTCACGTAGACAGCATCTTTGATCTCTTCCGCTCTCGTTCTCCGTTTGTCCTTAAAGAAGAGAAAAATAACAGCAAAGGATTAAAACGCGACAGGCTTAAATCCAGCTCTACCACTGCTGCTGGCCTTTGGCAAGTCCTTTAACCTTCAGAGTCTCAGTTTCTTCATCTGTACCATGGGGATAAGAATAGTACCCACTATGTGTGGTGATTATAAAGATTAAATGAACTCACATTGTAAAGCATTTAAAATATAGCTGCTGTGTAACCTGGCACTTAGTAAGTATTCTGTTTGAGAGTTTGCAAATAAATAAAAGTGTTTAAAAAACATCAGATTTTGCTGGGTGTGGTGACTCACGCCTGTAATCTCAGCACTTTGGAAGGCCGAAGCGGGAGGATTTCTTAAGGCCAGGAGTTCAAGACCAGCCCAGGCAACATAGCCAGACCTCATCTCTACAAAGAAATTTAAAAATTAGCCAAGTGTGGTGGCATGCACCTGTAGTCCCAGCTACTCGGGAGGCTGAGGCAGGAAGATCGCTTGAGCCCAGGAGTTTGAGGCTGCAGTGAGCTGTGATAATGCCACTGCAATCTAGACTGAGCAACAAAGTAAGACTCTGTTTCAAAAAGAAAAAAAAAAAAAAAAAAGAAAAAGAAAAGAAAAGCAAAAGCATCAGATTCTACCTGAACATGCGCATCTCTCCATCACTACCCAGGTGTCTGACATGTCACGACATCTGCTGACTTGGGTAAGTGATATGGGCTGAATTGTGTCCCTTCCAAATTCATCTGATGAAGCTCTAACCCCCAGTACCGCAGAATGTGACTGTATTTGGGGATAGGGCTTGTAAAGAGGTGATTAAATGAAAAGTAGGCTGTTAGGGTGGACCTTAATCCAATCTGATTGGTGTCCTTATAAGAAGAGGAAATCTGGACCACAGGGACACCCTAGGGACGGGTGCACACAGAAAAAAGACCATGTGATGACACAGCAACAAGGCAGCCATCTCTAAGGAGAAAGGCCTCAGAAGAAACCAAACCTGCCAACACCTTGACCTTGGACTTCCAGCCTCCAGAATTGTGAGAAAATAAATCTCTGTTGTTTAAGCTACCCAGTTTGTGGCATTTTGGTACGGCAGCCCAAGCAGACTAATACAGTAGGTAACGAGGCCCCATTGCCTTGGACAAGTCACTTTACGTCCCTGAGCCTGGTCAGGGAAGATGAGATGACACCATCTCTGTGATAATTCTGCCAAGGACATTAAGCAAGACACCAACACCCAAGAAGGTCCTATCATGAGCCCTGGCCCTGTGTGTACTCTGCAAGTGTCCATTTCTTTCTGTTTCTCTCCTTCATTGATTTTAATGCCGGCTCCTTCCAGGGTAGGCTGTCTGCTCTGAGCGTCTGCGTGAATGCCATCAGTAAACGGCCACCCTTCGCAATGGCTTCCCGAGGCCCTCGGGGCCGATTGCAGCACTGGTCGCCACGGATCAGTCACTCGTAAAATGGTGCATTCCCTCCCCGCACATGCCCTCTGTTAATTAGCGCCGCTAATCTGCAATGGTTCTGTGAGCAGGGAGCCGAGCAAATGAACAGCAACTGTTCCCCACTTATTTTTTTAATTAATAGCCAGCGAGACGTGCTATCGCTCTCAGCGTGTGTTTGGACGAGGCTTGATGGCCACGTGGTGGGAACGGGGATGGGGAGGAGGGAGGGAGGTCAGCTCCCAGCTCCCAGCAGAAACACACGGCCTGTTTTGATTAGCGCAGGCCTCGAAACCCATGGCTCCCTCCTTCTCTCCTCCCCCTCCTGGGGTCCTGGCCAAGCCCTGCGCTGCCCTGGGCTTGGGTCCCAGGCTTGCAGGATGGTGATAAAGCTAAACTGGCCTGGCCGACGCGGAGGGGACTGGGAGGTTTATGAGCTTTGTGCTTGTGAGGAGCAGTCCAGGGCCAGGTGAGCCGTGGGCCCGGGGGCGTGAAGAAGTGGCAGTGCTCACGGTGTTTGTTGGCGGGAGGGAGGAGGACCAGATGGGAGGCAGGCTGCCTCATGGAGGGGCTGCTGGATCTCCTGCCCGGTGCAATCTGAAATGTGTGAATTCCTGAGCTGAGTTTGTACATGAAGGAGCTGAAGGACCTATTAACTAAGGAAGTGTCACAACTTGTCAATGCCCTAACTCGATGGCGACTCCTGCTTTCGGTATTGCCTGGTTTAGGATCCCCGTCGTCGGTGTGAGGGGGGCACTGGCTGGGAAGTTCCTGGTCCCTGGCATTCACTGCCCCCTCTCTCACCAGGACAGCTGATTTTCCTTTGGGGAAGTCACCTCTTCTCTTTTCTCAGCCATGGAGTCGAAGGGGACTGACACTTTCCCACTCCAAGGAGGGGCCAGACTGGTCTAAGGAATCAATGCATCCTGTCCCCTGGGCCACCAAGAGGGAGCAGCTCAGCGATGGGCATGCACCCCAGCATGGGTCAGCGCGAGCACGCCAACCTCAGATTTACAGGGGGACAAACGCTCTTCTCTCTTGACAGTGGAGTCTGAGGGTGGGAGCTACCCTGCAATTTAGGGACCACGAGGAGAGAGCAGAGCTGGGACCGAGCTGCAGGGGGCAGCTGACACTGTGGAGACAGAGTGGAAAGACACGGTGTGAGCTGCTGGATCAAACCCCACCTGGCCCCACCTGTGCAATTTTCAATGACAAGTGTCTGTAATTTTTCTTCTCTTTGTTGCATAAGTCAATTTGCCTGGATTTTCTGTCTTCTGTAATATTAATATAAAGAGACTTAATTCAAGCTCTTTTTAATGTGGCTGAAGTCTCACCACACTTAGAACATTCACAGCTAAGAAAGCAATTATTCCACGTAGAGGGGGGCAAAGCTTTGATTTCTCCAGATGGCAAACCTTCAACTGATATTTACTTGTTCCTCTCTGCCACGTGCCAGGCGTTGAGTCGCACGTCCTCACAGCCCTTCCCTGTTTCCCCTTCACCGTGGCCCAGCAGGTGTGGATTATTGAGCCTATTTGACAGCCAGGACCAGAGAGCTTAAGAGGCTTGTCTGAGGTCACAGGACCTCTAAATGATGGTGCCAGATTCAAAGCTGGGACTCTAGTCCAGGCCTGCCCAGAGCCCTGTCTGCCATCATATGCGTTTTACATGTGGCTTTGGGAG
Organism: Eulemur rufifrons; assembly: GCF_041146395.1. Taxonomy (NCBI): domain Eukaryota; kingdom Metazoa; phylum Chordata; class Mammalia; order Primates; family Lemuridae; genus Eulemur; species Eulemur rufifrons. Next base: position 18,211,248 of record NC_090996.1, read on the forward strand.
GACGTGACATTAAGTCCTCATTGGCCAACAGTAAGACTGGTGACCACCATCCCAAATAGTTATAAGACTCCTTACTACGAAAACCATGGCTACCAACCGGAAAACCTCTACGCCCCCCAGCCCCCCGTGGCTCCCAGTATCTACCCAGCGTATCCGGCTCAGTACTACCCGGCCCAGGTTCCCCAGTACGCTCCGAGGGTTCTAACCAACGATCCGACTCCCGCCCTCCACACGCAGCCCAAATCCCGGTCGGGAGCCGTGTGCACCTCAAGTAGGACCCTCTTTGTGTTTGTTTCCTACCAGGTTTGAGTAAAGACAGGGGCAAGAAGGATGTGCCGGAACACACTCATTTTGACACGAAAGAAAAAAGAATCGTCACTAATCCTACCATCCTGACCCCACAGTTTCCTTTCGTATTAACGGTTTAGGTTGCAGTCCTGCGAACACGCTCACACGGACACATCTTTGTATGGTCGCAATCATTCTGGACTCGATGAAGATTAACATCACCTTTTACAGTTAAGTTTATATCCTTAACATTTTCTACCTGCATAATCTTCATAATGAGAGCTTCCATCTTTTTATACTACTGCATGGTGCTGATATATCACACTTTGCTGATTAACTCCATTGTTAGGAGACATTTAGGTGTTTTAAAAAAATTTTTCCCTACTTGCAATAATTCTGCAACAGACATCTTTGTGCCTACAGTTTTTTTGTTCCTTAGGATAAGGTAGTGGGATTGTTGGGCTGCAAGCTAAGTCTTTCTAAGGCTCTTCCTAAGTGCAACCACTCTGCTTTCCAAGAGGGTTTCACCTGCTTGTGTAGCTGCCTGCAGTGTACGCTGCCACGGCTCTAGGGTAACCTTGCCAGCACTGGAGGTTATCATCAAAAATAATTTACTATCTCAGATAGCGAATGGGACGTGGAAGTTGCTCTAATTTGCATCTCTTGATTGCCAGCAGTATGGGACATTTTCCTATGGGCTTACATGCTATTTATATTTCCTCTTGTGCAGACAGGCTTCTCTCTGTTGAAACTCCTGACCCACATCTTCCTCTCCCTCTACTCTCCACCACGTATGTGTCTGTGTGCTGGGGAGGTGGGGAGATGGAGGCACACGGGCACAGAGATGCTAAGTTGACAGTGGTCACAGCAATCCCCACCGAACAGAAATGATTGTCCCTAGGGGACCTTCCTGACTGCATTTGGACATCCCGGTAAGTCGAGGCCCTCACCTCTGGGTCTGGTAATTGTTCCTCAGTTGGTGAAACAACCCCGCCGAGGTGGGCAGAGTCACTTTCGATGGCCTGGAGGACTTTCAGAAGCTTCTGCTGTTGCCTGAAATGGGATTTTGTTTCAACAAAGAGGTAGTAACAAATGATGCACAAAACAGAACATTCTAGTCAAAGGCACCACACTGACTTTTCACCCTCCAGGAGAAGGAACAGTGTGAGAAGAAAGTTTGCACCCTGTGTACTGCTCGAAACCACAGGCAGGCAGGCCATCTTTCTCCGTTTATAAACAGCTGCACACTTAGTGATGGAATCAGAGCCCAGCGGGAGAAATAGTGCCTGGGGCAAGACAGCCCACTGACCACCTCCCTAAGCTAAGAACTTGTTCAGAGTCAAGAGCAGGGGTCCACCCAGCTGAGGCCTGCAGGTGAAATGCAGCCCAAGGCCTGTTTTTGTATGGCCTGTGAGCTAAGGATGGTGGTTACATTTTTAAAGGGTTGTTAAAACAAACAACAACTCAAGAAACAAACAACATCCTCCCCCCACCCCGCCATTTTACTATTTTACAGAAATAGTTTGCACACCCCGGGTTTGGAGATCTGCTCTGCTCCTCTTGTTTCTGGGGACATTCCAAACCCAGCAGAGTTGCAAATTTGCAAATGCTCCCACATACTCAGTTTAAGGCTGAGTGCCCCAAGACCCTGAAGCACAAAGGATCTTGATGACGAAGAAAGCAGCATTTGGCACAGTGTGTGCTCCTGTAAATAAAACTGCATCAGATGGAAAATAGCCTCCTGGTCCAGCCCTTTCACAGGCAGGAGAACCTGCAAGTTCTTACTCATGGCCACAAGGGTACACAGCCATGGCTTCCATCTAGGGTGTGCAGACTGTTGGAGCACTGCCTTCAGCCTATTCAGTTTGCCTACAGGTTAAAAGAAGGGGCTCCCTCTGGGTGGACCTAGACCTGGAGGGCACTCAGCTTGCTGGCAACTTCCTTCTTTGTGCAGAGGAAAAGCCCCCACTCTCCTTCTGGGCCGACACAGCTCCAAGTCGGGGCCTTAGCTTAGTGACAGCGTGCAGGCTGGATTTCGGCCCCCTCTAGCTCCTTAGCCAGGCACTTTGTGCAGTCCACAACGCACACAGCTGGGCACGGTGGCCCTGGGCTGGAAGTGTGTCTGTGTGCCAAGGAATGCTAGAAACTACAAGCTCAACCTGGCACATCTTTCCAAAGATCAATTTTGCCTGAAGACCAGAGGGAAGCCTTTATTTTGATAATAAAACTTGACAGTTCCAATAACTGATGCTACACGGTAATGGAACAGAATGCTGAGTTTGAACAAACTTTTAATAGAGAAAAGAAGCTTCAGAAGGATGCTGCTTTGGGCTACCTTTGCCTCCCAAGCCAGCTGAGGAACAAGTTCACCACCCTGTGCTGCATGGGGTTCTCCAATGGAAACCTGTGGGAGGTTGCAGTTTTATATAGGTTGGGAGTGAACTTAACAAGCCAAGGGCCATTTGCCGGAAGGAAATCAAGTCAATTTAATGCTTTAGGGCTGGAGAGGCAGGGAGGGTACAGTCTAAAGGAGCAGTTCAGAAGGGTCTGGAATAACACAGGAAAGGCCGCACTGCTATGGGGCTTTTGGTTTGGACTCAGCCTTGGTAAGTACCTGCTTCCCAAAAGGCCGATTCTGTCAATGGCTTGGTCGATGGCTTTGTCTCCCCCTGCTGCCCTGGACGGCTCCTGAGGGGTGGTCGCCGCGGCAATGGGAAGCAGCTGAGGATGGAAAAGCTTATTAAACAGCTGTCGAGGCAACGCTCCTGGCCCAGGGCACAGCAGGGCCACGGTCAAGGGCACATACTTCTCAGACTGTTTCCCTTTGTGGGAAACAGGAACAGGAATGTGAGGGTGACCGCGTCTGCCTGCGGCCGACTAGATCTAGAACCCATCACCCAAGCTCAGTTTCTCACGATCTGGGAGGTCCTAGGAAACAATCTGCTTCAATGAGACACTGAGAAATGTCTCTCATCAAAACCTTCCTTTCACCATCTCAATTGAGCCCCAGTTCTGTTTGCTACAAAGTAACCAGACTCCAGGGAGAATTCCAATAACATCGTTAGATCTTTTCATTTTTTTAATCGTCTGAGCCTTTTCCCCTTCTTTTCTCATTTATCATCTAAACTAGAAATGTGCCCTGCTGCTTATCTGCAGAAGATTTGAGTTGTTGGAAGCTCTGCGGGTCAGGAATCAGGTCACCCAGAGATCCTGGACCACGGCTCCTGAGTCTAAAGGAGTAGTTTTAAAGGGTCTGGAATAATGTAGGGAAAAAAAGAAAAACCTTCGTGCAGAAGAATCCTATGTCTGCACTGGCAGCCGAAGATAACCAGGAACTGGTAGGACAAGCGGGAACGATGTGAAAAGAAAACCTCTCTGGTGCTCTAGGGTGCTGTCTGCCCAGCCCCCTATCCCACTGGGGCACTGTGTCCCCTCCCTACTCCCCTCGTCCCCACCACACAAAGGGCTGCTTCTTCCTCCCTGACAGGCTGGGCTCATTCCCACGACAAAGCTTTTTCCTGTTCCTTCCACCCGGAATGCTGTTCCCTTTTGTTGGCACCTTCCAAACAGGCAGGGCTCAGCACACATGGGACGCACCTTCTGAGGGGCCTCCTGGACCACCCATCAGAGGCAGCCACCATCCCACACCTTGTCACTCTCTCACCCCTTAGCAGCTTTGACTGTCATCTCTCTCTGAAGTCACCCTGTTTATTGGTGGCTTTATTTGCGGTTGCCTGCAAGCTCCATGTGGCCAAGGGCTCATCTGTCTTAGCCATCTCTGTATTCTGAGCACACAGCATAGGCCCGTGAACAATCTAGCAGAGACATTCCTGCATGTTTTGCTAATTCACAGCCTTATTTGCCAGGGCCATCTTTGCTGAGATACACCTAATTGACCTAGATAGATACAGATATAATTTATTTATTCAAGGTACTAAGATCTGTTTTTGCCTTGTCTTGTCAGGAAATAGAAACATAACAAGGAATTTGAGTCAGCAGGCCTGGGTGAGTTCTGGCTTCAACTCATGAGCTAGGGCAGGCCACCCCAGCCCTAATGTCCCCATCTGTGAAATGGGCAGAAGGACAATGACGCTGGTGGTCAGGGCCCACAGTGAGGACCTGCTGGAAGGCCATCAGGGGCTGAGTGCATGTGTGGGGCTTTGACATCTGTTTCAGCCATGCACCGACCTCAAGGGTCTCTTCCTTCTCCTTCAGCAGTCTGGTCCACGGTTTTACTGGTAGTCCCTCTGCATCCTGGAAAGACATAATCATGTGATGTGAGGTCAGAACAAAGCCATCCACTGTGTACTTCTCACGGACAGATGAGGGCATAGAGGGGGCAGGGACAGTCTCAAGATCTCATAGATATAAACTTTAGGGGCAAGGACAGAGCTCCAGGAAAACAGACAATAGGTGCTGTTCGATGAATGTCCAAAAGAGCAGCCCTGAGATGAAGCCTGGCGAACAGGTGGCACTGCGGATGAGACCCCGGGCTCGCAGGCAGGTAGACCTTGGCCACTTCCAAGGACGTGACTCAAGCAAGCCACCTTGCTTCTTTGGGTGCCACATCTACAAAGCAAAGCAATAAATCCAGCCCTGCCCATTTCAGGGTTACTGTGAGCATCGCGGGGGACAAGCTAAGTAAAAGGATTTCAACAGGGGAGTCAGACACCACGCTTCTGAGAAAGCAGGTGCACGTTGGCATGTGTCCATGGCCTCCAGGTCCCTGAAGGACCCTGCCCCGCCTCACCGTTTCTCCTCCCGGTGGTTGTCAAAGCCAAAGGCAGCAGGCACAAGCTCAAACACCTGTATGCCCAGGGAAGTTTCAGGAACAAGTGAAACAGGCCAGGGGTAGACAACAGAGAGCAGCGAGGACTGTGGGAGCTGAAGGGCTCATGCTCTCCAGGGAGGCCAAGCTTGTTGTTTACTCCATTCCCTCACTGACCCACCAGTTTGCAACCCTGGTCTAAGGTCTCCAGGGTTTGCAGGGAAATCAGCAAAGACTGGAGGCAGATTAGCACCCACCTGAGGCTTTTTGAAATAAACAAAAAGCTGAAAGAAGGTGGAATAAATGGGAACACTGGCAGGTCAGTGACCGACTGTGGACAGTGGAAACACAGATGCGTCAGGTCAGCAATGCCCACTGCCCCTCTTTATTCTTCCCACGCGTTCTTTTCAGCTGCTGCTCAGACACTGCCTGGGCCCTGAGCAGCCCAGCGCCCTCCTGGCTTCCTTCTCCTTGTCCCCTTGCCCAGACGCACCTGCAGCTCGGCCTTCCTGCTCAGGATCGCCCTCTGCAGGGCTGCGTTCTCCACCTGAATGGCTCGGAGCACGGCAGAGGCGTCTTCCTTTCGGTCCTCAGCCTCATGAACGGTTTTGCGGGTTGCAGACAGGGGTCTCTCTCGCCGGCTTGCAGGTCCTGGGGGCAGAAATCAGGGAGATGCTCCTTTAGATTACGTGCTCAGAGTGCAGCTCAAAATCTATTAGAGCAAACTGAGGAACATTCTATTAAAAAACTGGCCTGTACTCTCCAAAAATGTCAAGGTCGTGAAAGGCAAAAAAAGGCCTGGAGAACTGATTAAAAGCGACTAGGCAGGCATGGCAACCGGATGCAGTGGTGGCCCTGGGACTGGGTCCTGAGTGGGGGAAAACTGCTATAAAGATTATTGTGGCACGTGGGGAAATTTAAATATAGTCTGTGGCTTAGAGAACAGTATTAATGCTAAATATTCTGAATTTCTTAAGTGTAGCATGGTAATGTAAAATGAATGCCCTTGTTTTTAGGAGCTACATACTGCAGTGTTCAGAGGTACAAAGGAATGATGTCTGCAACTTAATCTCAAATAGTTAAAAAAATATTTTTATATATGCACACAGACACATAAATGCCCTCTATCTATCTATACTATTTATGTAGTTTATAGAGGGCATACACATGTATGTACATAAATATAATTTCTTTATATATAAATATATAATTTGTATCTAACTATACATATATATAGTGGAAAGGGAGAAAATATAAAGCAAAAAGCAATTGGGGCAAAATGTTAACAACTGGTGAATCTGAGCATCCGGGTGAAGGGCAGAACTGACATTGGTACTATCCTGGCAACTTTTCTTAAAGTTTAAAATTGTATCAAAATACAAAGTTACAAAAAAATTAACCCTCTAACAAAATATCTGTAAGGAATATTGGAAATATCTGTAACGAATAATAATAACAAGGTTATGGAGAGAGATGGGTATTTCACAATATTTTGTGCTTCGTTCTGTTTTGTTTTTGCATGGGTAACAAGTATTGCCAAGTAATTACAGTCCAATTTAAGAGAAAAAGGATCACAAAATTGCAGTTGATTCTGAAGGTTCCCATGAATGGAAAATTGGTTTTATAAAATATAAAGTGCTATGCAAAAAGGACCAAGACTGGTTAAATAAAATAAAGTATGGTGCTCCCACTCAATAGAGTGGCATGTAGCTGTAAAAAGAAAAGAATACTAAAAGAACTACAGATAAAATTATATGAAGACTTGGATCTACTTTATAACAATCTGAGGAATGTGTAGGGATACAGACAAAATGAAATTCGTCACACATTGATTATTGCCAGGGCTAGGTAATGGGACACATGGGGTCATTGTCACATCTCAATTATTATGTTTGGATTTTTCCCATGTTAAGAAAAGTTCCATTAAAATATAGACTGTTCAAAATATTTCTGTTGGGATGCTTAAAGAGGCTTGACCTACTAAATCTCATCTCTTGGGCAAATATTTATCTGTCCGAGGCCCTGTTCTTGGCACTGGGGACACAGCAGTGACCAGAAAGACCAAGCCCACTGCCCTCATGGTGAGAGACAGTAAGTAGAGAAAATATAAAATTAAAAAAAGAGTGTTAGATGGTGGAAAACAACATGGAAAACCATGAAAAGCAGATGAGTGCAGGGCAGCAGGGTGGGACCCGCGGGGATCAAGGAAGTGCACTCCAGGCACCAGAGCTAAGGTGGGAGGTGTGTGGTGTGTTCTGGAAGAGCCAGGTGCCCGTGGGGCAGGAGCGGAACATTCTGGGGGTGTAGGTTGAGAGGAGGCCTGAGAGGGGTAGGGTGGGCAGGTCACCATGAGGCCCTTACTCTGAGTGAAACGGGGAGCCACTGAAGGATTGAGAGCAGGGGAGGACTGGGTCTGACTTAGTGCTGAGCGGAGGAGGCTCAAGGGAGGTGAGGGTGAGAGCACTGAGCCCAGCGAGGGGCTGCCGCAGCTGTCCAGGTGACAGAAGGCGGCAGCGGAGGAGGGGATGCAGAGTGTGGTCAGACTCTGGATAACCACGACGACAGAGCCAGCAGGATTTCCTGACAGTCCAGTGTGGGTGGGAGAGGCAGAGAGGAATTAAGGACGGCTCCAAGGGTTTGGTCCGAGGAAGTGGGAGATGGAGTTGCTTTCAACTGAGCTGGGGAAGGGTGTGGGAGGAGGGAGCTTGGAAGGGAGGAGCAGGGTCTCAGTGTGGGGCAAGTCGGGTTCACATGTGAGTTTGGCATCAGAGCTGAGCTCTTGAGTTGGCCTGTGCATGCAAGAGTGTGGAGTTTGAGTGGGCAGCCTGGGCTGGAGATGATGTGAATTTCACATAGGCGACTGGACTGGGTCATTTAACAGTAATATCAAAGAGTGGTGTTCGTGTTGGCCTCTAACAAACTAACTGGGACTTTGCAGGTATGACCTCTGGAGGGTTCTATATATACATGTGACCTTGTGCAAGGCCTGCTGAAAAACAGCATCCTTCCATCCCCATGACCTTAGCTGTTGATTATTAAAGATCCCTGCGGGGCACTTGACTTTCCTGCTCTGCTCCTACTAGAATGTTGCATCTGAATGTTCAAATAGCGACATCAAGAATGGCATTGGCAGGAGAGGGCAGGGGACACACAGAAGCTCTACTGGGCTGGCTTCCAGGATAGCCAGGCACGGGGCTGCTGGACGGTGGGTTTTTATGGGAACGCTAAGCTAAAATGCCAGGCACCCAGGAAAAGGGCTGAGAATGCAAATAGCCCAGGGACCAGAGCAGGCACCCTGAGTGACACTGAATGCCAGGGGCCAAGTGGCACTGAATAAGGAGACACCTCCCAGCTCTAGCCAATTCTTACTATACAGGACCGTGTTCCTAGTGTTGCCAAATGCTTTTCTTTTTTTTTTTTTTCCCCAAGGAAAGCTAGAATCTGAAATTTGTGTGAAATTCCGTTAATTTTATTTGTTCATGACTTATTCCAGTTTTTAAGAACTGCTGTGAGGGCCAACAGAACCTTGGGGCTGCTCTAATACAGGCCACGCCGTGGCCAAGCTGCTCCCCCAGAAGGTCAAGGGCACCCAAAGGAACCTTCGTGGTACCTATGCATGGCTGGCCTTGGGCGATAAACATCAAGTGGGTCACTTCCTGACTTTGATGTACTGTCCCTTGTCATCATCCCCAGTGCTGCTCCAGGGGACAGAAAAGTAAGGAGCTGCTGGAAATGTGGCCCCAGGATTCTGCTCACCCCCTCGAGGCTGCTGTGCCTTTCCTCATTTGCCTTTCTCGTCAGTTCCTTGGCCTGCTCTGCAAGTGGAGGGATGAGAAGGTCAAACAAACACGGGCAGAGAATATGAGGCTTAGAAGGAGTTCTGCCCAGCAAGCTGTGGTGGGATTCTCATTGTGATGGAAACGTGGGTGGGTAAAAGGGTGGGGAGGACCATAGGGATCTTCCTCACTCCTGGCAAAAAGGATCAGGTTCCTGAAGTAGCTGCGAGGACAGGAGAAGAAGTGCCGGAAGCTAAAGGATGTGGTCTTGAGCTACATCCTGGAGCTGGAGTCGAAACTCCCTAAAGCACAGACACATCCTGGCCCCCGATGCAGAAATGCATTCTGGGCAAGGCCAAAGGCACTGCCTTACGTAGTCCTGTGACCTGCACAGCACTGGGCGAGCTGCTGCTCTGGGTGCAGAGGTGGATGGAACAGGCACAACCCTGCCCTCACAGACCTCACAGTCGCACAGCACAGCCAGACAAAGACAGGCATGTGCACAGGGTAGAAACATGACGGGAGGGGATGCCGCTGTCACTGGAAAGGCACAGTCAAGGAAGAGGACCTCTGAGCGGAGGCCCAAAGGCAGTGAGCCCTATGAATACCCATATGTGGCGGCTGTCCCAGGCTAAGGGAATAGCAGGTGCCAAGGCCCCGAAGTGGGCAGAGCTCGGCACGCCGAAGAATGGCAAGGCGGGGGGAGAGGTTGGGAGCTCTGTTCTCGTGGGGTTGAGGCCACGAAGCCCTACGGGCCTCAGCTACTTCATGAGGTCACACCCGTCTTATTTACCATCATATCCCTGGCACCTGGCATTATAACTTTTGTCAAATGAATGGAGGAAAAATGACTTCAATCCCAAACCTTGTAAATCTCAGTATTTGTGACTCTCATGAAAGCATATGGTTTTCTCCATCATCTGCACTAAATCACAGCTGAAAAACTCAAACCCCCTTCAGACCCTATAGACAATTCTATAAATAAAGGACAAACACGCAAGCACCCCGACATTTGGGTTGCAAATGCCAGTGTTGGTGGAGGGCTCGGGCAGCACCAGGACAAGCAGAACCTGAAATTCACGAGCTCCTTTCCATTTCCCGCACAAAGCACTTACAAAATCTGTCTGAAAAGAGCCGTGTGTTGACCCTTATTTTTTTACTGCCAACACATGGGCAAGAGGCTCTTCCTCCTGGGCCTCACTGGTCTGAGGCTGGGGTACAACAGTGCACCCCCCAATATACTAGGAAGCCTGTTATCCATGGCCTGGGAGCAGTGAGGCGCTCTGTCCTCGGCCGCTGCAGCCCTGTGCTCGCTGCTGCTTCTTGGAAAAGTATATTCATGAAGGCATTTTCTTCCAGGAGGGACCAGCTTTATCTGCACAAACCCTTTTGCCCTGAGCGTCTTTCATTAGTGAGGGAATGCTCTTCTAGCAATGTGATCACCGGGCGCTTTGAGTCATATTATGCTAAGAAGATGCTTTTAAAAATTCAATCACCCTTTCTCCAAGTGAAGGTCAGCTCTGCAGCTCCACTACCAGAGCTTTCCCCGCCGTGGCTTCCCAGCACCGTCCGCACACGGTGCCCAAGTCCTTCCAGATCACATCCCTGCGGCGCATTCCCTCACGCCGGGTGAGGTGACCACCTTTTAACTCTTTTTGATGCTCCCATTGCTCACTTGGGCGAATGCTGGCCTGAACCAGCAGGAGGTGGATTTATTCTCATCACAGACCTAGAGAACGGTGGATTTATTCACACAGTAAATCTGTGCCACCAGCAAAAGCCAAATTGCACATTTTAATTTATCCCAAACTGCTCTTTTCTGGTTGAGAACCATCCCTCTTCTGAGAACTTCACTTTCTTTTTGTTTCACCAGAGCTTGGCTTTCTCTTCTGGTACAGAGAAACAAAAAGCGTATCAATTCGGGAGATTTACCACGACTGCAACACATGTCACAAAGAAGATGTGAGGCCATGAGGCTGCTGGTTGGCTCACCAGCCGCTGACTTGCTCCCACCCACCAGCTGTGACTCGAAAAGCTCAAATTCGGAGTCTCTGCAAAATTACCCCTTACTACATGCAAGGGGCCTTGGAGGTCACCTGGGAATCCACTGAAGTGGCAAATATTAAATCTGAGAACAACAAGGGTCTATTACAGCAATCAGAAACCAGCAGCCCACAGACATAACCTGCCCACAGATATGTGTTGTGTAACTTTCACTTTTTTAGAAAAATTGGAAAGGGATGCCAAGCTTTACAAAAAAGAGGAAATCCACCTGAAAATTGGGATTCCTGGCATCTTTTGAAAAGTACACCATCTGGCAACCCTGGACCAGCATTCGTAGTAACCATTGGCTGGAGCTGGGTGGTGGCACCCCCTTCAGATGGGGGCAGAAGTGCTCCAGTGTTCCCAGTGCACCCCATTCCCTGCTGTCCTATGCCCGGTAGGCCTGGAAACTGTACGCCATGTTGTATGGCAAAAGGTCCAGGGAAGATTTAGCCCTGTTTTCTCTTGAGAGGTCCACCCTCATCTCAAAAATCCAAGGGGGAGGTGGAGAAGTGGGAGGGCAGGGGGGGTGCACCCTGGAACAACGATCTACACCCGAGCACTCCGAAGCCTCCATGCATTTCAAGTTGCCTCAGCACCATGAGGCCACCTGCTTCCCATGGCACAGGAGATTGCAACAAATGGCCACAATCCCTCCCACCCCTGTATGGGGACCACTTTGCAATGTGATTTTTGCAGCATTTCCCATCAGGAGGTGAAGTCTATTTCTCTAGTGGGGCTTGGCCTGGTGAGGCTCTTGGCTAACAGGAGGTTAGCGATCATGAACAAGCAGTCTTAAAAAAGCACGCACACGCCGGGGCTTGTTCTCTCTTGCTGCCCCGAGACCACCAGTGCTGGATAATAAGACCATGCACAGCCAGGATGAGCTGTCCCAGTCAAGGTCCTCAGGACAAATTAACCTGCCAGACATGCGAGTGAGGCTGTCCTAGAGTCCTAGACCATCTGGCCCCGCCACCTGCTAGCTCACTACAGGACTGCCCAGTCCACCTACGGACTCGATAATAAGAGGGTTGCTGTTTTAAGCCACATTTTAGGGTGGATTGTTAGGCGCTAATCACCAGCTGACATCCCTGGCTTGTCAACGCCTGTGTTCTTCTCACCTCTAAAGCTTATTTTGGGGCCTCTCCGTGGCAGGAGCTGTCTGTGACCCTAACACTCATGCTTCTGTGGCCGTCTCTCCTCGAGCCCAGGAATGCATGTGATTTCCAAGGAAGGCCATCAAGGGCCCCAGACTAAATGACTTCTACTCTTTCCTCTCAGATGTTACAGTCTGTCACTCCACACCCTGCTTCTGAAGAATCTGTAGCAAAATGTTCTGTGTGTTTGATTTTTATAGGAAATGAACAGCAGCTTTTGGTCGTTCTGGAACCATGATCTTCACAGCACCCATGGTTTCCTTTGGGGAACCACCGTGCCTCACTCTGCTTAGTCTGTTGGGTGGATATAACCCCACCCCTGACCCAGCCTGGCCCATGAGGGAACTACCTCTCCCTGACCTTGGAGAATGGAGACTGACTGGCTCAGGAAACAGCTGGTTCTTGGACTCACACGGGAACTAGAAAAGGAATGCTCTCTTTTGCCTGGGGTTCCAAAGCAGATAGAAGGGGGCCTGGAGCCACTGGGGGCCATCTCTGGGCCACAAAGGCAATGCCTGCCTGACAGTGACTAGAGATGTGATTCTCAAAGTGTGGTCTCTAGACCAGTAACATCACCTGGGAACTTGCTAGGAATTAAAATACTTATGTTCCAGCCCAGACCCAGTGAATCCAAACCCCTGGAGCTGGGTTCCAACAATCTGTGTTTTACTTGGCTTTGCAAGTAATTCTGAGGCATGTCCCAGTTTGAGAACTTGGACTAGAGGAAAGCAGAGCTAAGTATTGAAAGAGCTTCCCGTGATAGCATCTGAGCACCAGGATTCTACCATGCCTGAGACCAAATCTACAATCCTGGAATTTTCAGGTCTGTGAGCAACACGTTTTCCTTTGTTGTTTAAGCTGGTTTGGATTTCTGTCACTTGCTGTTGATGAACACTGACTAATGTGAGGCTCTGCATTTCAGCAGAATGGCCTTTCTGTTGCAGGTTTTCCTGGCAGGAACGCTAACTACAGGGCTGTCAGGGTTCTCTAATTCACTCATGTTGAGGAGTGTTACTTTATTTCCATGGCTGGCAGCTTGTCTGGGGAAAGTGGTTCAGATATATCACTTCCCTAGAGCACTCTGACAACTTGGACGTAAACTTTCTGCATTAAAGACTAATGTTCTTTCACCCTCAAGAAGACAACAGTCTCTTGAACGAGTCTATAGTCTCTGAAAGGAGGCCACATTAGTTTTTTGGAAAGATTATGGACAGAGGCTGGGGTAACACAGGACATGAGGCCCTTTCATTAGAATTAGGGACAATTACAGTGATAGAGAGGAATGAAGCTACCATGGAGTTGCATCATATGCACATTTAATTGACACAAATTCAATTTTATGGGTTTAGCCCAAGAGAAGGGGGCAAGGGGAGAAATACCTCTTTAAAGAGTGCAGGCAATCGGTTACACATCTGGAATGGCAGACTAGCTCATTTGGACCAACTCTTCCCTGGAACACAACTAGAAAAGCTGGGCCAAATATTATAAAATCTGCTTGGAAAAAAGAAATCTGTTTGAAGGCACAGGGTAAAGAGGTCTATGAAGAATTACAGGACCAATAGCAGACAGAAGGAAGAAACCCAGAGAGGTGAAGCCAACATCTGGAGGCCTTTCCTCTCAACATGCTGCTGATTCTGAAGAGGCTGCCACAGGCTGGGAAGCTGAGCAGAGCTGTGACAGACTCAGAGGGGTACAGTCTGAGAGTGGGGGTGACCTGGAAGTAGCCAGGAGCAAATGGCACAGAAAGGTTAACAATATGGGTAAATCCAAATTACTACTGACTGTATAAACTAATAATAATTAATAATAACCATGTCTAGTGGGCCTTAGAACCTAGAGAGAATTAAAAATGCATGGCCCCACTGTTTAAGTTGGGAGGGGAGTAAATGGAAGGAATTACAGAGTTGTAAGGTACTTCCACTGAATGAGAAGTGGTAAACTTGCTAATTTCAAGTGGTAAACTTGCTAATTTCAACTCTAATAAGTCAAGAATGCATGTTGTAATCTCTCGTAATGACTAGAAAAATAATAAAAGGATGTATAACTAACAAGCTAATGGAGAGGAAAAAAAGAGGAATAATACAGAGCAATCAGTTCAAAAGAAGGCAAGAAAGGAGAGAAAGAGGAACATAAAACAAGCTGAACAAATAAAAAGCAAACAATAAGATAGCGGATTTAAACTCAAATATATCAGCCATTACATTAAACGTAAATGGACTAAATGTTCCCATTAAAACACACAGATTGTTAGAGGATAAAAATAAAAACCAATTACATGCTGTGTACTAGAAACAAACCTTAATTTAAAGATACAGAAAGTTTGAGAGTAAAAGGATGAAAAAAGATACACCATATAAATGCTAACCAAAAGAAAGCTGAAGTATCTCTGTATCAAAGTAGACTTTAAGGCAAAAAGCATTACTAGAGCAAAACAGAGATAATACATAATGATAAAAGGTTCAATTCACCAAGAAGATATAAAAAGTCTAATTTTTTGTGTATCAAAAAAGATAGCCCTCCCAATACAAAGTAAAGCATGTGAGCAGCCCACCCTCCAGATTTTGCCTGGAGGAGGGTGAGCTGGTTTGTGATTCCACTGTCCACGCAGGAAGTCTCGGGTTCCATGTGCCTCTGGTGGTATGAACATTCCAGTGCCCTCAGCATGACGCCAGTGTTTAAAAACACACATTTTCCCCCAAACCCTGGCCCTACACAAGGCCAACTGCTTCATTTGGGGCTCAGCCAAGAAGCTGTGATTTTTCCCACAGCTGAGTCTCTCGGGCTTGCTGAGAGATGAGATGTATATTATATATTCATCTATATTAAGCCATATATGCTGCACTTAATCACCAATAAGAGGGATTTCTAATGGTAGCCTTGGCCTCCTGCACTTTCTGCTGCCTTTAGAGCCCAATACTGGGTGAGACGTGGCTCTTCTGTAATCCCATTTCAGTGTGAGGGTAGCGGCACTGCTGGGGTTTCCAACTTTCCTATTAGCCACAGAACTCTGTCTTCAAATCTGACTTAGGTAGGAACCAAGTGTATTTACTAGATAAAGGCTGAGCTCCAAACCTGTTTAAAATAAGGATTCTACTACCTCAAATAGTTTCCTCTTAAAGAATGGGGCTGGGGGTGGTGGCTCACGCCTGTGATCCTAGCTCTCCGGGAGGCCGAGGTGGGAGGATCGCTTGAGCTCAGGGGTTCAAGACCAACCTGAGCAAGAGCAAGACCCTATCTCTACCAAAAATAGAAAAAAATCAGCCAGGTGGGGTGGTGTGCACTTGTATTCCCAGCTACTCGGGAGGCTGAGGCAGGAGGATTGCCTGAGCTCAGGAGTTTGAGGTTGCTGTGAACTGAGCGGATGCCACGGCACTCTAGCCTGGGTGACAGAGTGAGCCTCGGCTCAAAAAAAAAAAAAAAAAAGGATAGAGTACCGATGGGACAAATTGCTCTAAGAACCAAATACCAGAACAGCTGGTTATCTGACTTTATCAGATGGACCCAGTGACGCCTATCTGTATATGAACGCATGCTTCTTTGCCTTGGTGGCCAGGAACCTCACAATCACAACTGTGACTACATTAGGCATTCATTTGTTCACCTCCTGGTTTCATCTTCTCCTCCTACACTTGTTTTCTCTTCACCCCTCATTTCCTCACATTTTTTTACAGTCTTGCACTATACACTATATGTCATTTGTTAGACCACATCAGAACTCTTTGGAGAAAGGCAGATTATAGATTAATTTATTAAGCCCTATTTCTCAAAATACTGTCCATGAAGGTATGTGTTCTGGGTTAAATTGTGTCCCGAGGGGGTGCTGGGCATCACATGGCAAGGGGGCTGTGCTAGCTCAGGTGTCTCTTCCTCTTGTTACAAAGTCACTGGTCCCACTCCTATGATAACCCATTAATCCACGAATGAATTAACCCATGCACAAGGGCAGAGCCTGCATGACCCAATCACCTCTTAAAGGTCCCACCTCTCAATCCTGCCACAGTAGGGATTAAATTTCAACATGAGTTTTGGAGGGGACAAATATTTAAATGATAGCACCTAGCCACATGACAAGCCAGGGTCCTCGATCACTGCAGGCTCCCCAGTACCCAGGTTCTCACCCTCGGTTGTTTAGGATAAAAAGTCACAATGAGTCTTTTACCTATAACTGACTCCTCAACAAGCCCAACTACTGTCCAAATCCAACCACTGGTAACACTCAGAGATTGAGCCACCATCCTCTCCACCCTGAATGACCTGGCCTCTTCCCTGGTCACCTCGCATTCCCCGCCCCCCGCCCCCGGCTCCATGCGGCAGCCAGACGGATCTTTTTGAAATGTCAACCAAGTCATGGCAGCCCCTGCTACAAACCCTCAGCTGCCACATTCCAGCTGTGTGAATCGCCTGCTCTAAGCCTCAGAGAACCTATCTCCAAGGTTATGAGGATTATGTGAGAAGATAGAAGTAAACGCTTATAATGGTGGCTGGCTCATAGTAAGTGCTCAATAAATATAATCTCTCATTAAAAGAGAGAGTCTTTCACCATAAACTCTTTTGCACCTTCAGAATCTTATCCTATTTGCATGTATTATTATCCATATAAAGTACTAAAATTAATTTAAAAATAAAACAAAAGAAATTTTCAAGTATAAGCATTGCCTTGGTTGTAGAATCAGAAAGCAGCTGTGATGGTTAATTTTATGTATCCACTTGACTGGGCCACAGGGAGCCCAGATATTTGGTCAAGCATCATTCCGAGTGTTTCTAAAAGGGCATTTCTGGATGAGATTAACATATTAATCAGTTGAGTACAGCAGATTGCCCTCTACAATGTGAGTGGGCCTCACCCAATCAGTCGAAGACCAGCTCTCTAGGGGCTGGGCATGGTAGCTCACACCTGCAATCCTAGCACCCTGGGAGGTGGAGGCAGGAAGATCGCTTGAGCTCAGGAGTTCGAGACCAGCCTGAGCAACAGCAAGACCCCGTCTCTACTAAAAATAGAAAAATTAGCCAGGCACAGTGGTGTGCACCTGTAGTCCCAGCTACTTGGGAGGCTGAGGCAGGAGGATCGCTTGAGCCCAGGAGTGTGAGGTTGCAGTGAACCACGATGACGTCACTACACTCTAGCCTGGGCAATAAAGCAAGACTCTATCTCAAAAAAAAAAAAAAAAGGAAGAACGAAACAAAAACCAGACAGACTGTCCCCCAAGTAAGAGAGACTTCTCCAGCAGACTGCCTTTGAACTTCATCTGCACATGGGCTCTTCCTGCCTGACAGCCTTTGCACTGGAATATCAGCTCCGCCTGGGTCTCCAGCTGCTGACACACCCTGGAGATCAGACCTGCCAGCCTCCGTAATTGCACGAGCCAATTCCTTCCAATAATCTCTTTCTCTTTATGTATACATTTCCTCTTGGTTCTGTTTCTCTGGAGAACCCTAATACATTTGCTAAAGGTCAGCTCAGCCCTTAGCGGGGAAGGGTAATGGAGCAAAGCCTCCCATCACAGCACCCCCTGAGAATGGCCCAGCCCTGTTCCCTTGCTGCTCAAGGGCCCCCCGAATTCTTACTGGAGCAGGTCCTCTTCTGGTCTGGAAACACAGCCGGGGGCTGGGGATTCAGGTTGGTCTCGGGTTTGCTGGGAATGAAGACCTCAGCGTTGTCCTTCCGCTTTGCCGACAAATTCCTTTCTCTTTTATTACCTGTAGGAAATCAATTGTTTATCTGTCGGACACCGAGCGCAAGCAGCGTTGGGCATTCTGTTCAGGCATTTGTTTATTATCCCTTCACTTATTCATTCAAGAAATATTTATGCAACTACTCTACGTCCCTGCTAGTTTGGGATTAGAGATGTCAACGATGCCGACAGCAAAACAAGTTTGCTGAGACACTGTGTGCCCAGCGCCACATTTTGGTAAATAAATGAAATATTCCGGGACACCCACAGGTTTTCAAGTTTTAACATTTCTGAATGGCACCAAGTGTCACAATCAATGGGGTGTTGGGGTTAACTGGTGGCAGGCCACATCAGGTAGCGGTGCAACCAAGGCCACCCTGGAGTCTAGCGAGTGCAGTAAAACACATTCACTGCCCTCAAGATGCTCCCAGCCAAGCTGTGATTCTAGATGCTAGGTGGGTAAATGTTTTTTAAGCAGTTATATATCTTAATGTGTAAGGAAAAAATATGTAGCCGGCATGTCAAACCCTTGGTTTCAAAAATATTATTGCTTAGAACAAACCTACAGTTATGAAAGAAAGAAAAAGGGAGAAAAGGAGGGAGGGAGGGAGGGAGGGAAGGAAGGAAGTAAGTTAGGAAGGTAAGTGACTGGTTTACTTAAGTTGAAAAATAGTACGGAGGGTTTGTGATTATGGCAAAAAACTGTGAAGAAGGTTTACAAATGGGTCAAGCTTGGGGACAGTGGCTCCAGGGCTTGGAGCCAGCAGAGGTCCCCGAGCACCACCAGAAGGACTCACTGCAGCCCTTTGAGCTTATGGCTCCCTGCACCTGGAAGGCTGTGCCCACGGCTGGGTCCTGCTGTCATTCCTGTCCCAGCTTCAACACCTCCTCCCCTGAGAAGGCTTCCCTGACCACTCTAGATAAAGTGTTCCCCCCGCCCCACAGCCCCAGCATCCTGTTTTAGCATCTTCACAGCCTTTAAGACTGTCGGGTACCAGTCTTTCCTCTTCCCTGAATTCCTAAACTCACCCATGAACTGGCTGTCCCTTTGCCAGTTAGTGGGAAAATAGTTTCTTCCTCTGTCCGTGCCGGACACTCGCCCTGTACTCACAGTGAGGATGGAGCGGAGGGGATCAGAGAGTGCGGGGGGCACGAAGCCATGGAGGCTGGACCCAGCCCCTCCCCACTTCCTTTCTCCTTCTGGGGGAGGGTACAGTGCCTTCAGGGCACACAGCCCCCTCCCACCAGCCAACACCTGGGGCGGGGCTGGCTGCTTCTGAGGGGCAGCGCTGAATGCCACCATCCAGCCCTTATCCGCTGTGAAGGAGCATTGGCTCGCTCTCTCTCAGAGTCTCATCTCTCACGTTTCACAACTTTGGAGGGGACGTGAGGGGATGACTCATTGGCTCAAAGCCCAACTACTGCTTCATAACGTTCTTTGGTTTATTTGTTTAGCCTACTGGTTAAGAGCTCAGGCTCTGGTCTCAAAGACAGCTGGAGTTTTGACCCCAGGTCTGCCCCTTCCTAACTGTGTGACCTTGGGCAAGTTTCTTGACCTTTCTGTGACTCAGTTTCCCCATCTGTAAAACCAGGACAATGGCAGTATTTTCCTTGGGGTTGTGGTGAGGATTTAATGAGGGACTCTAGGGAAGTTCCTTGGAATAGTGCTTGGCACACGTTAACAAAAACTCAATAAATGTTGGCAATTGTTAACATACAGTCCTAATGACATTTTGGTCGATGATGGACTGCATATATGACAGTGGTCCCATAGATCATAGTATCACATTTTTACTGTACTTTTCCTGTGTTCAGATATGCTCAGATGCACAAATACTTACCGCCGTGTTACAAGTGTTTATACTATTCAGCACAGTGACAGGCTGTACAGGTTTGTGGCCTTGGAGCAGCAGGCTGTCCCATGTAGGTTTGTGTAAGCGCACTCTATGGTATTCATACAATGACGAAATTGCCTGATAACATATTTCTTGTATCGTATCCCCATTGTTAGGTGACGCTTGACCGCATATGTGTTTATGTGCTTCTTGTCTGTGTTCCTGCTAGAATGTGGTGCCACAGGAGACTGGGCCAGTCGTGTCCCAGTACAGAGCCTGGGGCATGACAGGTGACCAGGGAGTGAATGAATGGACAGCCCAGAACCACGCATTTCTTTTTAGGTCACCGCTGGCTGTTCTTGAGTACAGGCTCAGGACTAATTTGGAACTCCAGTCCCACGAGACCTTACAACAGGGCCCCTGGCCTCTGCCTGCTCTTCTGAGTGGGAGCTTGTCTCCTGCACGGCTAAAGAAGCCTCAGGTGACAGAACAGTTATGAGAAAAAAAAAAAAAGTCAACAAAATAGCCCATATTTTCTACAGGACATGCATCAATACAACTAAAGTTACCTTCATTTGCCTTGAATTTTTCCTATCCTATGTTAACCCAGCAACCTATATAAATTATACATTTTATGAGCAAGAGAGTGTATCATTGAATGTGTACACTCATGAGTAAACAGAGCTGGAACTTTGTAAAAAAAAAAAAAAAAAGCCTCAGATGAGAGGTGACAGCAGACAGCCCCTGCCCGCAGCAGACGTCACTGCAGATAATAGTGACTGGGGGGCTGCTGAGCAATCTAATTGTAAAAAACGTAAAATGTCAAGAAATTCAAGTTCTCTCTTTGCTTTCTACCCCAGTATCACTCTCAAACTGTGCCTGGTGTCAATTGTTCTGCGCCCTGGTCCTTCACACTGGGAATGACTCTCATGTCCCCCGCCCCCACTTTTTTCAGGGCCAGAGCTCAGTCAACCTCTTTAGAGCCCTGTCCTTCCCTCGCCATCTTCCCCTGCAGCCCTGCAGTCCCAGCTGGTGTCACCCGGGAGCGTTATTAACATTGGCCCTGACCATCTGATGCTCTAGCAGGTGGCATAACACCTTCCTTTGCCTGACAAAAATTTCCTGAGTGGCTGGAAAGTGCAAGGTGTGTGTATTCTGCCTGCTGGGGAAGCAACGGAGGGGAAGAGCTGGCTGCGCCCTGGCAGAGCGTCGCAGGCTGGTGAACGGGGAGGGTGTGGGGACAGAAAGACAATTCTCTGGTCAGTGAGAGCAGTGCCGTGATGATGCAACAGGAGGACAGAGGAGGCCTGACCCCCACGGCCATGGTGGGAGTGAAAAGAAGGCGTTGCAGAAGAAGCAACCTCACAGTGGAGTCTCGAGGGAAAAGCAGGGAGCCAGGTTGCAGGGTTCAGAGGGGAGAGGAAAGGGAATGTGGTCATCCCAGCAGAGGAGACCCCAAGCAAGGGTTTGAAGGTGAGAGAGAACATGGTGACAGCATGTTTGACGGACAGATGTCTTCTCTGGAGACATCAACCACTGGTGTGGGTTTTCCAGGGCTGCCAGTTATGGGATGAATTGTGTCCCTCTCACCCAGACCCATATGTTGAAGTCTCAACCACCCGTTGCCCCTGAATATGACTGTATTTGGGAAAAGGGTCTTTAAAGAGGTAATTGAGGTAAAATGAGTTCTTATGGGGGCCCCTAATCCACTGTAACTGGTGCCCTTCTAAGAAAAGGAGATCAGGACACAGACGCACACACAGAGGGGTGACGATGTGAAGATACAGGGAGAAGACCACATCTACAAGCCAAGGAGAGAGACCTCAGAAGAAACGGACTCCTGACCTTGAACTTCTAGCCTCCAAAGTGACAGGACAATAAATGTCTGTTGTTTAAACCACCCAGTGTGTGGTACTTTGTCACGGCAGCCCTGGCAAACTAAATCACTACCTGATTTCACGGATTTCCTCATTTCTCTTTGCTCAGGTTCACTCTGGGACAGCAGTGTGGCCTTGGCTGGCACACCCGGCTGTGAGGATGCACTTGGGCTGGACAGAGAGGTGCCAGCAGAGGCTGAGCCAGCCTGAGTCCTGCGTAGGGGAAAAGGACTGTTGCACGCAGGCCTCTCCCTTCCTCCCGAGCCCTCCTCTCTCCTCCTTGTCTCTCACCACTTGTTCTGCTCACCCTACTTTCCAGAATCTTCTCTGAAAACCTCCTCCAGCAGACAGTTGCTGTTTCTGCCTCCCCAAGGTCCTTCCTCCTCCTTCAGACTCACCTCAATTTTCCTGTGGAAACCACCTTTCCTGCACTATTGGTCCACGTGATTGGGTGGTCATAAACACACCCCTCAGTCCTGTTGGCTGGACCTGGCCAATCAGAGCCACAGTGATTAGATCACAGATAGCATGTGACCCAGTGTGAGGTTGAGAGCCAGGTCTGGCACTTTTGCTGGAGTTTTTAGGAAAGAAAAATTCACTTTCTGATGGGGTTGCAAAGCCAATGTCTCATAGGAAGGCAATTCTAATTCTGTATGTTGGAGAGACTACCTAAGAATGGAAAGCAGAGATGAGAGGGAGGAAAGAAAGGAGAAGGAGGAAGGGGGAAGGGGGAAGGAGAAAGGAGGAAGGGGGTCCTGCTACGGCTCTGGACTTTTCAGTTATTCAAGCCAATAAATAGTCTCTTTTGCTTAAGCTACTCCGTATTAGCATGTAGATGCTGCTAAACATCTTAACAATGCACAGGACAGCCCCCACAACTATCTGCTCAGACATTTGCCATCTGGAATTTCAGGGTTGTTTGGAAGCCTCTGCCTCTTGCAATCAACAGAGACCAGACGGATAGACTTCCCTGGCCTGTGCAATGGTCTACCCAAAGCCAAATTCAAAGTACCACTGGAAGTTCAAGTTCTACTATTAGATCCAGAGACATCAAAGGCAAAGAAATGCCACCTAAGACAAAGCTTACTTTTAGAAGCTGGGTTAAATTCCAGGACCACGAGGGTGTCTGGCCCCTGGGGAGAGTGTCCTCCTGTCTCCTGGTCCTTTGGCACTGAGTTCCCACTGGGAGGAGGAGGCTCCTCTCTGGGATGGTCCACCAGCACCTGGTCCTCAGACTCGGGCTCAGAGAGTACGTCTTCCTCAATAGAGTCATACTCTTCACTGGAATAATCCTTTTGCTTTCTTTGTAGATGTACGCTCAGTTCTAGGCTTTTTCTCAGCTCCTGCCAAAAGCCAAGAAGAGAGATGAAAAATAAATATGATACTTTTGAGAGAAATTTATTTGAAAACAGATCATTTGAACCAAAGAACTAGTCTCACCAAACTAACATTTAACAATATCATCTTGACCCATGTGCTGTCAGGGAAAAATGAGCAACTCTCTGGACAGAGCAGTATTTATAGTATTAATTGTGGTGTTTGTCCCTGCCTGAGACGCCACTGAGAGACAGAGAGAGAGAGAGAGAGAGAAGGAGAATGAATGACGGGGAAGGGTAAGAGAGACACAGACGATAGGACACTGGGGCTTGTTAAAACAGATCGTGGAGTCCCACCCACTGATTTGGGGGGCCTGGGATGGGGCTCAAGGATTTAACATTTCTAATAAGGTGATCCTGAAGCTGCTGGTCCAGGGTCCACACTTTGAATATGAAATCCCAAAAGCCTCCAAATGACCCTTCAGTTCCAGATGGTAAAATGGCCGATGGACAGTTGTTGGGGGCTGTCCTGCAGACTGTGGGATGTTCAGCAGCATCTACGTGGCATATTTGGCACTTAACCACAACTGCTTGATGATATTTTCATATATATCTTTTGTCTCCATGAGATTGTAGATTCCTTAAGGTTAAGCATTAAGATCTATACTTAGAGTGACCAGAAAATAGATCATCCAAACCAAGATACTTCTCAAAGGGAAAAAAGGCACTACTATAGTTACAGTGGGACAAAAAGTATAAACGGGACTGACTGGGCAAACCAGTATGTCTGGTCAGCCTAGCTACACTACCCCTGTAGCCCTCGTGGTGTCTAACATAGTTCTGAGAAAATGAGAAGCAATCAATAAAGGTTTGGTGATTGACCAATAAACCTAATAGTTATTGCAGTAGGCTGAATAATGGCTCCCCAAAGATGTCCATATCCTAATCCTCAGAACCTGTGGACCAGTGAGGGCCCAGGAGGAAGTAAGTAGCACTCAACAGAGACCTGACTGATACGCTTCCCCAGCCCCTGAAACGGTCTGCCCAAAGTCGAATTTAAAGTACCACTGGAAGTTTAAGCTCTACTGTTAGATCCAGTTGTATAGAAAACTTTCATCATCTCAGAGTAATCATCCTTTACAGACTTATGTCTATAGAAATGTAGACGTTAAAGGCCCTGCTGGTGAGCTCAGGAAATGAGGCAGATGTGGCCGAAGACTGCAGGAGCAGGGATCCTGCTATGTAGAAGCAGAATCTTCCCTGAATTGTGTCCTACAGTTACATGGTAAGCAGAACTTAGAAACCATGAACTTGGATATTTAGCTCAGGAGATTGCCAAACAAAGTGTTGAAGGTTCTGTCTGGTTTTTTCTTGCTGCTTAGATTAAAATGTGAGAGGAAAGAGACAGACTGAGGGAAGAACTGTTAAGGAAAAAGGAACTAGGACTTGACGATTTGGAAAAATGTTCAGCCTATCCAGATTGCAAAAGATGCTAAAATTAGGAGATTCGCTGTCAGGAAAGGGCGCTGTGGAGAGAAAATGAAGGGAATGGCTGGGCAATCTTTTGCCAGTACCAGGAGGATCCAAAGTTCAGAGTATTCAATCGTACAGAGGGCTCTTTGAAGAGATTAGACATGTGTCTCATAGATGCCCTTAGACATCTCAGCAGAGGCCAGGAATGGAGATGGGATTTTCCAGGAAAGACTTGCAGAGGGGCCTTTTGTCTAATGGGGTGAATCCTAGAGACATACACAGGAATCCCATAAGATTTTTGAGAATGTCATACCAGCAGAAACACTGCCAGCTTGGACTGAATGGGAGAAACAACAAAATGAAAGAAGGCTGTCAGACTCCCAAAAATTCTACAGGCAGGAAATAGGCTGATAAAACTACTCATCTGCGGATACACGCTACTCTTCCTGAAAAAGGAAGAATGACTCCAAAGATGAAGCTGTGGGCCAAGAGAGTAGAGCCCCGAACTGTAGAGAATTGTTCACAGGCCTTGAAAGCTCATGGAGTTTTGAAGACACTTGACTTTGGTGAGTCTCTTTTTTCTTTCATTTCCCCCCTTTCAGATGAAAATGTCTGTAACTTTTATCCTATGGCCTGATCCACCACTGAACTGGGGATCGGATAACTTTTTTCTTTTTTAGTTTTACAAGTCCACAGATGGAGAGCAACGTTGCCCCAGGATAGATCATACCCAGAGTCTCACACATAACTAATTTACACGATTTCAATGCTGAGAATTGGGTTTTTGAGCTGATGAGGCTTAGATGATATTCTGGACTTGAGCTGACACTATAATGGGTTGAGACTTTTGGGGACCTTGGGATGGGATGAATATATGGGATGGACATGAATCACTGGGGACCAGAGGGTAGACTGTCGTAGGCTGAGTAAATGGCCCACAAAGATGTCGGTGTCATAATCCCTGGAACCTGTGAATATGTTACCTTACATGGCAAAGGGACTTTGAAGATGTCCCTTAAGGATCTTGAGATGGGGAGATTATCCCAGATTGTCCACGTGAGCCCAGTGTAATCATAAGTGTCCTATAAGAGGCAGACGGGAAGATCAGAGTCAGAAAGAGAATATATAAAGGTGGAAGCAGAGGCCAGTGAGGAAGGAAGATGCTACAGTGCTGGCTTTAAAAAAGGAGGAAGGGGTCACACGTCACCAGTGATGCTGCTAAATATCCTGGAATGCATGGGGCAGCCCCTACAACAGAGAGTTATCTAGCCAAAATGGAATAGTGCTGAGGTTGAAAAACCCTGAACTAAAGCAAGTGTGTATCCACCATTGGCATTTAAAAAGATAACACGAGGTCTTCTATTATAATCGAGTGCATTGGGGTGGTCCATGCAACCTTCATGGAAACCAGGCTGAGGTCACGGTTCATGTCTTCAATGTCTGACTGCGGTGAGCAGTTGGAGGGTCAACAGATTTACTGCCCTTCCCCAGGGAAACATGAGTTCCTGGGTGACCTGCTGTTTAATGGCAATTTCAGTGATTGTAAAACTAGTAATTCTTTACAGTAGAATGATGCTCTGTGCTCTATAAAACATTTTCAACTCTTTCTCTCATTTGATCCTCAGAAACAACTCTGCAAGATAGGTAGCATAAAACCCTGTGATACCATTAATTCAGTTAAAAACAGGACAGCCCATTGGCCCTATTCTTGGGCCAACCGCATTTGAGAACGGGGCCAACTTGGGTTCTTCTGTTCTGCAGGGGGGCAAATCCCCTTCTCTGAATTCCCGGTGTCCTTGCCCAGTCACTGTGGGTTACGCTCCCAGCTGGGAGACTGCTGTCACTGTCGGGAATCCCAGCCAGTCCCAGGGCCCAGAGTCGTTCCCACTGATGTCTAAGGCAGAGTGCAGACAACGACCGCAGCCAGTTCCAGGAAGGATTTGGGTGGGGCATTGGGACTCTTGACCCCATGGTCAGCTGAGCAGGCTCCCTCTGGCCCCATATTTTAAGTGACTGAATTTTTGAGATTCCCCAGGTTTGAGAAACTGAGGCATAGAGCCTTTAAGCTGGTCCAACTTCTCACCGTGATTAAGTGTCAGAACCGTGACTTCTCCCTCAGCCACTGTTACTTGCTCCTAGATTATCCACGCATACAACAGACTCTTTTGCATTTTGTCATGGACCACTAATGGGGAGGACAATATGGCCGTTACCCTCGTTCATGTATTCACGCATGCGCTTGAGCTCAGGGCTGAAGTAACCCTGGGGAGCAAGACCTCTGCCCTTATAGAAGCCTGAGGGTGGGGCAGGGGGAGACAGGCAGGTGATCCATAATGCAAGACAAACAGGGGCATTTCAGATGTGGCCAGGACTGCAAAGGAAAGACCCCGTCTGGACAGAATGACAAGGCTGAGGGAGCCCGGATAAAAGATGGTCAGGGAAGGCTGAGCAATGAGGGGTCACCCGTTGAATATCTGGGGCACAAGAATGTCAGGCATAGGAACAGCAGAGGCAAAGGCCCTGGGGTAGGGATGGCTGGAGGGCCTGCGCTCCACAGAGGGAGAGCAGGGCCAGAGGGGAGGGGTCCTGTGGCCCGTGTAGGCCTCAGGGAAGACTCTGGATTTTGTTTCATGCACATGAGAGGCCACTGAAGGGTGCTAAGCAGAGATACAACATCATATGATTTCTGTTTTTAAAAGACTGCTATAGCTCTTGGATACCAAGTGGATTTGGGAGGTGGGTGGGGCACGGGGTGGAAATAGGGTGACCAGCTGCAATTGCAGATGAAAGAAGAAAGTGGCAGTAGAGGAAGGGACAGGGAGGTGGCCTTGAGATGTATTTTGGAGGCAGAGATGACAGAAACGGCTGACTAGAAATAAACGACATGCCTACCCTCTGATCCACTCTTTTAGAAATTTATCCTTCAGTCTTAAGTATACAAAGATCGCTGAGGCATCCTATGTAACAGAGAATGATCCAGATGTTCATCACTAAGAGATGGAGTAAATAACTAATAGAGCAGGTGTCCATGCAGCCCCAGGCGGCCCGTACAGAGAATGAGGTAGGTCTTGTACTTCCTTGGAAACTCATATCAAGATATACATTTAAGTACAAAGAAAATACACATATAGTATTGAACCTAATTTTTAAAATAATTATTATTTTCTCTTTGGTTTCTTTTAGTTTCTATTTCTGTTTAAGAAAAGAAAGAAGAAAAAAAAGAAAAAGAAAAAGAAAAAAAGAGATTATAAAGAAAAGAAAAAGGCAAGGTGCGGTGGCTCACGCCTGTAATCCTAACACTCTGGGAGGCTGAGGTGGGTGGATCGTTTGAGCTCAGGAGTTCGAGACCGGCCTGAGCAAGAGACCCCGTCTCTACTAAAAATAGAAAGAAATTAGCTGGACAACTAAAAATATAGAGAAAAAATTAGCCGGGCATGGTGGTGCATGCCTGTAGTCCCAGTTACTTCGGAGGCTGAGGCAGGAGGATCGCTTGAGCCCAGGAGTTTGAGGTTGCTGTGAGCTAGGCTGACGCCACGGCACTCTAGCCTGGGCGACAGAGTGAGACGCTGTCTCAGGGGAAAAAAAAAAAAAGAAAAGAAGAGAAAAAGAAAATTTTAAAAATAAAATAATTATTTTCTATGCATGTATATATGCATATATACATACAGAAAGCCTTGAAAAAATAGACACAGAACTATAGCAGTGTTCTCTTTGTAACATTATGGGGACTTTCCTTCTCTGCTCTGTCTTATTTATTTATTTATTTGCATGTATCCAGTTTTGTAACGAGAGAAAAATTATATATTTACATTTATGTGTAATTCCTGTCCCTCATTCCTGCAAATAAATAAATCTTCCACAGGAGCGGCAGGAAACGGTGGAGTGGAAGACCTGGACAGCCAGTTGTCTGAAAAATCAGTCATCTCTACCCCTGGAAAACATCTGGTTCCCAAAAGAGTGACTCAGAAAATGGCGAGCAGCTCTCGATGCTGGGAGACAACGCAGTAGCGTCTGTCTAGCTCGAGAACAGCGTATCCAGTCAAGAGGTCCAGATGGGAAAGTAACACACCGCCAATCTCAAACAGCAAGAAACCCTGGGAATACAGCATTCATGAGCCCTTCTCATAAAAAACCTCCCAGTAACAAAATCTAGACAATGAAGGAAAGCAAAATAAAGATACAGGCATGAAGATCCCATGATCAGAGGTCAAATAGCACTGAAGCCATGTCAAGATTGAATAAATATTAGGTATTTATGCACGGTAGAGTGCTGGGCTGGCATGCAATGTTATAAACCTAAGCCCCTAGCTTAGCTAACAAAAGTCAGGAGGTGCAGGCAGTGTGCACGCATGCCTGGTCTCACCTTCCACAGCAGAGGGTCAACTCGAATCCATCTCAAATGGAAACATAGATTTTAAAAATGGCAACCCTAACCTCTTAATATTATTTCATAATGTGTTAAACTCATGGATATTTTAAGAAATAATGTTTCTTATGATGAAATTGAATGTCAATAATTTCTCCTATTTCAATTTGCTTTCTTTTTCTTCTGTTAAATTTTAATGCTGATTTAAATGCCATAATTGTATTTATAAAATACATATCAAAAAGCAGTCTAGATTCTGTATGGCTGATGCCTTCGTCACAAAGGAAAAGAATATATTTGCTCACACTGGGTGAGCAAAGTTCAAGAACGTAGGCCCTTAAAATGCTCACGTGCTCTAAACCATCTGTTCCAGGGGCAAAGGGGAGATGAACTAAGTAGCAACGCTCCCTGGAGAAAGCCGTTCAAAACCTTTCCATCTGGAAAGATGAGGACCTTGGGTTGGTCGCTTTGAAAGCCAATCTGCTGATACTTCAAAGAGGTACCATGCTGTGGGATCTACCCAGTGCTTTGAAGTCATCGTCCAGAAATTTCTCTGTAAAAACTTCCTTTATAGCTTTGCTTTAAAACCTTGTTATATTCAATTTCAGTGTTCAGTGTTTAAAATGTCAAGTTCAAGCCCTTCCAACAGAAAGCCCTCTGCATGGAGGCCAGGCTGCCAACGCTGCAGGTGGACAGCAGATGACAGAGACGACACACAAATGGGTCTCCTCGCTGGAGAGCCGGGGAGGAGGTGGAGGGATGGACACTGACATAGTTAAAACCTGAAAGGCAGCTGCTAGAAGAACCACTGACTAAAATGCAGCAGGGGTTTGATGGTCAGAGGGTTAGTACCTTTCAAGCCTGACCTTCCTCGTTCTATTGGGCTAGGAAAAGATCAAAACCAGGCAACTCTCAAACATGAAGCTTTTGCAATAATAGTAACGGTAACTATAACATTAATAAACAATAACTGCTCCCAATTGCTAAGATTTTGCTATATATCCAGCACTGAGCTCATCTCTCTAACATACCTTATCTCTTTTCAACCTCCCAGCACCTCAGTGTGGTGTGTCTACTTGGTCTCTTCATCTTATAGGCTTAGAATCCTTAAGTACAAGCCCAAGGTCAAATGGCTAATAATGGCAGAGCCAGAGTGTGGATGAATGACCACCTGACTCCGAAGTCCAGGCTCTTGAGTACGTGACCATGTTTATTCCCTGCATGGTACCAACTTAGAAGCAAGCGGTCTCTAGAGTAGGATGAAAGTCAGGTGCTCGGCGATCGTCCATTGACTTGCACAGAATTGATGAAACCTGCTCGTGAGAGCTTTACACAAAGCTGCCTTGAGGCCACTAAACGTGTTAAAGCATGTATTACGCCTTAGTGGATGAAGCATTAAACCTCCAACTATACGTAGAAAGGGGAACGAGCTGGAGAGAAGTTCTGGGCCCGGCTCCTGGCTGCCCTGTGTCCCCAGGTGAGTTGCTAAGTCTCAAGCCCCCACCCCCACTATGGGAAGATGTGCCCTATTTTACAAGGCTGCCAAAGGGACAAAACCAGGTAACAGCTAGGAATCAGTGTTTCGTGATTGCTTTAATAGAGTTCTAGTTTTTAAAGAAAATTTAAAATTGTGATGATTGCATATTCTTCTCTATTTCTCAGACACTATTGAATTCGCCTACAAAAAGCTTGGATGTTTAGACCACGAAGCCACAATGGATGCTTTAAGACAGTCTTCAAGAGGAAGGAGCGGTCTCTGGGGTAGAGGTGACTGACGTGCAGCCAGAAAGGCCCAACCTGTCCCCAGCAACCCCCAATAATGCCTCTCACTCGGTCGGCAGTTTTATAAAACTGGGATTTGAACGCCTTTGGTCTGGCATGCACCGTTAGTTGCAGTAATTCCCACTAACTTCCCTTGCCCCATATGGGGCATTTTACACGTTCATATTAACCTGCCTGGTCCACAAAGGATTTTTATCCTGTACTGAAGGGTTAGTTGACTAATTTTTTCTTTTCGTTTATTCATCAAATATTTTTTGTTGACTCTATCTGTCCCCTTTAAGCTGATCTGACTGCTAAGTGCAAGGGACAGAGTGATGAACAAGACTGAGTTCTGATGGGATTCATAATCTGGCAACAAAGACAGCCATTCCATCAGAAGTTACAAGCGTAATGAGTGTCAAAAACCCAAACCTAAAGCTCGCCCGTCCATGCCTCCAGCCCAGTGTCTCCTATATCACCAACTGCCCATAATAAAGTGGCTTGTGCCCTAACTTTAGGGTCCATTCTAAGTATTTTTAAAATCACATTCCCCTACATCAATTCTGATGGAACTACAACTAGGAAAATGTGAGTTATACAATGTGCTTCAAATACCTGGCAATGTTTTTAGTTTTCTGATACCTTCTTACTGCCCCCATTCAACTTTCAATTTTCTTTCATGAATTTTCATTCAAAGCTAAATGTATTTACGAAGTACCCTGGAGTTCAGTTTCTAAAGACTGGAGTGATACAAGAGGAAGAACACGACTGAGAAAGCAGATAGCTTGGGAGGCTGCCCGATCCCTTCCTGGCTGTGAGGCCCCTGGTCAAACCCCTCCTCACCTGACCCTGCCCTGAGCAGGGGTGTGGCTAAATGAGCAACAGACAGGAAATTGGACAGGGATGGCAGAATAGAGACCAAGCATCAAGGAATGCCACTGGCTGACTAGAAATTGACCTAGGAGACCGACAGCAAGGATCACATCTGTGAAGAGCTAAAAGGAAGGAAACTATAGACTGAAACATACATGATACATGGGCAGTAAAATTTCCCTAGAAGGAGTTGGGGAGGCGGGGGTGTGTGTGTAGCTCACTCTAGAGTCAAGATGAGTGAGAGGAAGACCTGAGGCATTCACTGGGGGCTGCTTCTAGAGCTTCAGCCCCTCCCCATCTGTATTAAGTAAGGGGCAGCAGAGAGGCTCACCTGAAGGTTGAAGCTGGGGGTGTGGGCACTGGGGCAGGAAGGCAGAGCAATGCCCCATAAGGTCACTGTCCCCAAGATAGGCTGGGAGCTCCCTTACCTGGAAGAGAAGCTAAGATCCACAGCTTCCAGGAGCATGTTTGTGGCCCAACCCCACAATCACCAGGGTCAGGCGACATCAACAGGCAGAAGCAGTGGGAGTCTCCAATACAAGAATGACCAAACATTTGGGGGAAATCAACACACTGAAAGATAGGCACCAAATTTAATTAATGAAAGAGCTCATACTCAATAAAAGGAAGCTATTAGAATAAATAGAGGAAGACTTTATAATCAGAAAATGAACATCCCTGGAGAGATGTAAGAGGATAATGTCACCCATGAAAAGGAAACAACTAGAGATCTTAAAAGGTTTAATTTTATCATTGACATTTTTTAAAAGTTAAACTAAATAGCCGAGAGAGCTAAAGAGTTACTTCTTAAGTGTGCTAGAAAACCAGGCAAGTGATTTTACAAAAACGTAGTACAAAAAGACAAAAAGAAAAGTATGAAAGGAAAATTAAGAGGCTTGAAGGATAAATCTGGACCTACATTTGTCCAACAGAAGCTCCAGAGGATAGAACAGAAACAATGAAAGAATAAAAATAATAGTAATAATAATATATGAGAAGTTTCCAGTGCTAAAGAAAGACATAAGCCTTCAAACTGAAAAGGCCCACTTAGTGCTTTAAATAGGACAAAGATATTGACACTGATATATTCATATAGATGAAAGGTATACTCTCTCAAAAAGCATCTTAACTCTATTTGCAAAAAATGACTGATATTTGAAATGTATAAAGTAAAAATAGAAATATAAGGGAAAATTGAGAAGTTCACAGAAATCAACCAGATCAAATAGATAAAAAATTAAATAGATATCTATTGCAGTGGTAATTGCTAATGAGCATAAGAATTTCCAGGGAAGCTCATAGCACTCCATGCTCCCTCCAGATCCATTTCTGTATCTTTGGGTGTGGTGTGAGAATTTACTTTTTTTTCTGAGACAAAAGACTCACTCTGTTGCTCTGTATAGAGTGCAATGGTGTCGTTGTTAGGACACTGCAACTTCAAACTCCTGGGCTCCAGCGATCCTCCTGCCTCAGCCTCTTGAGTAGCTGGGACTACAGGCAGGTGCCACAACACCCAGCTAATTTTTCTATTTTTAGTAGAGACAGGATCTTGCTCTTGATCAGGCTGGTCTTGGATTTCTGAGCTCAAGCGATCCTCCCACCTCTGCCTCCCAGAATGCTAGGATTACAGGCGTGAGCCACCGTGCCTGGCCAAGAATTTACATTTTAAATAAGCAGCCCAGGTAAAAACTGATATAGGTGGTCCAGAGCCATACTTTAAGAATTACCGAGTTAATTATCACAATTAATGGTGTGATTCAATACATATATTGAGAACTTTGTACCAAAAAGAGAATGATTATTCTTTTGAAATATCATAGAACATTCATAACAATCACCTGGCAGTCCGCAAACAAAAACTCAGTAACTTCCAAAAAATAGAAATCAAATAGATCATTCTTTAATCATAATGTAGTAATATTAGAAGTTAACACAAAAGGATAGCAAAAAACCAAAAACAGACAAAAACAAAAAACTATTTATTTAGAACATCTGGAAAAACTCCCCTAAAGAGGAGGAAAAACAAACAAGCAAACCCTAACATCACAAACCAATCAGAAATAAATGACGGTGAACACACTATATAGTCAAATTTGTGGGATGAGTACAAAGCAATAATCAGAGGAAAATTTATGGCCTTAAAATTGATATATTGGAAAACAAAATTGAAAATAAATGAATTAAACATTTAACTTAAGTCAGGTTACAGGGATAAAGTTCAGGGAGAACCAAAGCAACAAATTAAACCAAGCCCTGTCCTCCCTGGACAACCTCCCCCGCCCCCCGCCCCCCCCCCCCCCCCCCCCCGGCCCCCGGCTCTATTTTGCAGGTGACCGGGTTGGGCATTAAAGAAAAGTAATAATAATAATAAAACTAAACCAAAAAGTTTAGGGGAGGAATTAGTAAGATAAAAGCAGAAAAGAACTGAAATAGAAAATAATCCATAAATGAGTAAATGAATGAATAGATGACTAAATAAATAAAGTATACATGCTCACTACAACCAAAAGCTGGATGGTTTGGTTGGGTAGGTAGAGAGGGTGTTTCATATTATACACAGTTTACTTCTGAACTGTTTGAATCTTTTTTAATGAGAAAGCACTCATGTATTAGGTGTTATATAAAATGATACAAAATCATGTGAAAATACCTAAGAAATTTTAAGTAGGCTATAAATGTAAAATATAAAAAAGATTATTCTAATATTGATTCAGAGGTTATTCTTTATTTTCATTAAGATGGAAAAAGATGCTTTAGTAAGTTAGAGTCCATGCTGTATCTTCATTTGCAAAAATACCCTACTGGGCGGAAGGGGACAGTACATCTCTCACTTCTAGACCTGCATTTCATGGGCATTTAGTGCTCCTTTGGCAGCATTCCACATCATTCATGCTCATCACCGAATTATTCCTACTCAGCTAGCCCTGTGCTGTTTGACCCACTTGCCCAGGGCCCTGCCTAATGCCATCAGCCAGGCTGTCCTTTGGTCTGAGCTGTCCATCTGGGCATCTCCAGGTGCCTCTGACAGTTCTGGGTGGCAGAGGGGCAGATCAAGAGCCACTGGGACAGAGAAAGACCTCTTCCTCCTCTCTTGTCAAGAACTGACAAACTTTCACTGTCTAAACCGGAAGTTGTAAGTTGAATCCTAGCACTTTGGGAGGCTGAGGCAGGAGGATCACTTGAGGGCAGGAGTTTAAGACTGGCCTGGGCAACAGAGCGAGACCCTGTCTCTAAAAAGAAAACAGTAAATAAAACAAAAACAAGCAAAAAAAAAAAAAAAAAAAACAAAAACAAAAACCCATAAAGGCCAAATCGGGCTAGCAGGTGTATTTTGTTTGGTCTATAGAAAATTGTGAATTAGTGGCCAACATAAAAAATAATAGGGAGAAATTAAACATAAAGAAACTCATATACATGGCCTCTCTTAAACCTAGAAAGCCTGGCACCACTGGGCCCACATTTCTACATGATGACAATCTATACTACTGTGATTGTCTGCTACAGGCCCCGCCATTCCCTGATTTCTGACCTACCAGCCTCACTCATGTGACTTAAATTATTCTTTTACATTAACCATGTGCCAGAAACCCCAGTATTTCAGGATCCAAACTACATCTCCCAAACTGACTCTTTTACCCCAGGCAGCACAAAAATTCTCTGTCAGATTATGTGTCCTGAGTCAGAGTTTGGGAAATACTGTCACTGTAATTATAACTTAGTGAATGTGATGACTGAACTCAGCTTGTGTGGGCTGGCCAGGGTGCCTAACCAACATCTATACCACTCACTCATCGATTCAATCATTCAATCATTTGATTCACTTGCTTAACAAAGATTTATTTGCAAACTAACCCTATGACAGGCACTTTTGTAGGGATGAGAGACACAGTGGGCAATGAGACAGAGCACGTGTCTGGTACCATGAAGCTTAGATCTGGGATGGGGGAAGGGTGTTTGAAGCCCTAAATATCAAGACCTATGGAAATAGCCAGGTACGGGGTTGGAGGCGGGGGGACGAACACCTGTAGTCCTAGCTACTGGGGAGACTGAGGCAAGAGGCTTGACTAAGCCTAGGAGTTCGAGGCTGTAGGGCTACAGTCTCCAGTCCCCGTCCACGGCTTGGTACCAGTCTGTGGCCTGTTAGGAATCGGGCCAAGTATGTATCTTCTTCTATCCCACTGGATTTTGGAATATGGGAACAGAGTTTTCCTATAAACTCCACCTGGGATTTATAATTTCAGAGCTGGCAGGCACAGAAAATATCTAATTCACCCCTTCTTGTCAGAGGAGGGAATGGGGGCTCCAAAACAGGGTAACTTAGCCAAGGCCCTACAGAGAGTTTATGGAAAAGCCCAAACTACCTTTTCCAGGTTTGCTACATCTCAGTGACTTGCTCTTTCTATTCCCTAAAACAGGACTCACAAACTCCAGCATCCTTAGGAGATGTACATGATGAAAACATCAAGATGAGTTGCAGTGTCACACAGTAGGGAATGGGGACCAGGACAAACTGGAGGGTGCATGCTCAGAAGAAAAGTTTTCCAATTCAAAAGAAAACAACAATGACCACAGCACACCAGCAGGCTGGCCGACAGGGCACGTCTGGAGCTGGAGCTGGTTCTTCCAGCCACAAGTCCAAGCCCTGTCCTTTGGCTACACTCCCTGCCATTCATCACTACATTTCTATCCTTATCCTGAATTTTAGCATGTTTTTCAAGTCATCCCTGATAATAACGCCTCTCCTACATGCCTCTATTTTCCCTGCATTGTTTTCTTCGCAAGTTTGAGCCACATTTTGAAATGTGACCAAAGTGAGGACAACCAGATAGAATGGGTGCATATTTATTTTCATAATATAATGCTGTCTTAATATAATAACACAAAATTAATTTTCTATTTACCTAACATTCACCTTTTTAAATAGTCAAAAACCTAAATAGTTTTACACAAAAATATTTCTAAAATATATTGACTTCCTTGTCTTCTTAAATGAGTACGTTGAATATAATTTAGTCTTTTCCTGATGTTAATGGTTAATATTTTAGATCAAAATTGACCTATAATACAGGAGATATTGTCAGGAGCTATTATGTTTTTGAATCTTTCATATATTATATATTTTTTTAAATTTTTAATTATTATGGGTACATAATAGTTGTACATGTTTATAGGGTATCATGTATTATATACTTTTAAGTGCCATCCTCTCCCTCTTGGGTTTCTAGAAGTACAGGATATGGTTTCACAGAGAAGAGTAGGACTCCCCCGCCCCATTCTGTATCTTTTTGGCCTTGAAGAGCTTTTTTTGCTTTTTTTTCAGAGACAGGGTCTTGCTCTGTCACCCAGGCTGTAGTGCAGTGGTACGATCAGAGCTCACTGGAGCCTTGAACTCTGGACTTCAAGGGACCCTCCCACCTCAGCCTCCCTAAGTACTGCGATTACAGGCGTGAGCCACTGCACCTGGCCTAGAAGAGCTTTCAACTTTGATTTTTTAAACTTCTTTCTTTTATAGTACCCAAATCCAAGCTGCAAAGTCCAAAATACCTCAAAAAATGTTCAGAATCCGCTGGGATTTCTTTTGTTAAAAAACGTGCTACCTCCTATATACACATTCCCTTAGCTTACAAATTAGGCCTAAAATATGCATTTTCCATAAATATCCTAAGTGATTCTTGTGCATACGGAACTTTGAGAACCACCATTCTACCTTCTCTTTGTAACTGTGGTTCGCAAACACAGCTGCAAATTACAGTCAGGTGAGCAGCTTCAGAAACGGAATAATGGCTGAGTCCAAACCCAGAGTCAGAATCCGAAGCAGACTTTGTGCTTTTATCTATTTATTTTTTACTCTTTATTTTGGGATAATTGTAGATTTCACATGGCATTTATTTCCCCTAATGGTAACTTCTGGCGTAACTATAGTGCAACTTCAGAGCCAGGAAGCTGACACTAATACAATCTTACTATGGTAACTAGGTCTCCTTTTTCACTTTTCTCTATTTCTTGTTTTGCTAATGCTTGATTCTACCGAAGCAGGTCATCTCCTCTTTAATGTGCTTTTTTTTTTTTCATTTTGAAAAAATGTAAAAGCCACAGAAAATTTATGTTAGTATAATGAGCACTCAAAAATCCTTTACCTGCAATCACATTTGTTAGTATTTTGCCACATTGCTTTCTCGCTCCTTCTACTTCCTCCTTCTCAATAGGTACACACAAATTCTTTATTCTGACCCATTTATGCACTAGCTGTTGACATCTCAAGTCCTTATGCCTGCACACTTCAGCTGGTGTCTCCTGAGAACAAGGACATTCTCTTACCTGGCCACAAGATAACTACTGAGCTCAGGCAAATTAATGTCTATACAATATTATTATTTAATACAATATAGCCCATTTTCAAATTTCATTAATTTTCTAAAACAATTCTTAAATTTAGCAATTCCTCCCCCGCCCCAGATCTTACACGTCATTATTGTGGTATCTCTTTATTCTGCATTAACCTAGAACAGTCTCCTTTCTTTGTCTCTCATGCCACTGACATTTATGAAGACTCCAGGCCAGTTATTTTATAGATTGCCCCTCAATTTGGGTTTGTTTGGTTGTTTCCTCATTGGATTTTGGTTTTGAAAAACATTTTTCATCCAGGTTCTCAGCTATGGGTTCACTGGGGAGATATTTGGCTAAGGAGAGTTTCTCTCTATCATTGTTTAAAACACTATTAGGCATAACTGATGGACGGTCACCTCTGAACACCTTGCTCCCAGGCAGAACATCAATAATATTCACAACAGACTGTGGCACATTCTGAAACAGAAATAGGTCAGCGCCATTCCCAGCCTGTGACTGTTAATTCCAAAGAACAAGGAGTCATGGAGCCTGGGCCTTCAGAGGGGGCTTCCCTGAGGCCTGAATGAGCAACATCATTTCTCTGTTCCTCAGTTTCTCCAAACTATAACGTGGGAAGGAAAATATCTAGCACTTAACTCACAGAGTTAATATAGTGATGGATGTTACATGCTCAACACGGTGCTCAGCACTTAGTAAGGTGCTCATTTAATGTGAGATCTTATGCTTTTTTTTTTTTTAAATAATGTCATTAAGTCACATCTCTCATGTTATTTTAAATCTTTTGGTGGGTGGGTCAGAGGGGTTTTTTTTGTTAAAGCTAAATTCTATTGCAAGTCTGTGTTGTTTTCATAGAACCTCTTGCAGGACCCATTTTAAGGCACAGGTGCTTGGCTATGGAAAAGACCCCAGCCTTTCAGTTAGGATGCTGCAAATTGATCTTACCATTACATCCTGAATGGTCAAGAGGATCCTTTCTTTGTCTGTATTGCTTGGAGGGTCAGAATGTCCCTGTGCGTTCAGAAGAGAGAAATTAAAATCACAGGGCGTGGTGCTGGTGGGAGACTTGGTATCCTAGAGATAAGCACAGAGAAGTGGGCATGGTCAAAGCAACTCACTGTCCCTGAAGACAGGCGGGGGCCTCATTCTTCTCTTGGTCTCCCTGCCTCCAGCCTCTCCTCACTAAATCACCCTCTGCTCTCACTCCCAAAATAGACCTGACTGCACTCAATCCCCACGGTATCAACACCACAGAAGACACAGCTAGGCAGGCCTGAAACCCAGGCTGCCAGCTCCCAATACAGTGCTCTGAACCACTGGGCTATACATGGGTTGAGTGAGTATTAGTGTGGAAAGATGCCCACGGTATGTTGTTGAGTAAAAAAAAAAAAATTGGATTATCAAATAGAATGGATGGTATAATCTCAATTCTGTTAATATAATAAAAAGTTTTTTAAAAAGGCACTTGCTCAGAGATGATTTATTTGGTAGTCCCAAACAGCAGAAGTATCCAAGCAGTGGAATTTTCCTAAAAGCAATCCCTCATTTTTTAAGTCTCGCCATTGAAATGAACGAAAGAGGACAGAAGGGATTTGTGGAAGAGCCCTGCTGGGGACGGGGTGGGGGTGGGCCGTTCCACTGGAGGAGTTTGGTCAAGGATGATGGCCTTTAATTGTTTATATGTGTCAGTAAAAATGACAACTTTAAGACATTGAATTGTAATTGGGGGAAAATACCTAATTCACCCCACTCGAGATCCACCCATTGGAAAGAGAAACTCAGAAGCCATTCCAGAGGAAGTCAGGGTGGTCAAGCCTTCCTGCCATCTGTCATGTTCTCAGATAACTGAACTTGGGACACATCACTCACTGGGAATGGGACAGGATTGAGACATTCCAGATTCACTATCTTCTCTTGGATATAATGAGATATGCCATTTTCAGTCTAGATGAATGTACCCACATACTCACAATAATTATCTCTGGGGCAGGGGGACAATGAGAGGACTTTTCTTTGTATTAATATCATTTGAATTTTTTATATTGATCATGTATTATTGGGAAAATAAGATACCTTACTTTCTAAAAATGTACACTTTGTTTTGTTCCTAATGCTTCTTCCATGGAGCCAATATCATTGAAATGGAGATCGTATTGTCCGCGGCAGCACACAGCCATGTCCCAGGGAAGCCGACATGACTGAGACCTGGCAGTTTGGTGGTACTCTCTGGGAAGAGGCACCCTCCTCTCACTGGAGTTGTGAAACTGCTCAAAACCCTGTGACGGCTTCCTGTCTGATTGAAAGACAATCCCCATCTTATGCCACAGTCCTCAAAAGCCCGATGCAATCTGACCTTGACTGCTTCTCTGACCTCACCCCTCTTCCTCACCCCCCACTGGCCACACTGGCCTCCTCCCTGGCTCCCCCCCTGCCCCGGGGCCTTTTCACTGCTCCCTGTGCCTAGAAGGCTCTTCCCCACCTGGCTCCCTCCTTTCCCTCCTGGAGGTCTCTACTCAAATATCACCCCATCAAGGGGAGGCCCTTGCCCATCCTTCTCTGTCCCCTTTCTCTGCTTTATTTTTAGCAGCCGTGTCACCTCCTGGCACATTATGTACTCATTTATCTTCTGCTTTATCTTCAGTGTCTGGAACGGTGCCTGGGACTGGGGCATGTTGGAGCACACAGCCCTGTCTAAGGGGACAGCTGCTCCTCAGCTCTAGTCATTGTCGGCATGTGAGAATGTGGACCCCCCCACCAAATCCCCCAATTTTTCAAGCCCCCAATTCAGATGTTCACATGGAATCTCCTGATTCTTAAATGTCAGCTAGTAATTCACATCCTTTAAAAGCACTGTGCAAGTCAACGGGGTGCAGGCCAACAGAACGTGTCTGCAGCATGCCGGTCTGTGAACTCAGAGCCGGCAAGAAATTGAAGTTCACTGAGGATGTGATTGAAGGCGAGAGGCTGCTGTGTTTCAACAGTGAAGGTCAGATGAAAAGTACATATGCGGACACGCGTTTCCTTTTGCTCCATTTCAGGCTGCACTTGCAAACAGTGTGAGGTGGCTGAGTATATTTAGCCACGTGCTTTTTTTTCTTTTTTTTCCTTTTCCTGTTCAGATTGCATCTCTTAAGACTTCTGCCTTTACCGAAAACGGGCACTGCCATTTTACTCCTTCACTTTGCAGGAAAATAACTCCAAGGGGAAATTGACTGTGAAGCCTTATGTAGTGCCCCCTCAAGATGGGGAAAAAAAAAAGGAAAGAAAGAAATATAATCAAGCACTCAGAGTGGAGAAAATTAAGTGCCGTGGAGCAGCAGCCATGCCAATTCAGAGCACGTGCACAAAGGAATGCTAATGGAACTTAATAGCTTATGAGGGACGCCGCGGCTGCCTTGTGTTGCAGGGAGTTTGGGAGCTTGCAAAGGAAGGACTGCATGTTAATTTAACAAGAGGTGCCCGATGCTTGACCAAAGGCAAACTAGCACGGCCTCCTGCTTGAAGGGCATACACACATCCTGTGACATGGGGCTGGGCTGGGACCGTAACAGACTGGTACGTGGCTAAAACCGAGCCCCCCAAATGAAGGGAAACCGATGACTGTTTGGCACAGACTGATCCTGAGCAGGGGGCTGTTTGGTTGATTCAAAAGTAAAGAGTGTGTGGTGTGTGGGTGTGTGTGTGAGTTGTGTGTTTGTGTGTGTGTGTGTGTTGTGTGGGAGGTGGTTTGAAAGGTAATAAAGCCCACAAGTTTGCCTACTGTTTAAATCTCACTTTTATGGACTACATAGAGAAACAAGGTCATTGGGTCATTCCATAGAAAAGGACTTTTATCTAGCCTGGAGCAAGAGCGAGACCTTGTCTCTGCTAAAAATAGAAAAATTAGCCCGGTGTCATGGTGCATGCCTGCTGTCCCAGACACTTGGGAGGCTGAGGCAGGAGGATGGCTTGAGCCCAGGAGTTGGAGGTTGCAATGAGCTATTATGACGCCACTGCACCCTAGCCTGGATGACAGAGCACTCTAGCCCGGGTAACAAAGTGAGATCTTGTTTCAAAAAAAGAAAAGAAAAGAAAAGAAAAGAAAAGAAAGGGACTTTTGTTTTCTTTTTCAGGAAGACAAAAATTTCCAATTAACTCTCGGGCTTTTTGCAACCAGGATGTGAAACACAGTGATCCTTGCTCCTTACCCACATGCAACAAAAACTAGAGGAATGTTTCCTGGACAGCATTCCCATGTCCTTTGTGAGGCATTTTCTTTTCATAAAAGCAACACACGGAGGCAAGACTCTGCCCTTGCAGTGAGGCTATTGAATCCGCAGCTCTAGCAAATGGGGCAGGGTCTGGCTTACCAACTTGACTTTAATCTGCCACTTCTTGGTCATTTTGCTTGTACATAACCACGGAGATGATCTACTCATTCTAATTATAAAAACAATGCCTCTGGAATAAACTCTAACCGTCCACCCCACCCCCATCCCAGGCCTGTTCTGTTTTCTTTAGAGAACTTACGGCTATCTGAAATTACCTCATTGCTGATTTCTTGCCCTTTTTTTTTTTTTTTATTGTCTGTCCCCCCTTTGGTATATAAGTTGCTTAGGAATAGACATCACATCAGTTTTATTCATTTCCAGATCTCTGGTGCCTAGGACAAAGCCTGATGCTCAAAAATAGGTACTCAACAAATGCTTGTTGGAGGAAAGACTAGGATATATTTTTGCAGCTCAGTGGATTTCAGAAATGAAATGGCAATTTGAGGAAGGGAGTAAAATGCCCCGTCATCACCCTTGTCAGCCACTAAACCCACACAGACGCTGAGCTATAGCTGCATGGACTTCTGGGATTTTACACGTGTGGCTTTTCCTACCCCAGGTGATGATATTCAAATATTTAACAGGTGCATATATACACGTGTGGACAGGCTGGTATCAGCTCTGCCTGCCTGCCCTCACCTCCGTGCTCCTCAAACTCATTCCCAGCTTCTAGGGCCCAGGGCAAATGTCACTCCCTCTGGAAGTTGGGGTAGCTTAGAAATGTTGGGGTGACCTAGGGAGATTGCTGGCCTGGACCAGTTTTCCACCCCAGGAGAGAGACTGTTTTCAGTTCTTCCTGCCCTTGGAATGTCCTTACCATCTGGAAAACAGCCACACCTATGCAGACTGTCATGTCCACAGAGGTTTTGATGCCAGCAATCTCCCTAGGTCACCCCAACATTTCTAAGCTACCCCAACATCTGGGAAGTCTTCCAGGGTGCTCTGCCCCCACCCCCGCACTCTCTTGCTGTACAGGGATTGCATGCTGTTGACTCTTCCAGGTCAGACACCAGACACCGGTGCCTCTGCACACTGACCTCCTCGCGCACGGTTTGTGTGCCCACCAGAGTGTGCGAAATCCATGCAAGAGAGACGGAAAGCAGGGGCGAGTGAAAGAATAAATAACTGCCAGACAGTGACCCCCCCCCACCAAGGGCCACTGCGGCATGAGGCTGAGGCCAGTCCCTACCTGCAGACGACCCTCAGGAGCATCCTTTGCCTTGATCGTCACGTCCCCACACGGCTCAAAATCTTCAGAATAGTCCAGAGGAGGTTTGACGTGGAGCCGTGGGCCAGCTTCGGTTCTGATCTGCACAGATTCCTACATACAAAAATTCAGACCGTTTCAGATATGGTGGCATGAACACCTTTATCCTCCGAGGGGCAAGGACTGGCAGTGGAGGGTGGAGCCAGGACCTCAGGATTTGGATTCTACAGGCCGCGTGCCTATATGGAATAGCAGTGTGTCACAACGAACGCTGGCCCGGCAGCACCCATCCCCTACCGGCCAGCACCAGTCTTGACTGCTTCTTACCGTCCAAAGTGTGCTTAGTAGAATTTTTTAAAAAAACTTCTCGGTTTGAAATTATTTATCGGTAGAATTTTAGCAGGTGTTAAGCTTTTCAGAAAGAGCTTTGTGATCAAATGCCTTTGGGAAACCCTGGCCACACAGACACACACTACGGACATCCTACGATGGAACGTTCCAGACTGTGGAAACGGTGTGGTGGGGCCTCTTTTTTTTCTGGCATTCCTGGGATCATTCTTTGGGAAACAAGCTCATTGGCCTGAGCTGGCAGACGCTGGGCTGCCTCCCACCATCCATTGTCCCCTTCTTCCCTTGCGTCAGGTTTCCAGATGGTGCACATGGCGTTCCCA
Source organism: Eulemur rufifrons (assembly GCF_041146395.1). Taxonomy (NCBI): domain Eukaryota; kingdom Metazoa; phylum Chordata; class Mammalia; order Primates; family Lemuridae; genus Eulemur; species Eulemur rufifrons. The sequence goes on from NC_090996.1 coordinate 18,254,986, forward strand.
GCCTCCCCTGCAGCCGGGAGGGACCACGTGGACACGTCTGGCAAATGAGGTGGGGCGGGAGGGAGAAGTGTGCACGGCATCCTCCAGGTGTGCCTGTAAAGGGAAGGGGCCAGCCTCCCCATAACCTGCTCCCCTTCCTGCCAGCTGGCACGTGGAGGGGTGAGCTGCCTGGCACCAGGGGAGGAGAGCAACAGCTGGAGGATGGCAGAGCGACAAGACCATTAGTGCCTGGGCTCCTCAATGACCTCTTGGGCCGGGGTGACTGCCCCCATCTAAGCAGTGTCACATCAGAGACATCAGCTTTCATGCTGTCGAGACACTGTTACTTGGGTCTCCCTGTGGGAGCAGCCAAACCTGTGCCTTAACCAACACTCCCGGCACAATACTCTACAGTCTGGCCACAGCCTGTCTTCCTACAGACTCCTGTGCGTATAATCACACGCCTGACAATTAGGCCAAAAACAACTGCTTCCTGGGCCCTGGGATCTGCAGCTCTGTCAGTCCAGCATCCAGGCTCTGTCCTCTGGGAAACACCTCCCCTGTTTTCTTCTGGGGCCCATTTCCTTCCCTGTTCTCAGTCCATGTGTGGCCCAGTGGTGGGGATGTGAGGCAGGCCTGGCCAGGCAGCCCATTCCGCCCCTCATCACATGCCCTGGCCAGCTGGTTCAGGGATGGAAATGAACCTAAGGCAGCCAATGAGAACAGTCCTGGACTCCTGTTAGAACAGTGGGGAGGAGGTGCCCTCTTCCTGCAGGGATGCTAAGCTAAAGGGATTTCTGCCAGGAGCTTCTGGGGACCATCCTGCCCCAAACACAGAGAGAGCAAAGAAAGCTGAGAGGATGAAGCCAAGTGCTGATGAGTTTGTTTAGGACCCCTGGATGCAGCCGCACCTGAAGCAAGACCCACTGAAACTTCCTCTTTTTCACTCAAGCCAATGTAAATAGGATTTATGTTATTTGTGATAGTGTCTTGACCCTCCTCTGTGCCCTAAACTCTCTTACCTCTGTGCCTTTGCTCATGCTGCTCTCCCAATTTTAACTCCATTCTCCCAGATCTTCTCCATGTACCCACACCCTACCTGACCAGCTTTGGCGACACTGCTCTCTCTCTGCCTACCCAGCATCTGTCCACTGCCTGGTTCTGTTGAAGTGGCAATGTGCCCTGTTAGGATGGTGACATTGCCTTGCAGCTAGGGAAGGCCAAATGATCCAGGTGTGACAATGCCACTGGTTAGATGCCCCCAGGGTGGAGCTTCTGTATTCCTGGTGATCAGGACAGACTCAGTGATACAGCATATTTGCGCTTTATCCTTCCACCCTTCTTCCTGACTGCAATGGGGATGGGTGTTTGGGAGCAGAGCAGCCATCTTGTGAAAATAAGGAAGAAAGCCACACATCAAAGACGGCCCAGTGGAAACACAGAGGAGCCCACCGGGTTCCCGGTAGGGTCATCCACTCGTCCCAGCAGCTGCCTCTAAATGCCTTGTTCACGAGAAAACAGCAACTGAAGCCACCGTGTTCAGCCCAGCTTCTGTAGCATGCGGCACCTCCATCCCAGTTGACGATGCCCTCTGGGCACTCGCCATCTCTGTGGTTGTATTACAGTTGCTCCTGCCTGGGGAAGGGTCTGAGTTCCAAACTCAGGCAGACTGGTTCAATTCCTGGAACTCTGATGCTTGTTCTCTGGGTGACCTTGAACAAGTCACCTAACCTCCCTGAGTACCACTTTCCACGTCTGTTAAGATGGCTCTCATGAGACTGTCATCGCAGAGCTGCCAAGAGGATGGCACGCCGTGATGCAGTCTGAGCCCTCAGCATGGGGCTTTGGCACACAGCGTGGGGAGGTTGTGCCTATTCACGCGGCATCCACTCTACAGAGGTGGCCAGACCTCTTCTCAGGCATTTATTTTGTTCAATGTGGCCCCTAAAAGCAAGCCAACTACGCTATCTGGTAGTGAACTGCAGAAACCACCACCCGATTGGAGGCTGGCGGGAAAGCTGGCTGTGTTGGGCTCAGCACGCAGGGGCTGGGCAGGGTGGAGGTGGGCGAGGGCCCAGGGAGTGGTGTGTACGGGGGGCCGCGCTCTCAGGTGCTGACCTGCACGTGCACACATCGAGAGTGAGGCCTCCTGAAATATTCTGCTCTAGGTACCTTGCTTACCTCATCCTAGTCTTGACCCTGTGACTGAGGGATGGAAGAGGACACAAAGTCACATGTAGGGACTCCACGACCCATCTAAGTGACATTCAAGGGTAATACAGGTCATGCATTTCCCCCGACGCCCTGGCGCTAGAACCTTTCACCCCTGTAAAAGTCAACTTCCCACATGCTTAGTAAACACAGCTATTATCTTGATGATGAAGAAAATGATGTCAGAGCCTTACTGCCCCACAGACTCTCAGCAGCTTAGGACAGGTCTCCTTGCTGATCCAAGTTCACGATGCCCTGCCCCCCCGAATTGGCGCTTTCATACTAGGTAGGTGCTGTGCCACTTAAAGCGGACCAAGTGCCACTCCAAGTCCTAGGTACATTTGCTCATTTAGTTCTTACAGCAACCCCAGGGGGAAACCGTGGGACAAAGGTACAAGCCACTTGCCCATGGCCACACAGCTAGGAAGCCACAGAGCCTAATCAGAGGCCTGAGTCTAAACAAGGGGTGGGCTGGCATTTACTATAAAGGGCCGGAGGGGACATATTTTAGGCTTTGTAAGCCATGTAGTCTCTGTCGGGATATTCAGCAGTCCCACTGTAGGTCAAAAGCAGCCAGACGGTGCCTGAGTAAATGGCATGGCTGTGTTTCCACAACCCTTTATGGACAAAAACAGGCGGAAGTTGGATTTGGCCCAAGGCTGTAGTTTGTGGACTGACCCTTGTTCTAAATTCCCACACTGTACTGCCTCCAGCAGGCACACTGAAAAATAAATGTGTCCACCCTGGGCTACAGTGGCATTTGGAGAGAGTGGATGGGGTTAGAGAATTTTTGGAGAATATCTAACACACAAAAAGGAGGCAGGGGCTGAGCTACAGATCACTCGAGGAAAAGATCTTGGAGAGAAGGAGCATAACGGGCTGATATGAGGCAGGTGGGGGTCTCCCTGGGAGAACAGGGAGGAGGAAGGGGTGCAGAAGGAAGGGGCCACGGGACATATTCCGCTTTAAGGAGCTCCAGTTACTCCGAGATGCCCCTCCCTGCCCCAAGTATCCCATGCTGTGTCTGGGCCCCCTCACATTCCCTCTGTCCTCTGATCCCCCCTTCTCCCGCCCTCTTGACATCTGTCTTGTTGCCCTGACCTCCAGCTCTGAGTGTGCCATGTTCCTCCCAGGTTTTGTCGACTTGCTCTCAGAGGGCGTGTTAGCCTCAGCACCAGGGCCGTGGAGGGAATACACTAATGGAACACATAACATGGGGGTTTCTAGGCCAGGAGATTCCTGGAGGCCTTCCTGCCTCGGCTGGGATGAAGCTGTAAAGGCTTTGAAGTTCATTGCTGAGATGGATTTTCCATGATACCTCCCGGGAGAGCACACTCACCCCCTGCCCCAGGAACCACTCAATAATGTCCAAATGCTAGGAGGCCTTCTAGCTGGGGAAGAGTCAGGGCGAGAGAGGGGGAGGGAGGGAGGCCCCTGGGCCCAGCCCAGGCCTGGGGAGGAGCTAGGGCCTGGGTGCAGTCAGCCTCTCCACAGGTTTCTAGTCCTTTATCTAGAAAAGAAGGGGCTGGGACCAAGGCCTTGCTATTCCAAGCGTGGTCTCTGGACCCGCAGCACTGGCCTTTCCTGGGAATTTGTAAAAAATGCAGAATTTCAGGCCCCATCTCAGCCCTGGGAATCAGAATCTGCATTTTAGCAAAACCCAAGGTGATTTATACATGCATTCAATCTCAAATAGCATGAGGTTCGGAGATCTATGAGGCTCTGCGGCAGGTCCTGTTGTTTCTGCCTGCCTGGCACACATTCCCCCGTCTTATGGTAAAAACAGCCTGGTTTTCTTTTGGGAAATCCTCTCCCCTTCCTGCCCCCAACCCAAGTAGTTCAGGTGGAAATAAATCCCCATCCCCACTCCGTGGATGAAGCGTGTGACCCAGGTCTGGACAATCAGAGCGTGAGATTCCCCTGGCTCATGGTATTGGTTCAGAGGAGCCCAAGAGACACAGGAGCAGGGTGACAGGATGAAGCAGGGAGCTGCTGGTGGCCACCCAGGTACCACATGGGGCACAGTGGGGATGGGAGAGTTGAGAGACGAAGAATGAGTCCTGTCACGTTGTTTGAGCTCCTGGGCCAACTCCCGCCCGAGTGTAAGAGACAGTTGGGATGAACGCAACTCTGCTGGCCTCGGACTGGAATCAGAAACGTGAGCCAGCGCTCCAGCGCTCACAGAGAGCCCGGCTGTGCCTTTCTTTTCTGCAGTTTCCCCATCTGCCCTTCCCAGCAGTTTAGCACAACTGCACACACGCCGCCAAGGTGTCAGGACACAGGTTTGCAGGCGGCACTAAGGCACTTAAATCAGTGAGTCCTTACTGAGCACAGGCTGCATACAAGGTGCTGGAAACGTGGCGAGATACAAAATAATTTTAAAACCAATGCCCTGCCCTCACGGAGGTCACATGGCACACATAATGGAAGAATGTGTTTATGAAGCAACATGTGACAAAGTTAATGTGGTCCAGAAAGAGTTTCTAAGGCTGAGTGGGTGCCGGAGAGAGGAATAAATAGTCCCTCCATCTGGTTTACTCTCCCGCCCCCAGCCCCAGGGAGGCTCCTCTGCCCCCACGGGGAGGAGATTTTGTGAGCAGCCCCCCACACATGAGAAGGCTCACCTCCCAGTGAGGAGCCTGGGCTGGCAGGTTCCAGCCCAGCCCCCAGGCCGTGCACGCATGCTGCCTCCTACCTTCCCGCCCTTGCAAAGGCTGATGACTGTGCTCCGGGCTTGGCACACTGCTGTACCCGAGTGGGTGTTCCTGAGTGGCTGCTCTTTCCTGCCTACTTGCAGCACCCAGACCTGGGTAGACCCCTGCAGGATCAATCATACGCCCGAAGAGAATTTTAAAAGCCCTGCTACCCCCCCAAACCCATGTTCCCATTTGCTAGCCCCAGGCTAGCTTATTTCATACCCGGCCTACACTCAGCCCAGTTCCTGCCCAGAGTTATCTGTATGTATCTGCCACTCCTCTTCGCGAAGTGTTCTAAGAGGTGTGCATGAAAGCTTGTTGTCAAGTGAGAAAAAAAAAGAGCAAGGCTGGGGGCTGCCCTGTATGGTTGCGCAGGTTGTGCGATATGCAAGTGGCTCCCTCTAGAGGTAGGAGAACTCTGAAAATACTGACAAAGGTAGGTTTAGGGTGGGGAGGTCTACCTTGATATGTTCTTCCCAGATTTATCTGATCTCTTATAAATAGCAGCGCTCAACACTCTGACAATCCGTGTAGTGCAAGGTCAATGGAAAGGCTTATCTTTCTGGGTTGTTGCGCTTATTGTTCTCACTGCAGGGGTTTCAGAACTGAGAAAGAGGACGACAAAAGAAAGGGCCCCCAACATTTCATTCACATTTTCACTTGTGAGCCTTCCGGAAGGTGCTGAAGCTGCCCAGGTCACAACAGGAGACTGGATGTGGCAATGGAGTGAGAGCAAAGCCTCTGCCTGAATAATTGCGATGAACCTTCTTCCGAGACCTTTAAGGAAAGCCCACCGCACAGTAAATTGCTGGAAGGCCAATCCCTTCACTACCAATTTAATGCTAACAGCCGATGACGTTCATCAAATCTGACAGCATTTTGGTAAAAGACGGCTCTGTTGATTAGGCCGCTGTCCACCCAAGTATTACAAGGCTGGGGAAGCCATAAATCTTAATCCACTGATAGCAGCAGAAAGATCTAAGGCCCAGAAGTGGTGAGGGAAAAAAGGACAGTATGAGCAAGAGCCCATATATCACCACCGGCCCATCCCACAGGAAAGGCAGCAGCCCAGAAGCCCGACACAGCCAGCGTCATCAGCCTCCCCAAGGCCCCTGAACCAGAGAGTCTTGGGAAGGGTTTTATGGGTGGAGCCCATCAGCCTCTTGGCCAGCAGACAACGTTTGGTGACACTGTGACCTTCAGCTCCAGGGATCCTCAGGTCTGGGCGCCTGAGGCCGCCCCTCTGTCGGGGCAGCTCTACCCCAACCAAAGTGCTTTCTTGTTGCTGGGCAAGACCACAGAAGGGACATCCTTTCTACTGAAGAAAGCAACTGTATCTTGGTCAATGGAAATGGGACGTGTGACTCGAGAGAGTTTTGGAGAGACACCACGGGTAATATGGCCAGATGGCCGGTAGGAGAGAAGGGAGCTTGTGACGGGGAGGAGATGGTGCTGTGGACTGGGGGAACGGCTGTGGCTGCACATGCTCACTGTTTTCTGTGACCACTGTCAGACCACTATGTCCCCCCCTGACCCGGCCATGATCCGTGTGATTATACCAGGTGACCCCGTGGCCCTGCTGGTCCCCCCAGGTGGACACTGCCCTACGGGAGAAGGCCCAAGACTGGGAAAGGGCTGTGGACTCTCCCCTGATGGGGTGGCTTTTGAGAACTGGCCACTGGCCATCGGGGACTTGGCTGCCTTGACCACTCTGCCTACGCCTGGCTGCCTCCAAGCATGGAGGAGCCATCCAACAGGGTCAGGACAGAAAGATCGTCTTCCTTGCTATCCTGTGGGCTCCAGACTGTCTCCTTGTACTTTCTACCTGGGAGAAACTTTACTCAACTCCACTTCTTGGGGCCACAGGAAAGCATTCCAGTCCTTCTCCCTCACGACAGCAGTAATAGTGTAGTTGGCACACTGAGTTTCTTTCCTATCTCCAGCCCCCTTGACCGGAAGCTACGGGACAAGGGGCAGCGCTAGGGCAGGCAGGACAGCTTCAGATGACCTGGCCCCACCTCTGGTCACAGCCCATGGGCTGGTGGGGGGTGCGGGGGTCGTCCAGGCTAACCAGCCAGCACTGCAGGCCATGACCTGGGAACAAAGACGAGCTGAGAGATTCAGACTGTCTCTCTCTCTCTCTCTCTCTCTCTCTCTCTCGGAAACTTTCTGCAAACCAGTATGGAGGGAGTGAAAACCCTGTCTGGAGGAGGCTCGATGGGTCAGGCGAATGCTGAAGGTACGAGTCAGCAGAAGCATGGGGACAGGGGACAGAGGTGCGAGGAGGGGGTCTGCGGAAGGTTGGTAGGGAGCCAGGAGCTGCATTAGGCTCCCAGGTAGCCTCTCCCTGCACACACAGCTGGGGACCTTTCCATCACATGGACCCAGACGTGGTGCTGTCCTGGGGAGTCCTCGCGTTTGGATGGAAACCCAAACTCCTTCCCGTGGTCTTCTAGGCCCTGCCTGATCGGCCCCTTCTACCTGCAGCCCTGACCCCCACCCCCACCTGCTCCCCCTTCCCGCACTGGCCACCATGCCTCTCAGCTCCGGCCCACTGCCCATTGCCCTGGCTGTGCCCCACCTGGGAGACTCTCCCCCCAGATCTCAGGGCAGGTCTCAGCTGAGATATGGCCCCTTGGGAGGCCTTGTTGCCCACCCTTGCTAAAGTGACTCTTCCCGCAGACGCAGTGTAGCCCATGTCCCTGCTCACTGTCTACCTACCTGCCTGCTCTGGCCATGTGCCTCCCTACTCGTCCCCACAAATGTGAGCTCCAGGAGGGCAGAGCCTGACTGGCCTTACTCACTGCTCTGACCCCAGCACCCATAAGTGTCCAAAACTCAGTAGGTACTCTGTAAGGGATCACAGAATGAAGGAAGTAACGCATGAATGAGTAAAGGAACCCACTAGAGTGAAAAGCCCTGCGGTCTCCAGGCCGAGCCACCCTCACCATCTGCGGCCAGTACTGTTCAGTGACTCCCGTGCCAGGCCCTGCTTGACCTCTCTACAAACACTACTAGCTCGCCCGATCCTCATTAACTCCCTGATGAGGCAGGGACCATTATGAATTCCACTGGACAAGTGAGAAAGCAGGCACCGAGGGGTTAAGTGGCTTAGCCAAGACCAGACCATACAACCAGTAAAGGGTGGAGCTGAGGTTTGAACCTGGGCTGCTGGGTTCCAGGGTCTCTGAACCATTCCTCTAGACTTGCCTGTAACCTGCTGCCAGGTGCTCCCAACTGAGGCAGCAGACACCCCTGCTGACCAACCACCTATGACACACACTGCACACTTTCCCCATCAGTAGCCCTGGGAGGTTGCATCGATGGTTAAACCAAAGCTTAGCGAGGTTGTGTTGCCGGCTCCAGGGCACACAGCTAGTAAACAGTCCAAAGCCCATCTCCTTCCACTCTCCAAGGGCCACAAAATCAAACACCCCAATGAGCTGGGTGGGAAATGGAAGCACGAGATAAGAGAAATGGCCGCCCAAGCGTGATACCACTCGGCCTCACCACTGGAGCGCTGGGGAGCGGTGGGGACTGCGACAAACAGGAGGGCTCCTGCCCTGTCCAAAGAGGGCAGCCACGACTCCACTCTTCTTGCCGGCCGCCTAATGGGAAGAAGGGGACCAGATCTTTCCATTTTTTTCCAGGGAAGTAGGAATATAGATTTTTTTATATGTATGAAATCTTTTGAATCTAAATGTTAGTAAGTGACCAAAAGTCTTTTCATAAACTGTGTGAGTCCAAAAAACATTATCTGGAAGCAAGTTTGACCCACAGACTTCAAGTTGTTAACCTCTGGACTCCACCAGGCCAGCCTTTCATGTGTTTGAAATCAATTGTCACACCCTCCGCCCACTTATACAGTCCCCATGTCTTTACAGTAGTAACTTCAAGGGCAGGAACTGAGCCTTTTAGATGTTTGGTTTTTGTTTTTTTTTTTTTTTACCCCAGAGCCCTGCACAGTGTCTGGGGCCCTGGCAGGTGCCAATAAAGTCTGTTAAATTAATGGCTGATTTCTTCCATGACATGCATTGGAGCCCACATACCACTCGGGAATGCCCCCTGGTTTGTCTGTATCTCTGAGTGGTGGCCCTCAAACGCTCGTGTGTAGGTGGAACAGAGTTCGCACAGCACCTGTCACCCAGCACTCATCCCGCTTCCATCCCAGGGGGCCTGGCTGTGGGGTAGAGGCAGAAAGCAACTGCGTTTCCCAGGCTCCCTGGCAGCCTAGATGGTGGGTGTGACTCAGGTTCAGCCTCACATGTGACAGGGAAAGCAGAAGTGAGGTGTGGTGATGAGGGGGACAGAGGCTGGCTGATTCTGTGCTGAACATGGTCATGGAGGTGACAGGGTTTTCAACACTGCCCCTCACTTCCTAGCCAGGCTACAGGATAGGGGTCAACTTTTCTTTGCACTGTTGCTCTAGCAGGCCCGGGGTCACTCGGAGGCCAACAGTGGTGGCAGTGGCTCCCTGATTCCTGGGTTGCAGCTAAGGGGATGCTTCCTGATGTGGATCCTGTGCCTTTCCGACCGTCCCGCCGCAGCCCAGGGCGAAGCGACTATGCTTTCTGGGCGCCAACCTGGAGGCCCAGCCTAGAGCCCACCCCTCAGCCAGCCCGAGGATTTTGTAAGCACCTGACTCCCTGTCTCGCCTCCTTTCTGCTCAAAATAGCCGAGTGTCTCTGTGTTGGATACTGACTGACCCCAGACGGATACGGTGTAGAAGGACAATTACAGCCCTCAAGGCATCAGGAAGCCAGGAAATTAGCTATGATTAGGCCCTGTGAAGTGTGGGACCACAAGGAGAGGCAGGAGAGAGATGCTAATTAATCTTAGGCCAAGTCTTTTAAATTGCACAGACTCTGGGGCCAGCCATTAAGCCACAGTCTCAGACACAAATATGGCTCCTGGTAATAGAAGGCTCTCAAAACAACTAGAAGAACTGTCTTAAGTGGGAAGTGGAGAAAGGCCTCATTAACGACAAATTAATATTCATTGCTGGGGACAAAAGGAGGCCTCCAGGCTGTGTGCCCTCTAGGCCTTGCTCATCAGCACTCAGATAGGCAGGAACCTTCCAGGTTTAATCACAGACTTGCCAATGCCTGGTGAGGAAAAGGAAAGACCACTGGGTTTGCCTTCACAGGTCCAGGGTTCAAGTCCCAGCCTACCCTCTTCCCTTAGTAGCTGTGTGACTCTGAGCAAGTCACCTTACCCCTCTGGGCCTCCATTTCTTCAGAGGCACAATGAGGACATTTCCGGACCTAACAGTAAAGGAGGCTGGGCCCATAAGGCATATGAAAGCATGTACTGTAGACCCATCCATTTGGCACAGTGCAAAATGTTACACAGCAGTAGTTCTCAATCTCGGTGAACACAAGATTCATAATAACAATAATTTTTAACAACCCACTGCTTAAGCCTCACCAGGTTAGAATCTCCGAGGGCGGGGACTGGGCATCTGTATTTTAAAACCTCCCCAGGTGATTCAAATGTGCAATCAGGGCTGAGACCCACCGGTCCCAGGGAAGGTGTGAGTGACTGCAAGGTCGGGTCTCAAGGGCTGTATGAGCAAGAACACAGAACTTGGAGCGAAAGATCTGAGTGTGAGTTTTGTTTCTGCCACTTCTTAACTGTTGACCTTGAAAAATTCACAGAACTTTTCTGAGCATTCACCTCCTCCACTCCCTAAAAAGAGGGACACCATTGAAACTTACCCACCAGGGCTAGGTTTCAATGGGGGCAAAGGAGGAGTCCTGTAGGAGCTGAGCCCACGCCTGCTACCCAGGGTAGGGGCTCCGAAATGGGAGCTTCTGACACGAGCAGCAACCCAAACTGGCATCTCAGTTCCATGGGGCAGGCGTTCCATCTTATTCACCCACTGTATCCCTGGCATCTAAGACCGTGTCTGACTCATAATAGGTGCTCAATTAAAAACTGCTGTATGAATGAGTTGTCGTGATGGGGCTCTGAGTCTGACCTTCTTACACTCTTGAGTGGGGCTGGGGTGGCTCCAGCCAGAGAGAGGACCCATGCAGCAGAGAGAGGACTCTTCAGAGCCCAGTTCCACATGCTGAAAGGCTCCACTGCAGTGCCCAGCCAGACCCACCTACTGCCTATGGGGTTTTCAATGCCCTCATTCTATTTCTATTCCCACGATAACCCCACACTCCTTATTCTAAAGTGTGAGCTGGGGCTATGGTCTTGACTCTGGCCTGGGTTTTCAGACCTGGTGCCATCCTCGGCGCTGAACTTTGCTGGGGGCTGTCCGTGAATTGCGTCTTAACGCTTCTTCAGCTTCTCGAAACACGGTTCTTCGTCCGTAATCTGTGCCAGAGATGAGGGAAAGAGACTTGGTAAGGCACCGATGATAAGCTCACACTTATGGATGGTTTTGTGACTTACACCTAAAATGCATGTCAGTGTGCCCAAAGTCTCAAACATGATAATATTCACTGTAGCACTGCATGTAGCAACAAAACATTTGAAAACAAACTCAATGCCTACCAAAAAGAAAATGGGTAAATAAGTCCTAGCACATCCATGCCATGGAATAATATGTACAACGTACAGCCAAACCAGGCAGATCTATATACAAAGAATAATCTCCAAGATGTAGGAGCAATGTACAGGACAGTATGTACAATAGGTCCATTTGTGTAATAGAGTGTAGAGGGTGGATATATTTGGTCAATGAATGAATGAATGTACTGCTGGTGCTCCACGGACACAGAATCCTATTATCTGTTCCTCCTTGAAACCTGGACCAGGGAAGGCCTAATTCTAACGAGCAGCATGTCTGCCCTGCCTCGTCCACCATGAAAGCTAGGAGAGCCACTGATTTCCCTCTTTGCCCTGGTGGTTAGGAAGCTCATGCTAAATTCCATGTTGAACTGCAGTCGCTCTCCGAGGAAAACATTTTGGAACATCACTTTCTCTTCCTATCCTTTTGTTGTTGTTTTGACTTTTACTATCTATTAATGCTTGGGATCTTACCATATCTGTGAAGCCATGAATTAGAGTAACACAAATCAAAGTTACTGTGTGCCACTTTACATTTCTTATGTCATTTAATTTTCCTGGCAAGTCTGCAAGGTGGGCATAATTATTCCCATTTTATGGGAAACTAAGGGTCAGAGAAGTTCCAATTGCCTAAGGTCTCAAAGCTTGAATACGGCAGAACAGGGCTCATTCAAATACAGCTCTGCTTCATTCCAAAACCTCTTCTTGTAATTCATAGCACACTGGCCTCTACACGAGGTAGGCTGCCTTGAAGGGCATTCTGACACACCCTAGTGTCCTAAGTCCTAAGAAATTAAAATCCTAAGCTTCCCAACTGACTGAATGGGCCCCATTTTGGCCAAGTGGACCCCAGTTGGCCAAGGGGACCCTGGAACTGAGTTCCCTATCATGAAGGGTCAGACACACCTCATTATACCCCCCCCTTTTGGAGTTTAGACACAATAATTGACCAACATTAATGTTAAAATAGAGATCATAAGACTGATGAAACAGACTCTTTGCGGCAATAAGATACCAAATTATAAATAAGACATAAGGCCACATAAGGCAAGGGTTAATCCACACCTTACAATCCATAAAATCTAGTTAACAAGTCTTTTTTTTTTGCTGGCAGGGTATCACATAATAGATAACAGACCCCCTTATCTTAACTTAGGCATCCCTTCCTACTGACTCCAAATTTTTAGACAAAGCTTAACTTTCTCAAACAAGTGTCAATTAAAGAATCTCTAAATCCACCTTTGACTTTTCAGGCCAAACCAATGTACACCTTCCATGTATTGATTTATGTCTTTGCCTATAACTAACTAACTCCTGCCTCCCTGAAATGTATAAAACCAAGCTGTAATCTGACCATCTCAGGACCACTTACTCAGGGCTCCTTGGGTTTGTGCATTCCTGGGCCACAGTTACTCATATTAGCTCAGAATAAGCATCTTTAAATTATTGTACAGTTTGGTTTCTTTTCATTAACAGTCCCATTTTAAAGATGAGCGAAGGCACAAAGAGACAAAGTGGCTTCCCCATGGTAACCTGACTCCATGAGCTGTGCCATTTCATTCATTCAACTGCCAAATCATTTTTGGTACCTACCCTAGGCCAGACACTCTGTTGTGTGCTTTCCTATTACATTCTTGGGTTTTCTGTGCTTTTCTTTGGGGACACATGAAATTGATTTAAAGTATGCAAGGTATGGATTAACTAAATGCAGAAATGAACGGTGGATTCAAATATTACACAGAGGTCAGGTACCCGAGTTAAGACATATCAAGTGAAAATCAGATATAATCCAAAATTACACTAGAAATTTCCTTAAATACTGACACTTGAAATGCAGGAAATGTAAAAGCTAGGAATTAACTGCTCTGGCCACCTTTGGTCTGGGCCAGTAGAAGCCAAGACTAGTTTAAAAAGGAATAAACAGGCTCAGCGTGGTGGTTCACGCCTATAATTCTAGCACTCTGGGAGGCTGAGGCGGGAGGATCACTTGAGCCCAGGAGTTGGAGGTTGCAGTGAGCTATGATGATGCCACTGTACTCTACCCAGGGCAATGGAGCAAGACTGTCTCAAAAAAAAAAAAAAAAAAAAAGAATAAACAGGATTTCTCGTTTTTACTCTCATGCTCTCTTTCTGGCCAAGTGGGTATAGTTAACTTGTGTTCATTAACTAGTTATCTGCTGGGAAATTCATGTGCACAGGATGTGGTTCCATGGTCCCTAGTTAATTCTAACTAACGGAGCTGCGGCGCCGCCTGGAGGCCCTGCACTCACCACGTGTCCCCTCGGCGTGCGAGGCACTTCTGGAGAAGTCGAGGTGAACAGCTTTGCGTGGTGAGGTCTTCAGCTCAGAATTGGCCCCGTTGACGTAGACAGAGAAACCTTGCTCCAAGTGCTCCAGCCTCAATTGCATGGGGTCCTTGGTTTTCAACTGCTTTAATATCCTGCAAGAGAAATGATTGCTTGCTCCTCATCGTATGAGAGTCTGGGCGGCTGCCACCCACAAGCCAGGAGTGAACTGCTGTTCTGAGGGTGAAGCGTGTCTAATCAGAGGCCGGGGGACGTGTGCCCAGCTGTTTGTCTACAAATAGCTTCTAAAGAGGCCCATTACACACGCAGAGAAGCAGCGAGGGGGAGACTGTCTGGGGCCCTGCAGGGAAGTTTCTGCTCTCGTTCTAAGGCTCAAACGCACGTTAGCAAAAACAAAAGCACAGTCCCTGCCCCACGGTGGCTGAGGCAGAGAGGGACCACGTGTGTGCATCCTGCTATCACACAACCTGGATTTTCTGAGAGGATCCCAATTTTATGCAATCGCACTTTGTGTGGATAGTGAAAATTTGTTTGACGTGTAACAAAAAGTGGCTTAGAGTCTAAGGCTTTGCGAGAGAGATTTCACATAACACGTTTACAAATCAGAAAACATCCTTCGCAAGACTGGGCAGGCTAATTTTTTGCTTCAGTGAATATATGTGTTCTCAAACATTCACCCTTGATATCTCAAATGGCATCATTTCGTATTCTGATGCAGTTAAAAAATATATCCATGTTTGATTATAGGTGTTTGTTCAGGATTAATGATATGATTATCACATCCTTTGGCTAAAAGGGTCTTGGCATGAGTGTGGCCAGGTCTCTAATTTAGCTTTCACTAAAGCCCATCCTCACACTTCGAACTTGGTCCTTTTCCCACTCCTGAGAGTCCATTGCCATAAACAGTGCACAATGTACTCTTTAGCCCCCTCCAGAGCTGCTTCCATGTGACACCAAACCCTCCAGTATCTTTACAAACACCTTTTTACCCACCCCCACAACCAGATTTATACAGACAACCAACCAACACGGCAACAGGTGTGCATCTTCTTTAGTAATTAAATAGGTACCTACCAAATTAGCAAAATTTAAATTTAAAAAAATAATAGCAGTCACGTAAAAGGTATGTTCTGTGTGCCAAACTCTGTTCTAAATGCATATACAGTTAATTCTCATTATTTGCTGTAGGTGTGGTCTAGAAAGCCACTGTGAACGTAGAATTCGTGAATACTGAACCATTGCTTCTAGAGGAAATACAGGGTTAGGTTCCTGAGAGTCTCTGCTCACATTATTTTCATGAACCGATCACTACACAACCTTGTTTTATGCGTGCTTCTGTGCAAAGATGCCCTCTTACACTGTTGATTCATTCACCTAGAGCTCGCAGTCAAAAGCATCACAACTCATGCCTGAACAAAGCTTACCTAACACACATATTATCTTCAGAAGGCACATCCCAGCCTTCTTGTGCTTAGGAACACTGGACAGCATTCCAGCAGAATGTCTGGGGGCCAACTTAAACAGCAAAATCGTCAACAAAAAGCACAAAAATGTGAAAACTGTGGCATTAGGCATACCTCCAAAAGGATACTTGTTTACACCAAGAGAAGGTGGCAAAAGTGTTGCCTGGTTCTACCTCAGCTGGGGATGTGAGCGTCAGGTGACTACAGTTTTCTGCTGCTCTGCACATGTCTGTGAATGACCAAAAATGCGCAGGAATGGACTGCGGGTAACAGATAAGCAGTAGTGAGCGGGCAAATTCACAGATACGGAATCTGAGAATGAGAATTAACTGTATTAAGACATTAACCTCTACAACAACCCTACAGGGTAGTGGTCCCCAACCTTTTTGGCACCTGGGACCGGTTTCATGGAAGACAATTTTTCCATGGATTGGCGTGGGATGGTTTCGGGATGATTCAAGTGCATTACATTTATTGTGCAGTCAGACCTCTCTGCCAATGATAATCTGTACTTGCAGCTGCTCCCCAGCACTAGCATCACTGCCTCAGCTCCACCTCAGATCATCAGGTGTTAGATTCTCATAAGGAGAGTGAAGCCTAGATCCCTCACACGTGCAGTTTATGGTAGGGTTCGTGCTCCTATGAGAATTGAATGCGGCCGCTCATCTGACAGGAGGCGGAGCTCAGGTGGTGATGTGAGCGATGGGGAGCGGCCGTAAGTACAGACGAAGCTTCCCTCACTTGCCCCTCACTTCCTGCTGTGCGGCCCAGTTCCTAACAGTCCACAGACCTATACTGGTCTGTGGCCCAGGGTTTGGGGACCACAGCTATAGGGTATATACTTTTATTATCCCCACTTAGCAGATAAGGAGACTGAGGCAAAGAGAGGTTAAGTAACTTGCCCTAAGTCACATAGCTGGTCCAAGGCAGGGCTGGGATGGAAACTTAGGCAATTTGCCTCCAGGGTCTTCACCACAACAAAGATAACGTCTAAAGCTATCAAGATGCTGTTGAAATTGGCAAACCTAGACATTGCTTGTAACTCACAGCACCTTGTTGGAAGTAATATGAAAACATAGAGAATGCTATGCTGGGTCTTTCCCCAGTAAGCACATTCTGGCAAATTGTTCCTGAGCAAGAAGATGGTTAGTGTTTAGTCATAACAAAACCCTGACAACAAGCCAAATGTCCACCGCCAGGTAGGAGGAAGCTGGGATATTGCGCGGCTGTTATAATCGTGAAGACTGTGTAGAAACATGGGGGATTGTTTATCATCTGTCCAGAGAGGGGTGAAAAAAGGGCACCTGCATGGTAAAAGCAAAGTTGGAAAAAAGTGAGTTTCTGGCCTCAGAGTGGAAGGTGATAGACGTAAAATGAAATCGGCTGTTGAGGTAAGGTGGTGGCATTGTCCGTGACTTCTTTGTTTACTTTTTAAATGTTTCTTTAGTGGCTGATACATCCGTCTTTTCAACAATCGTGGCAGGAGCATTTATTATAGACTGCTTATCTCTTCCAGGCTTGGAAGCCTGGGAGATGCCTGATTGTTGGACGACAACATAAAACAGAAGGAAAACACAAGTAACTAAGAGACAATTTCCAAACATGGCAATAGCTATGCTCGCTGGAGCAAACCATCAAGGGACGCCGTGGCCACCAGAAGTCTCCGGGGAGAGAGAAGGAGCCCACATCCTGGGAGACCCTGTGGCGGGGCGGGGCAGGAAATCTGATCACCCAAGCAGAGAGCCCGCCTCAACTTCTCTCCCTGTCCTCTGATGCCATGTTAACAGTCTTGGCATCCAGTCACCCGGGATCCAGGGCGGGTACTCCACGTGTGCCTCTCCTTAAACAGAATGATTTATGAAAATGTGGATTTATGAAACTGATAAATTAGTAGATAATTATTCAGACTTGTGAAAGGAATTGCTAAAGGAACTCCCCTACTGCAGCTGAGAGCATCAGTAATATTCAGGTGGCATCGAAGAAAAGTGTGTTTTTTAATTGATAGCCTGCTTTGCATAAAAAGCTGTCCTAGGTGCAGGGGATTCAGATAAATCAGAGTCAGTCTCTGCCCTATCTAAAATCGAGCCCCACCACCTGCTGCCCTGTCACCCTCTACTCTCTTCCCGGTTTGAGTTTTTTCACGGCACATATATCACACCGCCTGACATTATACCATGCTTTATCTGTGTATTTGTTTGTACTCCATCCCTTCCTCCCCACCAGAATCCAAGCCCCTGGGACAGGCATTGTCCTGTCAGCCATGGTGAGGAACAATGCCTATTTCTTTTTTTTTTTTAAATTTTTTAAATTTATTTTATTTATTTATGTTTTTTTTTGAGACAGAATCTCGCTCTGTTGCCCGGGCTAGAGTGCCATGGCGTCAAGCTCACAGCAACTTCAAACTCCTGGGCTCCAGCAATCCTTCTTGCCTCAGCCTCCCGAGTAGCTGAGACTACAGGCATGTGCCACCATGCCTGCATAATTTTTCTATATATATATATTTAGCTGTCCATATAATTTCTTTCTATTTTTTAGTAGAGACGGGGTCTCACTCTTGCTCAGGCTGGTCTCTAACTCCTGAGCTCAAACGATCCACCCACCTCGGCCTCCCAGAGTGCTAGGATTACAGGCGTGAGCCACCGCGCCTGGCAACAATGCCTATTTCTGGAACAAGTGGCCCCATGGTCCCGAGGAACTCAAGGTCTAGCAGGAGACATTGCTGAGTATCCTACTGGTCACAGATACCATTTTCTTGGTGCATGTCACAGCCACCATTTCCATTTTACCTGACCTTTAGAGTCACCTGTGCAGAGCTCCTTTGCACGGAGGAGGAACTGGAAGCTCAGGGAGCTGGGAGCACCGGGTGTCAGGAGGGAGTGTGTGACTGGGGACCTACATGGTTGAGGGCTGGGGTGGTCGGGGAGGGCTGTCCCCCTCATGGGCCACCACAGCCAGGACCCAGATGGTGAGGAGGACCTAGGGAGCACACAGGGTAGGACCTGATTGTGACTGGGCTTCTGTCTCTGGCCTCTGAGCGGTGTGGTTGCCATGGCATGCGGGTGAGCCACGTGGTTCCACCAGACACACTTATCTCAGGGTCCACCTAGGAGTCCTCCCAGAGTCAGCCCTGGATATGGACTCGGGGAGAGGGCCTGTTTAATATTAACAAGATGATCATGATGACAATGATCGCTGACTTGGCTGGTAGGATTATTGTGGGATCCCTTCATCCTTCAGTGGCCCTGGGACTTAGGTTCCACCACTGGCCTGTTTTATCAGGAAGCCACGGAAGCAGCTGAGCCTGGATTTAAGTTCCGGCTCCTAGTAAGCCACCACCCAAGTGGGGCTCCAGAGCCTGTGCTCTCACCTACCCCGTTCTGCTGCTTCTTGCCTCCAACGCCAGGCATCACGCAACAAGGGCTCTGAGCAAAGAGCAGAGCAGGGAGCAACGGCTCCCAGCTGGGACTTCCCTGGAGATGGTGGCATTTGAGTCCAGCCTTGAAAGGTGACGAGGGAGAGGGGAGGGGTACACAAAGTCTGCCATTCCTCCCCAGGACCCGGGTGGCCCACAGAATGCCCCTCAGAACAGTGTCTGTGTAGGTTGAGGTGGTGCAGCGTGGAGGACAGAGCTCGGTGCAAAAGGCTCTTATGACAAAATGGGACGCTGGGTTAAAGCTGCGACGCAGAGAGTGGCCGTGTAAAGCCCCCAGGGTGCTGGTTTTCTCCTTCCTTCTCTCTGCCTGCATCTGCTCTTGGGGCAGATTTTTCTGTACGTTTCCCTCAAATGACTGTTCAAGGACCAAGTGATAATAGCATCGCTGGATTCTTAGATCTGGTGGACAAATCTGTGTCCACTCTGCAATCCAGAGGCGGCCATCACCTCTTCAGATACAGGGGTCCTCATCTTTTCGGTCCATACTCATAGCTCTTTGATCACGCTGCTTGCTCTTTCATGAATCTTGTCAGGTGTGATTACATCTTTCACGACACTGAATGACCAGAATCACTAAGAGCCCACTGGGACAGGCGGCTGGGAGGGTTGTGCAGGGTGTGGGTGAGGCCGTCACATCTCCAAAGTCTCTCCATCGTCCCCTCTGCCCTGAGTCTTTCCTGGAGCACATGATCACTTTCTGCTCCTACTGGCAAAGTTATAGGTGGCCTCGTGCTTATCCTGCTACTAGCCAGGGAGTTCCTCAAGGGCAAGGATTATATGGTAGACACCTGTCTTTTTGCTGCCTGGTATCCCCCCCATCCTCCAAACAATGCCCCTCCAATTTCCTCTGGGTCCAGCTACACTCCTCTTACTCTACTGCCCAATTTAGTGGGGTGGCCACAGAGTAGCCAGTAGGGTTATGCCACCTAAGCAGACACATGGAGTGATTGGTTCAGGATGAGAATGCGGCCAAGCCGGGCCAACGGGAGCCTCCTCAGCACTTCTGCTGGAGTACTAGGAAAGAAACACTCTCTGCCCTTTGAGGTAGGATGTAAGTAGGGGCTTCCACTGGCTGTCTTGGCCATTGTGAGGGAAGCACCTGCTTGAGAATGACTCCAACATGGGAAAACAAACATAAGAGATGGAGAATGATTGGTTTTGGTGACAAAATTTAAGCACCTTGATCCAGCTATGCCTGAAGCCAAAGTATCTCCTGGATTTCTTAACTTCATGAGCCAATAAGTTTCCTAGCTGCTTAAGCCCACTTACCTTGGGTTTCTGTCCCTTATGACCACAAGAGCACTAATTAATACAGTCTGTGCCTCCTTCATCACAGTGTGCAAAGTTGACCTTTGCACTAATGGTAACACCGGGCACTTATAAGGTACTCAGTGAAATCCTCCTGAATGAATGGAAGAACATTACCCAGCATCTCTGGCAGTTGTGTTCTGGGCAGATCCTTGCTAAGAATTCACTCCAGTGACTGCACACCCCCCTCAAGGGTTATAGGCAGCCCAGACAAGCAGCCTGAGTCTTCATCTCCCTCAGTGATCACTGGAAAGCTCAGAGGCTGGTTTTCGACTTGTCATATAACTGGGTTTCCGAGTAAATTGCAACGTATTCCCACAAAATCCCTCCTTATCGAACTTTACGGCCATCGGCAACCCAGTCAGTTTTCTCGCCTCTTGATTATTTATGACAACGTCAAACAAAACCTAAAGCACAGCCCAGCTCCACCACTTCCTGGCTGTGGGACCTGGGGCAAGTTGCTCACTCCTCTGGGACTCTACTTCCTCGTCTGTAAAATGGGTGCAATAACCCTATCTGCCTCCCTGGGTAGTGTGCAGATAAAGTGAAATGGCAGGGCCAAGGGCCTAGCACGTGGCTGGTACCCTGCAAAAGGTTCCTTTGAGGCTTGACTCAACCTTAGCTCACGGCATTCCTGTTCTCTACGGGGCTCCATCTAAAGGTGTTTCTTTCCATCTGTACCTTCTGACATCCCATCATCCAGACAGCTCCCTCTCCGTGGCAACACATCCCCCCCAAATTTTATGTCAACTCCTTTTTGATATAGTTTTTAATTGTCTTTGTGCTGCAACCTTGTCTCTGAATATTCTCATTTATGCTATCAGCCAGTACCTCTTTGCACACTTATTGATCCCTTGATTAATGAGAAACAATTTGCTCATAAGGAACTATGACAGTCTCTCCCCAGACAAGTCCCATGTAGATGATTAAACGATCACCCAGGTGTTTGGTGGCACCATCTAGCCTGCCAGAAACTGAATAAAAACATCCCACTCCGTGGCATTAATGATGACAAAAACCCACGTTGGTCTAATCAGCACAAGCCTTCGCTATTCTAGTTTGAGGCTGGCGCTGGGATGGCGGGAGATGAACGCAGAGCAGCTGGGCACAGAGGACACCATCATGGTGTTTCCAGCAGGTCCTAAAGAGTTTATCTGTTCAGAAATTCTCCATCAGGGATGGCGCTGCCTCGTGGGGGCAGGTATCTGGAAAGTGGGCAGGTGTTGTTGTCATAGATACTAGGACACTTAATGAAATTTAGTAAAGGAGCCGGGGGGCCAGGGATGCTAAACTCTTACTATAATGCACTGGACTATACTGTACCACAAAAACCTGTCCCACCCAACATGCCACCACGGCCCATTTTGACACCACTAGGAGTCCAATTGGTGAGACAAGGGCTGAATCCACATTCAGAATGACACTACCTCTCCCCTTCTAAGACTCTTGTCTGCAAGACCCCAAACCCCCTCCCATAACACAAGGATCCAAATTAGTACCCAGCTTGTTTCCTTCCCCTCGTCCAACCAGTTTTGTGGGCCAGCAGTGTTCCGTTTGTTTTGTGCTTTAATTTGAATTCATTACTGACATTTTAAAACTCAGGAGATTTCACAACACAAAGCTAGGTTTCCAGCTTCTCTGGCAAACCTGGAAGACCTGGACCCCAGGGGACTGTGTTCCCACAAACAACTGGCCTGAGCTGAGCAGCTTGGAGATGAGAGTTGAAGGTGCCCACTGTCCCCCTGAACTGGCTTCACACACTACCTGGCATCTCCTAGAATTTGAGTTTGCAAGTTCAGCTTACTGCAAGGTTCAAGGCCTGAAGACAAACCACAGTGAATTGAAAATGAACCCTCTCAGCCCTGCAAATGAACCGAGGAGGCAACGCCTCTTTCAAAGCAGACCACAATGCATTGACCTTGATCACTAAACATCGCACCTATTGCACACTTTTTCAAGAACCAGCACTCTAGAGACAAAATCAGTCCTAACTTTAAATGACATATCGACCAACTTCAAACACAAACGTAAAACGACTCCACCTTTACGTAACAGGACATGATTATAGGCTCAGGTTTCAAGAGACCTTCAAAGCCCGTAAGATTGCAGACGGGGCTATTCAGGTGACTATTGCACAAGCCCTGCCAAATTCAAGCTTTTCTCAACAATCCTACCTTCTCCCAGAACAGAAGCAGGGTGGCAAGAGGCGGCACTTACACATCGAACAGTTTGCAACAGCTCAATCCAAAGATGCAATTAAATCAGTGAATGGAGAAATGGGAGCTGAGATTGCAGATCACGTTCTAAGCCTCTGCATCCTATTTCTACGTGAAACAGGGCCTGCATGCTGTTAATAAATCTAAATAGATTTTTATTTGTGGCTAATATTAAGGGCTGCCGTCGAGCGGCTTCATCTTACCGGTTCCTCTGCTGAAGCAATATTAAATACTCATCATGTTTCTCATCAAAGTCTGTCACCATGTCCTTAGTGTAACCCTGAAACGAAGAAACAAAGCAGTGTGATATCGGAATGCAGGGAAGCACTGACTGAGAGCCCAGGGCCTGCCACACAGGCACAGGAAGCCGAGAGGCAGAGGCTGGACTGTGACGAAGGCCCAGCTCCCCAGGCGCATCACTCCGGCAACCCAGAGCCCCAGAGACTGTCTGATGGCCCAGTGGGCATTAGACATGCACAACTTTAATAATCTACGCAAAGGAGAAGGTCAACCCCCCAGTCTCGCTACTGTATCCTCCTCCTGTGCCCTGTAAAGTCAAGGGCTCTGACAAGGTTTGGGCTCTACTGTTTTCTCAACACTCATCATTTAGTTATCTCAATTGTCATAACAAGATGCAACTCAAATCAGTTGTTTAAAAGGGGATCTCATTTTCCCCTTGCCATTGCAAGAGAAGTGCAGGTTTATGTTAAACAATGCAGTCATTACAGAAATATCTGACCCAGAGAGCAAAGTCACGCTGGAGGTGGACATTTGAGGTTCTGCTCCTTTTCCACAACAGGGCTGTGGATTTCCATTAAGGAACCATTCAGCCCCTTTTAGTTCATTGGCTTCCTTAGGTGCCCTTGAAAGTGCCTTTGTGTTCCTGTTGGGTCACATGACCTTGGCCTTGCCAGTCAGCATGGTGCTTCCCCCAGCCACACCAAGTCACTGTTTTGGGAGTGAATCACGATCCAAGTCAGCCCTAGGAATTTGCTGATACACTTGGGAAAGAGCTGCACTCTTTCCATTCGGGTGCTGGGCCAATGAGATGCAGGCCTGGAATTACTTGAGTGTGAAGCCAATAAAAAGGACAGCAGATCCAAGAGACTGGAGAGAAACGGGTTGCTAATGATATCATTGGAGTCCCTGGATCCACCCATGCATGAAGAAGTATCTGGACAATTCAGTTATTGCTTTAGAAGTTTCAGCTGAGTTTCTGTCATATGTAGCCAAAAGAATTTTAAGTAATATGCCATAATCTAACCATCAGAGATAACCCCTATTATAATTTATTGCAGCTTTAAAGAGGGATACTTAATGTGTAATAAATGTCGTATATTTAAAGTGGACATATACATATACCAGTGAAACCCCTGTTATAATTTGATATCTATTCCTCTGAATGTTTTTCTTTGTTCATAATACACATAAATACATATCTATACACAAACATGTACATTCTTTTAAACAAAAATGGGATCATACTATAAACAATGCCTTGCGATTTCCTGTCTCTTAAATAACTTTTTGCCAAGTAATGGATTAAAGATACAACATCAGCTTGGTACCGGTCACAAATTATAGCAAGTTAGAGGGATTAAGTTTTAAATGGCAAGTAGGACATTTGTAACAAATGCAATTTGTGTAGGCATCTTAGTGATTATCATGGGGAGAAGAGAGAGAGGAAAAAAAGAATCCCCATTATTTCTCTTCTTAAAATCTCACTTTAACCCCATTATCTTACTAGAACCCTATCCAAGGGTGACTCAAGACCCCCTTAACTAAATGTCATGGTCCTTCTCCTGATCTTTCCCAACTGCTGCAGGCATGGGGAACTGCTAACCCCAGATTCTCTTCCTTGGTGCCTGCAGGACTGAATGAGCCTCCCTTCCTTCCCACGTGGCTTTCTGCCTGTGCCTTCTCCGGCCACCCTTCCTCCTTTGCCCTCGGTTGTAGAGAGTCGGTATCTGTCTGTCTCTCTCTCT
The DNA here is from genome assembly GCF_041146395.1 of Eulemur rufifrons. NCBI lineage: Eukaryota > Metazoa > Chordata > Mammalia > Primates > Lemuridae > Eulemur > Eulemur rufifrons. Next base: position 18,279,105 of record NC_090996.1, read on the forward strand.
CTCCATCTCACCTGTCTTGAGTCTCTCTCCCTATCTTCACTCCTCCCTCTGATTACAAGGAAACAGGGCCCTCTGGATGGGGAGACCAGATAGTCTCCTAGTCCAGGGCCGACAGCGTGGTCCTCCTTTCTCCTGGTTGCTGCCATTTGCTTATCTCGTCCCCTGCCACCCCCACTTTGCCTCCCCAACACCCCTCTCTCTAGACCCACTTGGGAAGAGGATGTGGTACCCTCATCTTCTATCCTGATGTCTCTGAAACATCTGAGTTTTACTGGGGCTTTCCTGCTAGCCAGTCTGGCCAACGAGGAAGTGAGCAACAACAAGAAAGAGTGATATTATGAAATTATAAGAAATTTTTTTAAGAAAACCAAACTAGCAATAAGCTTTCTCTACTCTTTTATTTTCCTGGCTTCCTGAGATGCCCAAAGAAGTTACTCTGTCCTCTCCTGGGTCTGAGCCCTCCCTCACGTTGAGGGCAAGAACAGTACATGAGACCTCAGCAGTCCGGAGAGCTGCCTTGCAGGGTGCTGGGTCTGGGGAGGATTCTCAGTTCCTTCCAGAATAACAACACATGTATCGTGCAAACAGTTTACGCGGCATTTCCAAATACATGATTCTGCTTTGATCTTCACAGCAGCCCTTGAAGTAGTTATTATTACCCCATTTAAGATACAAGGAAATCCATCCCATGCATCTTCCCAGAACGCAGATCCTACTCCATGGCAATTTACATAACCATTTTGAAATATTAAAATGACCGTTGCTATATTATGGTATGGAATGAAACATTTCATGACATTTTTAGATGAAATATGGGACTTCAAAGAGATGTCAGCTTGTGCTGGGCTGCCCTGGGCTTTCACCTCAAACCCTCCAGGGAATGCATCTATTCTCCTCCATTGGGAGGGGGATGTCATCAGAGAGACCTGAACAGGAGCATCCATCCATCCCTACTTCTTACCAGCCCTGTGATGTGCATATAAATCACCTGGGAATTGTGGCAAAATGCAAATTCTAATTCAGGAGGACTGGGAGGTGCCCATGTCTGTATTTTTTTTTTTCCCTAGAGACAGGGTCTTGCTCTGCCACGTAGGCTGGAGTGCAGTGGTGCAATCATAGTTCATGGTAACCTCGGACTCCTGGGCTCGAGCAATCTTCCTACCTCAGCCTTCTGAGTAGCTGGGACTACAGTCTGTGCCACCACACTTGGCTAATTTTTGTTTGTTTGTTTTAGAGATGGGGTCTTGCTATGTTGCCCAGGCTGGTCTTGAACCCCTGGTCTCAAGCGATTCTCCCATCTCGGCCTCCGAAAGTGCTGGAATTACAGGCCAACCTGTAATCCCATGCCTGGCCCCAACTCTGCACCTTTAACGAGCTCCCAGCTGATGCCCATGGCCCACACTTTGAGTAGCAAGGCCCTACTAGCCAATCTTATTTCTCACGATTCACGACACCCCACCTCCAGTTAGATTATCTTTGAACTTGAGCTGCCAAGAACATGAGTTTTGGAGTCCAGGCCTGGCTCCAAGTCCCAATACTGCCACTTAATTTATCTGTAGAATGGGGGCAATGCCAGTACTTGTCTGGTTGGACTTTTCTTTCCCTTACAGGGTTAAACATGGGATGGATACAATAACAGTGGAAAGGTCTTAGCACAATACCTGGAGCTTATGAAGTTCTCAATGAATATCGGTTATGTTCACATTTCTAGAGCTCCAATACTGAAATAGCACTATCCTAGCCCCTCCCTCCCCACCCCATGCTTACTCCTAACCTGATGGCTCAATCATTCTATTCCCTTTTCCAGAAATCCACCCCATCTCCTCCAGCCTCCATTCACACACTTTCCAAGACCCAGCTCATTCCCAAAGTCCCCATGAAATCTCCCCTTGCCATTTTCCACACCCCCCTCAACTTCAGTTCATTCTGAAACCCTGCAATTAGTATTAGATTATACACAATACAGTGGGAAATAGGATATAATTAAATGCTAAGTTGTTAGCATTTAACTATATATATTGCTCACTGATTATCTGGGGATTCGGAGACTCGGGGTGAGTCCAGAACTCTGCTATTTATCTCCTCTGAGCCTCAGTTTCCTCGTCCGTAAAAAGGGGATATTAATGAGGTCCACCTCACAGGGCTGCTATAAGGATTAACTGGGATAAAAATAGAAGCAATTTGAGATCTTTTTCTTTCTTGCTTTGCTTATCGATTCCCCAGTTGGATTATAAATTCCTGGAGGAGGAATGGGGAAGAGGAAGGAGAAGGAATATTGCTTGGGAGCCTGGCTCCAGTCTGGGCGTCACCACTGTCCAGCTCTGAGATGGTAATTGCTAAGGTTGACTAAGTACTTAGTACGTGCCAGGCACTATTTGAACCCTTTCCATGCATAATTTGGTTAATCCTCATCACAACCCTGGTCAGACACCAGACACTGCCTCTCCCTGGCACGGCACCCTTCATTGTGCTGAGGATTTATTTCCTTATCTATGAAATGGAGGTATGAATACTTAAGGCACCCGATAAAGCGTGAGGACCCTGTAAAATGCCAAGTTTATCATCAGTGTTTTCCAGCAAACATTTACCTAGTGCTTACTGGGAGGCCGGCCCCCTTACATATGCGAGCAGGGCTTAACACAAGCTATGGCCCAGTGCATGTTCGGATACCAAGTTCCCGTGTTGGTTGTGCTGAACTGGTGGTGCAGCCCCCATTTATGTCTTGTGCGGTGTGAATGGTACCTCCCGCCGCTGGGCGACCACAGGCAGCAGCTGCAACCAGCCAAGCACCCACACACTGTCCAGGGGGCCCTGCAGAGGGTTCTGGAATACCCATTCAATTGAAAGCACAAGGGTATTTTTCTGCAAAGACAGTCCATAACTTTCATCAGATTACCACCTCGGCCCCCCAAAAGGAGACAAATAATTATAATAAAATGCACAAAATGGAATGCCAAGGGTCTGAATAAGGGGACCAGCAAGGCCTCTGGGAGCACAGCCAGGCCCTAGTCCTTGGAGTCATCTTCAAAGCCACGATCCCTCTCCCACCCCACATCTAATCCATCAGCTCCATGTGAAAACTACGGTATATCCCAGTCTGACCGCTGTTCCCCCCTCCCCTCCCACGCTGGTCCAGGGACCTGACCGGACTCTTGCTTTTGCCTTTGCCCCTGCAGTCCGTTCTTCTTGCAGCCAGGGAGGCTTGAAGAAAGGTGTGTGGAATCATGTCACTCCTCTGCTCAGAGTCCCAAGTGGGCTGCTGTCCCACTCAGAGTCTAGGACAAGGCCCTCCCAATGGCCATGAGGCCTCCACCCCATCTCTAACCCATGCCACCCTCCTCCTCACTCCAGTGTCCTTAACACTCCCACATCCCCACCTCAGGGCCTTTGACCCATCATTCCTTCTGCCTGGAATGCTCTTCTCCCAGGAAAACACCCAGATTCCTCATCTCCTTCAAGACCAGGCCCTGATAGTCTCTTCTCAGTGAGGTCTCCCCTGACCACCCTATTTAAACTTGCAAGCTGTGCACACACTGCCCCCACTCCCCATCCCCCCCAACACAATGTCTAGTTTATCTTATTTATTATGCCCCTTATTTACTGGGCTGTCCCCACACTAGAATGAAAGTTCTATGAAGGCAGGGAGCTTTGTCTGTTTTGTTCATGGTGAATTCCAAGCCCCCAGAACAGTGCCTGGCATGCAGCTGGGGCCCTTAATGAAAAGTGGTTGAGTGAATGAATATGTGGGAGACATTTGAGCTAGCTGGGCAACAAGAAGAGGGAAGGGCATTCCAGGCAGCAGGACCAGCATGTGCTAAGGCTCTGGGGCCTAAAAAAGCATACAACATTCAAGGATGGGCCAGGAACTGGGTTAACTAGAGTGGTGGGTGCTAGGGAAGAGTGACGCACAACAAAGGGTTTAAGGAGTTTGGATGTGACACGAAAGCAAAGTCTCATTGTCCTTATAGTTACCCTTATCGTCCTCATCCCCAATGCCAGCCCCAGAGAAGGCACAGAATTTTATCAATGGCCATGTTATTAATTCTCTCTGGGGGGAAAAAAAAAACTGGAATTGGAATGAAACGCCAAAAATCAGTACTTAAAGATGTTTGACGGACTCCACATTTCAGAGATCACGTACTTCTGTGGGGCCAGACTATTGGAATTCTCCTAAACAGGGCTGATTTAGTAAGTGCCAGCGCCGTTAAAGGCAGCTGAAAGCACAGTGTTGGTTTCCAGGGCCTGACCCTGCTGGCGTCAGGTCCCCGCAGAGAACACTCGCTTAGAGTGGGTTAATAATGAGGGCACAAAGACACTGTGTCTGGGGGCATTGCATGTTCGCAGAGCACTGTCACACACCCGAGTCACTCCATCCCCCCCTGCCGACCCCCAGACTCCGCATTCTAACTGAGGTGATTTATGAGTGACAAGACTCCAGCTCCTCAGGCCGCCTCAACTGCCACTTATCATGCCCTCCATGGGTGCTTATTTAATTCCCACAATACTCCTATGCTCTAGGATCATCCTCCCCATTTTGCAGAGGAAGAAACTGTGCCTTTGAAAGCTGAAGCCAATTGCCTGAAGGCCAAAAAGCCTCTAAGGGGAGACAGCGGGCACTGTTCTGGTTACATCACCTTGATTTTTCCTTTGGGAAACCACCTCTCCTTCACTCTCAGTCCATGTGGTGTGGGTGGAAATAACCCACCACCACATGGTTGGGTTCTGCAAGGGTGGACACGTGACCTAGGCCTGGCCAGTGTATTCCATCTCCCTGGCCCTGTGATGGTTTAGGGCTTGGCACACCTCCCAAGCTAGGCCAACAGACTCAATTCAGCGATTGGTTGAATCTCCTGGAAAAGTCCCTGTCTCTCTTCCCCTGGAATTATTAGCTGATATGAGCCGAGAACTACTAGGGAAGAAAGGAAGATGTCATTTTTTTCACACACAAAGGAAGAAGTCATTTTTATCAACTTATTAGGGTTCTTCTTGTGAACATCTTTATATGTTCCATGGAGAAATCAGGGCCACAGTGACACCTACATAGGGGCAGCAGAATTGGGGACAGTGAGAGCCAGACCAGATAGGAGCTAGATTATTTTAACAGTGGTTAATTCCCCGTATCCAGCTATGCCTGAAGCCAGCACTATCTTGGACTTTTCAGTTACTTGAGCTGATACATTCCTTTCTTTGCTCAAGCCAGTTTGGATTGTGTGTGTGTGTGTGTGTGTGTGTATGTGTGTATGCGTGCACAGATTTACACCTGGCTGAGCTCTGGGTGTTACAGTGGTAGAGATAATCCTCAGTGGTGTCTGAATCCAATGTCTGTGCCATGTCCAAGAGCTCAGAGAAACATTTAGTAGAGGATTAAATGATACCTCAATAAATGTTCTTAATGGCCCTAAGCCCACAATAAAAAATGACCCAAATAGATCTTGTGGTGCAGAACTCCTATTCTTCCTCCAAAACCCACTCCAAGTGCCAACTCCTCTGTTCTCCCCGTGATTCTGTTGTGTCCCAGTGCTGTGTCCCAGTCCTCAGTGCATATTAGTTGAATGGAAAAGTATGGTTCTGAGCCTGCTTTTTACTGCATTTGCTAATGTATCAGATGTACTCCCATCCCCCCAAAAAGGAACAACACTCTGCATTCAATGTGCCTATATTGCAACAGAAGCCAAGCAACAAACACCTAAAGCAATGGCTGATACTGCCCCCTAGAGGCGAAACAAAACAAAACAAAACACTGCAGCAAACATTTGAGTTTCTCACGCCCTGAGGTAGACATCCTAAGAAAATATTACATCCTGGGTATCTGTGCTTTAAAATACTAAAAAAAAAAAAAAAAAAAAAAAGGTAAAAAAAAAAGAAAATATTACATCTTATACACACACCAGATGGACAATCAAAGGGAGAGTTTGGACTATTTTTCACATACCTTAGACTTACATTTATTACTACCATACCTGCTATGTACCATTCTTTACTTCTACCAAGATTTTATACTTAATTTCAGGGTTTATGGAATACCAATGCAGAATCTAGGATCCCAGGACACAGTACCCTGTATTGGTATGAAAATGTTTTTCTTACATAGCTATCCAAAAAATCATTTTCAATCCATATCTGATAAAAAATAATTAGCATTTCTTTTTATTCTCAGGAAAGTTTTCTTGGAAAACTGCGAAGTGTACTATAAACTATCTTGTAGGCTGGCAAATATAGAAGATTTTTAAAAATCTTGAATGAGTTTATTTTAAAAAGGAAACTTTATATTAACGCCATAAATGGAAAACCATTATCACTTGCCAGAAGGTAACCGTAGACATAAATACAGACCTACTAAAACAGGAAATGTTTACATGCCACCTCCGAGGCGGCAGAGGTATGCAGAACACACACTGGGAAACACAGTGCCAGAACTTCCACATTCACACAACCCTGGGAGGTGGGCGGCGTGGACTTCATTTTACACATAGGTTCATTCACTCACTAGCCACTCAACACCTCCTCTGGCCGGGCACTGATCTAGGTGCTGGAGTCACAGCAGTGAACACAGCAAAGTCTCTGGTACCAGGGAGTTCACGTTCTAGTGAAAGAAGACAGACAAAAAAGGAAAACGCAATATGTCAGCTGGTGGTAAGTGCTATGGGGAATAGATGGCAGGGAGGGGCTCTTTTCACCAGGAGGATCAGAGAAGATCTCTCTGGTGAGGTGACATTCAAGCAGAGACCTGAAGGCCACGAAGGAGGTGCACCCTGAGAGTATCTGGTCAAAGGGGGGGTTCCAGATGGCAGGACCTGCAAGGGGTGGGAGTGTGCTGCACGTTTGGGGAAGAGCTCAGAGGCCAGCAAGGCCAGAGCAGAGTGAGTGAGGCAGGGGTGTGGGAGGAGGAGGGTGGGACAGGTGGCCAGAGGCTGGCGGACCTTGCAGGCCACAATGAGGACTCTGGCCTTACACTGACGGGGCCAGGAAGCTACTGGAGTGTTCTGGGCAGACCCGACATCATCTTGCTTAAGGTTTTAAGCGAGTCTGGAGTAGAGAAGTGCTACAGAGGTTCAGACCCTTTCCAAAGGGCCTGCTGGTAGGAGGGCCGAGGCAGCTCCCACCCTCCTCCAAGAGCTGGGAAGAGGCTTAGCCCTGAGGCAGTGTAAACAGTGCAAGACTATTAAGGAGGAGGAAAGGAGAGGAGCTGCTTCGCCCTCCCAGGCTGGTGCTATTAGTGAAACTGATTTAGGGCTGTTTCTACCTGTCAGAGCCTCTCAGTCTGGAAGGACTGGCCACTTGGCCTGATGGGAGGAGAGAGGCAGCCACAGTAGAATTTTCCCTCTGCCAAGCTCTGCCTCCATCCACCTGCTCTGCATCAGAGTACTCTTCCTGCTAAGGGAATGAGCCTCCCAATACAGGGCGTCTAGCACCAGGACCACACCTGTCTCCACCAGCCCAGCAGGTGGGGCGGTCTGAACACATGCTCAGGCACGCCCCAGGGACTGCCACCGGCCCCCTGAAGAGGAGAGAGCACTCCCTTCTAATTTAGCCTACAAACATTCCCTGAGCTTCTCCTATGGGTCGGGCCATGCATAAGGGCTAGAGACAGACAAGGATAAATGTAGTCTGGCCCCACCACCCTTCCCCAAATCATTTCCATCTTCCCCATCCCCACGCCATCCCAACAGCCACTTAGCCCTTCTGGCTGTTTCTCTTCAAGGTCATTGCTGTGAACTAAAACAAAATCTTAAACCCCCAGCTGACTGAATGGACCCCCTCTTGGCCAAGGAGACCCCAGAAATACCCTAAAGTTGAGTTGCTGGTCATGAGAAGGGAGGTCCAACATGTCTCACCATGCCGCCTTCTCTTCTTGGAGATGTCCTTTGTAACTCATTGACAGGCCTAAGGCTATGCAAGACAAAGCTTTTTTTTTTTTTGCCTTTTTTTTGAGACAGAATCTCACTCTGTCGCTCAGGCTAGAGTGCCGTGCTATGGCATCAATATAGCTCACTGCAACCTCAAACTCCTGGGCTCAAGTGATCCTCCTGCCTCAGCCTCCTGAGTAGCTGGGACTACAGGTGCGCACCACCACACCTGGCTAATTTTTTCTGTTTTTAGAAGAGACGGGGTCTCGCTCTTGTTCAGGCTGCTCTCAAACTCCTGACCTCAAGCAATCCTCCCGTCTCGGCCTCCCAGAGTGCTAGGATTACAGGCATGAGCCACTGTGCCAGGCCAAGACAAAGCTTAAACCACACCTACAGGTTCTCAATTTACAGATCACTTGAGTCTGGGTATATGTCTGGTGGCTTGTCTCTGATTAACAGAATTTCTTAACTTAAAACATTCCAAGCCTTTAGACAAAGCTTCATTTCCTTATGGTTAAATGATCACAAATCAAATAATCTTTAAACCCGCCTATAACCTAAAAGCCCCTGCTTTGAGATGTCCTGCCTTTTCGGGCCAAACCAATGTATGCCTTCCATGTATTGACTTATGACTATATGTGTAATTCTTGTCTCCCTGAAATGTATCAACCAAACTGTAACCCAACCATGGTGAGATCGCTTGCTCAAGGCTTCTTAGGTGTGGCTCTCTGGGCCATGGTCACACATATTCAGCCCAGAACAAACCTCTTTACACTATTTTACAGACATTGGGTTCTTTTCCATTGACATTGCCCTTGCTGTTTCCCCGGCCTAGAATGTTTCCCTGCTTGCTTGAGGGTGAGTGTGTTTGGCCTGTGTCTCCTCTTCCAGGGGCCTCTACCCTCGTCCCCAGCCTCCTCACCCTGCTCCCACTCCCTGAAAGCATCTCTTTGTGCATTTGTCTGTGGCGCCCCACCCCCCATCAGGACTCCAGACCCACCAGGGCAGGGACGGTGCCAGCTTGCTCACTGCTGTATCTCCCAGCACCCGACCAATTCCTGGCACACATGAGGAGCTTATAAGGTATTTGTGGAAAGGAGGGAACAAGGAGGAACAGAAGGAAAGGGAGGAAGACAAAATCCCTGGCCTCAAGGAACTTGGAGTGGAGGGTTGGAAGCGGAAAATCAATTGCTCCAGTGCAGTGTGGCAGGTCAGAGGAAGGGACCTGTGCCATGTAGGGTGGCGGGGAGAGCGGAGGGCCTGGCATTGCTGGCAGGGCTTGGCGGGCTTTGCCGAGGAAAGGACAAGGCACTGGATTGTAAAGGAGCTCACCAGGAGGATAGGGGAGGGCCGGGGGTGGGCAGCAGGGCATGCAGAAGGGGAACAGCATGTGCAAAAGCACGATGCCAGAGGACCCCTCGAGGCTGTCTTGGGGCTGGGCAGAGTGGTCAGAGAATGTTGGCTGAACCCAGGGGACAGCCAGAGGGACCTGGCTCTGACATTCCAGGCCTGCTTTCCACGTGATGAGGGCAAAGCCTGTCTGTGCTGCTGAAACCTTATGCTTAAGTCTAGGGCAGCGCAGCAGGGTTCAGGGGTCTCAAATTGGATTTACTCTCACGTACTACAGTCAGGATTTTTGCCATATGAGATAATGTCGATCTGGGAATATGAAGGCGACAGTTTAGTTTCCTCTCGCTCCCATCCCCTCCCTGAGCATCTGGGACTACGTTCCTTCCAGCCTCACCCCCCTCCTCTCTTCCCTACTTTCCTTCAGACTTACTGACACCTCCTAGTCCGTGCCAGGGCATGTCCTAGCTGGCAGTCTAGTGAGGAGGGCAGATTTTAAACAAATAACCCCACCACCGCCACCAAATGTGTGACGTCAATGCTCTGGTGGGGGTTGGAGTATGAGTGGCTTTAAAAGGGAGGTCAGGCAGAGATGCTTCCCTGCAAGTGACAACAGAACCAACACCTGAGGTATGCACAGGCTAATTAGGGGAGGAGGGGGAGAGTGTTCTAAGCAAAGTGGACGCATGCGCCAAGGCCACAGGCCAGCCTAAGTACTGAGCACAGAAGGGACAAGGAAGGCGGGTGGGACAAAGAGACCAGGGCCTGACACAGGCTGAGGCCAGACCACAAACACCAGGGGGCCAAGGCAGGAGTTTTCCCCTTAGCCTCAGATCTGTGGGAAGCCACACAGCATCACTGGAGCGGAGGGTGGGAGTTGGAATTAAGGGCTGTGGTGGCCGAGTCTGGGTGCCAGGGAGCAGATGTCAGCAGTGTGGAGGGACAGGGAGGAGGGATTTCCAAGGTAAAGGCACAGGGCTTGGTGATGGGTTGGGAAGAAGAGGAGAGGGAGACGGGGTACCAAGGATGACCCCGGGTTTCTGGCCTGTGTCACTGGAGGGATGGAGGTTCCTTTCCTGGAGAGGTGCAGGCTGGAGGAAGAGCAGATCTGAGTTTGGGTGGGGCATGTTGTGGTGAGGAGCCTCTGCAGCCCCCAAGAGGAGCAGTCGGGTGCTGGCAGTGGGTGTACAGGTTTGGGGTTCAGGGCTTCCTCTCTGCAAGCCTCCATCCCAGGCTGGGTCCCCTCTCCCTCAGCTGTGTTCCCGAGGCATTTCCACAGAGCCTGTGCTGGAGCACTTATCACAGGCTCATGGCCAGGGGCTTAGGGGTGGGAAGTAGATGCTGCGCACTGCGGGGCCTGGATCGCTCATGCCTCAGCTGCCGGGAGTGCAGATGGCTGGTGGCTCACTGCTGGGTCCCTTCCCAGGAAGAAACCTGTCTTGCCCAAGGTAATGCCTGCTCTCTGATACTGGTTGATGCCAAGGGTACAAAGACCCTGGCTCCTTGCCTCAACTGAGGGCATTTCTGAAGGGCCACCCATCCCCACCCAGGATCTGTGGGATCCCTGGGGCCTGCCTCACAGGTCAACTCCTCCCTCCACCCCTGCTGCCCTCACCCCCCAGGTATCATCCTGAGAGCCTTCCCCAGTACACGTCCTGTGCACGCATCTCCAGCTCAGAGACTGCTCCCTGGGGAACCCAAGACGGCACATGGCTCCACCCTGACCATGAGCTCCCAGGGCATGTTGGGACTCGTTACACCAAAGGCCACTGATAAATGCATTCGGAACTGGACGGACACGCCTGATATCCAGGACTTCCCGCAATGATCCTGAATTCAAACAGGCCAGACCCAAGTCCCAAACGTACAATTAATTGGGTCACAGGCTGCAATTTTAATTCTGAAGTATGGTCATTATGAAGGTGTATGACATATGGTCCTCAACTCCTGCGTTTTTGTTCAACAGCTGAGCCACCAAGTGGGGTGGCCAGGACTCTGGGTGGCGAAGCCAATTTAGGAACAGCAACCAGCTCTCGGGGAAGAGGCCGGGCGTGCAGACTGGGGGAGGTGGTGTTCGATAGTGCTGCTCTATTTTCAGGAAGGAAGGAAGGGATTGGGAGAATCTTGTCAGCCCCCAAAGTAGTGTGACACAAATGCCACGGTTTCTCAGCCTCCTGAGGATGCCCTCCTACCCATGGCCCTGCCAATGTGCTTTGCTCTAAAACACAGATCTCGGTGGCTTCTTCATTCAAAACCTGCAAAGGCTGGGAAGGCCAGTTAACAGAGCACTTTGGGGAGCAATGAGGCAGTATCCACTAAAACCAGACAAAAACCACACCCTGCATAGCCTCAATCTGCTCAGACCCGGCCATTTCACTCCTCAGAGTCCAGCCTAGAGAAAGACTCAACAGGAGCCTGGGGAAGAATGTGCAGAATGCTAGTTGAAAGCAAACCTTACGGCCAAATAACCCACAGCCTGTCCATCCCAGGAAATACTATGCAACAGGTTAAAAAAGAAAAGAGCAGATGACACCAAGCACGAATCTCCAAGACACGTATTTCAGGGAGAGTGGGCAAGTTGAGAGTTACAAAAGCATGTTGCAAAATGATACATCCAGTATGATACCACCTATGGTAAAAAAAAAAAAAAATACATTAAAAAACCCCCACATATACTTTATGACTACACAGGTATATAAATGCACACAGAAAGGTCTAGAAGGATATATGCTAAGCTCATGGCAACAGCTGCTCCAGGAGAGGATTATGGAGCAGTAGGAATTAGCAAAAGGAATATTAGCCTTATCTGGAAAGTTATAAATAATTTTTTATTTTATATTTTATTTTTGAGACTGTCTCACCCTGTCATTCAGGCTAGAGTGCCATGGTATCAGCCTAGCTCACAGCAACCTCAAACTCCTGGGCTCAAGCAATCCTGCCTCAGCCTCCCGAATAGCTGGGACTACAGGCATGTACCACCATGCCCGGCTAATTTTTTCTATATATTTTTAGTGGTCCAGATCATTTCTTTCTATTTTTAGTAGAGACAGGGCTCACTCTTGCTTAGGCTGGTCTCAAACTCCTGACCTCAAGCGACCCTCCCGCCTCGGGCCTCCCAGAGTGCTAGGATTATAGGCGTGAGCCACCACGCCCAGCCACACACCCACTTCAGAGCCTTGTGATAAAGTAACATAGTTCCACTCTTGCTAAAGCTAGGTTGAGTTTATTTTTTTTAACCAAGTCCTAAAATACAAGTACTTACCTTGCAGAGTTGCTATAAGAAATAAAAGTAATATGTGAAAAACCCTTACCTCAGTGCCTGGCCCATGAGAAGTAACATGCAATGCACGGTTGCTAATATTATTATTATAATCAAGCCACAAGGACATACTATTACAGGAACTGGACAAATTAATCATCTTTCCCAGTCATCTAAATGACTCTTCCCGGGAAGGGTGGCATGCCACGGGGTTCTGTCCTTGGTCCTATCCCAGGCCATAATTTTATCAATGGCTGGGTCTGACTGCTGAGGCTGTTCATTAAGTCTGTGGATAACATTCAGACGGGAGGTACACGGAATAAACTGGATGACGGAATCCGAGTTTAGATCACTTTCTTCAGGCTAGAGATGGAGGAAGACCAGTTTGACAAAATGCACCACGGTCAAGGTAAAGGTCCTACGCAAGGTCGGGGACACTGGAGGGAAGTGTGACTTGAGCAGAGTTCATGAGACAAAAGACAGGGCTTTAGCTGATGTGCTCAGTATGAGCTAACAGAATGGAGTAGCTGCCAAGATCTACCACCAGCACAGCACGCACAAGGAGTGTGTTAAAGACATTTGCTCACACTAAGAGAGAGGAGGGGCACTAACATGTTTGAATACCCATAGTGTGCCATGCCCCATGTTGAACACTCGACATCCACTGTTGCAATTAACACTCTTGTTAACCCAGTGAGGTAGGTATTATTATCATCATCCCCATTTAACAGGTAAGGACACTGAGGCTGAGACAGGTGAAGAAACTTGACCAAAGCAGTATAGAGCAGTGGCAGTATTTGAACCCAGTTCTTACTAGGAAAGGGCGCTCCATTCCTATATTCTACACTGATCAGTTCGCAGTTGGAATTTTCCATTTGGTTCTCAGACAGTGTACTTTCAGAGAAAAATGAACTTGTCTAGATGAAGGTGACCAGGGAAGTGAAAACTCTGAACAAGAAGTCACCTTGAGAATGAAGCAAGTTAGGAAAACCAAGAGCAAGTACACACATCAGCCTCTCCTACCCAAGTCCACAGAAATACCATTTAAAATCTATGACAGCATGGGACAATAAGGAGGGGTGCCACTGGCAGATTAAAAATGTTGAGGCATCCCCAAGAAATGGATGGCAGACAGAATCAGACTAATGCACAAAAACAGAGGCCAAAACAGCAGCTAGGAGGGACTGCCGTGAAAGGTGGAGGTGGCCCTGGGCTGCTCCAAACCCAGAGGCGGTACACTCTCCAGGGAGGGGCGAAGGCCCCAGGTTAAGGGTCAGAGAGATTGACTGAGAACTCTTGTGGGCATTCCAGGAGGTGGCCCTTTAATCCAGTTAGCCTTTGGGAGCTGTGACCATGGGTCTCTGGGACAAAAAGGCAGGGCATAGCTAGAAGGAAAAGGGAGATCTTGTGCTCACAAGATAAACTATTAGCATGACGCTTCTTGCACCATATTCTGCCCCTGGCTAATTTTTCTATTTTTTTGTAGAGATGGGGTCTCACTATATCGTCCAGGCTGGCCTTGAACTCCTGGCCTCAAGGAATCCTCCCACATTTGACTCCCAAGGTCCTAGGACTATAGGCGAGAGCCACTGTGCCTGGCCTTCAGTGGCTTTTAATTGGAATCCAGTCATGGTTAATTTATTGGGTTGGGGGAGGTATCAGACTATCTCCACTTGTCAGATGAGTAACCTGAGGCTCACATGTATCTGGCAGTCATTGCCCCTGCCTCCTTACAGGAGGGGAAGTCAAGTCACAGAGAGGGTAAGGACCCAGGCAAGGGTCCTCCTCTCTGGCTCTAAACAGGCAGCAGGGTCCTGGGAGATTCTAGGGGAAAGGAGAGAAAGTGACATATTCTTTCCACTTTGCACGGAACACAGGGAATCAGCTTGGCCCTGCACTTGCTGTGTTAACTGGGGCAAGTCATCTCACTGCTCTGAGCCTAGATTTCCTCTCGAGCAAGATGAGGATATTATTGCTCACCTCGCCAGAGTATTGTGAGGAGCAAGTACGACAATGGATGTGAAAGCAATTTTTAACAATTGTGCAATCTGTCTGTTTTACTGTTCCCATCACCCAGTGGCCAGGATGTGGACGGTACGTGTTTTTCACCTGCCCACTATCCTGTCCCCTTTCATCTGTCAACAGTCTCCTGATTTTCCTTTGGGAAAACACCCCTTCCTTCCCATAAGTTTAACATGGGATTCACCCCAGCCTACCCTCATCTCCAGGATGAATACACAACCGTGGACTGGCCAGCCAGTCTCAATCTGGGGACGTGGCTGGACTGTCACCCTTGGAGAATGCTCTCTTTTGCTGAAGTTGCTGAGAGAATTACACTAATGACAGGAAGGAGAAGAGGAGGAAGAGGCACCTATCACTTATTCAGGGATTATTAGGTGTCAGACACTGTTCTAGGCACCCCTGACTGCCCAGTGAGGAGGGTGCTATTACTGTACCCATTCTATATAGGAAGAAACTGAGGCTCAGAAGTGGTTAGGCTGCTTGGGTAGGTGATGAGCCAGGATTCGTCCCCAAGCCTTCTGGCTCCAGTGCCTGAACTTTCCCCTCCAGGCTATCTGGCCTCTCTGCTGTAAGCCTGGGGCTACTGGTGGCCATCTTGGCACTGAGTGAGAACAGCCTGCTGGAGAATAGATCTGCCACGGGAGAAGGCAGAGTTGAGAGGGACTGAGTCTGAGCACCTAGATCAAGCCATGCCTGATGTCCACCCCTGAATGTTTCAGCTAAGTAAGGCAACAAATTCTCTTTTTGGCTGAAGCTGGTTTGAGGATGGCTTCTATCACTTAAACAGAGTCTGAGAGACATGGACTGAGGACCCTAACAAAGTCCAAGTCAGAGAACCATTGGTTCTTGTCAGACTTGGGGGACCACAGAGGAAACAGTGGCCCAGCAAGGGGAGATCCAGTCCAGAGGCAGCAGCCTGGACTGGAGCCGACATGGTCTGGCACTTTTATGACCCTTGTGCTGCCTCTCCAGAGGTGTCCCCAGACTAAGGGACAGTTTTCACAGGGGTGTTTTTAGCCTAGAGAAATACCTTTCACGAGTACCTTGCAATAAATTCCTCTTAGTAACATTCTTTTTACTAATCATATTGTATATTCCATAAAGTGATTTTGGAGGATAGAGGAAGGAGGTAAAGGGAGACACTTTAAAGGCAATTTCATGCCTAAGATCTAAGGATAGAGAAAACTTTGATGATGCTCTACTGAAGGGCACATTGCTTATCCAAAACAGACGTGGGAAGGGAAAGCTGTCAACATTATCTCTTTCTGGTCACAAATTGCAGTTCTCTGATGGGTTTTTCCTAGAGTTTAATCTTGTGCTGGAAGCTAAGCTGATACCAGGAAGGTTTTAGACATGTCAATCTTCTGCCTGGCATTTTATCAGAAATTGATTCTCTTTGCTTTTCGAGGCTGAAGCCTTGGCCTTGTTGTTGTTAAACTTGGGATCTAGGCACTGTGTTTGCGTACATGTCTCCTACAGCGCCCAAGCTGGTTGCAGGGGTCCCGGAGTCGACTGGGGATTCATATGCAAGCAATTCCAACAGGGAGGGATTATGTGTCATTCTTCGATCCACCAAAGGGGTGAGGAACCCTGGTCCAATCCATGTCCTGCTCTTTCTTGGCAAGATTTTTCTATCTCCGACTTTGAAGGGATTATCTTTTTAAACGGGCTGTTTTGCCTCTGCCAGTCCTAAATTATAATCCTTAACATTTATTGATCTCCTAGTATGTACTAGGCACAGTTCTAAGCACTTTATACTTATGAACTCACCAAATCCTTACCACTGCCCTGTGACACAGGTTCTGTATCATGCCTACCTCATAGGAGGGGAAGTCAAGTCACAGACAGGGTAGGTAACTTGCCTAAGTGGCAGAGCTAGCCTAGCAATCCAGGCTGTTCACAGGCTCAACTGCTTTGCTGCACAGCTTCCAACCCTGCCATGTGACCTATTTGCCCTGCATAAATCAGAAGCTGTCAATGTTACCACGGGCCCAATTTTCCAAGTTCTCAAAGCTACAGAGACCAAGACCTCAAGAAGCAGAAAGACTGACAACAGTAATTTCCCAACAGGGAATGCATTTGGCAATTGGATCTACAATATATTTAGTTCTCCTCTGCCCAGAAATAGGAACTAAAAGGTTTCATTCCGGTAAAAGTGCAGACTTGGAATGTCAGCTGTCATATCAGGCTCTTTGTAATGCACCACCAGCAGCTCACATTTCCTTTTTTCTTTCTTCCTTTAAAAAAAAAAAAAATTAAACAAAGCAATTGAGATCTGTAAATATGGACGGGAAAGCTCCTGATTCCCCAGAGGCTGAAGATGCAAGAACACTGAGAACTGAGCTGAGGAAAGGGAAGGAAGTGTCTGCTGTTTGCTTGCTAGTGGAGTCTGACACTCACACTAAAAGTCATCAGTCCCACTGGCCTCCTGCAATCAGCCAGGACAGCTGCCCTGAGTTAAGGGCCATGAGTGATAGCTTGCAGAAATCAAGGTAAACTTCTCAGCCAGGCGTGGTGGCTCACGCCTGTAATCCTAGCACTCTGGGAGGCCAAGGCGGGAGGATTGCTCAAGGTCAGAAGCTTGAGACCAGCCTGAGCAAGAGCAAGACCCCGTCTCTACTAAAAAATAGAGAGAAATTATCTGGACAACTAAAAATATATATAGAAAAAATTAGTTGGGCATGGTGGCGTATGCCTGTAGTCCCAGCAACTCAGGAGGCTGAGGCAGAAGGATCGCTTGAGCCCAGGAGTTTGAGGTTGCTGTGAGCTAGGCTGACGCCACGGAACTCTAGCCAGGGCAAAAAAGTGAGACTCTGTCTCAAAAAACAAAACAAAACAAAACAAAACACAACTTCCCTGCTCCCACCCTCTCTGAGACTAGGGAACAAACTATAGGGGTGGCCACTAAATTGCTCCATTGTGGGTACCTCGGCCAAGGACAGCCACACCTGAATCTGGCCAGCCCTCTACAAGTTGCCTGGAACAAAAAGCTCTGCCCCTTTCATGCATTGTTAGGAGATAAATTGGAAACATCAATTTAAATAAAGCACACACTCTTTCATCCATTAATTCTACTTCTAAAAATTTAACCTTTGGCTATTCCTGCACATGTACACAAAGATATCTGCTCTAGAATATTCTTTAAAGTATTCTTATAGTAGCAAAAGACTATGAATTGCCTAGATGTTCATTAATTGGGAACTAGTAATACATGTATGCAATTATTTAGTAGCGAAAACTGATCTGAACTAACGTGGAATTTATAGCCTTTATCCCACTTAGTAGGAATATTCATATGTTGCTGTATATAATAACGTATTTGATTATCAAATGCTTTTCTGGGCCCTACTGGGATGGTATTACTTTTTAAATCTAAAAAAATGAAACAGATTTGGCCCTAAAGGGTTCAAATAAAGGATTATGCTCCTATACATCCACAATGGAATACTATGCAGCCAAGAAAAGAATGAAGTTTATCCACTTATCCTGCTATGGAAGGATGACTCCAAGACATGTTGTTAAATGAAAAAAAAAAAAAAATCAGGAACAAAACAATGTGTGTTCTATGCTATCGTGTTAAATAAGGGAGGAGGATGGATAGGTGGGTAAAGGAGATAGAACATATTTGTTCTGCATAGTTCCATAGCTGTAGAGCATTTCTGGAAGGACACATAAGAAATTGATTACAGTGGCTGCCTCTTGGGAGAGGAGGGGATGGCTGTCAGGAGTACTGTACCCCGCAGATACTCTTGAGTATTGATTAGCAAGGCCAATCAGCCTCTGTCTCTGGCTTCTGACCTGGGCTTATAAAGAAGAAACAGTTAATAAACAAGAGCATCAAGACAGAAAGCAGCAAGGTTCAGAGACCCAGAGGGGACAGAGATGGTTGTCCAGATAACCTCATCCCTGGAGGCACTCTGGATCCTGGGCTCCCGCCTTTGCTGTATTCCCCTGAGATCTCTGTCTCCTCCTTTGCTTAGGAAAAATGAAGGGAGTCTCTAGTCTTGCACCAAAGTCTCTGCTAACAGTAGGAAGTTGTTTGTGTGTGTATGCGCATGCCCGTGTGCGTGTACGTGCATGCAAAGGGAAGGCTTAGAAGGCTTAACATTTTCTAGGTGGGTGAGTTAAATGACTTTTGCAATCCTTTACAAAGTCAGCTCCAGAAATGAGTGTGCTGTCAAGAGCATTTTTTGGAATCTCCAATCAACTGCAAATGATGGCAGCCCATTATCATGGGAGGCTCTCTGAGTGGTTAAGAATGGGGGCTCTGGGACTAGCCTGCCTGGTACCCACTTGGTCTGGGGACACACAGCCAGGAAGCAGGAAGGCTGGAGTCAGCCTACAGTCCAGCTGGAGAGAGGGAGGCCCCTTTGGTAAGAAGTGCAGTTGCGCTGCCTGTATCCTGTTAATCTCTCTGCTAAAAGCTATACGCTCTGAATCTGCAGTTCCGCAACCCCTGGGCCACAGAGCTCCACCACTAACCCCCATCGCCTGTCCATGGAAAAATTGTCTTCCATGAAACCGATCCCTGGTGCCAAAAAGGTTGGGGACCGCTGCTGTAAATGACATACCTAACATTCCTGTGCCTAGAGCACTGTGCCAGGTACTTTAATATGTTACTGCCTTTAATCTGTACATCTGCTCTCCAAGAGGGGCATTATCAAATGAGGTGAGAGGGTCAAGACACTTGTCCAAGGTCACACAACTGGGACTTGAGGCAGAGCTGCTTGACTCCAGGACCTGATCTGCTGCCCCCACAGCACCTTGTGGGTACTAATTCACGGAGTCGCCAGGAGCCTCTGTGGCTCTGTGTGGTACGAGGACATGTCCCCAGGACTACACCCATGACCCCCACAGTGCCCTGGGAACCAGCATGGACGCTGTGGACTGGATGACGAATAAAGATTTCTTCCTCCTCTGCTATTTCCTTTTTATATTTTTTTTAACACTGCCTGATAAATCTACTTCCTAATGATTTTTGAGTAAACTACAATGACCACAATTTCAAAATCATTAATAATTCATGACCAAAGGCCATAAACACTATATAATCTCCGTAGGCAGGAACCATGAATACTCGTTAGAGACGAGGCTGAGAATATTTTTACCAGCTGAACTGGAAATATCTACCGACTTTAAGCCAACCTCCAAAAGCTACATTTTCCAGAAGTGACAGAGACCTTTCCATCACCTCAGTTCAGGACACCTCTTCTGAGAAGTCTTCTCTCCCTCCTCTGGTACCCCCTGGAGCTTTATCTGGGATTCCTCTGTGATGTTTGTCATTCTCTTCTTTGACGGGTGGCTACTGGTATCTGAGAGGGTAGGGAAGTGCGGTGCCCTCGGGGCCGGGCAGGCCATGCACAGTGCGCAGTGTAGCCCCAGGCTCCAGAGCAGGGGCTGCCTGGGTCAGCGCTGCACGGATGAGCACCGGGTCTCACCCACGGCTGCACTTCGGAACCACTTGGGGGGACTGCAAAATTCTGATGCCTGGCTTGCATCTCCAGAGGTACTGACTTAACTGGCTTGGAGGCCTGGACATCGGGATATTTAAAAGCTCCCAGGTAATCCTAATGTGCAGCAGCTGGTGACCCACCGATGTAAAGCACTCAGCACAGGACCTGGCACAAGGTGGGTGCTGTGTCCCTGTTCACTAGGAGCAGGTGTTGGGGGAGGGCAGGGATGGCAAACTAGGGGGCCGCCATCTAATGGGGACAGCACTGCTAACAACAGCCATTGCCCACTGGTGTCATTCTCCATTTTTCCAAAGAAGCCAGAAGTCTGCATTTTTATGTGAATCGTGGACACCTAATTTTTAAAAAATTATAACAGGGTATGGGCCAGATACAATGCATCTTTGGGCTGAACTTGGCCCGGCAAGCTCACTGAGAGCAGTCTCACCCTCCCTTTGCTGTGTCGGCCTGCACAACCTCACCACCGAAGGAACATGAAGCGTGTCCCGGGCTGCTCGCTGCAACCAGCTCTGGGAGAGACACAGCTTGTCTTTTCCCTGCCTTTCGTGGTGCTATACCTGATCTATACCTGGCATCCTGTGTAAGGCACGGAGTGCCAGGAAGCCCAGATTCCACAGACGAGGGCGGGGGAGGGATGCCGAAAGATGAAGTAGGTGGAAAAGCCAAGTTATAATATATCAGATGAGAGTCCTGGCAGCTTGCTAGTAGTTTTTTGTTTTTTTTTTTTTCTATTGTTTTCCTAACCAAACAAAAGCCTCATTGAGAGAGTCAGCACCTTCCTTTTTAGAAGGCCCGAAACCATCTTAAATATCTTTCAGGGTTAAGCCTGGGTATTGTGATAAACAGTTTCACCATTTTCTCTCACCTCCAGCACTTTTCAGAAGAGGAATGATCTGAAATGCTTTCAGGCGACCAGTATGATGGGAGTTGCCACAAAAGTGGCAATTAGGGAAGCCCTGTTGCCAGAGAGACAAAGACAAGGGTACCCTATCTCAACTAGTTCTCCACCGTCTTGCTCTGTCATTTCCCAGCTCATTTCTCTCTCTCTCTCTCTCTTTTTTTTTTTTTTTTGCTTTTTTCTTTTTTGTAAAAATGGGGTCTTCTTGTGTTGCCCAGGCTGGTCTTGAACTCCTGGCCTCGAATGATCCTCCCACCTTGGCCTCCCAAAGTGCTGGGATTACAGGCATGAGCCACCGTGCCTGGTCCCTAGCTAATTTCTTAATGTGGGTAAATGGGATGCTGCTATTCTGTGACCAAAGGCCTGGGGTCAGTTTAATCGATTCATTCCTGGCTTGGGGGCTGGGCTCCGCCCATGGTCAAAGAACTGAGGGAGGCCAGGAGGCCTGCGCTCACTTTTCCAGCTCCTCTATCTCAGGGTCTCCGGAAGGACTTTGTGGGAAGACAGACACCTGCTCCAGCCTACAGAAGAAATATCCTTACCAGAGGGAGTGGGAAATCCACACAGGCTCAGCCTCTAGACTGCCCACTGGAGCTGACATTTAGATCTGTTCAACAGCACCAGAGTTCCTAAGCCTTCTCCCGGCCCTCCTCCCAGGTGGGCCAACTGAAATAAGAAAACCCACACTGGCTGTTCTGGCTACAGCTGAGAAAGGAAATGACAGGAGAGAGGGAGGACGTCAGAGCAAGGCGCACGAGGCCCTTTGCAGACCAACCCAATGTACCTCCTCGGAGCTGGCTGAGAACCGGGAGATGGAAGGAGAAAGGCTGAGTCCTGTTGGCATTTTGGAGCCCCTGAACACAGCTAAGCCTGACAAATGCCCTTTTGTCATTGGAATTACGTCACTTTACAATAAAAGGGTTAGTACATAAGTGTTGATGGATTTCAGAATTGATCAGTGATATAGTTAGGATATTTGGCCCCTCCAAATCTCATGTTGAAATTTGATACTCAGTGTTGGAAGTGGGCCCAGTGGGAGGTGTTTGGGTCATAGGAGCGGGTCCCTCATGAATGGCTTGGTGCCATCCTGGTGGTAATGAGTGAGTTCTCGCTCCATTAGCTCGTGCCAGAGCTGGTTGCTTAAAAGAGCCTGGGCACCCCCTCCTCTCTCTCTTGCTCCCTCCCTCGCCATGTGACATGCCTGCTCCCCCTTCGCCTTCTGTCATGAGAGGAGGCTTCCTGAGGCCCTCATCGGAAGCACATGCCGGGACCAGGCTTCTTGTACAGCCTGCAGAACTGCGAGCCAAATAAACCTCTTTTCTTTATAAATTACCCAGCCTCAGGTATTACTTTATAGAAACGTAAAACAGACTAACATAGTCGATATTTCTGACAACCCACACACCTTCATTTCCCTGCACTCCTGCACCCATCTGCCACTAAATCAGACTCAAGTTTAAACTCCCATGAGCTTGGGACTTGATCAAAGAGCCCTGCCGTAGCCCGTGGGTCCTTGCTACCACTTTCCACCCACCTTGGGCTCAATGATCTTGCACCTTTCCTTATTCATGTCTCTCTGACTTTGGCCACACTGTTTCCTTGGCTTGGAAAACTTCCAGTCACCCTTCAAGAGATGGCCTGCACGTCACCCTTTCTGCAAAGTCTTTCTTGATACTACTGGCAGAGGTAGATGGCCTGGTTTCTGCATTAAAATCCCACTTTCTCTGTCCTGTGATGGCACTTGTCACACTGTATTGTAACGATCATGTTGCGCCTCTCTTCCAACTAGACAGTGCCTGCCCTGAGACCAAGGACTGTGTCTTACCCATCTCCTAATCCCAGTCCCCTGGTGCCTGGCACAGAGCAGGTGGGCTCAGTGGGGAAGGTTCCAGTAATGGCTACAATATTATTATGTAGCTCTTCCCATCAAGAGATGAGGCCTGTTTTCCCACCCCTTGAATCTGGGCTGACCCTGTGACCTGCTTTAAAGAATGGAAAGTGGCAGAAGTGACACTGTGCCAGGTGTAAGCCTAGCCTAGGACTCAAGAGGTCCTGCAGCTGCCACTCCTGTACTCTTGAACCCCTGAAGCACCACGTGAGCAAGCCTGGCTAGCTTGCTGGAGCATGAGAGGGCACATGGTGGAGAACTGAGGTACCCTGAGAGACACTCAGCTGGCCCCCAGGTGACACAGGCATCTCTGGCAGGTGCATGAGTGAGCTCCATGCAGAGACTGAGATCAGCAGAGCCTGGCCCGTCCTGGAACTGCCCAGATGGGCCCAAACTGCTAACTCAGAGAACCGGGAGCTAAATGCATGGTTGTTGTTTTAAACCACTAAAATTTGGGGTGACTTGTTACACAGACAAGCTAACTGATATGCTCAGTAAGAGATGGTTATCACAAGTGACACTGGGTTGAAAGTCTAGCTACCAACCAGCATTTGCTCCAGGATTCAAGCTTGAGACTCCAAGAGAAAAAGGGTAGGAGATCCAGGAATACTTATGCGCCACCCTGTCCCTCAGGTCCTTTTAAACAGAGTTGTGTCCCAGAAGCCCTCACCAGAGACACGCTTACCTCCTTTTTCTCCCGTGAGCAGGACCGGCTTCTGTCAGCCTTTCGCAGAGTCTGACCTGTAGCGGTTCAAAAGCAGAATCGGAGATGAAGGCTGTTTTAGAACAGCTAGTTTATCACCGCAAAAGCTTTTTATTTGCAAACGGAATAGATGGGACCAATCATAATCAGATGATTTTAAGAAAATGAAGCCTATTATTATAATGGGAAAATGGCACACTTTTGAAATAGTCCAACAGCAAGGAAAATGGTAATTCACACACTCACATTATTTGACTATAATGAACAAGGCTCCAGCCCTTTAATCTGGACCATTATCTGTACTCTGAAAGGGCCGATGGACTGTAGTTTTCCCAGTTGAATTACATTTTTATTAAATTGTTTGGAATTATATAAAATGCCTTCCACAAAAATGCCTTCCACCGTGTGCATACCCATAACCCTTGATGAGTGCATACCAATGTGCTGTACCAGCCCCCCAAATTCACCACATAGGTGACAGTGCAGATGTGAATTAGCGGTAATCACCCGTATTTCACATAATGGGCAATTTCAGAGAGAATTGTTGCTTTTCTCAGAAAGCTAGAAGACTAACATTGGAAGGTATGCATAAATTCAACAGACTGACATCATAATGTTTAAGTGTGCTGTTTCAAGTATAGTTCTCACAACTTTTATGGAAGTGTCCGTTGTAAAAGAATCCCTTGATGGAAAATGAATCGGTTGCTTTGGTTTTAAAATATAAAACAGGTATCACTGCACATTTTAAATGTATCTCCCAAATTGCCCAGTTTTGCTCCCAAATGGCTATTTGTGAGGATGCCACAACCACATGTCCCATTAGGTAAGAAAACCCAGAAGGCAGGAGCAAAGATGGGGACGGAGTCTCAGAGAAAAGATGTTCACCTTTGGACGTGGTCACTTTCAGTGAGTTTATACGCGAATGGAGGTGGGGAGAGGTCGTAGCTGGTGACAAGGCTCAAAGTATGACGCTTTTTCCAAGAAAGTGTGAATGAGGAGAAGAGCAAAGGCCCAAGGATGAACCTCTTGCAGTGGCCAAACTCTGGGGCTAATATATATTAATAATAGTAATATAAAAGGATTTAGAGAAGAGGCCACTAACGAATTTATAGACTATGGATTATACAGTGTCACAGAATGGTAGACGGCCTTTGGATCATCTGCTCAGCTCATAATGACACCCTAAACTGCCCTCTTCTCTCTTTCTCTCCTCCCTGGCCACAGGGTGGGCCCCGGGGCAGACATATCTACACACGACCCCACACCTTGAACCGCAGTTTGCTGCACTAGGGACGGACCACTGACTCAAGTGTAGCCAATCAGAGTCCCAGACACAGGAATTAGGATTGGTTCTGAGTGACAGAGAGGAGAAAGGGGCAGGGCAGGGCTATCTTCCTGTGTAAACTTTGATGCCAGCCTTTGGGCAGACTAACATAGAAGGCCAGGATGCCAGGACAGAATGAACTAACCTTAAACTGACTACATGCCTGCCTTTGTGTTCCATAGACACCCACTTATATCTAGTGTGTGTGCGTGTGTGTGTGTGTGTGTGTTTTCTTTTTTGCCCAAAGACAAAGAACCTAGGATTTAGGGATGAAAAGGAGTATCCAGGATAATGTACCACTGTAGTGTGGGGTGTTGACTGTGGGGGAGATTGTATATGGGGACAAGGTGTATACGGGAACTCTCTGTGCTTTCTACTTAAATTTGCTAAAAGCTCCAAAAAATAAAGTTTATTAATTAAACACACACACACACATATACAAAGGCCCAGGATTTAGGGATCAAGAGATCTGGTTGTTGGGCCAATGTTATCATAACCTCCTGACCCCTGTTGATCTGGAGTAGGAACCAAGTGAGCGCTCCCAGAAACCCTTGACCACACACACTATGTGTCTAAGGATTCCGAGGGGGCCCTAATGCAGTCAGAGTGGATGACACACCAGGTAGTGAGGCCACGCGATGCAGAGCCAGGAGATGGACCTTGAGCTGGAAGGGACAGAGTAGGTTTGGGTCAGGGCTGCTAACAGACCAGGGTGTCCTAGCAGTGGAGGCAGTGAGAGTAAGATGCCAGCGGAGCCCTGCAGGACCCAGAGCAAGGGCAGGGGAGCAGGAGGGAGCAGAGCTACTCCTGGGGCGAGCCTGGCAGACCCCAGAGTCTGGCTGAGGCCCTTCCTTTGCTGGCCACACAGTCTCCTGGGGATCTGGTCCTCGTGGACAGCTGACCAGCTAAGGGACCTTAGATAAATCATAGGATCTCTCTGGGCCATAGTCTCCTAGTTTATTTTTTAAAATAAGAGGCTGAATTATCTCTAGGTTTGCTTTTCATCCCTAAAATTTTGTTATACCAATAAAGAACAGTTAAGAAAATTAAGGTGGACCACAAAAATAAAATATTAACACAAAGAATAATACAGAGCTTAACTACTGAAATTTGAGAGCAAATCTTTCCATTAATTAGAAGCTTCTTTATTCACTAAATTGTAAAATAATTTGCTTATTTTCTAACAAAGATTAATTCATTCAATTAAAAGCATGTGTTATCTAAACTCCCTAGCAGAATGGTTGCCCCCATCCTCACACCACTGAACCTCTTTTTCTCCTCCAAGTAACTCCATGAAGAGACAGCTCCTTCTTGCCATGGACACAAGTGCTGTGACCAGGTAACACTGAGCCCGTCTACTGCACTGAGCTTCTCTGAGTATCCTACCTATATCTCATTTATTTTCACAACTCAGGGAGGGACGTGGAAGAAGGTGACATTAATATCAATATATGCCACTTGCAAAATTAAAGGGGTGTTACTCTGTATTTTGCAAGGTGACCTGCCTGCTTCGGCTACAAAGCAATAAGTAAGGCCAAATGTAAATGATACCTGTGTACTTCACTTTATAGAACAGATGTGTGCCTGGGAAAAAAAAAAGTGAATGCATGGAATTATTGTAACTATAATACTGTTCTTCCATTATGATTTAAGAAAGGTTTTATCTGCACTTAGGATTTATTTTCAATGGTTAGCAGATTCTGCTACTTTAGTTTTACTTTGCTCTAGATGTAGATGATATCCATCACTACCATTTAGAGGGGAGTCGCATCTTCCTTGGATGTTAGTTTCTGAAGTCGTCAGGCAAGGGAAAATCAGTGCCAAAATTACTCTTGAAAAAGTATCTTAAACCACCCGTATAGTCTACAGGACACAGCTTTTTCTATCCATTGCTGCAGGGTAATATGCATGTGTAATATTTGATGCATATGGAAATGTATAGTACATGATAAAATACATATGCAAAATATAATTTTATGTTATTTCTAATTGAAGTATTCATATTGTAATTACTCCCTCTATTTTTCCTCTTCAGGTGGGAGGAGAGTGGTGGCGGGAGGAGGCCAGAGCCTGGCACTGAGTTCAGAAAAGTGAAATGCTTGGTTGATACGGCTTCACTCTACTGGCACCTGCTACGCAGCCAGGTTCTGTGCATAGACAGTGTCTCCTGCATCCTCACAACCACTCCTTTAGACCAGGCTCAGCAAATCTTTTTCTGTAAAAGGCCAGATAGTAAATATTTTGGGGTTTGTAGGCCATTAGGTCATAAGACCACAGGGTCTCCAGTGCAACCACTCAACTCTATCATTGTAGCATAAAAACAGTCATAAATATGTAAACAAGTGGGTATGACTGTGTTCCAACAAAACTTTATTTAAAATAACAGGCAGCAGGCCAGACTGGGCCCCAGAGGCTGAAGTTTGTTGACTCTTGCTTTAAAGGGACAGGACTATTCTCATCGGTACAAACCAATGAAGAAATGGGAAACAAACGAACAGGGTAAGGGAGTGAACTGCTTGCTCACGGTCACAAAACTGTAGCTTGTAAGTGGCAGGGCTCAGTGTGCTTGGAATTACCATCATCACTAATATTATTATCACATCATCACCATTCATCATTACCATCACCATCACTGTCATCACGCGCATCATCACTATCGCCATCCCTACCACTGCCATCATCAGCATCACCATCGCCATGGGAGCTCACCCTTAGTCAGGGTTTACTATGTGCCGGGCACTGGGCTCCAGGCTAAGTCAACTCATCTACTCCTCCTATGAAATAGATACTACTATCATCCCACTTGTCAGATGAAGGCACTGAGATCCAAAGAGGTTTGGAAACTTGCTCAATATCACACAGCTAGTGAGTAGAGCAGCTCTAATTTGAATCTGGCCAATCAGGCCCCAGAGCCTGCATTCCTAACCACTAGAGACACACTGTCTCTCAGCCATGTCATTAAAGACCAGTACAAGAACAAAGACAGTACAAGCAGGTGCTGCAGAGGGAGTCTGAGTTAGGGAACTCTTTCTGTGATGCAGCTTTTTAACGTGCTGTGGACTCCCAGAGCAATTAATGAAGGGATTAGAGGAAAATAATTCCCCAGTGAAGGTGGAGCTCCTTTCTAGCCAGATGGTTTACTGAGAAGATCTAGAATATGGCAAGGGGCATAAAATGCCAAATGTGCAGAGGCAGGCTTGACATTAGACGCTCGCTCTCATATACTCAGGTAAAATGCTTAGCCTTGGCAGGAAGCACTGGGCCTCAGAGAATAAAAGGGACTCAATGAAAATCTTGCAGGCAAAGAAAGCCTGTGCAGGGACTTCCCCATCACAAAGGAGTTTTTAGCAAAGAACTTATTCCCCCACCAGTAGGGTGATGGTGCTTCTATTAGGTTACTAAAATGAGGGGCAATTAATCTCTCTGTTTTCTAAATATGAAGACTCATGTTATATTCATTTTAATATCTATGCAATTTAATTTACAAGACAAACATCCCACTGAGATATCATTTTCTCTCACCTATAAGATTGGCAAAAATCCAGAGGTTTGACCGTATACTCTTGGCAAGATCTGAGAAACAGCATTGCTGGGAGGAGCATCAAATGGCACAGTCCCTTTGGAAGGTATTTTGAGAACATTCTCAAGAGCACAAGTGCATTTTCCCTTTGAGCTAGCAATATCACTACTAGGAATCTGCCATGAAGAAACACTTCTACAAACAGAAAACAAACGTGCACAAAGTAGTCCCTGTATCATAATTTGCAACAGTAAATGTTATTAATATAGATAACCCATAAGTCCATCAATAGGGAACTACTGAATAAATATGGTGGACCTACACAATGGAACAGAACACTATGACGCTGGAAGAAAGAATGAGCAAGTTCTTATATTCTACTCCTTACATATCCTTAAAAGATGCCCATATTTCTTTTTTTTTCTTTTTTTTTTTTTTTTTTTGAGACAGAGTCTCACTCTGTTGCCCAGGCTAGAGTGAGTGCCGTGGCGTCAGCCTAGCTCACAGCAACCTCAAACTCCTGAGCTCAGGCGATCCTCCTGTCTCAGCCTCCCGAGTAGCTGGGACTACAGGCATGCACCACCATGCCCGGCTAATTTTTTCTATATATATATTTTTAGCTGTCCATATAATTTCTTTCTATTTTTAGTAGAGATGGGGTCTCGCTCTTGCTCAGGCTGGTCTCGAACTCCTGAGCTCAAATGATCCGCCCACCTCGGCCTCCCAGAGTGCTAGGATTACAGGCGTGAGCCACCGCACCCGGCCATGCCCATATTTCAAGTGCGAAAAAAAATCAAGGGCAGAAAGTATATGTAATATGTAACCTTTTCTCTAAGAAAGAGGGAAATCTTTCTCTGAAGCAGGTTAGAGAATATATATATAGTTGAAAGAATAAGAAGGAAGGAAAATAAAAATATATGCTTATATTGGTTCTATTTGTATAAAGAACCACCCAGAGGGTACATGTGAGGGACTTCTGAATGTCACTTTTTTATATTGTTTTTATTTTTGAATGACTTATTTGAATCCATTTCTCATTCAAAAAACTAAAATAAACTTAAAATATTAAATGTCCAAAGGCTCATTTAAATATGTAAAAACATAATATGAGAAATGCTTTAGACTTTCCCACCGGAGGCCCAAGAGGGGGCGGCAGTCTGTCATCTCCCTGATGGAGTAGCCTCTGAGAACCTCAGGACCCTGAAACTTGCTGGAAAGCAAATACAATATTTTTGGAGGACAAACTGCCTTCTTTTAAGAGATCAATCTGTAATGCATGAGAGATAAGAATGAAATGATGACAAAATATGGTCTCTGGAAATTGAAACAACAATTTCTTAGCGAAGCCAATAGGCTCTTGGTGACCTGCTCATTTATTTGAGGGCAAAGTTTTTATGAACTGGCTACAGAAGATGAGAATGGAAAAAGAAAAAGGGAAAAAAGATAAAGGAACGTTGAGACCCGTCCAGATGTGTTGTGTGGCCATCTGGTGTCGCCTGGGGTCAGCGCTTACCAAGCACCGACCACCGGTAGGTTCTTCTCTAGGTGATAGCTCTTGGGATTTCCTGCCACGTGCAGCAACAAAGCTCAATAGCTCAGAGAAGCAAAGCAGACTGCCCAAGGTCACAGAACAAGGAAGGGGACACACTTGGGTTTGAATCCAGCCAGTCTGACTACTAACCCAGTGCTCAGTATGCCCACCACACCCTGCTGCCCACCTGCCTGCGTGCCCTTCTTCAAGCCCAGGAACGGGCTCAGATCCACTGTCATGACTGCCCCCGCCCCCACACGCCAGGAATGGGCTCAGATCCACTGTCATGACTGCCCCCACCCCCACACGCCAGGAATGGGCTCAGATCCACTGTCATAACTGTTCCCCCCCCAGGAATGGACTCAGATCCACTGTCATGACTGTTCCCCCCCCCATGGGCTCAGATCCACTGTCATGACTGCCCCCGTCCCCACGCGCCCTCAGCCCCATTTCAACTTCCTGCGTGCTTCCTGAACCTTGAATCTAGCTTCTACCCACCATGTTTTGCAAAGACACATGCATGTCGGGGCCAGACAGATACAGGGAGGTGGCAGGGAGGGGACAGGGAGGGGACAGGGCAGCCTCCAGAGCAGCTGCCCAGCCTCCTCAGGGGGTAATCACTGTTGGGCTCCAGCTGCTGGTTTCCTTGTAGGAATGCGGGCTCGGTTTTGCAGAATTAGATTTTTCCAGAGAAGTTGCAAGTCCAGTCTTGTGCAAAAGCTTCTAATTTTTAAATGTTGACAAGTAATTAAAAAAATTTAAAGCCCTGTACAGGCTAAACGAAAGAGACCTCTAGTTTCCAACCTAATAGATAACTAGGCAGAGCACTGGAAAAATTTCCTACTTTCCCCATTATTTCTTTATCTCAATGCCATGTACCCCTTTTGAGGGGTCTTCTTTAAAGATATCCCATTAAAGTAACAGAAATCTATTAGGCAAAGCGCAGGATTGTTGGAAAGCCAGGTAAACACTCCTTTTCATTCCTGCCAGGCTGGTCTTCCGTCTTCGGAAGATTGAAACAATATCCCTGTCACTTTTCCGTTGCATTTTCTGTGTAACCCGACTTCTGGGGCCCAGTTTACTGCCATATTACCTGAGATAAACAAGTCATGCTAAGATCCTCTTTTCTTTTCCAAACCCAAACAGCAGCTGGCGCTAGAAATGGTTATTTATAACCTGCACACCGTTACGCGATTTGCTCGGTTTAGAAATGCTTAGCCATGCGTTCTTGGCCGGCTGCAGACTTCATAATTAGAGGAGAGCCTGGGGACAGTGCTGTACGGTGGCTGGGAGGGGAGGCTCTGGGTCAGCTTGTCTGGCTCAGCCTCTCATTACCTGTTTGGGCACCCTGTTAGTCCCAAGTCCATTTAAGACGACCGTCAGGGTTAAGATGGTACAAGTAAAACACTTAGAACAGCACTGCATACAGTAGGTACTTAGCAGTTATTAGCTCCCTCCCTCATAAACTGCTGACTTTTCATGGATCTCAACAATCCACAAATACTGAACTCTGGTTTCCAAATATATCCTGAGTCTGTCCGTTTCTCTCTAAGCCCAGTCATTTCTCTCTAAACTTTTTCTTTTTTCTCCCTGGACTCTTTTTCTTTCTTTTTTTAGAGGCAGGGTCCTGCTCTGTCACCTGGGCTGAAGTGCAGTGGCACAAACATAGCTCACTGCAGCCTCAAACTCCTGGGCTCAAGTGATCCTCTTGCCTTAGCTTCCCGAGTAGCTGGGACTATAGGCGTGCCACCATGCCCAAGCCCAGCCAATTAAAACAAAATTATTTGTAAAGATTGGTCTCACTGTGTTGCCCAGGATGTCTGGTACTCCTGGGCTCCAGCGATCCTCCTGCCTTGGCCTCCCAAAGTGCTGGGATTACAGGCATGAGCCACCGCACTGGGCCTCCCCTGGTCTTTTTCAATAGCCACCTAGTAGGTCTCCCTGTCTCTGCTCTTGCCAGATTTTCCCATGGCAGCCCTATAAAAGGAGACCCTATCACTTGCCTGCTGGACCCTATAATGTTTCCTCTGCATGTAGAAGAGAATACAAACCCCTTGTCCTGGCTGACCAGGCTCGGCCTGGCCTGGCCCATGTGACATTCTGACCTCCCCTTCCCCTTCCCTCAAGCTCACACTCCTGCTGCCCCACCTCTTTCTTCTGCTTCTTAGATCCAACACTTCTTCCTGCCTCAGGGCCTTGGCCCTCTTCCTTCCCTCTTTCTCAGCACTCCTCCCCTTGGTCTTATGCAGGATCCTTCTTTTATTATTTTTCTTAATCCCCAATGTTATAGTGATTTTTTTCTTTTCTTTCCTTTTTTTTTGAGACAGAGTCTCACCCTGTTGCCTGGGCTAGAGTGCCGTGGTGTCAGCTTAGCTCACAGCAACCTGTGCTCAAGTGATCCTTCCACCTCAGCCTCTCCAGTAGCTGGAACTACAGGCATGCACCACCATGCCCGGCTAATATTTTTGCATATATTTTTAGTTGTCCGGCTACTTTCTATTTTTTTAGTAGAGACAGGGTCTTGCTCTTGCTCAGGCTGGTCTTGAGTTCAAACGATCCTCCTGCCTCGGCCTCCCAGAGTGCTAGGATTATAGGCGTGAGCCTCCATGCCCGGCCTGATTTTTTCTTTTTTGTAGAGATGAGGTCTCACAATGTTGCCCAGGCTGGTCTCAAATTCCTGGCCTCAAGCAATCCTCCCACCTCAGCCTCCCAAAGCACTGGGATTACAGGCCACTGCCAGGTCAAGGGCTCCTTCTTATCAATCAGATCTCAGTGTAAAGGGACCCACCTCGCCAGAGTGAATTAGCTCTCAATCCTCCCTACTTTAATCTTCTGTATAGCACTTATTTTTTTCTTATTAGTGCATTTGTGGTCTGTCTCCCCCACTAAATATTAGTCCCTTGAAATCGGAGGCCACTTTCTGGCTTTTTTATCACCGAATCCCCCACACCTGGAACAGTGCCTGGAATGGAGTAGGCATTGGTAGACATTTCTGGAATTGAAGCATGAGTAAATGACTGAATTTCTGAATGGACGATGCTAGGAGGGACACAGGGCATGATTATGAACCACAGTAAGGACTTCATCTTCTCTGCCAGTGTGCTTTCCTGACCCTTTCCCCTTGCTCTTTCTGAGATGGTGAAACAAAATATGAGAAAGTAAGTCTGATATGCCATTGGAGATAATTGGAAAATATTGATTTTTTTTCTATTTGAAATAGTAAAGATGAGTAAATGCCACATTCTGTAATCTAATCAGTGGCTTATGTGACAACATGCTTCTGAGGCCGAAACGTATTTTGGTCTCTCTCTGAATCCATCATACAAGCTCCTAAGCCCATCGCCACTCGAACCCAGCCCCGTCCACCCATCCCAGCTCCCCATAGGATACAAGTGAGGACTTTGCATTTATGATAATGTGTGTGTGTATTCAAACTAAAGTGCCTGCTGAGTGTTTGCATCCCCAAAACATGATCTGCCAAACCGTCTTGAAAAATGTGGGAAATAGTACATGAGATTCCCCAGAATCCTAAGGAAAAAGATATGTTCCTTCCCCAGATAGCTAATTTTTACTGAGAGCCCACTAAACACCAGGCCCTCTTCTAAGGGCTTTAGATGAATGAATTCATTTGAGTCTCCTATGAGAAGGTCCTATTATTAATCTCCACTTTACAATTTAAGAGCCTAGGGCCTGCATCTAACTCCCCAGAGGTCACACAGCTGATACAAGTAGTCAGAGTTTGAACCCCCTCCACTGGACTCCACAGGCTCTGCCCCTTCTGCTCCTGTCCAGAATCAGGAAGGTTGGGCATGGTGAGCGACAACAGGAAGACAGGGAGAGAAGGAGCGTCTGATCCTCTGCCCTGACGTTTCAGTTTCCTTCTGCAGGCGTAAGATGAAACAGGTCTGGGCCTTGCTCTCCCACTCCCAGGCTGCCCTGCAGCAGGCACTTAGCTCCTCTGTGCCTTAGCCTCGGCACCTGGTAAGTGACAGTGATCAAACTAGACCCAAAGTCACTACCTGGCTAAATTCAGCCCACACACATTTGTCTGGTCTCTACAATGTTAAATATTTTTTTTTTTTTCTGCCAACATTTAAAGCTTGGGAGATTTCACATTTTATTTTATTTTATTTTATTTTATTTTTGAGACAGAGTCTCACTCTGTTGCCCGGGGTAGTAGAGTGCCGTGGCATCAGCCTAGCTCACAGCAACCTCAAACTCCTGGACTCACGCAATCTTTCTGCCTCAGCCTCCCAAGTAGCTGGGACTGTAGGCATGTGCCACCATGCCTGGCTAATTTTTTCTGCATATTTTTAGTTGTCCAGCTAATTTCTTTCTATTTTTTAGTAGAGACGGGGGTCTTGCTCTTGCTCAGGCTGGTCTCGAACTCCTGAACTCAAACGATCTACCCGCCTCGGCCTCCCAGCATGCTAGGATTACCGGCGTGAGCCACCACACCCGGTCAAGAGATTTCACATTTTAAAATCCTGAGTTCTGGATTCTCTTGAAAAACCTAAAGAACTGGCATTGCAGGGCCTGCATTCCTGCCTGGCAACACTTGTCTAGAGTTGAGGTCAGCAGCCTGCCAGGTGGCACAGTGCCCTTGATCCCCACCTCCACCTCTCTTCCTGTTGCCTCCCTGCCACTGAGGTCAAGTCCAAGATGCCATTTACCAGCAGGTCTCAGAGGTTTTTCCCTATAAAAAAGATGAAAGTGAAGGTTCATGTGTGCACACTTCCAGCAAAAGTGAGACTTGTTGTTACCATCACAGCTACCACAGATGCACTTACTGTGGGCCAGGCCCTAATCCAAGGGTGTTGTGTCTATTGATGCATTTAATTTTTACAACTCTAGGAGGTAGATTCAATTATTATCTCTATACATGATGGAGAAATTGAGGAGGCCACATGTTTCAAGAAATTAGTAGATAGATTTCCTTATAAAATTGAAGAATACTCCTGGGTATGCCAAGTGGCACTGGAACATTTAGGCGTTGAAAGAAACCAATGTAAACAGCATAATGAAATAAACCCCAGTCACAGCAGTCATTTTTATTACTGGCAGCCATTTATATTACCTGGTTCTTGTAAGCCCCTAAATTTGAGACCCTGCATGGGATCCTCAGGGTTCTGAGGTACCTCAAATTCCCCAAAATGGGACCCTGGTCTAGATTTGTCAAGTCTCTTCCAGCTCTAACCTTCTGTGATTTTAGATGAGTTCATAAAATGTATCTAAATAGTTTGGGACGCTTTGGAGAGGAAACACACACACACACACACACACACAGAGCATCGCTAGTTACTTAGAGTTTAGAAAAGTGTGGTGTCCCTGCAGGTGACCAGACATCTGTGGTTCTCCCACTTTCTGCCAGGGGCTGCATTCACCCATAACTTTCTTCTCCCTGAAGTCAGAGAATCCATCAGCTTAGGATGGTCAAGGTAGCAGCAGGCTCCAAAGTGAGGCAAGAGCTGTAGTGAAAGTGACTTCACTGGGACAGGAAGTGGGGCAGGGAGGGAATGCACTGGAAAGCAGGTAAGCGGTTGTGGGGTGCAGGGGGTAAAGGTAGCTAGGAGAGGGCATGTTATGAGGACTGGGTTGTCTGAGCGAACCATACTTGTGCACTAGAGAAAAAGGATCCAGCCAAGGTTTCTGGAAGCTTGGCTATGATGAACTTTTCTCTCTCTGCTTCATGGACACTGGCCAGCAATTCAATAGGTGGCAAGTCAGTTAATCTCTTTCCTGGATACGATGTCAAGCCAGCAAACACTCAGGCGATCTACCTGTGCCAGTCCTTGTGCCAGGTGGTGGGCATACAAAGGAACAAGAGTGGGTCTCTACCCTCGCAGAGAGAGAAAGGCATGTAGCCCACACCTGTGATACAACACGATGTATGAGGAACTATGCAGTCCCACCATGGGGGAGGAGTTAATCCTGTGGCTGGTCCCGGTCACTGCAATCTACAGTGTGGAAGTCACTTGAAAGAAGGGCACAGCCAGCAGGGAACACAGCATGAGCGAGGCAGGGAGGTGGGAAAGAGTATGGTGCGCTCAAGAGCTGGCCAGCTTCCCGATGCCTGCAAGGGACGCCAATATGCTCAACGCAAATGAGCACCTGACGACTGGCACCACCAGCCAGAAGGGGTCAAACCATCAGCACATGTCCAAGGTCAAGGGGATGGTCACTGTCCAGCACTAGAAAACTGGAGCAGTGTGACAAGAGGCAGGCCCAGTGGGGCCAAAGCACCCTATTTATCAAGAGACTGAAAAGTCCAGGTTCTTACATGAAATCACTATTTTTGAATATGGGAAAACACATCTATGGACCCAGTACAGCACAGTGTAATACCTCTGGGCATAAGAGTGGGTAAGTGTCTAAAGATGAAGCTGGAGTGGGAACTGCTTCCCTGAGAAATTCTCCAATGATACATCCACAGGGCAATTGTTAAGGCCAGAAGGGCTGGGCTGTTCAAAACCCCATGGGACATGAGTAGTCCATACTTTCTTATTTTTACGTAAAGTGCCCTGCAAAGAGCTTCAAGCTCCTCCTTCCAGCCAACCATATTGCTTCTCATAAGACCTCTTCTACTTGGCAGTAGAAGAGCTGTCACAGGGCCAGACCCCAAGAGAGCCAAGAAGGTGTCAATGGTGATGTCTTTTAAACTATATATTCTTCCACTAGCCCAATGGGCAGGTCTTACCCAAAGACTTTCTCCTGGCCACACACTGGCAGGGACAGGTTTGAATCAAGTCTTCGATAACATACTGAAGAGTATAGACCTATTCAGCTGAGCCCTGGCACTGTTTCCTACTAGCTATATGGTATAAAACAGGCACAATCACAGTAGCATATTAAGCTGTCTTTTTTTTTTTTTTTTTTGAGACAGAGTCTCACTTTGTTGCCCAGGCTAGAGTGAGTGCCGTGGCGTCAGCCTAGCTCACAGCAACCTCAAACTCCTGGGCTCAGGCGATCCTCCTGCCTCAGCCTCCCGAGTAGCTGGGACTACAGGTATGCGCCACTATGCCCGGCTAATTTTTCTATATATATATTTTTAGTTGTCCATATAATTTTTTTCTGTTTTTAGTAGAGACGGGGTCTCGCTCTTGCTCAGGCTGGTCTCGAACTCCTGACCTTGAGCGATCCACCTGCCTCGGCCTCCCAGAGTGCTAGGATTACAGGCGTGAGCCACCGTGCCCGGCCATTAAGCTGTCTTAAGAGTCAAATCAGAGGCCAGACATGGTGGCTTGCTCCTGTAATCTCAGCAGTTTGGGAGGCCAAGGTGGGAGAATCACTTGAACCTAAGAGTTCCAGACCAGCCTGAGTAATAGCGTGAGACCCCCATCTCTACAAAAAAAAAAAAATTAGTCAGATGTGGTGGCATGCATCTGTAGTCCCAGCTACTTGGGAGGCTGAGGCACGAGGATACCTTGAGGCCAGGAGTTTAGGCTGCAATGAGCTATGACCACACCACTGCACTCCAACCTGGGTGACAAGCAAGACGCTATCTCAAAAAAAAAAAAAAAAAAAGAAAAAGAAAATGAAAAAAGAATCAAATCAGATCCTATATGGCAGTAGTCAGCAAACTTTTCCTGTAAAGGTGCAAAGGGCCAGATAATAAATATTTTGGGCCTTGTGGACCATATGGTCTCTGCTATAACTAGTCAACTCTTCATGAAAACAGCCACAGACTACATGTATGTGAAAGGGCATAGATGTGTTCCAATAAAACTTTACTTACAACAGCAGGCAGTGGACCCGAGTGTTTGGGAAGGGGGAAGACCTTTACAAACGTTATCTTTTAGGGACTCCCACATTGAATTGTAGTTATGTCTGGCTTTTTCACCAGACTATGAAGTTCTTAAGGGCAGAGAATATATTCCTTTTTTTCCCCTTCAGATTAAAACTAAAAGTATAGTACAGTATAGCACACAATGAAGTCCACAGGGATTTTCAAAACTGTACCAGTTAACAATAAAGCAGAATTGTAACTTCAAATGCTGATGGGCCCAGGCAGGTAATAGATGCAATGAACCAGTCACTGGAAAGGGCACCTCTCGTCTTAGCTCTACTGGTGGGGGAATCTTGCCATGCAGAATTCTGATTTGGTGTTAATAGACTTTATTGACATTTACAAGAAAACACCATAATCAGATACTTACGAGAAATTTGTCAATTTTCCAATGTTGACAACTAATTTAAAAACTGAAAAAACAAAACATTAAGGGCCAAATAAACATGCCTGTGGGCTCATTTTGCAACCTCTGATATAAAGAATTCATTTTCAAATTTGCTATATCTCCATGTTTTAAAATTAATTATTTTTCTTTTTCTTTTTTTTTTTTTTTCCAGACAGAGTCTCCCTCTGTTACCCAGGCTAGAGTGCAGTGGAGTTATTATACACAGCTCACTGCAACCTCAAACTTGTGGGCTCAAGTGATGCTCCTGGCCTCAGTCTCCCAAAGAGCAGGGACTACAGGCGAGCGCCACCACGTCCTGCTAATTTTTCTATTTTTAGTAGAGACAGGGTCTCACTCTTGCTCAGGCTGGTCTCAAAATCCTGGCTTCAAGTGATCCTTCCACCTCGAGCTCCCAAATTGCTAAGATTACAGGCATGAGCCACTGCGCCTGGCTGTAAAATTAAAAAATTTTAAACTTATATCATTAAAAAACACTAACTGGCCGGGCGCGGTGGCTTACGCCTGTAATCCTAGCACTCTGGGAGGCCGAGGTGGGCGG
This sequence comes from Eulemur rufifrons, assembly GCF_041146395.1. Lineage (NCBI taxonomy): Eukaryota > Metazoa > Chordata > Mammalia > Primates > Lemuridae > Eulemur > Eulemur rufifrons. The sequence continues at coordinate 18,317,648 of NC_090996.1, forward strand.
ATCGTTTGAGCTCAGGAGTTCGAGACCAGCCTGAGCAAGAGCGAGACCCCATCTCTACTAAAAAAAAATAGAAAGAAATTATATGGACAGCTAAAAATATATGTAGAAAAAATTAGCCGGGCATGGTGGTGCATGCCTGTAGTCCCAGCTACTCGGGAGGCTAGGCAGGAGGATCCCTTGAACTCAGGAGTTTGAGGTTGCTGTGAGCTAGGCTGACGCCACGGCACTCACTCTAGCCTGGGCAACAGAGTGAGACTCTGTCTCAAAAAAACAAAACAAAACAAACAAACAAACAAAAAAACCCACTAACTTTGAGAATAGTATAATGAACTCCTATATCACCTTCACCTAAATCCAATCTTACTCATTTTGGTATCTGGGAATTGAGCACACAGAGGCACTGAAATATTATTGAATCACTGAATGAATGTCCTAAGGAAAAATAAGCAAAACATAGTGTGCCAACTTCCTATAAGTTAAAATGACAGGGAGGAATAAATGCTGAAAAAATTCAAGAGAAAAGAAACGAATTAGATAGGAGGATGGAAGCAAGGAAGAAAAGAAAACAGAACAGACACAAATACTATTACAGTATACACATTTATTTTGCCTGCTGAATGCTCGCTTTGTTTTATTTTATTTTATTGTTGGTTTTTTTTGCTTGGTCTATCTTAAGTAGTAAGGGAAACAGACAAATCACCAGGAGCCCAGGTAAATACCATAAAAAGACAGAAGCGACCACACATGCTGACAGTGTTCTTTCAGCAAAACCTTACTAATTCAACCGTCACTCGTTCTGCAGTTTGGGATTATTTGGACAAGCTAGGCTAAATTTCATCTTGGCATTATTAATTCTTCGAGAAAGTTTGCTAAGCAAATGAACAGTATAAACAGGGGAAATGTTGAATATTTGCTTGGTGGGGGCAGGGGGAGTAAAAAGCAAATGAACAGCCTTCCAATCCTTTCTAATTATATTGATGTGCTGAACTTTTGTCTAATTATTATGTTCCTTGAAAACGAAGTATAATTTTTTTCCCCCCAAACCATCTCATATTTTAAAAACACTGGGGAAAATTTGACTTTAACACAAAGGTGAGCGAACATTTTCACAGGCAGAAAGCTCACACACTGCCAATTTGCCTTGATGTAAATAAAAGATGTCAAACATTGGGTTTTCTTTTAAACAAAGAGTGAGCTAATTGCAAAGATTATTATTTGCTAGAGGCTTCATCGGCAGCGCTCCCCTCTTCTGTCAGTAGTGTGGAAGAAGCCTGCCCTTTTGCAGATAATGATAGCATCAGCTACCATGTAGGAACACTTTTCTACATTCCAGACTTGGTGTTAAGTGCTTTCAGGCATTGTTTCATTGAATCCACAACACAAGGTAGGCTTCATCATCATCTCCATTTTACTAACCTCAAAACTGAGATTCGGGGAGATCAAAGTACATGGCTGAGATCCAAATCCAAGGCTATATGGCCCTCAAAACCTAAGAGCATTACACACGCTGCATCACAGAGACAGATAGACAATGCCATATGGCCCCCCAAACCTCAGAGCATTATACACGTTGCATTCCCAGAGTCAAAACCAGGGAAAGTGTTGTGAAAAGCTAGTATCATTTGGACATGCATAATAAACCAAACTACAGTCTAATTTGGGGATATTTGCTAGACATTTGAGCTTTTGTGAGTTTAGGAAGTAAACGTCTTTCTAATAAGGCCAGGCTTAGCCTATCTATTTGGATAGAATCACAATTCTTTAAGGTATACTTCACTTTATCTGATAGCTTTGTGCTCATAAAATTATGTGTAAATCAAAGTTTTAAAAATTAGGACAGAAAATGTGATTCTTTGAAAGTTAAATCTAATATTAGGGTAAAGACTTTCTTAGAATAAATCACTCCTTTTTGTAATCAGTCTAAAAATGAACAGATTCCTCCATTGGGCCCTAATAATGTTCTAGGAGTAGAACAATTAGAAGTGACTAAACAGACTTCTTCAAAATGGTCTATAGCAGTGTTTCTCAAAGTGTGTTCCACAGATCCTGGGGGGGGTGGGGGTTCCACAAAGACAAAACTATTTTCATCATAATTCTAAGACTTTTTCATTGTGTTGACATTTGTACTGCTGACACAAAGCAATGATGGGGAAAACTGCTTGTAGCTTGAATCAAGGCAGTGGTGCCAAACTGTACTAGTAGCTATTCTTCACCACCCTGTACTCACAGTAAAACAAACAAACAAATCATTTTCACTTAAGTATGTCCTGATGGAACAGTAAAAATTAATTTTATTAAATCTCAACTCATGAGTACACATCTTTTTAAATATTCTGTGTGGAAAAATGGGAAGTATACATAAACACTTATGTTGCAAACCAAGAACAAAGGTTGATCTCAGAAAACACTTCTGCAATTATTTGAGTTGCCAGGTGAACTAACTGCATTTTGTATGAAATGCCATTTTGACTTGCATGAACAAGTAACAGAGAAATTATGGTTATTCAGACTTGGGTACCTGGCAGACATTTTCTCAAATACAAATGAAGTGAGCCTGCCACTTCAAGTAAACAACTGGCAGAATTTGTTGCCAATGATGAAATTCAAGCTTTCAAATGAAAACAAGTGGAAAACTTGTTTCTATTACCTTGAGTTTAATAGCTTTCCAGTACTTAAACTCTTTTTTTAAAAAACGAGATACGTGGTAATATTAACAAATGTGATTTTTGATATTGTATAATGACATTTCAAAAGTCAACATTTAGAAGATGTGCATATCACAGTGAACCAACATTTTCAAAATAACCAATGGCTGATATTATATAACCATATATGGATAAAGTAACCAATCAAAGGACAAGGTAGACCAATAGATTTTAATATAACACAGTAAAAAGTTCACCAATATGGTTTCAGATGCTACATTGTGACTAACCTGAAACTGTCATTTGCTAAGTTCTAGTGTAGTATCAAAAAAGAGTGTCTAGGCCGGGCGTGGTGGCTCACGCCTGTAATCCTAGCACTCTGGGAGGCCGAGGCGGGCGGATCGTTTGAGCTCAGGAGTTCGAGACCAGCCTGAGCAAGAGCGAGACCCCATCTCTACTAAAAATAGAAAGAAATTATATGGACAGCTAAAAATATATATAGAAAAAAAAAAAAAATTAGCCGGGCATGGTGGCGCATGCCTGTAGTCCCAGCTACTCGGGAGGCTGAGACAGGAGGATCGCTTGAGCTCAGGAGTTTGAGGTTGCTGTGAGCTAGGCTGACGCCACGGCACTCACTCTAGCCTGGGCAACAGAGTGAGACTCTGTCTCAAAAAAAAAAAAAAAAAAAAAAAAAGAGTGTCTATAGTTATCTCAAAAGGCAATTAAAATATTCCTCTCTGTTCAAATTATTTATGTGTGAGGCCAGATTTTCTTTGTATACATCAGCCAAAATAGCATAACAAAACGGTGTGAATGCTAAAGCAGAAATGAGAGTCTAGCTGTTTTCTACTACTTCTATTAACCCACACATGGCAAAGATTTGAGAAAATGTAAAAAAATGCTATGCTTCCTATTAATTTTTTGGGAGGGGAATATAGCTGTTTTTCATTAAAAATGGTATTTATATTTAGAAGTAATGGGGTTTATTGTTGCTATTTTAAAGGAACTAATAAATGAATGTTTTAAGATTTTCTGTTTTAATTTCTGATATGGTAAATATCATAAATATAATATGTATAAGAAAAGCTCTTTGAGGTAAGAGCATAAAGGTGTTCTGAGGCTAAAAGGTTTCAGAATGGTTGTTCTATAGCAACATTACATTGACCCTTCCACAGGGCAAACTGGTAAATGACATTTTATAGGACCTCTAAAGTACAAAGGGCAAAGACATCTTTTAAGCACATGACGGAATGTTCAACTAAAAACATTTTTTCCACACTGCATTCACTGGATATCAAAGAAATGCAAATTCCCCAGGAACAAATTCCCCAGAAGTGAAAGGATGATGGTGTAATAAGGAAAATGATCTGGATTCTAGTACAGACTCTCCCAGTCTCTCTAGATGTTAGTCTTTCCATCTGCAAAGTGAGATACTAGAGTAGCCTATTTTCTGATTACTTCCAATTGTCAATACGATGATTCTAATCAGGGATCCCTAAATGGTGGCCCACCGGCTGCCTCTGGTCTTCAGACTGATTGGCCATCACAGTATCTGAGAAGTGCCTCGTGAAGACAACTGACTGGAGCTCAGGGAGCAGCTTCTCTTTTAGACGGAGAATTGATTTTCAGTGACAGCCCCAGTCCAGCCCACTAGACTTTCCTCTGCAGACATTTGCATTTGCAACCTCTGCAATGAAGGATCCCTGAAAACCTTTCCAAATCTCAAATTCCATAATTCAGCTCCAGAGGCAGTGTGTCTGGGTTCCTCACTCACTCTGCCACTTGCTGGCTGTTTGACTTTGGGCAAGTTATTTAACTTCTCTGGGCCTCAGTTTCCTCATCTGTAAAATGGGATAACACTGACCTCAGAAGGCTCTTATGAAGCTTAGCAAGGTGTTGCCTGACAGCACTCACAGAGTTCCTGGCACCGGACAGTACTCTGTTAACGTGGGCTATTATATTAATGTCAAAGCACAGAAAGGGAGTATTTTCATTCTCCCTCCACTCGCCATACTATTAAGAACTCCCTTCCTAGTAGCTGCTGACGGTACTCCCCACCATCAAGCTTACCTCCACACCAATTCCCAGATCCCACAGTTCCACATCCCAGGTCACACAAGATTCTCCTCAGACCTCTACTTCTTCCCCACCCTAAGTCCCTTCACTGAGCCCCCGGCCAGTATCGGTTCCTTCACCACCACATCTCGGCAGAATGACCACTCCCCCAGCCTCTCCTCATTCCGGACCACTAAGCCTCCCTTTCCCTCCGATCGAAGAACATCTTGGGACCGAAAGTGGTGGTCCAGGGGTCTGTGGCCTAGGGTCCTGCCCACGGCGGGCTCAGGAGGGATGGGAGAATAACTCCCGACCTCCTGAAGGGGCCCACGGACACTCACCATCCATCCCTAAAGGCGGCGGTTCCGGGTGCTCGAACCGGAAGCGGCCTCCACACTGTTTGCAGTTCCCCTGGTTACTGTAGGGTTCCGGACCAATGGCGGTGGCGCTCCACTCACTGAGTCCGTCCCCAGGCGAGTGACGTCACGCCGGCGCGCTGGAACTCCTCCTCCGAGCTCCAAGTCCGGCCCGCCTTCCTAGGCCGCCGATCGTTGTGCGCAGGCGCTTTGGACCAGGGCCCTGGGTTGTGTGGTGCGCAGGCGCCCCAGGCACTGCCAACCGAAGTAGCAATGGACGCGTTGGAGTCGTTGTTGGACGAAGTGTCTCTGGAGGGGCTCGATGGCCTGTGTCTGCCTGCGCTGTGGAGCCGTCTGGAGACGCGAGTGCCGCCCTTCCCGCTGCCTTTGGAGCCCTACACGCAGGAGTTTCTGTGGCGGGCCCTTGCCACGCACCCGGGCATCAGCTTCTATGAGGAGCCTCGGGAGCGACCGGACCTCCAGCTCCAGGACCGGTCAGCGAGCGGCCTGGCCCAGCGGGCGGGCGCAGGGCCCAGGGGCTGAAGGAGCCCAGAGCGGGGCGGGGGAACGGAGGGGAGCCGAGGGGGGCCCCGCGAGTCTGAATGGGGGCGGGAGCGGCGCAGCGGTAAGGCTGATTTGGGGTCCCTCAGGCCTGGTAGGGCCCAGGAGTCGGATGGAGTTGGGGTGTTATCTGATATCCCGTCTCGTCCGTGTGTGTGTGTTTGTTTGGGAGTGGTGGTGAGCAGGACTGGGAGGGTATTTTTCAGGCTTCAAAGAGCATTTCCTTTAAATTGTAGGATAGCTTTGGAGCAGGAAGGCAATTCAGAACCAGACTAGGAACAATTGAAATGAGCAAACCTTTGTGGAGCATTCACTCAGTGCCAGAATGGAGAGGCTAAGGCAACTAGAGAGCTGCACATTAGCAAGCTTAGCGATAATACTAATAGTTGACCTTTAAAGGTGCTTTCTACGGCCAGGTACTATTCTAAGATCCTAGTCTAGGAGCGTCAGGAGATTGAACTCACTTAGTCCTCACAATGACCCTAGGAGGTAGGTGCCATTATCGTCCCCATTTTACAGAGGAGGAAAGTGAGTCACAGAGAGAGGTTAGGTAACCTATCCAAGGTTATGGGGGTAATAAGTGACTAAGAATTGGTTTGAACCCCACGCTCTCTATCTCCAGAGTCTGTTCTCTTAAGCCATGTTGTGAGGTTCAGGGGAGATTCCCAGAGGTAATAACGTCCAAGACAAAACTCAAAGATTGGATTTAGGCAGCCAGTTGGCAGAGTACTGTGGACAGAGAACAGCAAGTGTGAAAGGAAGGAGGAGAAGTTTGGCAGAAGTGTGGAACTGGAGGTAGGGAATGAGGAATAATAGTAGACTTTTATATGTACTTATTATGATCAGGGACTGTGCTAAGATCCTTACATATAGCATGTTATTTAATTTTTACAACAACCTTAGGAGGTGGGTCGTATTATCCGCATTTTCTTTTTTTTTTTTTTTTTTTTATTTGGCCATGCTAATCTTCTCTGTATCGTTCCAATTTTAGTATATGTGCTGCCGAAGTGAGCACTATCCACATTTTCTTGAAGAGAATATCAAGGTGCTGAGGGTTAAGTGACTTGCTCAAAGTCATCAACTAGCAAGGGCAGAACCCAGAATTTGAATCCAGGAGGTCTAGGTCCAGAATCCACTTTGCTCTTAACCAAAATGGACTGGAATCAATGAACTTTTCTTTCTTTCTTTCTTTTTTGAGACAGAGTCACACTCTGTTGCCTGGGCTAGAGTGCCGTGGCGTCAGCCTAGCTCATAGCAACCTCAAACTTCTGGGCTCAAGCAATCCTCCTGCCTAGCCTCCTGAGTAGCTGGGACTACAGGCGTGTGTCACCACGCCTAGCTAATTTCTTTTTTTTTTTTTTTTTTTTTTTTTGAGACAGAGTCTCACTTTGTTGCCCAGGCTAGAGTGAGTGCCGTGGCGTCAGCCTAGCTCACAGCAACCTCAAACTCCGGGGCTCAAGCGATCCTCCTGCCTCAGCCTCCCGAGTAGCTGGGACTACAGGCATGCGCCACTATGCCCGGCTAATTTTTCTATATATATATTTTTAGTTGTCCATATAATTTTTTTTTCTATTTTTAGTAGAGATGGGGTCTCGCTCTTGCTCAGGCTGGTCTCGAACTCCTGACCTTGAGCGATCCACCCGCCTCGGCCTCCCAGAGTGCTAGGATTACAGGCATGAGCCACCACGCCCGGCCAGCTAATTTCTTTCTGTTTCTCGTAGAGACAGGGTCTCACTCTTGCTGAGGCTGGTCTGGAACTCCTGACCTCAAACGATCCTCCCGCCTTGGCCTCCCGGAGTGCTAGGATTACAGGCGTGAGCCACCATGCCCAGCCTCAGTGAACTTTTAATCCACTTATAGAGTTTATCCAAAGGACAGATGGAAGCCATTGAAGAGAGGGTCAGACTAGGGGCAAAGAGAAAGTGCAGAGATTCGTAGTAATCTAGTCATGGACAAGCAGTCATGGTCTATCCTACCATAGTGGGTGTGGGAATGAAGAAAAGATGGAACGAAGATATATAAGGCAGAAGAATCAAGGGGATTTGGAGATTGATTGGATGTGGGGTGTAAGGAAGATCAAAATCAAGGATGGTGCCCTTTGGTGTCTGCTGTTTGGGCACCTGAGTGAATCCTGATACCCTTCCCTGAGGCAGGGAATACAGAAGAGCAATAGTTGGGGTGGTTGAGTCTGGGGGAGGTGGGAAAGGTGCTGGATGGACTTTAGACACATTGAAGTTCTTTTGGGTTGTCGAATTGAAGAGTCTAACTAGTAAACATCTGGCTTCACAGAGCAACAGCAGGCCAGAGGGAGGAACTGAGCTAGACATCTGTGAGTCATCCCATATAGTTGGTAATTAAAGCTGTTGGCTAAGATCAGCCCTAGGAGAGAGTGCAGTATGATTGGAGGTCTTCAGACATAGCCCTGAGATGCTGAGTGGAGGATAAGGAACCTTCAAAAGAAGATTGAGGAGGTGTGGCTGGAGAGGTGGAGAGCAGTCAGGCCAGATGGTGTCCTGGAAGCTGGGAGAAGACATGATTTGAGAATGGAGGGTTAAATAGTGCAGAAGTCACAGAGAGGGCAAGAAAGGAAAGGGTTGAAAAGTGCGTATGGGATTTAGCCTCAGCTAGACTAGTGCAGGATGTGAGTGAGATTTCAATGGAAAACGTGGCAAACTTGACTGACTAGATAAAAGAAGAAACACAAATCAAAGATATCTCCATGGTGTTGTTAAGAGGCAACTGGGAGAATGTGGTACCAAGGAGGGGAAAGGAGGGACTTGATTGGAGATGGGGAGAGGAAGCCATAACTTTGGAATGAGAGGTGTTTGACAGATGATTGAAGACATTGGATTGGTGTTTGGGGGAAAAGACAGGACCAAGGATTCAAGGGTGAGAGTTGTTAACATGCAGATGATAATTAAAACCATAAAAATGGATGAGGGTACTAGAGAGCTAAATAGGGACAGATAGAAAGGTGACATCTTAAAGAAGAAAAGCCTTGAATCATTCAGTCCAAGCTTGTTGGTTTGGAGACTAAGTGCCAGATTTGGAGGAAATCCAAACGCCATAACAGTATGGTGGTTTAGGTCCCAGCTTCTGGGGTAGTTTGGGGGATCGTGGAAAGGTCTGTGTTCTCTGGGATGGAAAGACAAGAACCTGCTTGTCCTGATTATCTGCCTTAGTAAGGCAGGAAGACTGAGTGATCTCACTGCTCTCTGATCTCTGCTGGAGGTTGTCGGAGAACAAAGCCAAACACGCATTATTTCTGAAGCTGAGTTGGGGTGTGATATTTGTGTTTTTTCCCTTAGGTATGAAGAAATTGATTTGGAAACTGGAATTTTGGAGTCCAGGCGGGACCCAGTCCCTTTGGAAGATGTCTACCCCATTCATATGATCTTAGAGAATAAGGATGGCATCCAGGGCTCGTGCCGCTACTTTAAGGAGAGGAAAAACATTACCAATGACATCAGGACCAAGTCTTTGCAGCCTCGCTGTACGATGGTGGAAGCCTTTGACAGGTAACTGATTTGTACCATCAGAAATTGCTAGAAATCTGGGTGCTTTGAAGTCGTGTGTGCAGTCAGAGCACTTGGATCTGGCCTGCAGCCTCAGTGTCGGTTGGGGTTCACCAGCCCTGCACTAAGCCAGTTCTCTGCCTTTTTCACTCCACTCCTACTGGAGGTAAATAAGGTCCAGCCGTTCTCTTGCTTTTGTGTCCACAGTTCTTGCACAGTTGGGCATGGCCAGCAGCTGACATTTGGATGGTGTCTTTTGTTCTCTCTTCCTAGCTGGGCCCTGTGTTCACCAGCTATTCTTTTGTGACTCCTCAGTCAGTGTCCCGAGTTCCCAGAGTGGCTAATCCGTATTGTCATTTGTCTCAAGCACCCAACCCCATTCTTGCCTCCCTTCCTACTTGGAGAAGATGAGAAACAGTGGCCCTGTCTAAGGCTGTGTTCTGGATGCTTCTCTTTCTCTTCTTCTCCCCTCCCTGCAGCCCAGTTCCCTGTACCTTCTGTTCCTTTTTTTTTTTTTTTGACGGAGTCTCGCTCTATCACCTAGGCTAGAGTGCCGTGGCGTCAGCCTAGCTCACAGCAACCTCAAACTCCTGGGCTCAAGCAATCCTTCTGCCTCAGCCTCCTCAGTAGCTGGGACTACAGGCATGTGCCACCATGCCCGGCTAATTTTTTCTATATATATTTTTAGTTGGCCAGATAATTTCTTTCTATTTTTAGTAGAGACAAGGTCTCGTTCTTGCTGGTCTTGAACTCCTGACCTCGAGCGATCCTCCCGCCTCGGCCTCCCAGAGTGCTAAGGATTACAGGCGTGAGCCACCATGCCCAGCCCATAAGGGACTCTTGAAGCTTTTGTCCCTATGACTTCCTGCCTTATTTTGTTTTTCTGCTTTCCTCATTGTTCCTCACCAGTTTCTCTGTGGCCTCATCTCCTCCTTCCTTCCACCCCTTAAGTGTTGGCTGCTCCCCAGACCTCTCTCCCAAGCACATATGTATTATTTCAGTCACCCGCCCCCTCACACTTAGTGTGCTCATCACTCTCCATCACCCCAAACCTGCCTTCTCCTCCAGTCTTAGTCTGTTTTGTGTTGCCGTGACAGAATACCTGAGGCTAGGTAATTTATAAACAAAGGAGGTTTATTTAGCCCACAGTTCTGCAGGCAGGGAAGCTCAAGGGTATGGCACTGGCTTCTGGCAAGGCCTTTGTGCTACATCATAACATGGCAGAAGGTCAAAGGGGAAGCAGACATGTGCGAAGAGATGTCCTTGCTTTATAACAACTCCATCTCACTGGAACTAATCTGTTCCCACCAGAACGAGAACTCAGTCCTGCCAGAGGGCATTAATCTAGTCATGAAGGATCCACCCCAATGACCCAGACACCTCTTACTTGGCCCCGCCTCCCAACACTGCTGCACTGGCCATTAAACTTCAACATGAGTTTTAGCGGTGACAAACTATAGCACTTCCTTTTCTCTCTTGTTTCTTTTTTCTGGTGGTAGGTGTTCCCTTTAGCTCTACAAGTACCTGGCTCTATGACCCATAAATGTGGGGCATTTCCTGGGCCCTAATGTGATGGGATGTGTCCTGATGGCTCAGGGCAGAGGTTCCAAATTGGCCAAATCTGCCCACATGGTAGGAAAAAAAAAGCCGTTTGCCCAGCATGGTTTTGTGTTTTGCTTTTAATTTTATTTCATTGCTAATATTTAAAAACCTGATTTCTAGCTTCTCTTGAAAAATCACCAGATCTGGTTACATTGATACCAATTTTTAAATTGCAGTGTAGGCCTTCAGATGAGCATGTACTGTCCAGTTCCGCACACCCTATGATTTCCTTTATGTGTGCTGCCTGCTCTCCTGACCGTGGCCTAGAAGGCTCTATGTGACCTAGCTCCTGCCCCCAGCACTCTGACCTCAGCCTCCTCAGTTTCCCCACTCCTCACTGTGCTTCAGCCTGAACAGGTGGGGCTCCTTTCTGTCTCAGAGCAATGGTGTGTGCTATTCCTGCCACCTAGAATGTTCTACCCTCAGATCTTCACATTGCTACATCATTCAGGCTTCAACCTGACTCCTCAAGAAGTGTCCCCCATTACTTAGTCACTATCATATTACTTTTTTGTGGTACCAAAAATGGTTTTAATTATTTATGTCACTCTTTCCTCACCACACTATGGGCAGGGACTCTGTGCATCTTGTTCACCACTATATCTCTCAAGTCTATAATAGGCCTGGCACAAAGTCAGCTCCTAGAGATACATGTTGACTGTTGGGTTTGAAGTTGTAGCCTCTGACCTGTGTCACAGTGTCTGAACTGCCCAGCATGGCATCACAAGGCTGTTCAGGATGTGGCCTCCCTCTCAAGCTTTCCTTTCTTCCACTTGCCAGCTTGCTATTGCACTCCAGACTTCGCAGCTGCGCTAACCGCTTACCTCCCAGAGCAGGTGTACTCCTTCATGCCTCTGTAACCTTGCAGGTTCCCTTCCTTGCCCTTCCCCCTCTCATCCACCCAGCTTACTGCTAACTCAAGAATCACCTCCTTGAGAGGTTTCTCTAATTACTATGCACATGCTCTAAAAACACATAGGTTTGAACTGAGGCTCTTCATATATGCCGTTTCATAGCCTTGACAACCAGAGCTTCTGTCTGTCAGAGACATTATCACCTTATCACCTCGTAGTGTAATTGCGTGGTTTTTTATTGTTCTTCAGTAGACTGAGCTCCTTGAAGGTATATACTATTTTTATTTGTCTTGGTGTCTTGGTACTTTGCACAGTACGTAATCGGTATTTGGACCATCGCCAACAATTTAGAACTAGCAGGAGTCATTGAATCAGCTAATTGGCAATAATTAACAGAAACATTGGAATTGTGATGGTCAAAAATAGTAAACTAATCTGAGTAATAAAATTTAAAAAGCAGCAAACCGGTTTGCTGTCTTCAAACTTTTTTTCCCAACTGACCTCTTATAATTTATCTTAATGAGTCTGTTCTGAGAAAAGAGAGCATAGGTCCTAAGTTTGTGACATTCAGATGTGTAAAGTAGACTCTTTCATGTGTATTCACAACCTAACATCCTGTTTGGAGACAGACTATCCAGACTTCTGTGACTTATGCAGAAGACTAATTATAGATCACAAACAATGTGAAGGAAAATGCAGTTGAGTTACAACAAAGATAGCCTGTTCTTTTTTATTTTTGCCTACTTGGTGATAGAAGTAAAGTTATCTGGTATGGGGAAGGAGGAAGGAAAAGTGTCAGACTGAGTTGAGTGGTGTGACTGCAGATAGACTCTGTGACCGGGCGTCTATAAACAACAGGGCCAGAAAGAGTGAATGTTTGGCTCCAGATGAGAAGAATTGATATCTTGTGAGCTCTTATATGTGGACCCCTGGTGACTCCTCTGTCCAGGAAAGGGAGGTCATCTATTGTAGTCCATTTCCTGTTATAACAGAATACCATAGACTGAGCAATTTAAAAAGAACAGAAATTTATCTGGCTCATGACTCTGGGGTCTAGGAAGTCCAAGAACATGGCTCCAGCATCTGGCAAGTGTCATCCCATAGTGGCATCACGTGGTGAGGAAGTGTATACACGTGCATGCAGAACAGAAAGAAATGGGGCCAAACTTAACTTTTTATCAGGAGTTTACTTCTGTGATAACTGACCCACTCCCACGATGACCACATTAATCCATTCATGAGGGCAGAGCCTTCATGGCCTGATTACCTCTTAAAGGTTCTGCCTCTTAATATTATTAAAATGGAAATTAATTTTCCAACATGTGAACTTTTGGGGGACACATTCAAACCATAGCGTCCTTCAGTTGCTATGAGTAACTTCATGCTAAGGAGTAAGTGAGGGATGGGTTCTCTGCCAGGATTTCCTTGAAGGATCTCTCTGCTGCAGAACCAGGGCTTGGACCCTGAAGGTGGGTGAATGGAGCAGGTCAGTTTGCTCAAGACATCAGTTTAATTTAACAGGCAAGGCTCTGTGGTGGGGAATGCATCGTAAGAACTCTCAGGTCTCAGCAGAGAAAGCAGTCTTCTCACTTTGGGTACCTTGAAGTGCCTTGCTAGGAAGTGTTTTTTGGCCTCTTTTTAGGCATTATTTTCATGCATCAGTTCAGTAGAAGAAACTAATGATTTGTTCAAGGTCTGGTCTTCAATGGTGAAGTCAAAATTAGACTACAGGTTTGCTGATTACATAGTTTAGTGTTTTTGACTCTGAAGTTTGTTTCATTAGTCCAGTTCACTAGGGTAGTTTATTTACTTAACAAATATATACAGAGCCCCTACCATGCACCCACATTATTCTAGGCACTAACGATATCCTGGTGAACAAGTTAATAATGTCCCTGCTCTTACAGCACTTATATTTGAATGAGGGAAACTGATAAGAATGTTGGAAAAAAACTGTGGCCGTTTCTGAGAGTGCTGAGTGCTATGAAGACTATGGGAATGGTTGAGGAGGGCCTGGAACTCTAGTTGGCACTTTCTAGAAGGCCTGGGGAGTTGATAGCTGAGCTGTGACCTGAATGATGATAAGAAATTGGTCACGTAAATATCCAGAAGAAGAGCTACCAGCCAGAGGAAACAGCAAGGGCAATGACCTCGAGGCTTTTTTAGGAAAAAGAAGACTGTTGTGGGTGGGAGGCAGAGTTGTGGAAGATGAGATGAGTGAGGCAGGGAGGTTCAGATCGTGGAAGGCCTTCCTGGCCATGATGAGGAGTTTGGATTTGGTGTGAGTGCCCTGGCAAGCCCTGGGGTGGCTTTCAGCAAGGAAATAAGATCATCTTTTTTCCTTCAGTTCTAAGGCTCTGAAAACTTGCTTAGATTCATTTGGGGTTATTATGGACTTCTGAGAAGAAGCAGAAAATGAAGATTCTGAAAAGTTCTATTTTTTCATATTTCAGTTTTCTTAAAATCAGTTAAACCTATTTATTTCTTTGTGGTCGTTTCTGATTTGTAGGTGGGGGAAGAAACTGATCATTGTTGCCTCCCAGGCCATGCGGTACAGGGCCTTGATAGGCCAGGAGGGGGATCCTGACCTGAGGCTCCCCGACTTCTCTTACTGCATCCTGGAGCGATTAGGCCGGTCCAGGTGGCAAGGAGAGCTCCAGCGAGACCTTCACAGCACTGCTTTCAAGTAAGGAGGAGGATTTGCTTCTCTGCTTTAAATTATGGGGCTCACTAGTCATTGCATCTTGTACCCCAAATGTAGGGACCTGCTGCCTTGTCTTCCCCGAGGCATGGCTTTTCTTTCTAAGGCCATTGTCTCACAGTGACTGTTCTCTTGGGTTGGCTGGGCAGGAGGTATGTGTCTGGTGTGTATGTCCAAGTGAGAGACTCTATACAGTGTGGGGTTAAAGCTGTGAACAAAGTAAATGACACAGCCCGTGCTCATTTCCTTCTCTAGGGTTGATGCTGGGAAGCTACACTATCATAGGAAAATTTTGAACAAAAATGGGCTCATTACGATGCAGTCCCATGTGATCCGATTACCCACTGGAGCCCAACAACACTCAATCCTCCTCCTCCTGAACCGGTTTCATGTGGACAGGTACGTTTGTAGAGGTCAAGGCATGAGGTTACTTTTTTGTTGCAGCCATGTGTATTATGCTTTTAAAAATCATAGAGGCCAAATCAGAATATGACTGTAGTTTTTAAAAAAGGATATTTATTATCTGTTGCTGGTGAAAATAAGTCCTGCTTATTTAGAAAGCCTGGAAATTATGCATAAAAGAGGGAAAAAATTACCTACAACCCCACAGTGCAACAATAGAAACTATTAACATTTTGGAGAAGTGTAAAAATTAAAGTAAATAAGTCAAATTTGATTTGTCATGGTGACAGAATTATGGTTGAATTATGTCAGTTGCAAATTGGATGTTTTACAACACACAGCCATAATAATCAATGTTATATGGATGAGACAGTGAGGTTCTGCTAAATGATTGCAATGCATGCTATGGCTATTCCAGCTGGGTATCATAGTCCAGGCAATGTAGCAAACTGGTAAAATATGCACATTCTCTTCTGAGAACCAGGGAGTCTCTGAGAGTGAGTAGGTTATCTCTGACTCTTTAATCCTTGCTGTTGGGGTGACTAATTACCTGGCACAGGAATGGGGGAAAGAAATGTTCCACCACTCTGCAGAGGTCTCGGTCTATATTCTACAACCCCATGCCCTGCTTTGTGGAAGGGGCAGAAGCCAGCATGGGGAAAGGTCAAGCTGGTATAGGGCCTAGGAAAAAGAGTCCTTGGGTGAGTAGTTCTGGGCCTCGCAGTGCCTGGCTACCAGCACTTGTGGTAGTGGTAGACAGTACTGAGGGATAATGGGGAGGTGAGTAGGCAGACCCTTCCCTGGACCACGGGGAATGATTCTGTTGTTCTCCCTGGCCAGTTGACAGAGTCCCTGCCCTTCACCCCCGTGGCCAGGTGCACCCCCCAAAGGGGAGGGGAGTGAACGCTCAGGATTAAGTGTAAGTTTTAAAGTTTGCAGTGCCCACTGCATTGCACATGCCTTGGCCCCAAAAAAGTGCTTGACACACGTATATACACTATCTATTGACTATGGATCTCTGGGGGTGAAAATCTTCTCTGTCTAATGGCCTAACAGTTGTCTAATGGCCTTCAAACCTGCCAAGATGTTCAAAATGTTCTGAATTCCTAATTTATCTTCTCACTTATGTTTTGGAAATACAGTTGACCTTTGAACAATGCTAGAGGTTAGAGGTGCCAGTCTCCCGCACAGTTGAAAATCCACATATAACTTTTGACTCCCCAAAACTTAACTTCTGATAGCCTACTGTTGACCAGAAGCCTTACTGATAATATAAACAGTTAACACATATTTTGTTATATGTGATACATGTCTTATATACTGTATTAGTGTAATAAGTAAGCTAGAGAAAAGAAACTGTTATTAAAATCATAAGGAAGAGAAAAGACATTTATAGTACTGTACTGTATTTATGAATACCGTAAGCTTATGTCATCTGTTTACAAGATGAGTTGTCTGTCTGAAACGGTGGGCAGCCGCATCTGCAGACCTTAATCTATGGTTCATATCAAGCAGTTTAACTTTTTCTGGTAATGTCATGACTTTTCTCTCCTTCTAGGGAGCACTTCTAGCATCACTAGTGGCATTTCATATGGATCCCGTGGTATCTTTCAAGGTTTATGATATTGCACTAAACACAATGAAAAATACACGAGAACTATGAGAGATCACTTTTTACTGTGATAAGCAATTTACTGGAGAGACGAACTGCTCACAAAGCGGTGATTAGTGTCACATGGCATTTTAAGGCAATACTGTCAACACTTGAGCTTGCCACACTTGAGCTTGCCACAATAGCAACAGGAGGTGGCTACAAAATTACTACAGTAGTATAGTTTGTATTATAATTAATTTTATTCAGTTATGATGCATCTTTACATTGAGTTACATTTCATTCAACTGCAAATGGTACCCTGTACGGTCTGTAAGTATTTGTATATATAAGTTTTGATAAATTTTATGGTCTGGGGAAAGGCTCCTGTGTTGTTGAACCTGCCCAGTTGTGGGTGCAGCCTTGTACCAGGCAGCCCGACCCTGACCTAAAGTAAAGTCTCAGGAGAAGTCTTACCTGGGTTTTGAATTTGCAGTAACAGGTGTGAGCATTCTAGCAGCAGTTTCATGATCATGTATGATACTGCAAACAGGAAGGACAAAAATAAAATTTTTTTTAATAGATTTGTGTACATTTGAGGGTAGTAAATGATAAAATAGACTAGTATCTACATATATTTTATGCATTCATGGCACACCCTTTTCTTAATTTTTTCGATATTTCTAGGTTATATGGTTCATCTGTGAACAATTTTTTCAAATTGTGACAGATCTCCGAAAAAGTTTTTAATATATTTATTGAAAAAAAAAAAAACCATGTATAAATGGGCCCGCCCAGTTCAAACCCATGTTGTGGAAGAGTCAACTGTACTTATATTGGAGAGAATCATGTTTTGGGAATTCACATTTTAATTAGTCATACTATCCATTAGTTAGATAACTATCTCACCAAACTCATAAGTGGTGTGTAGCCTGTGATCTACAAAGAACATAGGGTGGCAGCCATGGGGCAGGAGAGAGAACACTGGATTAAATCAAGATCTGTGTTTCAACTACCTCTCACTTGACCTCTTTGACCCACTGTTAACTCTTGTGGAAAATGGCTATGGTACAGTGTTTAAAATGCATAATAGTTCATATGCAGTAAATATCTGTCCCTTCATTTATTTTTTCACTCATTAAGTGGCAGTACAAATGGAGAAGTGGGTGTAGTCTCTGGCTCCCACAGATGTACTCGCCCTTTCCCTAGGACTGTGGGTCAAGCTATGCTGTCCTTGTCCAGCTGAACTGGCAGCAAGGCCTCTCTCTGTACCTCTTCCCTAGTTTCCCCGGGGCACACATAGTCAAGAGGCCTTGATGCTTTTTAGCTTGGAAGTATTTGTCATGACATCCACTTCACAGTAGAAATGAGATGGAAGGTGGGATCGATCACATCAGTGAATCAGAGGCAGAAACCAGGGCTTCAGAATCAGAGAGGTGTCACAGTGTAGGGAAGAGAGTACTAGATTTAGAAGAAGACCTAGGTTCCTGTCTCAGGCCTGAATTTGGGGGAAGCCTGTTAATTTCTTTATGAAATAATCCCTATCCTTCACCAAGTGATTTATAAAGAAATATATAAGATGCTTCCCAAACTTTAGAAGTATTATAAAGATGTAAGGTGTTTTAAAGAATCATTTCATTCAAGTTTTGGTCTTAGGGTCTAGTTTGTATACTGCCACTAGTTAGGTGACCTTGGACACACAACCAAACCTCTCAACAGCCACAGTCTCTCCCATTGTAAAATGTGGGCACTGGGCTGGATGGTCTCTGAGACGCATGTGGTCATTTAAGTTGTGCTGTGTCATCTTCAGAAAACAGGCAGGAGGCCGGGCGCGGTGGCTCACGCCTGTAATCCTAGCACTCTGGGAGGCCGAGGTGGGCGGATCGTTTGAGCTCAGGAGTTCGAGACCAGCCTGAGCAAGAGCGAGACCCCATCTCTACTAAAAATAGAAAGAAATTATATGGACAGCTAAAAATATATATAGAAAAAATTAGCCGGGCATGGTGGTGCATGCCTGTAGTCCCAGCTACTCGGGAGGCTGAGACAGGAGGATCGCTTGAGCTCAGGAGTTTGAGGTTGCTGTGAGCTAGGCTGATGCCACGGCACTCACTCTAGCCTGGGCAACAGAGTGAGACTCTGTCTCAAAAAAAAAAAAAAAAAAGAAAACAGGCAGTAAATGTTGTCTTTAGCTATAGGTGAAAAACGAACTGTTTGGTTTTCCTTACAGGAGGAGCAAATATGACATCCTCATGGAGAAGCTTTCAGCCATGCTGAGCACGCGGAGTAACCAGATGGAGACACTAGGAAAGCTGAGGGAAGAACTGGTGAGCCTGGGGGTGCCCATGTGCTGGGCTGCTGGGGAATCTTTGTCAGGCAGAGATGGATGAATTGCAACCCAAAACCCTGTGGTGGGTTTGAAATAAATGGGATTTTCCTTCGTTTCACAGAATGAATAAGTGCTGTCCTTCATTTAAATTCTTGCTCTTGCCTGACTTTTATTTTCCTCTGGGGTTTGTTCTGGAACCTGTTACCAAAGTTCACTTGCAATGGTAAATCTTGGTGTTTAGATTTACTTCTGTAATCAAGCCTGTAATTTTGTTCCCAGTGGTTTTATACTGAAATAGCAGATTGGTGACGGTCCTGGAAAGGAGGTGAGAGAGGCAGGGAGTAAGGCAGTCATTGACCTACTTTGTCTTTGGGCCCAGGGCAGTCGGCAGCTAGAATCAGGGGTCAGAGAGAGCTGAGCAGGATTTAGTGAATACATTAGCCAGTAGGTGAGGTTAATGCCATGAATATGGATGCTGTCTTTTTTGGGGAGCTGTGGGAGGGGAGCTCATTGCTTCTTTCTCTTTTTGCTGGCCAGATTGTGTGAGTCCTTGATGGCAGCCCCCCAGAAGACAAGACTACATCATCTTCTCTCGCTTAGGACGGTCATTCTAGGGCTTAGTACCATATGTTGAGGGCTGGGGTCTGACGGATGAGTTTCTGTAGGGTCTTTGCATGATGCTGGGGGTAACGATAGATGCCATTTACAAGCCAGTGGGTTTGAATGAGCCATATGTGAGTCATCTGTATTGTTTTGATAGCCATATGTTCTGCCCTCCAAAGGCTAGAGTGCTGGGTGTCTGAGAGTTGATCACACATATGCGGTGGCAGCAGCCCACAGACATTTGCTCCCAGTCTCTCCCCCAGAGTGTAAGAAGGAACCCGTAAGGCTTAACGAACACCCCTTTGTCATGAGCACCTCCTGTTCAACCCGTAACTTAGAGCCGTGGTAACTTGCCTGACTCTTCCAGGGGCTGCAAAATCAAATGGCAGCAGTACCCAGGAGGGTGATAGAAATGAACAGAATGGGCCAAGTATAGAAAAATTTCTGATAGCAGTATAGATTTAAGAAATTAACTTTCCTCTTAGCTACCATTAGAGAAAAGCAGTACAAAAATGGTGATAAATGGCAACTGACCTTCAGTTTCATTGTCCAAGGGTCTGATGGGGAGCATGGAGGCGGTGGCCCTGCAGAGATGGGCGTGCCTGCTGAAGGGAGGCGGCTGGTCCTCAGCTCCTGCTCGCTGCTGCTGGGAGGAGCTGCAGGCCTAGCACTGGGTGTCAGACCTTAGTTTTTCAAAAGGAGCCAAAATGTTGGTGCTTTTCTTTTTTTTTTTTTATTAATTGGAGAAAAAGATACAAATTTATTTACCATGTGTACACAAGAGCCTTCAGAATGAAAATTCAACTCTGCAAGGGGATTTAGCTTATATGCCTTTCTGGTAAAATGGGTTACTGGGAGTGGGGAAGAGGAATTCTGTTGAGTGGCAATAAAAGATTACTAGGGAGGATGAATGGGTGGAGAACAAAGAGGAACTAGTTCTCTGTGGAATTTGAATTAGTCTGAGAGGCAGGCCATTATCTTCTTAAAGAGTGTTCAGGTGTCCTGGTCACATTCCTGGTCCTACAGGGAGGGGAAGAAAAGAACAATTGTCCTACTAGGTGGGTCTGGATCTTTAGGCAGATAAAGAAGCTTTAACTTTTTTTTTTAATAGTTTTTAATCTGTTTTTCTTCACATTTTTTTTCTTTCTTTCTTCTTTTTTTGGTCTTCGTGGCTCACAAGAAACTTTAACTTTTTGGGGGAGTGCCTGTTGGTGGGGTGGTGGGAAAGGGCAGAGAGACCCTGAGCCTTCTTCCCTCAGTGCAGCGTGTCAAAATGCCGTATGTTGGGGTAAAATATTTCTAATTTTCTTCAGTCCCCACTTTGAAACTAAAAAGTTTCACATATTAAAAGCCAAGCTGATAACTTTGGAGAAATTTGAGTTAGAGGTTGTTAGTAGAGATATACAAAGGAGTGAAAAAAAAATTGGGATAAACGGAAAACAGCAAATTTAAACATATTGTTCCATATCTTCCTTAGTCAGTCTCTTAGTCCTGTGAATAGATCAGTTCAGTTAAACAGCTTTGTCCCATTCTAGAAGCTGGCATTGCAGTTGAGCTTGCACATAGAAGAAAAACAAAGGTTAATATTTGTAACCGTTCCTTAGAGTCTGGAGGGCATCCAGCTGAGGTGTCTAGATGTTAAACTCAAAACATCTTCAGTTAAAGTGGAAGTAGGCAGTGGCTTTCTCGCCTGGAGTTTGTATGTCACAAAGTATACCTGCAGGGCCTCAGGAAACAGGTAGGGGCAATTTCATTGAGTCCCCGTCATAAAAATGGAAGAAAAATTTGAAAACATTACTTGGAGACTTGTAGCCAGGGTAGAATTCAGGATTCAAACTAGAATCTAATAATGGGTTTACTATAATTTCTTCTGAAATGTAATTTTCTCTCTACAGTTTCCCATTTCTACTAAAGACAAATCATTGTAGGACCAATTTATTTGTGAAATAAATTTTAGTCTCATTATACTTGGCCTGGTTATTTGCATAAAGTGCAGCAAGAATGGTTATTGCTGTGTAGGCTTTCCTTTTTCCGTTTTTTTCAGTTGGCTTTGCTGGAATTTTTTTCATGAGGAATCTCAGGTTAGACTTTAAAGCCTGTTGAGCCAAGCCAAGGATTTAACTCTGTCTGTAGGAATTGGATAAATTCCTCTTTTCTCGAGATCTCAGAGTAACTTAGGGTTCCTGGACCTATCAGAAAGTGACATTCTTTGCTTACCACAAATCTGGGAATGTCATGGGTGAGGTACCAGCTGGGTGCTTTTTTTTTTTTTTTTAATGAGTCTCTTCACTTTTGAAATTTGACAGGTAAATTGCTTTCTTAAAAAAACATTATATAGATGAAAAAGTGTGGCCTGTCCTGGAGGCTGCTGTTCGGTAACCCCCGCAGAGATGTGCTTAGGGTCATTTTGGTTGTACCAGCCGAGTAGAAACATGAGTGTTAGGAAGGATATACTCATCCTCATTTCGTTGTAGCTGCACAGGTAGACCACACTTAAAAATTTTTTTAATCTGTTTTTTCCACTGCCTGTGGGAAGTGTGTGTGTATGTGTACATATTAATAATCAATACCTTTGTTTAAAAAAATCAAAACAACAGGAAAAGGTTGATACCTTTTCAAGTGAAAATCCCCCTCCCACCTGCCTCATTCCCACCCCTGTATACCCTTCCAGGATCTCTTCGGGCAAAGCTCCTTCCCCTTGTCATCAACAGGTAGAATCATTTCTGTCCTGCTCTGGACTTTGTTTTGTTCCCTTGACGATGTAGCTTGGCAACCTCTGCTCGTTAGTACCGCCAGCATTTCTCCATTCGAGATAATTAATTCAGGTCCTGAACTTGTGTTCATTTACATGACTTTTTAGTCATTTCAAACATCTTCCTTATACCTAATAGTAGCTTTTAAATTGTGTTTTGGCAGGGGCTGTGTGAAAGGACATTTAAGCGTCTGTACCAGTACATGCTGAATGCCGGACTAGCCAAAGTGGTTTCTCTTCCCTTGCAAGAGATTCACCCTGAATGTGGACCTTGTAAGACAAAGAAAGGTAACGGCAGATCTCAGCCTCCATTCCCTGGGGTGGATGAATGGGTGTCACTTCTCTCTTCTAAGCTCCAGCTTCTCGTTCTGATCACATTCTGCCTTACAGCATGATCTCACATGTTTATTCAACTTCTAATGCCTCAGTGCCTGGCTCAGGACTTTCTATATCAAAAGTGCCCAGAAAATGTTTGCTGAGCGAAAGCAGATCTCATGTCCAGCAAACATCTCTATGTGGTGTCCTCCAACATCTCAAATTTACAGTGCCCATAAAGCAAGTGCATATTTTCCTTCTGACGCTAAGCCACTCTTAAAGCCACTCTAAAGCCATTCTTTAGCCAGCTGTTATTATAATAAGTACCTACTCTGTGCTGCATGTTCTCATCAGCTAGCCCTATAATGTTGGTGATATTTTCTCCATTTTACATGTAAGAAAATTAAAGTTAAGAGATGTTAAGTAACTTACGGAAGGTTAAGCAATCAGTATGTGGCAAATATAGGATTTGAGCCTTCTGAGAAAGTTAAACTAAGGACAGTAGCCTATAAAACTTTAAAAACCTTTGCCGTCCTCTATTTTTCTTTATTCTTCATTTTTGTCCCGTGCTGTTTAACCTCCTGACTCACCAAAATCATTTTACTTTTCTTTTTTTTTTTCTGAGACAGAGTCTTGCTTTGTTGCCCGGGCTAGAGTGAGTGCCGTGGCGTCAGTCTAGCTCACAGCAACCTCAAACTCCTGGACTTAAGCGATCCTCCTGCCTCAGCCTCCCAAGTAGCTGGGACTACAGGCATGCGCCACCATGCCCGGCTAATTTTTTGTATATATATATATTTCAGTTGTCCATATAATTTCTTTCTATTTTTAGTAGAGACGGGGTCTCACTCTTGCTCAGGCTGGTCTCAAACTCCTGACCTTGAGTGATCCACCCACCTCGGCCACCCAGAGTGCTAGGATCACAGGCGTGAGGCACCGCGCCCGGCCCAAAATCATTTTAAAAGCTGAGGGTTAGACCTTTCAGCGGAAGGTGATAGTCAGAATACATGCGTTTCTCCACATCCACCCAGACTCCACCTCACATGCAAAGAGAATAGGACAGGAAATGACAGCAGAGAGAGCTGGCGGCAACATTTAGGTGTTCAAAGGCAGATGGACAAATGGTGACTGACGCGACAGACTGGGAAAGCTAAGTGTGTGTGAAGCGCGATAGCCAAGAGTTGACACCTCCAAACTTGAAATAAACTACAAAGTTGGAGATTCCAGGGACTTTTGAGAGCACAGATGTGGATGGGGCTAGAGATGAGAGGATTGGCTGATAGTCTGTATGAGAAGTTGCACCCACCTAAGAAGCCCTTTCCCACAAAGACAGAAGTCTGGAGTTAACAGAGCAGGTGCCAGAAGGTTTCTAGACTCAGAGATGTGAGCCCAGGCTGGGGACAGGGCACCGTGCCCAAAACGGGTATGTAACAATCTCCATAGGTGAAAATTCCCCCAGCTGCCTTTCCCGACTTGGCTGTCTCTTGGTTTATGCTGTCGTTTCGTGCACATCCTCCAGTAGCTTCCTAAAAGGGAACGTGGGCTCCTAGAACACTGGCAGCCAGTCTTCCAGTCCCCAAGGCTGGAGGCTGGAAAGTTCTTTTCTGAAGAAACTGGTGAGTCCACGAGAAAAGTCCTCCAGATACTGAAATTTGGGGGGTTGCCACAAATAGCAGCCCCTGCTGGCTCACCTCCACTGAAGCCCACCTGATGGTGGGCTCCTCTTCCTTCCTCTTCCCCACTCCTCAGAGGTGCGCTTCATGTTCAGAGAGTCTGAGTGTGGGTTAGTGTTAGGCATATAGAAAACCAAGCAAATGGAAATAAATGAGTTATTAACTCCAAGGAAAACCAAAAGGTGTACAAGAAAAAATTGTGTAGGGCCTGTGTGTATGACTTTGTAGGCATAGCAGGTACCCTGTGGAAACTGGCTTCGTCAACACATCTGAGCAGAGTGTGTGCAGGAGGACAGACCCACAGAATCCCCAGCACCTAGCTCGATGCCCTGCAGGAGGCAGGCGGCCATGTTTGTTGAGGCAGTAGGAACTGCCAGTCCAAGGGGATTCTGTTTCTTCCTTTATTTCCCAGCTTAGTTGTTGGAATCACTGGCTACCGTGTCTGGCTTCTTTGTGTCTGAGAAAAGTCTTGTGGAAGGATGGTAGCACACAG
Source organism: Eulemur rufifrons (assembly GCF_041146395.1). Taxonomy (NCBI): domain Eukaryota; kingdom Metazoa; phylum Chordata; class Mammalia; order Primates; family Lemuridae; genus Eulemur; species Eulemur rufifrons. Next base: position 18,342,089 of record NC_090996.1, read on the forward strand.
ATAATTACAAGTGTATAAACAAAGAAGGAGCAGCTGGGAGGTAGGGAAGCCCTCCTGGAGTGAAACCTCATCTTTGAGTCCCTGGTTCTTAACACTTTCTTCAGTGCTGAGTAAATGTGTGATTGATGGAATGACTGGAACTCCTCAAGGGAAAGAGTGGGTGGCATCAGCCTTTGAGTGGAGAGATTAGAAAGGATTGCTGGGTCCTGTGGCAAGGAAGAAAAGGTTCACGAACTGAGAGGTGTCCTGGGGAACTTAACCGTTAGGAGATTCTTTAGTATTTGACTTAGAGGTCTGATGTTTCTGAATGCTGAAAATACTCATGGCCTGTGGCTTTATTAATCACTTTTATTTCCCGAGCTGTTGGAAGAAGGGTGTTAAAAATAAACAAACTGGAATAATTTTATATTTAAAATAAAGAGAAACTAAAGAGGAACCTTAGTGCCTTAAAGAACCTTTTTTCCTGGGCAGGCAATCATGGAGAAAGGCTCCTCCCAAACTTGAGGTCCCTGGAAATTCAAGTTAACCACTTGAAACTAACAGACACCCGAATGGGCTTTGAGATACGACAGCCCTGGGTTAGAATTTTTGTTCCATCACTTTCTGGTGGGGTAATTTTGAGCGAGGTGTTTGACTTCTGTGTATCTGTTTCATCATCTGGATTTTCTGGGGGTGGTGTCAGTACTCAGTTTCCAGGGTGCTGTGGGGCTTACATGTGACAGTGTCCACAGAGTATGGGTCAAAAACTGGTGCCATGTAGGTCAAATCTAGCAATTTCAAGTATTTTGTTTGGCTCAGTGTTTGGTTTTGTTGAGTTTGTTACTGGCATTTAAAAATCAGAATTTTCACCTAAAGAGTTTGACTTTCAACTTCTCTGTAAAAATAAAATTAGCCAACATTTGACTGCATTTCTTTACTAGCAATTGGCTAGGCAGAGAGGTGCTGCCCCATTTTGAGGGGACCCACGTTCCTCGTTCACCACGAACACCCTGCTTGCTGCTGCGTAACCCACAGCCTGCCTCACTCTGGTGTGTCTTGTGCCTGACCCTTGGAGGTGTTTCCTTCTATAGGACCTGCACAGTGAGTGGTCCTAGTCATCCTGAGGCCTGGGACTGGGAGGGAAGATTTCCCGGAAGAAGGGTTGGTAAGACACAGATACTGGTGGCTTCAGCTCCTCATGCAAGATTAAGAGGGCAGGCACCCAAGACGATGACAATCAGATTATTTAGATTGTCACACGTACACACACTGAGCCATTCTGATGGCAGGAGGCTCATGTCATTCCCATGGTGGTCCCTCTGCCCACACTGTCGCCTACCTGTCTCTGCTCAGGTTGGAAACCTGGGCTCATGGTTAGTCCTTCCCTCATGTCCATGGCACTTCGTGGCTCAGTTATTTATCTGTGTGACTTTTTTCCAGCTAGATTGTGAGCTTCTGGAGGGTGGTGGCCACACCCCTTACATACTTTATATCCTTAATGCCTGTGCAGTGTCTGCTTGGAACAGAGTAGGGGCTAAGCATATGCTTAGCACATTTAATTAAGTGCCACTGCAGTTACTTTCCTTGTGCAGGAGATGATGAATGCACAGTTTTCAGGGGTTTTGTTTTTTGCCTTGAGTTTTGTCATTCGGCTTTGCAAAATTAACATAAAAATTTCCCTTAAAGGCATTATGAAGTAGAGAAGACTTAAATAATAAATGAAGGTGATATATTACTTCATGTAAATTTACAGGTGTGCCTAAGATACAGTATATGAATTGTTTCTAAAATTCCTTAAAGAGCTTAGATTTAGGCATATTTGAAATGCATATTTCATTGCACAGAATATTGCAGCGATCTGTTTTGCAAAAAGTGAAAAAACCTTCATAATGAAAACAATCACCCTGAACTGATCTGTTTTGCAAATTTGGATTATTTTCTTTGAATGTTTACCAGTAATCCTGTGTTGAAAATTGTGCTGAGGAAAGGAAGGAAGAGAAATAGAAGTTAACTTTGCAATCCCTCAGAAAATGATCACAGTTGGAAGCAATTGACAGAAGTTGTGCTCCCTGGGGCTGATGACTGAGATTGGCATGTGAGTGGGTTTTCCAGGTTAGAAAGGGATGGCAGGGAAGCTGTTGCCCCTGGGAGTCTTAAAAAATAAACCCTTCACTTAGCCAAGGTCGTGCAACTGGCCAAGGCTGGCAGAGGCAGGTTCACACGGGACAGACTGACTCCAGAGCCCACACTTCTAACCTGTCCTGTTGTCCTGGGGTGTGGGCCGCAGCAGCCTCCTCCACTGTTGTGGTGTTGCCTGAATGCTGTACTTCCTGCCTCTGGTCAGGCTGCTCTGCAGTCACCTAAGGCCGTTACCTGCCCCAAGCTGTCCTGTGGGCTTGCCCACTGTTTCAGTTCCCCAGACTCTCTGAAGGACTGCCAGCACTGCCCAGCCTGTCCCCTGCTGGGGAGTGGCGGGGAGTGGGTGGGTGTCTGTGTGTTGGGGGCGAGAGGAGGAGGAAACACTCTGAATCCACATGACATCTGCCTGGCTCACCAATAGGACTGTCCCTTTGCTTGTGACCCTTAAGAGGAAAGCTGCCCTGGGGCTCATTTCCATCTTGCTTTTGTTCTTTCGCAGGTTAATCACAGGAGAGAGCACCATTTTGCTAGGAGGCCAGATGAGAATTTTTACCGGGAATGTGAGAAACAGGCTGTTGGTTCCACTTCACAGCTGTTACTCTAGGTTTCCCTTTACAGTGAATAGTGCTTTCTGACAGAAACTTGAAATTCTAGCCTAGCCAGGTAGCCTAGCGTGAAAGATATTGGTTAGATCACGTGACCCCTCTGAGCATCAGATTTCTTTTTCCTACAATGGCCGTAATAACTTGCAGAATCCATGTGAAGAATAAGGAAAATAGCTTCTAAAAACACCTAACACAATGCATCATGCCAGGTGCTCAATAAGGGTTTACTCCTTCATTTTCCTTTCTGGGTCTTCAAAATGTCTAAATTAAGCCTGTCCTGGATCTTGGACCCAGAAGTTCTACGTGATTCCTTTGTGTTGAACTGCTGACATTCATGTGCCGTATCTTTAAAATGCCTAAAAGGCCTTGCACTTGTGAGCGTGTGCTGGTTGTCTCTCTCCTGCCTTTTGTTCCTGGAAAGAAAGCCCTGCATCCAGGGATCAGCGGTTGCCATTAACAGGTCGCCATTTCCTGCCAGGGGAATTGGTGGTCATTCCAGCAGCAAGGGAGTGGCAGCTCGAAGGGAGTGATGGGCCCCATTCATCCTGGGTGCCACGTGCTTACTCGGGTCTCCCTCTGGCCCCTTTTGCTTTTGCCTTTAGAAGAAAGACAAGTAGGAGCTGAAGGGATTTTAATAATAAAAACTGAAATTCTGAGGCCAGTAGAACTGTGGGAAAGGCAGAAAGGGCTAAGGAAACTAATTCCAAGTGGCCCCTGGAAACATGAAGCACAGACTACAGTGCGTTCCGTCACTTACCTGCCTTGTCTCTTACAGTTCTCCCCATGGCCCGGTGGGGTTAAATGTTGTCGTCAGCCTCACTTTCCACTTGAGGCAGAGGGAGGTCAACCGGCTTGGCCCAGGCCCACCCGACAGCATCAGGGCTCACAGCCAGCTGTGTGTCTGGGAAGTGCGGATTCTTCACCTCTGTGCTGTGCGCCTGACACAAGGTTTTCCAAAGTGAAGATGTGCATGACTTGTCCTGGGGAAGGGAAGCGTTTCTGTGGTTGTGTGTTGAGAAGACACAGAGCCGGACACAGCTTGGTTAAATACAACAGGGCTTACTTGTCTGAGGGGTGCAGAAGAAGGTCAGTGCGGTTGGGATTCACGGCAGAGAAATCAGCTATGCTCTGTGGGGCAGGCAGAGCCACACACCCCATTGGCCCAACACCTGCCAGCAGCCCCCCACATGAGTCCCTTCAGGCCTCCTGGAAGCCACAGCAGCCTTGTGCTAGGCCCAGCCTTGGGGTGTTTGAGCAGACCCACCCAAAGCGCCTCCTCTGGGCCTCATGCTCCTTGTCAATCTTGGGGCTACTGATGTCCATCATGATGGCAGGGAATAGCTCCTAGTCCCTGGGCATCACCCTCAACCTCCCTGACTAACAGCCTGGCTGTCCAAGTGCCTTCCTGAGCCCCATGCTCAGAACCAGAGCCACGAGTCTGAAGGAGCCAGGCCACGACCACAGAGGCCAGCGGTGGGGCTCATCCTATAAAAGGAAGGGACCAACTCTCTTTACTTCCACTAGTGTTTGTCATGTCCCTACCCTGTGCTAGGTGCTGGTGATACTATTCAGAACAACTGCCCTGTTGGTTGAGAGCATCAACGCTGGAGGCAGATAGCCTGGGCCTAAATCCTAGCTCTGCAACTTTATAGCTCCATCACCTTGAACAAGTGCCTCAGCTTCCCCATCTGTAAAATGGAGCTACAGGGGCCGGCCTGCCTTGAGATTGTGAGATTTTATGGGTTAATTCATGTAGCGCCCATGACACGGTGCCTGGCCCACAGCAGGTGCTGGGAGCTTGTGTTGAGGTACTGCTCCATGCCAGCCTCTGCACAGATGTCATCTTGGTCATCCTAACATTAACCCTGTGAAGTAGAGAACATTGTCATCCCATTTTATTTATTGGAAAACAGAGTTATGCTCAGTAATTTCCCCAAAGACACTGACATGGAAACCTGTGTTTGCCTGGCCCTGGTGCCCAGGTGTGTCCCTTCCGTCCCCCCAGATGTCCGTGCGGGCTGTCAGCAGGAGAGGCAGGTGTGCCACTGGCGAAGGCATTGACGGGGTGGGTGTCCAGTACTGCGGTGGCAGAGAGGGGACAGCAGTGAACCGACTCAGTGGTGAGCAGATGAGAAGCTCTGAAGGTTGAGAGAACGTTTTCACTTTTCTGTCCACTGAGTCCATAAGTGTGCCAGTAATGCTTCTCCTTTTCTGCTTGTGTTTATTTTGAGGGCTGTTCTGGGTGTCTTTCCTAGCTAATTAGCCCCTTAAGGAAGTTAAAGAAGAGTGGAGGAAATACTGCCTGGCTGCCGGCTGAGAGAGCCTCAGATCTGCCTCCCTGCGTGCTGTGCTGTGCTGCTGGTGTCCCTGGCCCTGGGTCACCCAGCTGTTCTCGGTCACATTGATGCCTTTGCATCAGGGGCAGCTGTCACCAGAGGTTTAGAGCCTGGGCTCCAGAGCCAGACTGCCTGGCAAATGCTGGCTCCTCACTTGTTAAGGGGCAGTTATTTGGGCAGGTTTCTTAGCTCCTCAGTGTTCTCGTGTGGGAAATGAGAACGACAGCCCCTGTACCTCCTGAGGTTGTGATGAGGATCACCTCATACAGCACATGTAAGGAGCTCAAGACAGAGCCCAGGACGTGGTGTGTGCTTGATAAATGGTTGTAGTGTTGTTATTAGGAGCAATAGGTTGGTTCTGTGAGCACCACCATAGGGTAAGGTGGGTGGGGGTGGGAGTGAGAGGGGATTGAACAGAGGACAAGAGGGAGACACAGTGGGGAAGGGCTTGGTGGTCAGTGTCAGCCTGTGTGCTGGGTGTGCTAGCATCTGCTGCCAGAGGTGCTACTGGCATAAGAAAATCCTAAGGGGGCCCTGTCCCAGGCATCCAAACCTTCAAATAGTTTTCACCCATTGAGATGGATCCAAGAGTCTCCACTTCCCTAAACCTCCCTGCTGGTTGCTTGAGACTCCCATCCTGGGAGAGAAAGATGATGGGAGAGGGCAGGGCAGGGGCTTGGGCACAGGACAGAGCCACATTGGAAAGCCGGAGCCTGCTGGGCACTGTGATACGTGTCTGTAGTCCCAGCTACTCAGGAGGCTCAGGTGGGAGGATCACTTTAGCCCAGGAGTTCAAGGCTGCAGTGAGCTATGATTGTGCCACTGCACCCTAGCCTGGAAGACAGAGCAAGACCCTATCTCAAAAAAACAAAAACAAAAACTTCCCAGAATACCCATCAAAACAAAAAGCAGGAACCCCCAGGGGAGGACCTGGCAGGAGCAGAGGGAGCCAAGACTTCTAATAAAATGCCGTGGGCTAGGGGACTTTCTGTCACAGCTAGGAGTGGACGGGATCAGTACCAGGCTGGTGCCTGGGGATGGCTGAGGCTACCGTACTCCTGCTGGTCACCAGTCCCAGGCCAGTCCTCCCAGAGGGTCTCCTTATGTAAGTCTTTGATGAGGTCAGGGCCCTGGGTTGCTTGTTTGTGAACTCCACCTGTATGCCATGTGCTCTGACCCCAGGGGAATTCCACTGCCCAAGTTGGGGTGGTCAGGCCTGACCTTCCTTAGACCTTGGTTTTCTGTGCTCTGAGGGGATGGTTGTTTCACATCTCATAGGCAGGGTCCTCAGTGGGCCACAGAGACCAGCTGTAGCACCCTCGCTCCTTGCTGTAGCACCCAAGGATTCTGCACATCGAAGCTGCTGGAGAAACAGTCCACATTATTCCTATTACTGCTATAACAAATTACTACCAACTTAGTGACTTAAAACAACACAAATGTGTTATTGTCCAAAATGGTTTTACTAAGCTAAAATCAAGATGTCTGTGGGGCTGTGTTTACTCTGGAGGCTCTAGAAGAAAATCTATTCCTTGGCCTTTTTCAGTTTCTTTTAAATCACCTGCATTCCTTGGCTTGTGATCTCTTCCTCCATCTTCAAACCCAGCATCTTCCCATCTCTCACTCCGACCCTCTGTCCCCCTCTTGTAAGGACTGTGTGATACTATATTGGGCCCACCCAGATAATCTAGGCTAATCTCCTCGTCCCAAAATCCTTAACTTCACCAGCACAACAATAACAAAAGAGAAAAAATCCTTAATCACTTGTGCAAAGTCCCCTTTGCCATGTGAGGCCACGTATTCACAGGTTCTTGGGATTAGGACGTGGACATCTTTGAGGGCTTCTTATTCCGTCTCCCATGCTGTCGCGTATCAGGACATCTCAGTGTTCCGTGTTGGAGGTCTGTGGCCCTGCCTGAGTAACTTTGCCCCTCATTTACAAGCTGTTGGGAGCTTGGGCAAGTTATTTAACCCCTCTATATCTCAGTTTCTTCATCTGTAGGGTTGTTAGGATTAAATGAGTTAGCACATGTAAAGTATCAAGATGGTTCTGTTCTTCCTTGTACCTTTTTAGTCCTTCTACACATCTTGTTACAGCTATATGCACAGCTTGTTATTTTTCCCCGTTTCATGCTTTTATAAGTTGTGATACAGGCACAGTGTGATTATTTGAAGACAGATGCTAGCTAGTCCACAGAGAGTGTGGTGGCTTGTTGGTGTATACTGCTTAGTCCCCTGTTGCTGATTTTTTAAGTATATTACTCATAAGAGCTAATGCTATAAAGGGTGCTGTAACGGACCTATTAGTGCCGGTGGGCTTTGCCTCTTTTTGAGTTGTTTTCTTGGAATAAATTCCCATACTTGGAATTATTGTAAAGCCCTCTTAGAAATACTCTAGAAGAGTTATAGAACTTGTTTGCACTGTTGCCATACCTTATCGGCAGTGGTATTAGCTTAAAAGGAAAAATGTTTTAATCCTTTTAGTAAATACTACTTTCATGCCTCCTGAGCGCTGAGTGCAGGCCCTATCCTGGTGCTGGGAAGAGACAGGCACATTGCCTGTTGTCATGGCGCTGGTCTCCACCCCCTTATGCTTTTCACTTGAATTTCTTTATTCACTAATTCTACTAAAATCAAAGGAAGCAGTTTTATGGAATAAATTTTCAGGTCCTGCGCCCCCAAGACACGTTCCAGACATAATGATGTGTACGACCTTTCTTGGGCCGTCTGTCTCTGCTGAAGTCTACTGTGATACTTCAGGACTCTTCACTCCCCCCCGCACGGCACTGTTTTTGCTCATTGCCGGCAAACCTGTGCTGTGTTCCTAGGGACTGACGTCATGGTTCGGTGCCTGAAGCTGCTGAAGGAATTTAAGCGGAAGGTCGAAGATGACCAGGAGGAGGATGAGGACGAGGAGGTCATCTCCAAGGCAGTGCGTCCAATGGATATTGTGTTTGAGCGGGATATGCTCACACAGACCTATGAGCTCAGTAAGTCCTGTTCTCACACCAGCTCGGGTGTGGTTCCCAAGTGTTTGAATGGAGCAATGTTTTGCCCATGTGTCAAAAGAGGGCTCTTCTGTTGAGAATGTCGCACAACGGGAATTACCCTGGTTCCCTTGAAGGGTTTAGGCTTTCAGGTCAGATTGGAGTTTGAATTCTTGCTCTGTCACTTTTAGGTCTATGACTTTAGCAAGGTCTCTGAGCCTCAGTTTCCTCATCTGTAAAGTAGGGTGTGTGAGGGTTCTTCAGAGAGACAGAAACAGTAGCATAAATATATATAGATAATATGAGAGGGGATTATTGGGGGAACTGACTCCTGCAGGCTAAGTCCCACGATCGGTTTTCTGCATGCTAGAGAACCAGGGAGGCCACTGGTGCAAGCCTGGAGTCCAAAGGCCAGAGAGCCTGGAGTCCTGATGTCCAAGAGGAGGAAAACTATTGCCCTGTTATGAGACAGTGCAATAGTTGGTGTCCATAATGCCTCTGTGTCTATTGAGAAAGACAAGGAAGTGAAAAATACACATTAAAAAAAGTTCTTAATTAAAAATTATTTTGATGCTTCTTAAAGGGGCCAATTTCATTTATCTGAAAAAGTTCATTCAGGTGAAAGGGCTAATTTCCTGCTGCTGAGAAAAAAACGCTGTTCCTGGAACTTAGTCATCAGCCTTTGATTCCTGACATTTGGTGTTTTAACATGGAGGAGTCAGATAGTAAGCTCTCAAAAATTAGCTATTGGTATTGTAATATTACTGGTATAGTACAGTATTGTTATTCAGAGTCTTGGGAGGAGAAGGGAGAGAAATGGCGTGTATTTTATTCTATCTCTTGGTTTCACTGCATTGAAATGTCTGTGCTTAAAAGTGGAGTGGGAATTGACTTGTGCAGAACAGCTGCTGTGCAGGGGTTTGGGTTCATGCGTGTTGTTTCTCACAGTTGAGCGCAGAGGCACGAAAGGAATTTCCCAAGCTGAAATCCGAGTGGCTATGAACGTGGGAAAGCTAGAAGCAAGAATGCTGTGCCGGCTTCTTCAAAGATTCAAGGTGGTCAAGGTAACATCGTGAGTCTTCCCCACAATTCGTTGTCTTTGGATGTGCTCACAGTGTGGTTATGAAGGAGCATCTCACACAGTCAGGAAACTAGATCACCTGCCATCGCAAATGTATGTCTCCCCCTCACTGTGGTTTCTGTTGGTATTCACTTTTTAAAGATTGAATGAGTTGTCAGTATTAAAAATTCAGAAGGGGAAGTGGAGGCACCAGGAGCCCACTCCTGAGCGGGCACAGTCAGCTGGCGCTGGCTGGTGTCCTCCACCCCCTTGAGAAAAAGCGGTGCTCTCCAGGGTTCCTCTCTCTCCACCTGGCCCCCCTTCTCACCTGTGTCACTCACCTGGCTCCTCGGGACATCAAGGTGGCCAAGTATGTCCGGCACTCCCCTTTTGTCACTCGGACCTGTCCTCTCAGCCCTTGGTGCATCACTTTCCTCTTGCACACCTTTTGGCCACTTGGCTGGAAGGTAGGATTGTAGTTGAGCTGCTGACTGCAGAGCACTTAGCACCATCCCTGGCATGTGGTTGGTACATAGAAAATGCCATTCTTTCTCTCAATAAGGGCCCTGGGAGGAGCCCCTTTCCCCTGTTCTAAAAGACAAAATGGATGTGGATTGTGGCCCCAATGCCCCTAATTCCCATGGCAGTGGCCAGGTGGAGCTGGAGCCCTCTGGGCCCTCTTTAATCTATGGAAACTGTTGAATTCTGAGTAACAAACACTTACTACTTACCCTTTTTTGGGGGCCAGTGGAAGACCAAGTCAGGGCCCTGTCCCCAAGGAGCTCACGGTCTCCTAGAGCAGACACAAATTCAGGATTGTGCTTCAGAAAACAGTCTCCAACAGGCCTGTGGAAGCAGGGCCTGAGGGCTGATGAGACAGGAAGAGCCAAGAGGGCTGCCCGGGGTCTCGGCAGTGAGGCAGGAGACAAAGGTGAAACAGACACCACAGGCCACCTGAATGCCTGGGGGTGCGACACCCTCTCTTGAGTGTGATAAACACATCTAATTCGCTCTAGGGATTCATGGAAGATGAAGGTCGGCAGCGGACCACCAAGTACATCTCCTGCGTGTTTGCAGAGGAGAGCGACCTGAGCCGGCAGTACCAGAGAGAGAAAGCCCGGAGTGAGCTCCTGACCACAGTGAGCCTGGCCTCCGTGCAGGAGGAGTCGCTTCTGCCAGAAGGCGAAGACACCTTCCTCTCCGAGTCAGACAGCGAGGAGGAGGGCAGCAGCAGCAGCAGCAAGCGGAAGGGCAGAGGGTCCCAGGGGAATGCGAGATCCTCAGCACACCCCGGGCCGGGGACTCAGTTTCATCACTCTACCCCGACCAAGGGTAGGGAGTGCTCAGCAGGGGCGAGGGCAGGCAGGGGCTGCATGCACTGGCGCCGCTGGGCATCCGCAGGCAACTGCTGTTCAGTTCAGCTACACCTATGGGTCCCCCTGGTGCTGTCCTAATTTGGGGCCTGACAGTGGCACTAACATCACATCTTAGTAGCGTGGAGGAGAGAGGCCTGTGGTCTGTCTCCTGGCTGCTTGCAAGTCTGTTCTTTTTGGGAAATGTTTTGTTTGGTTGTGTTCTAATATTAAAGGGGAGGAATTTCATAAGCTTCCTCTATCCCCTTCTCTCCAACAATCTATTTAAGAATCCCTCAGGTTTTTAGTTTAGTTATAGAAGACTATTTTTGAAGCGTGTGGAGGGTGGTGCTGATGACAAATTTGCAGATCTGGTATCCAGCTAAGATCCCCCAAGGGGACATTTGGCAATGTCTGGAGACATTTTTGAGTGTCACAATTTAGGGAAGGGAATGCTACTGGATGGAGTAGGTAGAGGCTCAGGGTGCTGTTAAATATCCTATCAGCACAGGACAGCCCCTCACAACAGAGAATTACCCAGCCCAAATGTCAGTGCTGCCAAAGTCAGGAAACCCTGCTTAGATGAAAAGGCCAGGAGGAGGGGCACCGAGCTGCTTGTTGGTCCACCACCCTCACCTTTACACCACCTTGAAACAGCACCCTGTGACCTGCTGGTCTGGTCTGGCTGCCAAGCACACGTGCCCCTCTCACCCTCCCCTTGATTTGTTCTAACTCTGCCTCCACCACAGGTGGGTGGAAAGTCCTAAACCTACACCCGTTGAAGAAGCAGCCGTCTTCCTCCCCAGGAGCTGCTGAGGAGAAACCCTGCCGGAGCTCAGTCAGCAGGGACAACCTCCTGGACACCAGCAGCACCTCAGACCCCAACGTGTCCTTTGGCTCCCACTGCCTAGGCAGTAACAGCGGCGACATAGCTGTGATCGAGGAGGTCCGGCTGGAAAACCCAAAGGTCAGTGCTCACAAAGGGAGTGTGTTGTCTCTGGGAAGGAGCCTGTGGCAGGTGGGCATCAACCTCATCACTTCTGCCCTTAAGAATCACACAACAGGCCGGGCCCGGGCGCGGTGGCTCACGCCTGTAATCCTAGCACTCTGGGAGGCCGAGGTGGGCGGATCGTTTGAGCTCAGGAGTTTGAGACCAGCCTGAGCAAGAGCTGGTCTAAACTATCTCTACTAAACCATCTCTACTAAAAATAGAAAGAAATTATATGGACAGCTAAAAATATATATAGAAAAAATTAGCCGGGCATGGTGGTGCATGCCTGTAGTCCCAGCTACTCGGGAGGCTGAGACAGGAGGATTGCTTGAGCTCAGGAGTTTGAGGTTGCTGTGAGCTAGGCTAATGCCACGGCACTCACTCTAGCCTGGGCAACAGAGTGAGACTCTGTCTCAAAATAAATAAATAAAGAAAGAAAGAAAGAAAGAAAGAATCACACAACAACTGCAAAATCAGTAAGAGCACCCATGCTGAGTGCCTGCCCTGTGCCGGGGTTGGTGAGGGGCTTCCCGAGGAATAACGTGGTACTCACTCACTTAACACCACTATGCAGCCTGTGTCCACACAGGTTTCTCCTGCATGTTGTTTACCCAGTGTTTTAATTTCTAGCAACTTATTCTTTTCACTTAAATTTGAATGGCTAATTTAGATCAGTGATTCTCACCCTGGGCCAATTTTGCCCCCAGAGCATGTTTGACAGTGTCTGGAGACGTTTTTGAGTATCATGAGTTCTGGAGGGGATGCTACTGACGTGGAGTAGGTGGAAGCCAGGATGCTGTTAAATATTCTGTAATGCACAGGACAGCCCTCATGACAGGATTATCCAGCCTAAATATCAATACCACCGAGGTTGAGAATCCCTGCTTTAGATGAAAGACCAAGATCATTTGCCATAAAAAAGAAGGTAATCATAAAATAGATACAAAAACAACAACCCTAAGTTAGTGTATCCTGGCCAGATACTGTTGTATGTCAAGGTATTAAAGATGCAGTAGATTCAGACCAATACTTTTTCATTGGTGTAATCAAAAAGATTAAAAGATCAATTGTCTAATTGACCACTAAGTGCATGGCTCATACTTGTAATCCCAGCACTTTGGGAGGCTGAGGCAGGAAGACAGCTTGAGGCCAAGGAGTTCAAGACCAGCCTGGGCAACATAGTGAGACTCCAACTCTACAAAAAAAAAAAAAAAAAAAAAAAAAGACAACTGATAGAGGAACGCCTTTCTCATTATGTAATTCAGTCACTTAATGCCATGTCCTTTGTCACCTATAAGTACCTCAGATCTGCCAGTGGCACCTCATGTATTTTGGAAACACAGAGTAGAGGACAAGGCACCTAGTATGGAATAGATGTGTGATATAGGGTGGATTTTGATGCTATTGCTGCTGTTTGGTGCAGGCTTCACCACAACCCTGTAGATAAATGTCAGCTTCAGTCTGTGAGGAGGAAATCAAGGCCCCTAGGGACATAGTAATTTGCCTGTTCAGATAATGACAAAGTGAGGATTAAAGGTTGTGTGTGTGGAGTCCCTGCCCTGTGTTGCGTCTCCCTTTCTGGGATGGGGGCCTGTGTTTGGAAATGTCCATATAGCAGAGGTGATGGGGCATGGGGTGGATTTTTCTGGATCAGGGGTGGGGAACCTTTTCATGTTGGAAGCCACATTGATTTAGCTATAATCAAAGTTGCAGTCAAGAAACTTCAATTAGATATACTTAAAATGTACATTTTGTAAAAATCTAACCACTATGTATTTAATAACTTGAAAAAATTAAAACTATTTGTTAATTTTGAAGGTAACCTTTTAATGACTGTGTTGTGTCTGCTCTTTTTTGGAAAGCATTTGAGTATTTGGTTGCAGCATGGAGGTCCGCAGTTTCAGTTGATCCTCTAGATGGGTGTCAGTCCTTTATGATTGGATCTTGATTTGGGTTGGGTAGGAGAATGCAGCTTCACAGCAATACGTGTTTGAAAATCAAGAAAGCATTTTTCAGGCATGTTGCTGAAGTCGTGGGTATTCTCCTGCATTTTTACATATTTCAATTGGATCTTTCTTAGCATCAATGACTTTAAAATGTCATCTACTGACAGCTCAATCAATTCCATCTGTAGTTCTTTAGGTGCCTTGGTAATATCAACTAGGTGAGGCTGAAATGCTAATTTGAGTGTGATGTCATGATTCTCAAAGTCAGTGAACCTTTCATTATATTCTCCAATTAATAGGTCTATAACAGCTGAATATTCTTCAAATGATTCGCATATATCATCCTGCTTATCAATGACCTTTGCTAACTGGGGAAAATATTCATCCAAAATTTCCTTTTGAAGAAGAAGTGTTTTGAAAAAAGATAGCTTTTTTTCAAAATGGTTGGATTTTTTGCCACATATCATATATAGACTTAGTTTTACCTTGCAAAAAAATATTCAAGTCATTTTGTTTGATATGGTATCATACAGAAATGCTGCATTCCTATAGAAATCTTCTTTCAATAATTCACACTGCTGATTCTGGTCCATAAAACTTAACTATCTGTTCTCACAAGATAAAATTTTGGCTAACACCACTTTGGAATAATATGGCAAATCCACACTGAATACCTCAGTCATTTAACTTTAGCATGTTACGAAACTGAAGATGCTGTGTTGCATTTGCATGAATATAGTTAACAATACTTATAAGCTGTTGCAAAGTGTCACTGTCACTTAGAAGCTTTAGTGCAGAGATTTTGCTGATGCAAGATACAATGAAAAGAAATGAGAACATTTGGATCTGTTAATATTTTTTTTTTATCTGTGCAATAAACCCTTCATGTTTTCCTGTCATGGAAGATGCACCATCTGTACATACACTCACTGAATTTACCAAATTCAGTCCAACTTCACAACATTAATCTTGAAACTTGTTGAAGATATCTATTTCTTGTGTTTTTAGTAAATAAAATCTTCTGTTATGACCCAAATAAAGTATAAAACTTGTGCAGAGTCAGTATTATCAGTTGATTCATCCAAAGTGATTGAATAATATATATTTTCCTTTTGAAGTATTGCATGAAGTTGTTCTGTGAAGTTGAAAGCTAATTCATGCTGCCGATCACTTATTGTTCTCCTTGAAAGAGGCAGTTGTTTGTACTTTGAAAAGTTATTGGGGTCTAAGCATCCTACAACTTCAACAATGCAGTCTTTCACAATTTCTGCATCACTGAATGGCTTCCCCTTTTTCATGAGTATATAAGCTACTTTATAAGTTGCTTCAGTGACATTATTTCCAGGTGTTATTGCTGCTTGAAAGAATTGTCTTTGCTTTTCTTTTTCATCTTTTAATTTCTGCAATATAACCTTTTACTCCCCCCCAATTTAAAATATTTGTAGTCCTTATGAGTGTTATAATGCTGATGAGCATTGAATTTCTTTAATGTTGATACTGCAGTATCACAAAGCAAGCAAATCATCTTATCTTTAGCAGAAACAAGATACTATTGCAACTCACAATCTTCATTAAAAAATCTATTTTCTTCCTTCAGTGTTTTCTTGGTCGTCTTTGACATGCTGGGCTGTTCAGCAGATAGAATTTAAAAATACTGTTGAGCTGAGCAACTATTCAAATTCCACTTCACACAGAAACACGGTGCACTGTTGTCAAAAGGTGATAACAGACTGGCATTGGCATACTCGACCCCCATAAAGTCTCACCAACTGGCCTTGTGTGGTAATGGCGCCAGTCAGGCAGGGAAAGTTAAAACTAAATCATGAGTGTAGTAGCTGTCGATTTAGCCCTTATTGCTTACTAATGTTCTAATTGTGCTGGTCAATCTGGGAGAATTATTTTGTTGAAACTTATTTTATTCTTTGATATTTTAAATATGTTCATTTTAGAAATAAAATAAAAATATAAAAGATGAACAAAAATGTATTAGTAAAAATAAAATGATTTGTTCTGCAAAATATGGATTCAGTCAAAAGGCTGCCCTTAAGGACCTAGCAGGCTACTTGTTGCCTTAGGGCTGCAGGTTCCCTACCCCTGTTCTAGACCCTTTTTCAGCCCTTTCCTATTTGTTGGATGCCATAACTCTCTACAGAGTAGGATTGATAGCAGCTCTAACCGAGGCACTGGGCCTGCCAGCGGGGGTCCCTGTAGGCCCTGAGGGTTCCCCCTGCCTTCCTCAGCCACCACCCACTTTATACCTCTCATCAGGTTCCCACGAGGCCAGCAGTGTGCTCCCTGCAGGTCTTAGGACTCTATGATTTGTTTTCTAGCCAAGCTCTTCCTCCTTCTGATGGAAATCCATTTCCAGAGTGATGGCAGCAATGTTTCCCTGCTGAGGACTGTGGTGTGGACTGCTCACCTGGAGGCTCTTGGCAGAGCTTGTCCACTTTGCTCTCCAGCAGCCCCATGGAAAGTGGCCAGATTTACTCCCGTGACTTTCCTCCAGCTGTTCCCTCTGAAATGCAAAGGAGAACAAAGGTCTCTCTGCCAGTCTTTCTACCCTTCTAGACTCTTTGAATCTTTCCCCCTCCAGCCCTTCCTTCCCCCTTCGCAAGAGAACTGTGCCTCACCTGGAGCTCCCATGGTCGGCAGAAAGTGGGCTGGGGGCTGACTGTTCTGCCATCATCGAGCAACCTCCTTGGGCACCTTCTCACTTCCTGGAAGTGCTACTCTGAGCGAGGAGGCGGCAAGTGGAGTGTCCCGGGGCTGCCACAAGTCGCTGACTGGGGCCCACTGATTCACAAGGCTTCTGTTAGAGTTAGGATTTCCTTTCCATTCAGCGTTCATATTTGGGCTTTAACATATTCTGATCCAAGGGCAGGTGGAACAAGTTCATTTTAAGCTCATGGAAGACAGAAAGGAGACATTAAGGCAGAAGTGGACATTTTGGCAGGGATAAAAGAGGAAGCACAGATCCATTCATCCTGATTTACCTCGTGGAACCCTGCTCTGAACCTGGAAGCCTGCCTCTGCTCCGCGTCCTCTGCTGCCCAGAGACGTCCCGTGGCTCCCGCTGTTTGGAGTCAGAAGCCCGTCCTGGTACACATTCCCTCTGTGGCACCCTGGATGGTTACTCAGCCACACTGAATCCTGGTTTCCTCTTCTGTGAAATGAAAATGATACTGATAAATTTGTTGAGAGTTTTTGATGAAAATAGCCTAATAGAGTAACTGGCATGCAGGTGTCTGTCGGTATGTCAGTTTCTTCCATTCCACTGTGGAAGAAGCAAGGGAAAATGGAGGGAATGCTTTCTACTTTTTTTAAGAGTTGCTGTAGTGGATGCCTCTTAGTTCTGTTCTGAAACCAGCTGATCTTCATCGAGTTGCCCAGGCTCCTCTGCAGGCAGATGTCTTTGCTATTTCAAAGCATTGAAATGGTAGGGCAGTGGAATCCTGTGTAGGAGAACGGATTTCTTGACTTTCCTTCTTGAAAGATGGGAGTAGAAATTCCTTAAAGAAGGAAAGTGTACCCACAAGAGTGGTGTGTGGCCCCCAATCCGTGCTCAGCCCTTTGTAGCTTGTGCTTTTGGTCTCTGTTCTAGGAGAGTAGCAGTTCCCAGAAGACCGGGAGGCATGGCCCAGGCCAAGACAAACCCCACGAAACTTACCGACTGCTGAAACGTAGGAATCTGATCATAGAAGCCGTCACCAACCTCCGCTTAATCGAGAGCTTATTCACGTAAGGAGTAGTCTGTCTGTGTGTCTGTCTTGCACTAACAATGATTCTTATTCCAGTTAGTCATCACAAGCCACAGAAATGACTGAGAGGCATTTGAATCTCTGCTTCACTGTGTAGATTCTTCTGGTATCCCTTTGTGGTAGGAGGAATTAGAGTTTGTTCTTATTATTCAAAAATTGTAGACATTGAGGACTATCAGTATGCTAGGCAGGGAGAGAATGATTGAGCAAGAAATAGAAGTCGTGGGGAAAGTGCATTTGCCTTTCTCCTTTCCTGGAAAATTGTTGCTAAGGCAGGAGTGTAAAGATACTTCGACAGGTAGTAGCATTACTCATAAACTTTTATTTCTCCATGGAGGCTTTTGTTCAAACAGAATCTTCTATGGAAATAAAAACAAGAGACATAAACAGAGCTTCTGTGTTTTTGGTGGATTAGAGGCTCTGAGCTCTGGTTTGGTCCTTATAATCCCCCATTACCCCCACCTCCTGGGGTGGCATCTTCAGGGCTTCTGAGACACCTAGTGTGAAGGTCACTCGAGGAGAAGGAGCCTTACCCTCCAGTCAAGGACACGGGTCCTTCTTCATACTCTGTGTCTATAATGAGGGCTGAATGGGGCCAGGGACTGTCTGCAGATACCGTCCCCTCAGTCCCCTTTCTATACAGTGAAGGGCTTGGCTGAGTGTTCCTAATGTCCCTTCTGGCCCTGCCATTCTATGATCTGTGATCTAGAAGTATTACTGTAGTGATTCAGTAAGCTCTAGAGAGGAAGAGATATCAAAAGAGAAATCAAGAAGAGCTTCAGATCTGAGGGGACAGTGGTGAACTGGAATGTCGCTTGGCTGGATGTTAAATTAGCAGGCAGACTTGGAGAACACAGATGTCCATCATGGTGCTCAGTTTCCCTGCCGTCATGGTCATAAATCAGGTCAAGTTGCTGTGAAAGGCTCAGCATGTGGAGTGCTGTGGCTTGTCCTTAGTTAACTCTTTTGCCACAGAGAGACATGATCTTTAACATTTCCAGAGTGGGTGAGAACCCTCTGTAATTCTTCCCTAGTGTCCGTGAGATACCATTAGGCGCGTGTCTGTAGCTGTGTTGAGGAAGGCTCTCACGTTGAGACTGGAAATGTTAACTGCTTGTTTGTGATGCCCCAGGATTCAGAAGATGATCATGGACCAGGAGAAGCAAGAAGGCGTGTCCACCAAGTGCTGTAAGAAGTCCATCGTCCGTTTGGTGCGGAACCTGTCTGAGGAAGGTCTCTTGAGACTGTATCGGACTACAGTCATCCAAGATGGCATCAAGAAGAAGGTAACCCTGGCTCTCCCGCTGCCTACAAAGCCAGCCTCCCTCGTGCTGTTGGAGGTTTTCTTGTCTGGCTTGTGCTGTCAGTGTTTATCTCGGTTGTTCCTTTGTTACCAATGACTTGGAATTTCCCTCATAATTTGGGGGCAAGGGTTATCCTAACTTTACATGGAATCTGGAAACAGAAAAGAGCAGTCACTTGCTTGCATCTTAGAGCAGTATGTCCGCTCCAAGCCACACCTGGCAGGCACCTCGCCCTGCAGCCAGCCTTGAAAAAAGAGGAAGGAAAGTGGAGGCACATTGAAGTTCAGCAGAGTAGTGTTGGGAGAAATTAAATAACATTTAGAAGGTGGAAAATTTAGACTAAGCAGCAAGAACGTTTTCCACGGAGATCTGAGGAAGCACATCCCAGGGGAAATGATGGCAGCGACTCAATTAGGAGGCACCGCTGCGCTTACCCGATGAGGAACCATACATCTCTTCCATCTCAATTTATCTGTTTCTGTGAAATTTAAAGTGTGGGGCCATTCCCATGGTAACTGTAGCTCAGCAGCTTTGCACATATTCTAAGGCACACAGTTTTCAGGGTCAGAGTGATTTGCAATAGACAGCTAGGCACTGAGGCCAAAGGGAATAGTTCTGTGGGGACACTTTTAATTTCCTGAACTTTTTTCTGACTGCATTTCTGATCTCTGCCTTAAGACGGCTCTGCTTTGATATTTTGTTTGCTTAATAAGCTGGCAAGGTCATTTCTGCTTTTGTACTTTTTATTTTTTTGAGAAATTTGAAAAATACAGAGCAGTGCAAAAAATGACTTAAGAAACACAGTGTCTACTATTCCAAGTTCCAAGCTTTCATCAGTTTTTATATCTGCTGTGAGTCTTTTTTAAATAAAACAGTCTCCTTGACCCTGCAGCCCTCCCCCGCCAGCCTGCCACTTGTCCCCTTAAGCAATGGCAATAGGTCCCTGTGCTAACCTCTCTCTGAAGGACAAGAAAAGGACAATCTCTGATTTCTGTTGATCTTCAGAGAGCAGGCTTCTCCGTGTTCTCGTCTTAGGCTGTCTTCTTAGTGCGGCAATTGAGGGCAAGAAAACCTGCCCTGGTTTAGGGCTGGGGAGAGGCATCTGGCATAGGTGTCAGCTGTGTCTCCAGCTGCACCCACCAGGCTGTACCAGAGGGAGCAGAGGAGGGGCTGGGGTGAGGGACGAGTGCAGCGGGTAAACACTGGGGATCACATAACCTCAGAAACGAAACTGCCCGGAAATGGGGGCCCTGGGCACAGGGTACCACTATAGTAGCCCATTTTTCCTGCTGAGAAAGACAGTAGTATCATATGTATGCCTCTAGAACAGGCTTGGGCTCTGGCACCCAGAGCAGGTGCTGCTGGCAGCCTCCCAATCTGCTAGAGCCGCGCTGGCTGGAGTTGATGCGCCTGCGTCAGCCTTTTGCCTTTGCTTCTGCATCCTGCCCTGACCGTCGTGCCTTTGGGCAGTTTGCTGGGCCATTTGACAGTGGAAAGTGGGGAGATACGAGTGTTGTGTATTTGTATCGTGCCTTTAAATTCTCTAAGATTTTACTGAACTGTATCTCATTTGAGCCTCACAAAAGCAACAATTCGGCAGCTCAGTGTATGTGCGAGGTGGTGTCCTCATTTTACAAATGAGGATCTGGAGATGATGACCTGAGTACGGCCTTCTAGAGCCTTCATCTAGGTGTTGCTGCCTGCTCCCTGTTTCCAAACCTATCTGAGCCCATTTCTGGCATGAAACTGCTGGCCAGAGTTGACGCTCAGACAACCTTACCTTGCCGTCTCCTGCCAGTGACAGAGACAAACAAGAATCCTGGCTCTCCAGGTGCCCAGGTCATCGTGCCTCGCCATCCGTGGCGCGGCTGCTCAACTCCAGCTCTATCTGCTGGGCATTCAAGTTCCTTCCCTTCCGCACAGTTTCCATTTTTCATTCTGTATCTCTCATGAAATGATAACCACCTTAACCGTTCAGCTCCAGTAGCTCGGAAAAGGTAAAGAACAACAAAAGCAGCCTAAATCCTCTGCCAGTTTGTTTGGAAGTGCGCCCGGCAGGAGTCCCATGATGGCACTCTCAGAGAGGGGAGATTAATGAAAGCTGCTTACCTTTTTCAAATGGAAGCCCTCAGGACTCAGGAGCGACTGGGAAATTCTCAGAGAGCGGGAGCGGGGCTTTGGGAGCAGCCCGTCAGGTCACTGCAGAGACCAGTGGGCTGTGACAGGCCAGCGAGGGAACTGCAGGTTGGACGGCTCTGTCCAGGCCAGAATTCTTCACCCAAGCAGAAAAGCCACAGCGCTGATGGCAGAGCTTCATCGCTTGGTCACTTGAGGGATTTTGATGCCAGTAGCTGTAAGGGCAAACTGTTTAGCAGCACAATTTGCCTCAATCTGATAATATTCTTTTGGAAATGTTCATGAAAACAAGTGTAACCAGTGCTCCACTAAGGACCGAATTGTGGAGCCAAGTCTCCCTCAGCTCTTGCCCTGCCCTTTGGAACACTCTACCCTCTCTACAGGTGGACCTGGTTGTGCACCCGTCCATGGACCAGAATGACCCTCTTGTGAGAAGTGCCATTGAGCAGGTTCGCTTCCGGATCTCCAATTCAAGCACAGCCAACAGGCAAGTGACGGTTCCCGGGAATAATCCACAGCAAGGCCACCTCAGCCTGTGTGTTCCAGCCTGAAGCAGTTTTCCCAAAGTCCTTTATTTATAAATCAGTGAATTTATTTTATAAATAAAATCAGTGAATTCATTGGTTCAGAGTCTGTGGTTCACGATCCCCTAGTCTAAACAAGGATCAATTTCTAGATTCTTTAAGATGAAAAATAATAATGTTCAGTGGACAAAACGCTCCCAATCATAGGCCTCTGATGTCTGAAACTCGATTCAGTTCACAATGGCTTGAAGTGATTCTAGTTGCCTTTCTGAGATCTTCTCTGGCTTTGTTCATAAACTGTCCAATTGGCCGAGAAAAAACTCAGAGGTGAAAGTTCTTAACTGCATCTCAACTAGAGACGGCCCCAGTGGGCGAGGGCTGATTTGTCCTGAAGACACTGGTTTGTGTAGTCTGCCAAGTATTGGCCACCTATACTTTGAATCAGTTGCTAATTTGTTTCTCATAAAATTCCTGATTTCTGGCATTTATGAAAGTGTGAGAAGACCTAGTACATTGGGCTCCCTTTCTCACATGCCAGCAGCTACTCTTGTGGGGTTCCCCTCGCCACAGTCCCCACCACCCCCAAAATGCCTCAGTGACCTGACATAAATTTTGCTTGTTTGCGTCATCTGCCTGGCTCCTATGGGCAGTTGAGTTTCAACCCCCCAGGACTGATGGCTTCCTCTGATCCATGTGGACAGACCCTGTCCTTTCTCCCAGCCCTTGTTTTTTTCCACTTATTATTGCATCTTGTATTTGAACTGCAGGGTTAAAGTTTCCCAACCTCCAGCGCCCCAAGGGGAGGCAGAAGAAGAAAGTCAAGGAAAAGAGGGCCCAAGTGGATCAGAAGACTCTCACCTGAGTGCTTCTTCTAAATCAGAAAGTGGACGGACGAAAAAAAGTGATGAGAAAATGGGCATAACCCAGCTTAGAAATTATAACCCTGTTGTAGGTAAAAAGCAGCTTCTTGTCTGTGTTTGATTGTATTTTCTTTGTTGTTTGCATGATGATGTTTGAATTACTTGATGTTCTCCTCCGCTGGAGCTCTGAGCTGCAGTTAGGAGAATT
Organism: Eulemur rufifrons; assembly: GCF_041146395.1. Taxonomy (NCBI): domain Eukaryota; kingdom Metazoa; phylum Chordata; class Mammalia; order Primates; family Lemuridae; genus Eulemur; species Eulemur rufifrons. The sequence continues at coordinate 18,364,274 of NC_090996.1, forward strand.
GGGTCTGAATTACTGACTGGATCGGTTGGACCAGCCGCATAACTTCTGCCAGCATCTGTTTCCCTGTCTGCGAAGTGGGGGTAATTCTGCCTGGCATACCTCAAAGGCTGCTGAGACTCAGATGAAGTTGTGCTAGATCCCAATGTAAGGAAAGAGTAATTCCTTCTGCTGAATATCCTTGGGCTGGAACATTCTGTAAACCACAGAAAATCTCTCCCTGTCCTGACCCCACAAATCCTCCGGCAGCACAGTCATTGCTGAGTCTGAGCCCTCATATCATTTTCCCAGAGTCAGGTCTCTAACGGGGTCACCTCCTCACTCACTCCCCACTGAGCTGCTCTGATAACAAACCTGTGCTGAGCAAGTGCAGGTGGCCAGGGCTTTATGCGAGGTGCCCTGCGCCTTTCCTGGCCACAGCATGTGTGCTGGTTGCAGGAAGGAGGGCAGACTTGCCTCCCCAGGGCCCAGACCTCTGCCAAGCAGCATCTGGTATCGGGCACAGCAGACCTAGGGATTCCAAGCTTAAGAGGTCGTTTATGTGACTTCCCTGTCTGAGGCTCCAGTCCCATTGTATGGCCTTTACTCGTGTGGTTTCCCATGCAAATGTTCCAGCCCAAGGATATTCAGCAGAAGGAATTCATCCTTGCTGACATTGGGATCTATTAGTGGCATAATTTCATCTCTCTCTCAACAGCCATGCGAGTTTCCCATGCTAGTAAAGGCCAGATTAAGGAGAAACAGGAGCATGAGTATGTGTAGCTGAACAGCACGTGCACCTGGGTAGAGCACAAACAGTGACTGTGTTCTTCAGTGGGCCTTCTGGTCACTTGTCCCACCACCCTCTTCCTCCCTGTCTCACACCTGTCCTCTCTCACTGAGGAAAATTAGGGAACAGTTTATTTGCATCTACAAAGAAATGAGGTACTTTAAAAGAACCAAGATTGTGGAATATTTGGCATAGTTCTCATCAAGCCAGAAGTCCTTATCCATTAGCCTCTCAGCCCCTCCTTGCTGGTTCCCTTCTCCATTATACTCCAGCCTCAGCTCTGCTGGCTCCTTCCTGCTCCACTCTGCCCTCTGGCCTCCTGGCTCCCTGCAGTGTGCCAGGCATGCCCCCATCTCAGGCGCCTTGCACACCTGGTCTGCACATCTCCAGATACCTGCACAGCTCGCTCCCTCACCAACGTGAGGACTTCACTCCAAGGCCTCTCCTCAGCAAGGCCTTTCCTGGCCTCTGCATGTAGAATTACAGCCTTCCTCCCATCCTTGCTTTATTTTCTGCACCAGTAATTTCCATCTGATGTGCTATTTTTGGTATTTTATTGTCTGTCCTCGCCCACTAGAAAGTGAGCTCCAAGAGAATAAGAATATTTGCCATCGCCCTGGCACCTGGCACATAGTGGGACTCAATAGTTCTTTAATGGATTGAACTGAATCCAGTCTGGAGTATTTCAAGCACTGCCCTCCCCATTTCTTGCTTCAGTTCCTGGACTCGGGCGTTCTCTAGGGTTTCTGCCCAAAATGCCTCGCCTGCGGGTGGTCCACATGTTTCTGTGGTACCTGATCTATGGGCACCCTGCCAGCAACACAGCGGAGAAGCCGAGTCACGTCAGTGAAAGAAGAACAATAAAGCAGGAGTCCGGCAGGGCAGGAGCCCAGGCCTCGTCCTCCAGAAGCATCTGGGAGGCCTCCCCATCCAAAGACAGCCAAGATGGCGTCACCTGGGAGGCTGAAGTGGAGCTTGCCACGGAGACAGGTGAGATGCTCCTGCCATCCCTGCACCTAGGGCAGGCAGGCCCTGGCAGGATCCAGGGAGAAACACAATGGATAGTTCTTTATCCTGATCTGAACTGGCTGTGTCTCAACACAGTCCCCTGATCCAAATGGAGACATAATCCAAACTCCCTGAACCTCCAGGCCTCCTGTCGCCTCCTCCTTCCTGCCTGACAAGTAGGGTTTTGCCCAAGTTTGTGGTAAAGGAACCAAGACCTACTGGGAGATGTCACCATTGTGACTGAGATCCTGTCTGCTGGGAGTGACTCTGATTTTTTTCCTAGTATATGTGGATGAAGCCTCGTGGACGCGCTACATCCCTCCCATCCCAGTCCACAGGGACTTTGGATTTGGCTGGGCCCTCGTCAGTGACATTCTCCTCTGTCTGCCACTCTCCATCTTTGTCCAGATCGTGCAAGTCAGCTACAAGGTACCGGTGACTCTGGGGCCATCACAGGTCCTCTGAGCGGAAGGGCCTACACTCCCCTGGTCAAGGGAAAATGCTTCAAGATAGATGGATGGATGGATGGTCAGTCAAGGGAAAATACTTTAAGGATTTGTTCTTCTAGATAAATTAGATTAGATAGATAATTGGGTGGATGGGTGGATGGATGGATGGATGATTGGTCAAGGGTAAATACTTCAAAGGCTTGTTCTTTTAGGTCTGTCGATAAGTAGGTAGGTGAATAGACAGAAAGACAAATAATTATGGTACAACAACAAAACATTTTTAGACATTTAGTTAATATAGAAAAAGGAGAAAATAGAAATTACCCACAACTCATCCCTCAGATACAGTCACTGCTAGTGTTTTTGGTACATTTTCTTCTAGTCTTTGTTACTATGCCATGTTTGTGTGTGTGTGTGTGTGTGTGTGTGTGTAATCTCCCTTTTTCTAAACTCAATTTAAACTGTATTTACTCTTTTATTATCTGTTCTTTTGACTGAACAGTGTATCATATTTTCCACATCATTAACTTTTTTAACTTGATATTAAGTAGATTCATAGCATTCCTTCTTATGCGTGTACTCTTGATTTATTTAACCAATAATATTTTCTATTTTGGGACATTTAAATTCCAGTTTCTTGCTATTATAAATGGCATGTTGATGAATAACTTTCGGTAGACATAGCTGTGGGCAGCTCCACCATTTTTCTGTAGGGTGAGGGTAGAGGTGGAATCACTGGCTTCAAAGGGAGCGAGCAGTCCTCTCCTTTTTTTGTTTAATATAAATAAGTATATGCCCACATTGCCCCTCAGAGGTGCTTTAGCAATCTGTGTGTTCACAGCAGGGTATAAGGCCGCTTGTTTATTGCCCCCAGCAGTGTGGTGGATGGGCTGTAAGGGGGCTGGTGAGACCAGAGGCAGAGAAAGGAGGGTTTGAAGAGGTAGGAAGGAGGGGCCCATGGGCAGGTTCAGGGCGCTGGCAGTTGGAAGATAGCGGTGAGTATTTCTCAGTGATGCTTGCAGTTCACCCTGGCCTTGCAGGGTGAGCTGAACCTGAAAAATCATTCTAGGTGGACAACCTGGAGGAGTATCTGAATGACCCTCTGAAGAAGCACACGCTGATCCGGTTTCTCCCCAGGCCCATCCGGCAGCAGCTCCTGTATAAGAGGTGAGGCCGTTGAACCTGACCCAAAGTGGCTTCAGGTCCAGAGAGGCCCCTAAAAGTTAGGGTGTTGAGTAATCATTCACCAGGAAAAGGTAAAAGTTTCTGCCTTCCAGGTAATAAACGTTTAAGGTTTTTATTAATGCAGTCACCAATGAAGTAGGACTGGTAAATTTTATTATTAATACTTGATTTCAGGGTTCTTTTAAAGTAAAATCTGCTGCTAGCCTGCAAGCATTGAAGTTTTTTTCTTTTTTCCTTTCATTACTTTTGCTCTCCAAGTGTGACCCCAAGAGTAGGGTCAGTGCTGCATTGCCCTGGTTGGATGTTGGGAAAGGGTGGTTCTGGACCCTGAGACAGCGCGGGCCTGAGGATGGCCCTCCTGGTAGCACCAGGTAGAAAAGAGAAGTGAGCCCCACCCCTTGCCCCAGGTGTGGACCCCTGCTGCCCCTTCTGTTTTGCAGACGTTACATTTTTTCAGTGGTGGAGAACCTTCAGAGGCTGTGCTACATGGGGCTGCTACAGTTTGGTCCCACGGAAAAGTTTCAGGACAAAGATCAGGTAACGTCTTTCAAGCCCAATGAAAGTGGTCCCGATTATTAAACATGGTCTCCAAACAGCCACACCCAACGCTGATCCTGAGGTGCTGCTCTCTCCCCATCTGTTGTCTCCTGTAGGTCTTTATCTTCTTGAAGAAGAACGCGGTCATCGTTGACACCACCATCTGCGACCCACATTACAACCTTGCCCGCAGCAGCCGACCCTTCGAAAGGCGTCTCTACGTCCTCAACTCAATGCAGGATGTGGAAAACTACTGGTTTGATCTACAGTGTGTCTGCCTCAATACCCCATTAGGTAGGTACCACCTGTCTTTGCTGGGCCTTACTGTTGCCCTTCCTTTCTGTGTGATAAGTGAGATTTAGAGCTAGAAGTGCCTAGAAGTCACCTCGCCTGGTGGTTTTCAGACTCTCCCAGAGGCCTGGAACACCCCTGGGGCTCCCTTGGAGAGGAGAGTCATGGGCCCTTGGATGAGGCCAGCTCCCGTTCCCTGATCCAGTCCAGCCCAAGCAGCCCCTCTTGTCTTCATGCACTTGTTCATTGAGTGGGTATTTATTGGACACCTGCTGTGTGTCATTTCCTGTGTCTGCCCATGCAGCAATGAGAACACACCCTGCCCTGCCTTCACGAGGCTTACGTTCTAGTAAAGAAGAGACACAGCTCCCGAGAGCACTTTGGAGTGTGACGTATGCCATGGTGGCACACAGGGTGATGTGGATTCCAGGGCTCGGGAACAGCCTTGCTGAAGAGGAGACATTTGAGCTGAGCCCTAAAGGATGAGGCTGTGGCTAACCATGGCCAGAGCTGGGGAGGGCACCCCAACCAGGGGCAATGGCACAGACAGAGGCCCTGAGTGGCATGTTGGAGAAAGAAGAGGCTGGCACACATGGGAGGAGGGTGGCTGCCGAGAGTGGAGACGTGGCGGGAGCCAGTGCAGGACACGGAGTTTCGGTTCATTGGAGGAGCAATGAGGAGCCATGGGTGGTTGTAGGCAGGGAGTACCAAGATAACTTGTTTTTAAAAGCTTACCTGGCTGCTGTGTGGAGAATGGGCTAGGCTGGGGCCAAAGTGGAGTGGAAGCAGGGAGGCCAGTAAGGACGTGAGATCCTATCTAAGAGAGACGTCCACTGGTGGCTGGGGAGCAGGGTAGAGGGTGGGGGAGGTGGGAAGTGTTTTGAAGGAAGAACTGCCCAGATGTGCAGGGGGGTTGGCTGAGTTGGGCTTTGGGTGGGGCCTTTGTTCATACCCTTTCCCCTCCCTGGATGGCCCTCCCACCAGTGCTCGCCTCACACATGGCCCCTCCTACTTCAAGCATCACCTCTCCGAGAAAGCCTTTCTAGCATCTTTATTGCCATCATCCCATTTCATCCTGTGAGTTCCTTGAGCACGGGAAATTTGGCTTCTATCCCCAGGGTGTCGCAAAGTGCCTGGTACACAGTTGACGTCTGTGAATGTTTCTCGAATGAATAGAGGGATTTGTGGAAGGCAATAGAGCCTCCACTCCAGTGCTCTTTCCTCCAGGCCATTCTCCATCTGGTCTTTTCTTGCCACCTCTGCCAGGAGGACAAGGATGCCGCATTCAGTTTGCACCTGTGAGAGGAATTATATTCTGTTCCTCCCATCACAGGGCGGAAAGATCCATATCACACTTTGATTTTTGTAAAGCAGGCGTCACACAGTTATTTGGTAGAATTATTTAATGCCAGCCGGGTAATGAGCACTTGCATTTAGAAACTTTAATGGGTCCAGACAAGTTTGAGAACAGTATATTTCATAGAATCTTCTGGCATTTGGTGGTGAGCTAGGTAGGCTTTTACCACTTTAGATTTTAATAATGCCCTAATTCCCCCACATTTTATGCCTAGATAAAAATTTGTGAACCAGTATGTAATTTGCACCAAAGTTTTTCAGGCCTGATAATTGGTGAATTTCCATCCCTTTTAGAGTTCATGAGCAGAAATGTCAGACGCTCATTGAATCCATGAATCAGGCATTGATTGTCTCTTCATTCAACAAACATTTGAAGAGGTTCTGCCCCAAGGACTGAGGGAAGAGCATCATGTAATAAGATGAATCATCTTTTAAAGCAGGTGCTGCCCCAAAGTTCGCATGCACAAGAATAACAGCTTGGTGGGCAGCTGTTAGTCGTACATGAGGAGCAGGGCCTTAAGTAGTCCCCATTTCAAGTGTCCATTCAAATGGATGACCTTGGCCAAGCTATTTGTAACCTCCTTAGCCTTAGTTTCTTTATTTCTAAGCTGAAAACACCACTGCATGGGGCCGAGGTGAAGCTTGAATGAGGTGTCTTATGTAAAGTTCCAGCTGTGAGGTGCGGGGCACGAGTTCTCACTGCCTCTGGCCCCCACCGGCCACACCATCGAGCCACGGTGTCTATTTGAGCATATTGTGAGAGGGTCTTTGAGAGTCTGCAAACTAATCTAACCATACCTCACCTAGTTGAGCAAATAGTTATAGTTGTATAACATTTGATATTTTTTGTAAGAAATATAATTTCCTTTATTGTAGGATAACTGAATATAATTTCTCAACCACATTAGTGTACCTCTTGAGCACTCAGGAGACATCTGGCTGCTCGTGGAGCCTAGTGAGGCCCAGGGACGCTGTGATGCCATCTCAGCTGTCTGTGCAGGTCCCTCCTGATCCCTGCTCTGCCACCCAGTGTAATCATTTCTGCTGTGGCTTCTGCGTGCTGGCTCACAGCATCTCCCAGGGCTTTCCAATTGCCAATTTCCAAAGCCCCAGGCAGGAGGGCCTGACTTTCCTCTGCTCTGGACTCCCGAGCCTGTTGGCCTCTCGGATTCCTGTCTGCCTTCCATCCTTAGCGGGGTCAGCCTGATATAGGCCCTTTTCTCAGGTTCACCCACCAGCATTTTAACTCTCTTCCTCGCTCCCTCAGACTCCTGTTTATGAGGCAATTTGTATGAAGAGGTTCTGTCACTTTCAGACCCCCTCATCTGGTTCCCTTTTTCACAGATGGGGAATCCACTCTTCTCTCCTCACCTAGCAGCTTGTTGTAGCCACCAGAGCCGCAGTAAGAAGGTGTGACAGTCATGCCCGTGTTTGGTTTTCTAGGCGTGGTGCGCTGCCCACGCGTCAGGAAGAGCAGCAGCCCAGACCAGGGCAGTGACGAGGAGGGCAGCCTGCAGAAGGAGCAAGAGAGCGCCATCGACAAGCACAACCTGGAGCGCAAGTGTGCCATGATGGAGTACACCACGTGCGTCCTGTCCCCACAAGGGCCATCCCCAAGCATGGGCCCAGCACAGGGCTGCGGTGGTCCTCGTCCCAGATACCCTGCTCCTGCCTGTCAGCTGAGGCTGTCAGACCAGCAGGCCTGCATCTCTGGTGCACAGGCTGTAAATTGCTGGCCACAGGCCAAAGCTGACCCTAGACATACTTTATTTAGCCCATATATTGCTTTTAAAAATTCAATCACTTGTCTAAATTTAAGTTGGAAATGTTATATAAAAATCTGGATTTTTTACTTACCCTTGCAAAAGTGGAAACCTACCAGCACTAGGGCCCCAAATTCTTCACTTCTACCTGCTGGGTGTTTTTCTGGGAAGGTTAAAGTTGGTTATAAATAAATGGCCCACACCCCATGTCTTACCCCCTCTCTCTTTTCTATTATTTGAGCCTGAGAAAGGTTCTTTTCTATTTGTTTCCCCTCCCAGCGGGAGCCGTGAGGTTGTGGATGAAGGCTTGATCCCTGGAGATGGGCTGGGAGCCGCTGGCCTGGATTCCAGCTTCTATGGACACCTAAAGCGCAACTGGATCTGGACCAGCTATATCATCAACAAAGCCAGAAAGGTGGGCTCTGGGGCGGTGACCACCACCTCAGGGTGTCACCACTGCTCATCCTTCTCCAGTCCCTTGCTGGTTCACAGTTTCTGAACTGGTGAAATCAAAATTGGCCAGAGACACGAATATTATCTTCCCGTTTGTATTGAAGGTACCTCAGGCCCCTTAAATATTTGCCTGACCTATTTTTTTTCCAATGGATTCTAACTTACTTTGTGACGTGGACAGGTTTTCCTTTTTAATGAAGGAATGGAAAGTCTGGGTGACACAGGTCCTCCAGAGGGAGGGCGTGTACTCTGATAAAGTGGCTCTGCGCTCCCAAGCGGCCTGGGGCCAGGCCCTGGCAGTCCCTGTGCAGCGGTCCTTGGCTTCCTTAGAAGCTGTGCGTCTTAGTGCTTTTGTCAGTCTGAGCTCCTGGGGATGCGTGGCGGCTCGTGCTTCACTGCAGCGCCATACTTGGTTTTCAGGAGAACACCACTGCAGAGAACGGGCTCACAGTGAGGCTCCAGACGTTCCTGTCCAAGCGCCCACTGCCACTCAGTGCCGGAGGTACGTGTGCTGGGAGCCGACCCCAGAAACAAACATGGTACCAGTTCACGCCAAAGCGACCACCCTCCGTTCAATTTGGCCTTTTTGGCCTTTGCGGAGCTCATCCCGAAACAGTTGTCTTCTGTGCTTATTTCTAGGCAATGGCAGGTTGAATATCTGGGGAGAAGCAAGAGCAGGCTCCGAGCTCTGCACTGACAAGGAAGAACAGTTTGAGATTGACCGAGAGCCCACCCTGGACAGAAACCGGAGAGTGAGGGGTGGGAAAAGCCAGAGGCGGAAACGGCTGAAGAAGGACCCTGGAAAGAAGATCAAGAGGAAGAGAAAAGGTTGCATGATGATTGTTTGCATTTTCCAGGCCTTATCTTTGTAAGCCACATCTTGGAGACGTGCAATAGTCTTGCTCCAGCAGGGCCCGAGCTCTAACCTCAGATGCAGGCTCCCATTTTCCCCTGATTTGTAGCACTAGCTCTGTGTGATGGTCGTTTATTTTCCAAACCCATCTGGCAGGCTGAGAGATCCTTGAATTTCCCATATGCTTCCCCTGCTTTCTCTGTCTTTGTTTTTTGTAGAGTCTTTTACTTTAGTAACTCCCTCAGTTCGTATTTCTAATTTCATCTCAACTGAAAAAACCTTAGCAAAAGCCTCACCACATCCAGCCAAAATCCTGTTGTTCTTTTGGTTTACCTTTTTTTTTTTTGTTGTTGAGACAGAGTCTCACTTTGTTGCCCAGGCTAGAGTGAGTGCCGTGGCGTCAGCTTAGCTCACAGCAACCTCAGACTCCTGGGCTTAAGCGATCCTACTGCCTCAGCCTCCCAAGTAGCTGGGACTACAGGCATGCGCCACTATGCCCGGCTAATTTTTTCTATATAGATTTTTAGTTGTCCATATAATGTCTTTCTATTTTTAGTAGAGACGGGGTCTCGCTCAGGCTGGTCTCGAACTCCTGACCTTGAGCAATCCACCCGCCTCGGCCTCCCAGAGTGCTAGGATTACAGGCGTGAGCCACCGCGCCCGGCCTGGTTTACCTTTTAATGTCTGCGTTTACGCTAATCAGGCCAAAGTTCAAAGGCATGCTGTATTTTTAAATTAGAGGAAATCTGGGAGTCACATAAGCCTGCAGGATCTCTTGCGATGTGCCGCGGCCCCTGGCGTGGTGCCTTGAGTTGCCATTTGGATTCCTCATCCGGTCAGTATTTATAGCAGAAGGGGGCTGGTAAGGAGACCAGTGTCTATTTTTTAGACCACTTTTATATCACCTAAGTGGTCCATATGTTTTAACAACCATCTGATGGCTGTAGCTATTTCAGATAAAAACAGAATGTTTAAATAGGAGCCTGTTTTATTTAGCTGCCATTTGTAACAAATAGCAGTCCGTCAGTTGAAATGGTCCCTTAGTTTAGCCTCTTGCAGACACATGTGAGACCGGCTCACAGAGACCTGAATTCATCACAAGGCAAAATATGGTGGTGGCATCGCTTTGATTCCAAATTTCCTTGTCCCACTTGTCTTCTGCCTTAATTTGGAAGACACTCACTAAACAATCTTCTGGAATTGGCAGTGGCACATGGTGTCTGCCCTGAGGAACTGCAGTTAGCACCTCCCTAGGGCAGGAGACCCTGGAAAACCTCATGGCTACGCACTCAAGGCTCAGATCCTAAGTCTGCTGCCGACTCAGCTGTGTGACTGGGGCAAGTTGCTGTACCTCGCTGTGTTTCAGATAAAATGGTGATAATAACTGTACCCATCTCATAAGGCTGGTGCAAAGTAGTAGTCTAATTTTAAGTTAATATGTGTAAAAAGCTTAAACCAGTGGTTAGCACATGGTGAATATTACGTGGTGTTAGCGACTGTTATTTATTTAATAGCTACTTTGTGCCTGGTACTACACTGGGTGTTTTATATCCCATCTTGTTTAATCCTCAAGATAGTCCTGGAACATAGGCCTTGTTGTCCCCATGGTGCACAAGGGTCTACACAACGCCCCTGAGGTCACAGAGCAAGGGCGAGGTGGGGACCCAGTGATGCCACAGTGGATGGTCCTGCTCACGCGGCAGGCATGCCCTCTGTGTGCTGCAAGCTCCTGCACAAGTTGCCTTCCAAGTCTCAGCGTCTCAGTGGGAGAGATTGGAGATTGGCAGATAACTAGCTGGAGGATGCATTTAGGCCATCCAACCCATCACTGTGAAAGCTGACCAAAGAGAAGTTATGAAAGGGGTTTATTAAAAAAATCTGTCATAAAGGGCCAAGTCTTTTGTGGTTAGTTTGCATGACTGTCGACACAATGAGAATCTGTTAACTGATACCCCAGGTCTAATCTTACCAGCTGGGTAGGGACCCTTCCCCTCTCCAGTGTGGCCGCTCCAAATCAGTTGTTAGAGCCTCCTCTCCTCTCTTCTCCCTTGCGTGTTTTTAGGAGAGTTTCCAGGAGGAAAAAGCAAAAGGCTGCGCTACCACGACGAGGCCGACCAGAGCGCCCTGCAGAGGATGACGCGGCTGCGCGTCACCTGGTCTATGCAGGAGGATGGGCTACTCATGCTCTGCCGGATCGCCAGCAACGTCCTCAACACCAAGGTGCTGGGCCCCAGCCCCTGCCCTCCCAGCCTCCAGTTGGCACGCTGTCCCCTCTCTCAGAGCTCACAGCCCTGGGCTAACTCACCTCATCTACTCCACTTGGCTGCCGGGAGAAGCATTGCCCAGAATCCTACAAATTTATACGATTTTTGCAAATTTCTTTTTGGCTTTCAGCTAGATACATGTAAATTTTTCCCTAGCTCCAGGCAGAATAGTTCATCGCTGTTCTTTCTCTCTCTTCACTAGGAATCTGACCCTTTCCTGCTCCCCTTCTCCCACCCTCATTGCCTGAAAAACTCTGATTTATCTTTCTCTAACTACTTGTCCTCTCTGGAAAGGTGTCATCGATCCTGCCAAATGGGTATAATTACTGGGTTCTCTCTCTGTCCCTTGGACGTATACTTCTCACACTGTTTCTGTTGCCTGTGGTACCTCTTGACCCACAGGGGTAGCTCTTCCTCAAGGCAGAGAGACTTGCTATTTGCCCTCCTCACTGCAGCCCCCAGCATGGAGCCTACACTCAGCAATCCCACAGTCAGTATTGACTGAGTCCATATGGAGTGGGGACGGTAGCTCCGCCTGGCTCCCCGGGCGCCTCGTATTCACTGCCCTGCCCTCTATACTGTAGTCCCCCATACTTGGCACATCCTCCCTACCTGTGTCTCTCAGTCGCAGGTGGGTGGGGAGGGCCTTGCTCTGTGTCCAGCAAACTCTTCCTCTTTCCTGTGACATCACTACCTCTGAGAAGGATCCACAGCCCAAGCCAGAGTTCACCTCCCACCTTGTTCCCCAGAACACCTGATTGACTCCTAGACTGTACATTTTGCTACTTTGTGCTGTCCTCAGCATTTCAGTTTGCAGCAAGATGTAGGGAAAGCAACAAGGTGGACAAATGTCCAATCAAACTGACTCAGAAACCACCAGGGCCCTCATCCAGGGCCCTTGCAGGCAATAGTGCCACCAGGTAGAGTAGGTGAGACACCTTCATGAGAACCTGGTTGTGTATCCAGGTCTCAGCCACAGAAGCCGGGAGAAACCCAGTTAGAGGTCCTGTGCTCAGGATGCTCTTTGTCTACAGGCTCATTAGATCTATCCCTTAAGGCATTTTCTTTATAAGTGTGTATTACATTCCTAGAAAAGGAATCCCAGGATTTTTCCCCCTGTGTGTTTTCGTCTTGCTTCATCGTGGTCCATCATGCAAACCGAGGTTGTCAGTGTCATGAAACCAAACTGGCAGGATGGGAACAGATTATTCTGCCATTTTTCTAGGTCTTGGAGTTGCACATCAAACCTGAGACTGATCACTCACACTTGTTTAACCTGCCTGTGAGGTTCACAATTTTCCCAGCTCTCTGATCATCAGTGATTTCAAATTCGCCAACGTAACCATGCTTCATCATCACAGTTAGAAACTGGATGATGACTTTGGAGCACGGCCTAGGAAGAACCTGGCATTTGCCTGGCTTTTCAGCATCTTTGGTGCCCTTGAGAGCATCGGCCAGGACGTTCATGCACACCATCATGGCAGCATGAAAAGATGGCAGAAAGAGCTAGATCCCTTTTCGTCACCATTTTCCCATATTCTCACACCTCTCAGTCTTCTTCTGAATTCCAACCAACCCCTTCTTCAAGGAAGATCCCAAAAGATGACGTGTTTTCTGTTCCCTGCATCTGCAATGGTTTTGTCACTACAGTGCTGATGGGAGGGCATCCTTCCCTCTGCCCGACCCTCGATGCAGCTGGAGGGGCCAGGGGGGCCCTGCACAGTTCAATGTTGGCGGACCCTCCACTCCACTCACTGAAACTTACACTGTCTCCTTTCTGGGCCACCCCATTCTTGGCGACATAAGAAAATAACCTGTCATCAAGCTGCTTCCTTACGTCAGCTCTGCCTTCCTTTGTGTTCTTGGCTGAGATGTTCTCCCGAGTCTGCTCGTGTAGTACATTCTGTTTCTACTCATGTAACATACAAGCACGATGTGCAGAATGTCTCTGAGCGTACATGGTGTATAATTAAGACATGAAGACCCTCTCTCTGAGCACCTTTTATGTCCCTGTAATCTCCCTAATGTATTGCCCTTCATTCGGTATGACCCACACTCTCTGGGCCCCTCTGTCATGGCACTTGCCAAAAGACACCTTCCCACTGGACATTGAGGGCTTGTCCTGTTCTGCTATGCCCAGAATCTCAATGCCAGCCACATAGCTGGTACCCCGTGAATGTGATTGAATAGACATGGGAGGTGACAGGTGTGAGGCTCCACAGAACACATTTTCCCCGCTCCTTTATGGTAATTCCCCATAACGTGGGCTCCAAGGGTACTGATACTCTGTCTCGGCTCTATATTTGATCCAGGTGAAGGGCCCGTTTGTCCCCTGGCAAGTCGTGCGAGACATTCTGCACGCTACCTTTGAAGAGTCTTTGGATAAAACGTCTCACTCAGTTGGACGAAGAGCTCGCTACATAGTCAAAAATCCACAAGCCTATCTGAACTATAAGTAAGCCATATTTGAAATTTCATCATTTCAGGACATGGTTATTCCAACATTTCTAGTTCATTCTTTATTTTTTCATCCCATTTGCTTAAGAGTCTGGTGTGAAATCCAGATGGAGCACACTAAGCTATCCGATAGGCTGCCCAAGTGCTGGAGGCTGGTGGTGAGATTGACCTTGATTTTTTGAGGGCCAGGCATGATTCTGGGCGCTTTCACATGCATGGTGTTATTTGGACTTTAGAACAGCCTTGAGAAGTAGATGAAGAGATGGAGGCTGGACAGGCTGGCTGACTCACTGAGTACCACATGTCTAGTGGGTGGCTGAGGCAGAGGCTGACTCTCACTGGTGTTTTAGCACTCAGAGCAGCTCCTGAGAGCTATGTATTTGTGGCCCATCACCATAGCGAAAAGTTAGACAGGACCTGGGATTATTGGAGAGAATGCACTCACCGTGTTCTTGGCAGAGCTGGGTGTTCCCTGAGTGTTACTAGCCATGGCCTGGGACGTGTGGGGAAGGCAGCTGCCTGGGAGTGTAAAAGCATCCACCCATGATCTGTTGCCAGTGAGCTGCTTATTAGAGCTCTACTAATAATAAACACCAATGCCCCACCGTCTCCTTCTCACAGGGCTAAGGCCATAAAGCCACCACCAGCCCCACCAGATTCCTCCTCCAACTCCCTCCACAAGGAGGACTTGAGTGGGGAGGACCAGAGAGCATCAGAGTGGTGGTACAGGGAGGTACCTAAGCATTGCAGCCAGCATGAGAGTAGGGTAGGACAGGGCTGGTCGTTCATGCCACTGCCACAAATCAGGAAGGGAGCTTGGCTGCAGGTTGAGCCACGGGCTACCTGCAGTCAGTCAGATTGTAGAGAGAAATCAGCCCAGCCCTGGATTGTGGAGAAAATTCAATTCTAGACAGGGTTTCTCAGCCTTGGCACTATTGGCATTTGGGGCCAGATAATTCTTTATTGTGGGGGTTGGCCTGTGTGTGTTGTAGGAGATTTAGCAGCGTCTTTGGCCTCTCTCTACCTGCTAGATGCCAGTGGCACCTCCCCTTCCCAGTGTGACAATCAGAAATGTTTCCAGATGCCCCTATGGGAAAGAATTGCTCTAGTTGAGAACCGAGTTAGTTATAACAAGGGGGCTTCCTGTGTGAAGCCACTTTGTCCTGTGCACAGGATTTTAGACTTTTTATCTGAAAGGGCTCAGATCACCTGGTCCAGCAGGGCCAGAGAGAGGGTGCAAGTTGGCCAGGGTGACAGGAGTTGGCAGTGGAGTAAGATCTTGAACTTGGGCTTCCTGAGCCCTGGCTGAGGCCCTTCCTCTTCCCCTGGCAGCAGTCCCGGGAAGTGGAGCCAGACGTGGCTCCTGAGCCACAGGGTGGGGATCTACCTACACAGGGACAGTTTTCTTGCTGGTGATGCAGGATAATATTACCCATAATAACCATACTGTCCCACCTGCCCAGCCCTTGGTGTATGTGTGACCTCAGGGAGTCTCTTTACCTAACCAAGCTGTGAAATGGAGTGACAGTCTCTGCCTGGCCAGCTCTTTGTGAAGGTTGCAGTGCCTGGCTAACAGGAGTCCAGCAAATGCTGGTCGTCGTCCCTTCCTTTCCTTTCGGGCAAGCCCGCCTCTCCTTATGTCATGGAGAAATGAAGATTAGTGGAGCAGACAAATCTCCTGCTTTGCAGGCTTTCAGAGCTCTTAGTAATAATTAACACCAAAGCCTGTGTAGTATTTTTCAATGTACAATACACTTTCACATAGGTCAGCTCATTTGGCCTTGGCCGAATCCCTGTGAGGGGCAGGTGGGATTTGCTGTTCTCAGTTACCGGTGGAGGACGGGAGCTCAGAGGAGCCAAGCTGTAAAGTGTGAGCAACAGCAGGGCCTGCCTTGGCAGGTTCGGCTCACCCCAAATCCTTCATTGGTAGAAGCTGTAGTCATCCAGCAGCTGTATTAGTAAGTCATATTTCATGGTTAGCCAAGGCCAGAAATGGTAGAACAGAATTCTTCTGATACTTCTGAACATAGACAGCATCGTAATTCCCAGGCTTCATTTTTGTCTCCTCTTTCTACAGGGTTTGCCTCGCTGAGGTGTACCAGGATAAAGCACTTGTTGGCGATTTCATGAATCGAAGATGTGACTATGATGACCCAAAGGTAGGCCCTGCTCTGAAGGCAGAGGTGACTAGGTGCTGGCCTCGTCTCTGGGCCCCACAGTGCCTCTGCCAGCCTCACAAACATGGATTTTTTTTTCCCCCTCTGCTCTTTTGGGAAATCAATTTGTCAGTTCTTTGGCTTTGGATCTCATTTGATCTGGCTTCAAGCATCAGTTTTTAAAGATGGTTAGAATTTGACATGCCACTCTGAAATGCCTTGGGGCTATTTTGTTAAGAGACTAGGACAGCTCTTCAGAAATTACAGACACACTTCCCAGAAGGCTTGCAGCTAGGGTATGAGTTTCTTTCTGAGTTTTCTGTCCAGATGGGGCTGGGGTGGGTGGCTGAAAAGGAAGGAAGCTGTCTGCAGACCCAGACTTTTCTGCTTGGCCCTGAGTCTGCTCAGCCCTGGCTTGTGGAGCTCCCACTGGACTCTGCTGCACGTGAGTCGGGCTTTGTGCCAGGCAAGGCCAAAGGAGGAGGAGGCGCAGCCTTACCCTGAGGGAGCCACAGGCAAGTGGCACGGGCAGAGGAGTAGACGGCCCTCGCAGAACAGTACAGTCAGCTCCCAGAGAGAGAAAGGCACGGGCCCACAGAGGTCAGGGAGGGAGGATCAGCAATGCTTTGGGATGCAAGTGACAGAAAAACCCAACCTAGCGGGAGCTTAGGGCATTTTCCCAAATGCCAAGCTGTCCAGAAGGAGGCAGTCCTGGGCTGGTGCAGCAGAGCAGAGATGTCTTCCAGTTGCCAGGTTCATTCTGTCACTTTGTTCTCCACTCTCAGTGGTCAGCGTGCCGTCCTCATGCTGGTCACCCTTTGGTTGCAAGTTGGCTTTTAGAGCTCAGGTCCTCACAACAGAATCCCAGGGCAGAAGAAATGGGGAGAGGGGATGCACTGGGCCCATAGGGGTGGGGGGCAGCCTTTCCTAGGAGCCCCTGGCAGATCTGGGCCGCATGGCTGGAAACAGTTACCTAACATAGGGGACCGAGGCTGCCGTAAGTGGCTTAGACTGTCCTGATTCATCCCGGGAGGCCAGGCATCCTGTCTCCCCAAAGCAAATCTGGACCCACTCCTCTAATTAAGAAAGACTGGGGAAGAACAGGTTAAGTGCCCTGCGTTATCTGCCACTAAGGGCTTTGCAAAGGTGTCGGCACTAGAGGAGTCCCGAAAGCCACTAGAGGAGTCCCGAAAGCCGCAGCAGCTGAGGCAGAGGCAGTGAGGGGAGAGGGAGCACAGGGCCCTGTGGGCACAGCATCAGGGCTGTAGCCAGGTGCAGCAGGGGTGCGTCCTGCACGGCCACAATGCCCGGGGAGGAACGGGAACTTATTCTGTCACAGTGGACACAGGGTGATGTGATGAGTTTGCTCACCAGAGCCAGGTCCGGACTGAGACGGCTGCAGTGCAGGTGTGGGGGACTGGACTGACTTGGAGACCACCAGTTGAGTGTGGAGTGGGGGGAGAGGAAGGAGGCTGGCTGCACAGGGGAGCCGGGGGAGCCAGGCCTGGGAGGAGGGAGGCAACACGGGGGCACAGGCCTGACTGGAGGTGCCCAGTGGGTGTCATTTGAGTCTTCTCTTCATTGTGGGAATGCCAGCCATGCAGGTGTGAGGCCCGTCATCGTGTTAGGCAGCAGCAGGTGCTCCAGAGTCCTGAGCTTAGAGACAGGCATCTGCTGCCTCCACAGCGCAGCCTTCTCAGGCGACAGGTGACCCTGCAGCAGACAGGCAGCTGGTCAGTGGTTCTGGGCTGGAGCTGGTGCCAGAGTTTGTTCAACAAAATGTTCCTTGGTGCATCTTAGCAAAGGCCTCCTTTGGGGAGAAAAGGACTTAACGTCTCATTCTCTCATGTCGAAAGGTTTGTGCCAGTGAGTTTAAAGAGTTTGTGGAGAAGCTTAAGGAGAAGTTCAGTTCAGCCCTAAGGAATTCTAACCTTGAAATCCCAGACACACTCCAGGAGCTGTTTGCCAGGTAAGGGACTTCTGGGGTGGTTCCCTGGGACCCTCACAGGGCAAGAGGAAAAGGTCAGCTGGCTAGGACTGCCGTGGCGTATCCCTTGTCAGCACGCCCGGAAGCACACAGCACCTGCGTGGCTGTGTAGGCCTTGCAGCTCACCCTCCTGTGTCCCTTGCTTCTGGACCCCCTGGCCTCTCACGGGTGACTTAAAAGCAGCGAAAGACCTACTTTTCCAAGCACCCCACCAGGAACTTACATTCATTCTCCTATTGAGTCCCTGCTGTTGACTTAATTCAGGCTTCTTTGTCTGGGAGGTGTATTTTTGCTAAGTTTGCTTACTTTACAGGTGAGGAAACACTGAGATGTAAGTAATATGCCCAAGGTCACCGTGCTTGTAAGCAACAGGGCCAGGACTTGAACGCAGGCGGGTCTCACTCTAGAGCCCCACTTTTTCCCGCTCAACCCCTAAGCATCTGGAAGAACATGCTTGGGTGTGAACACAGAACCCTGTACAATTTTAAATCTTAAGTTCTGTGAACGAGTTATCCAAATGTGACTTCTCTCCACCATCCTCATCAAAAAAGCTCCTCTAGCCACTGTATTTCTGAATTTCTTTCTATAAAGCAACGATGTTCATCCATCAGTTCCTATTTGTGAACTGTACAATACTTTTGCTCTCTGCATTTCAACTGGAGATCGCATTCTTTCTTTCATTTGATGAATAATTTATGTATTCCTTACTGTATGCCAGGCCTGAAGAGCAATTTGTAGTCATTTTCAGAGTTGTTATCCTTTAGCTGTTTGTTTTTGGTTTTGCAGTAAACTGAGTTCCCAAATGGCATGGTTAAAATTCAGTCCTAAGAGTGTTTCAATGGCCTGTTTACCTAGTTATAATTTATATCCCCACATATTTGTAATATGGTTATGGGGCAACTGTTAGTCATAAAAGAAGACAGTTAAATATTTTTAAAGGAGAGTTCATGACCCACTTAAAGGAAAGAAAAAGCTGCATTTGTAACAGTTTAACACTAATTTTGATCCTGAACTTTCTGGCAGGCAAGGCAGAATAGAAAATGATTCCATATTTTCCCTTGTTTGACCAAAAGTCATTCACATGTATTTCCGAAAAGGTGCTTTTTCTTGACACCAGGTTTTAGGAGGAATTTACAAAGAATTCATTGCAAAGATGAATTTTTACTTTAGTTTTGTAGAAACCAAAGAAATGTCTTAGAAATGGCCATGCTTTTTAAAAGTCAGTTCTGTGATTTATTCTTACATTTATATGCTCAGTATGAATACAGTAAAATATTACATGAAGCTCAAAAAAAAAAAAAAAAGATGGGGAAATCATCTGAGTTCTAGTACCTAAAACAGCTATTCTCTTTTTTAATTTTTTAATTGATGATAATTATATATATTTATGGGGAACAGTGATGTTTTGATATATGTATACATTTTAGAAAGATTGAATCAAGCTAATTAATACACCCATCACCTCACCAGCTTATTTTTTTATGATGAGAACATTAAAAATCTATTCTTTTAGCAATTTTGAAATAGACAGTATGTTAATATTAATATTAACTATAGTCACCATCCTAACTGAAACTTTGTATCCTTTGATCAACATCTCCCCTTCCCCTGCCCCTGTTCCTCTGGTGACCACCTCTCTACTCTCTATTTCTATGAGATTTAGTTTTTTAGATTACTTTTGGGAATTTTCTTACAGTCTTCTTTCTTGTGCTTATTTTCTAATTGTAATGAGCCCACAGTTTTCTATCCTGCTCCCTTAACAATTAACGGGGGATCTGTGCCAAGTCACATTTTTCCATGTTGCTACATAATTGCAAGCAAGCATTTCACATTTTCTCAACCCTTATTTTCATAACAGCCTCATTCAATGGGTAGAACATGGTATATTCTTATTTTAGTTTACATGTACTGTGTTTGACTTTTGGTGAGTTTAACATTCTGCCCAACATTTTGGCCAATAAATGGCCATCTTGAGCAAGCAGCAGCCCAGTGAGTGAAGGTCTGCTTTGTTCCATTGACATGCTCTTCTTTTGTTTCTTGTGCAGATACCGAGTTTTGGCAATTGGGGACGAGAAAGATCAAATCAGGAAAGAGGATGAACTTAATAGGCAAGTACTGATATATACAGTGCCTTTCCTCAGCTATTCGATTTGGTTGCCTACAACCTAGCACAGGGGTAAAAAAGGGCCAAATCCAGCCCAGCACCTGTTTTTGTAAATAAAGTTTTATTGGAACACAGCTTCGCCCATTCTATGTGGTATTTATGCTGCTTTTATGCTAGAACGTCAGAGTTGAGTACAGCTGACCCTTGAACAACTCAGTGATCAGGGGATGCCAATCTTGTGCAGTCAAAAATCCACATATAACTTTTTGACTCTCCAGAAGCTTAACTACTAGGAGCCTACGGTTGACCAGAATTCTACCTTACTGATAAATAAATAAATAGATTAACACTTACACTGTATGTTATATGTATTATATACTGTATTCTTACAATAAAATTAGCTAGGTAAAAGAAAATGGTAATAAGAAAATCATAAAGAATAGAAAATATGGCCGGGCGCGGTGGCTCACGCCTGTAATCCTAGCACTCTGGGAGGCCGAGGCGGGTGGATCGCTGGAGGTCAGGAGTTCGAGACCAGCCTGAGCAAGAGCGAGACCCCGTCTCTACTAAAAATAGAAAGAAATTATATGGACAACTAAAATATATATATACAAAAAATTAGCCGGGCATGGTGGCGCATGCCTGTAGTCCCAGCTACTCGGGAGGCTGAGGCAGTAGGATCACTTAAGCCCAGGAGTTTGAGGTTGCTGTGAGCTAGGCTGATGCCACGGCACTCACTCTAGCCCGGGCAACAGAGTGAGACTCTGTCTCAAAAAAAAAAAAAAAAAAAAAAAAGCAAAAGAATAGAAAATATGTTTATTCATTAAGTAGAAGTGGATTATCAGAAAGGTCCTCGTCCTCATCTTCATGTCAAGTAGGTGGACGAGGAGGAGGAGGAGGAGGAGGGGTTGGTCTTGCTGTCTCAGGGGTGACAGAGGCAGAAGAAAATCCACATATAAGTGGGCCTGCAGTTCAAACCTGTGTTGTTCAAGGGTCAACTATAGTTGCAACAAAGTCCATGCAGTCCACAAAGACTAAAATATTTATTATCTGGCCCTTTATAGAAAACAATTCCAACCCCCTAACCTGAAATGTCACTGGCCTAGCCTTAAGGAAGGTTGGGAAAGGATTCGAACTCTCAGCCTATGAGCTTCCAAGCAAAACTCTGTTCAGAAAGCTCGGCTTTTTTTTTCCATCTTGGATAATCAATATTCCATTTGATTTTAGCTCTATATCTCAGTGAGAAACCTATTGTGTTTGAAGGAAAACTTGTTTAGAATTAGAGGGAAAGAAAAATATAAGCACTAACTACATTTGCTAGTTGTCAAATGTGAGAAATGTCACCCTTTATCCACTAGATGGGAACTTTTTACCTACAAAAATTGACCAGGTAAGCCTAAAAATCATCATTTATTTCATTTTATTTTATGAATAGTTTTGGTATTCATGTTATTTTTGTGAGAATGAAAGCCTTTTTTTCACTGAGAATTGCACCCCAAGATGAGTGGTACCCTGTGGCCTCATGTTGTCCCGCCACCCCCTCTTTTTCAGCGTGGATGACATCCACTTCCTGGTGCTCCAGAACCTGATCCAGAGCACACTGGCCCTCTCCGACAGTCAGATGAAGTCCTGCCAGTCATTTCAGGTGGGTACCTGGCAGCAGAGCTGGGACATGAGGCCCTCAGAGGCCGAGCCAGGTGAGGCGTTGACTCTGCTCTTCTCGCCTGGGGGCTCTCAGGGCCCAATTGCCCCAAGACACCAGCCCTTGCATCTTTCATCTTTATTTTTTTGTTGTTTTATTTTTCTTTATTTTTATAGTATATATTTAAGATGTACAATAGGATGTTTTGATGTTTCTCTACATTGTGAAATAATCACCACAATCAAGCTAATTAATATATCCATCATGTCACATAGTTCTCTCTTTTCTTTTAATGGTGAGAACACTCAGGATCCTCCCCCCTTAGCACATTTCAAGTAGACCGTATGGTATTGTCACCTGTAGTCACCATACTGTACATTAGCTCTCCAGGACATAATTCATCTCACATAACTGAAGCTTTGTGCCCCTTGGCCAATATCTCTCCATCTCTCTCATATGGGGACAGGATCCAGTGACCTCCAAAATTCCTCCCAAAGCTGAGGTTTTGTTTTGTTTGAGACAGGGTCTCGCCCTGTTGCACGTGCTAGAGTGCAGTGGCATCATCAGAGCTCACTGCAACCTCAAACTCCTGGGCTCAAGTGATCCTCCTGCCTCAGCCTCCCAAAGTATTAGGATTACAGGCATGAGCTACCCGCACCCAGCCAAAAGCTGAGATTTTAAGTCTAATATTTAAGACAGAAAATTAGGCAGAAGAGGAAATGAGGTGTGGCAACGGAACAATTAATAAAAAAGTAATTGAGCCATACAACGTATCTTTTCAAATTATAAATGCCGAGATATTTTGGTGGTTGGAGATCACTGAATGGAAAGCTGCCTTTCTCTGGGCGGTGAGTTGCCTGTCTCTTGAGAACGCAGATCTGTGCTGCTGCTCGGCTGTGGCTGAGGGAGGATGAAATAGAGGAAGGCAGATCCCATTTAAGCCCGTATGGAGCCTGGGAAGTTGGTGGTCTTGTTACTTTTTTACAAACACGGACACTTGAGGGTCAGAGAAGTTAATCCGTGCCCAAGGCCATGCAGCTCAGGCATCACACAACCCAACTGAGAGTGGCTGAGAGGGGCCTTCACCCCAGCCAGTGCTGCTGGAGCATCGTTCTCCCTTGTTCTTAATCCTCACAAAAATGAATTCCAAGTGGATCCGATTCACTTTTATATTTAATCTCTAACCCTAATAATCTGCTCCTCTGGCTTGTATTAACAAGCCAGCCTGATTTCGAATGTGAGGGGAAAAAATAAGAAAGCAAAGGGATGGTGTTTTCTAGTTCCACTGATGCACTTAGATGGGTGGGGTCCCAAACTCGAGGGTCCCTCAGATCAACAGGAGAGTTGTAGCGTGTGGAGCCAAGCCCCACCCTCAGAGATTCCAGTCGGGAGTGGAAGGTGGGGCCCTCACAAGTGTGTGCCACACCCTCCCCTGGATCCTGATGCGGGGGTCCACAGACCACCCTTAAGGAAATGCTGGCATAGACCCAGCTGGGGCACTGCGGATACTGTGGCCACGCGGGACGGGGTGGGGGGAAGGGCTGGGGGAAAATGGAGCTGTTTAAGGAAAATACGTGGCCAGGTTTGAATGCCTTGCTTCAGAACACCACCCTGGCCCTGGTCGTTTAACAGCCATGCCCAGGCCTCTGCAGACCCCAGGCCAAGTGTGCCTTTGATCTCTCCTGTTTTCATTCATGGGGGGGCGGGGTGCAGTGGCCTCCTGCAGGGACATCTGGGACCAACAAATCCAAGAGGCCCAATAAACATTCTCCACACACATGTTGCCAGGCAGCACTGGAACCCTGCGTTTTATTTTCTTGTGCCTATTTTACACGCAGTAAAGGGTGTACGTGTCAGACCGGGAGGCTGGTGTCAGTGCCGTGCGCCCCTCTGCCGCCCCAGCATTGTGCAGATGGAGAAAGCAAAGCTCCATCTGAGCCTGATCATGCAGAGAGCAAGAACGAGCAGTGGAAGGCAGAAGTCCCAGATAGCCCACAGGCCACATCCGGCCTGTGGCTTTGTTTTGTTGGACTCACACTTGTTTTTAAAAAAAGAATTCTTTTTTTTTTTTGTTGGTTTACTTCAACATTACACAAAAGAATCCAAGTTTCTGACTGCCTGGTGGCTACGGAGTGGACCTTCTAACTCTTCTGCTCAGCAGTGTGTCAGAGCTGTAAGGGACGTAGGGTTGGCTGAGATGATTCTGTTGACTCCCGGTGTCTTTGTGTCCAAAGAAATGGGCTTGGGGGTGAATAGCTTTCTTGTATCTGCAGTTGTCTGACCCTCTCTGTGGTGTCTGGAAGTGTGGTGTGATGGTCTGACAGTTGGGATTGTTGCTTCCTCCAGGCTTCCCCTACACACACGCGCACACACACATACACATGCACACACACACACACATACACACGCGCACACACACACACACACACTCACACTGCCTGCCCCCATCCCTGATCGCCTTCTTCCTCTCTAAAGGGTCAGCTGTAGCTTCTGCGCGTCCATAAGCTCCGGCTCGGGCATCCCCTGGCTGGCTGGAGAGCCCTGCTCACCTCACCACGCTGTGTTTCAGACCTTCCGCCTCTACCGGGAGTACAAGGACCAGACCCTGGTGAAGGCCTTCATGGAGTGCCAGAAAAGGAGCTTGGTCAACCGGCGCCGGGTCAACCACACGCTGGGCCCCAAGAAGAACCGGGCCCTGCCCTTCGTGCCCATGTCCTACCAGTTATCCCAGACCTACTACAGGTGAGCGCCCGCTCAGGAGCCCTCGTTGGCCCAGGGTCGGAGGCCGAGCCACACCCTGTCTGCAAACAGTAGCAAAAGAACATCTGTTTGCATGAGAGAATGTGGGGGCTGGGAAGAAGCTTCCTCATCAGCACCTGTCCTCCTTCCTTGTGTGGGAATCAGTGAACACTGGCAGTGTTTTGAGGGGGGCATTGCCATTTTCACAGGTAGGTTTTTTCCCTTCTGTCAGATGGGGCACAGTCAGTGTTGACTTTAATAATTGGTCCCATTGGAAGTCCACCCTCCTGGTTGGGCATAGGCTTGGTCCCTTGTCCTCACAGCGCCAAGCCCTGTGAAGCCTCCTGCTTTGCAGGCTCTCGTGCCGCCTCCCGGGCCTGTTTGCAGCACGGGCAGCCTGCGCGGAGCTGCGGCGTGGAGGTGTGTTCAGAGGAGCGTTTTCCTAGAGCTTCCTCCTGGAGGGTGCTCTTAGCACAGCACGTGTGGCACCACCAGCCTCCTACCCACATGCAGGGGAAGTCCCTTAGAACGTTCCCAAGCCGTAGCCTTGACGGCTTCCCCTTCTCTGCATTGTTCTCCTTGCCAGCACCAAGGCCATGTGGGGGCTGCAGTCACATCCTTGAAGACGCCATAAGTCATCTTTTGGTTCTTTGACCTCATTCCTGTGTGTGTGGCTCCAGGCACTTCCTCCTTCCTAAAACCTCTCCTTGTTGGCCCAAGTCCAGCAAGGCCATCTGACCGGGAGCCACTGCACTGGACTGCTCGTCCTTGTCTGTGAACCGAGGGCTGTGGTCAGCAGACCGGGAAGACGTCTTGGATCCCTTCTCCCTGACTGTTATTGCAGAGTCGTGAACATCACACTCTTGGACAGAGACAGGGGCTCGACTCTGCAGGCCCCAGATGGAGACAGTGAGATGGAACACACAGTGTCCTCTCATCTCCCTATGAATCAGGGCCAGTCTTGTGTAAAGATTGCTATTACCTCTTCCCTAGTTCAGCAGCTGTTCATAGCGAGCTCCTGCAAGGTGAGGCGTGGAGCCCTGGGTGAAAAGATAGGACCCTGCCTCGAAGGTGCTCGGGCAAGTGGAGAAGAGATACAGACACCACTCGGTGCCCATGTAGTACCTTCATCTGAGATGGAGAAGAGAGCTCTAGGGGAGAGCTGGGGGAGTGTGGACTCACCATGATGATTCGTGTGCTCATAGCCCAGCCAAATGGATTCATCCCATGGCCTGTCCTCAGTCAGGCCCTTCCTTTCTTTCTGTCTCTGTAGGATTTTCACATGGCGATTTCCAAGCACCATCTGCACGGAATCATTCCAGTTTCTTGACAGAATCCGGGCTGCCGGCAAGTTGGACCAGCCTGATAATTTTTCTTTCAAAGACCAGGATAATAATGACTCCACAAATGACATGGTGGCATTTTCTTTGGACGGCCCTGGAGGACACTGTGTGGCTGCCCTCACCCTTTTCTCCCTGGGCCTTATGTCTGTGGATGTCAGGATCCCGGAGCAGATCATAGTGGTGGACAGTTCCATGGTGGAGAACGAGGTCATTAAGAGGTAAGAGCCCGGAGTCCACAGAGGTGGGAGGCCTGGCACTGCGCATGCTGCTCTAGCCGCAGTTTGGGCTCGAGCGTGTTCTCAGAGCTTCAGGCATCGCTGTTTGCTCTTGTCTCTGTGGTGTTTGCAACTTTATTTGCTGAGTCTTCTTGTCTTATTCACTCAACAGACATGTACTGAGTGTTTCTGCTTTGTGTCCGGCACTGTGCGAGGAATTTGCCAGACACAGACAAGCAGGGTGTAGCGGTGCCTTTAGGGGGTCACAGGACAGGGCTTCCCAGATCAGTAACTAGGAATGACAGGACAATGTCCATGGCGTCCTCTTCTGGGGCCTCCCAGTTGCCACGGGCACCTGCCAGAGAGGAGGGCAGGGTGTAGCAGGGTGAGGCAGGGGTAGGAAGAGAAGTGGGATCGGCCCAGGCTCCTTGAAGGCCTCACAGCCGAACTGGGACTTCATGGGAAGGGAAGTGCTTTCTGGACAGCAATCCAGCCAAAAGGAACAGCCCTTGCAAAGTCACAGATATGTTACCAGGGGTCACTGAGGTGTGTGGGAAGGGAAGAGGGAGGTGGGTGTGGAGGGGCAGACCATGCTGAGCCTAGGCAGCAGAGCACAGCCAGATACCGCTGTTTGGGCAGCTGCCGGGCTGGCCTGGGTCCAGGTGTCGAGATCTCAGTTCTCTTCCAGCTTGGGAAAGGACGGTGGCTTGGAGGACGACGAGGATGAAGAGGAAGACTTGGACGAAGGCTCAGGGGGCAAGCGCCGGGCCATGGAGGTGAAGCCCGCCCAGGCCTCCCACACCAACTACCTGCTGATGAGGGGCTACTACTCCCCTGGCATCGTCAGCACCCGCAACCTCAACCCCAACGACAGCATCGTGGTCAACTCCTGCCAAGTGAAGTTCCGGCTCCGCCGCACCCCTCTGCCCACCCAGCTCGGGCCCACTGGTGAGCGCTCCCCACGGGGGCTGGGGGAGGGGCTCACCCATCAGCCAGAAAGTCCGTTTGGCCTGTCCTGTGGCCCAGGCCAGGTATGCAGCCACAGCTGACATGAAGAAAAACACTCCCATTCTTGCAGCTGACTCAAGGAGAGCGTGTCCTGAGACACCTTCTCAGGTGACAGCGTTGTGCCCACAGCTCTGTGGGGGAGCTCAGCATGCTGCCTCTTCCTGTCTTTCAATCACAGTCATGTGGGCAGGAGCCGGCAGCCTGGTGGAGTGAATGTCCTACTGCCTGCTCCCCACGGTGGCCTCCTTGCTGCTCCTGGTCTCAGTCTCCTGGGGCTTACTTAGCTCCGTGACTCTGAAGTCCACTTTTAGGAAATTTTCAGGTCTTATCTTTTGACCTCGGTAGGATAGATGAGTATTCTGCTCACGGTGGTGATCTCCTCTCTCCTTTACTTCCAATTTTAGTTCTTCTATTGATGACCTTTGAAACTTTAACTTATTAAACCCCAGTTCCCCATGCGCTCAATTTTAGACAGGCCCTCTCTCCTCCTATGACATAACATTAGGGCCCCTTTTCTTCCCTACATTCCCCCCCTTCTGCTTTCCCACCTCTGGCTGACTTACCTTTATGTGCACAGCCACTCCTCGGAGACATTGCAGGGTCGGCTCCAGACCGTCGCAGTAAGGTGGATATCGCAGTAAAGCAAGTCACACGGATGTTTCTGGTTTCCCAGTGCATATGCACGTTACGTCCACACCATACTGTAGTCTGTTAAGTGTGTAACAGCATTGTGTCTAAAAATACAATGTACATACCTTAATTAAAAAACACCTTATTGCTAAATAATGCTAACGATCATATCTGAGCCTTCAGCCAGTTGTAATCTTTTTGCTGGAGGGTCTCGCCTCGGTGTTGATGGCTGTGGACTGATCAGGGTGGTGGTTGCCGAAGGTTGGGGTGACTGTGGCAGTTTCTTAAAATAAGACAACAATGATGTTTGCGTCATCAGTTGACTTTTCCTTTCACGAAAGATTTCTCTGTAGCATGCAATGCTGTTGATAGCATTTTACCCACAGTAGAACTTCTTTCAAAATTGGAGTAAACCTCTCAAAACCTGCCTGTCACTTCTTTACCAAGTAAGTTTATGTAATATTCTAAATCCTTTGTTGTCATTTCAACAATGTTTCCAGCATCTTCACCAGGAGTAGATCCCATCTCAAGAAGCAACTCCTCATCTGTTCAAGTTTGATCATGAGCTTGCAGCAATTCAGTCACATCTTTAGGCCCCACTTCCAATCCTAGTTCTCTTGCTGTTTCTACCACATCTGCAGTTACTTCCTCCACTGAAGTCTTGAGCCCCTCAAAGTCATCCATGAGGACTGGAATCAGCTTCTTCCAAACTCCTGTTAAGTTGCTATTTTGACCTCCTCCCATGAGTCATGAATGTTCTTAATGGTGTCTATAATGGTGAATCCTTTTTAGAAGGTTTTTAATTTACTTTGCCCAGATTCATCAGAGGAATCACTATCTATGGCAGCTATAGCCTTATGAAATGTATTTCTTAAATAATAAGACTTGAAAGTCAAAATTACTCCTTGATCCATGGGCTACAGAATGGATGTCATGTTCGCTGGCATGAAAACAACATTCATCTCCTTGTACGTCTCCATCAGAGCTCTTGGGTGACCAAGTACATTGTCAATGAGCAGTAATATTTTGAAAGGGATCTTTTTTCTGAGCAGTAGGTCTCAACAGTGGGCTTAAAATATTTAGATTATGTTGTAAACAGATGTGCTGTCATCCAGGCTTTGTTGTTCCATTTCTAGAGCACAGGCAGAGTAGATGTAGCATAATTCTTAAAGGCCCTAAGATTTTTGGAATGGAAAATGAGCATTGGCTTCAACTTAAAGTCACCAGCTGCATTAGTCTCCAACAAGACAGTTGGCCTGACTGTCCTTTGAAGCTTTGAGGCCAGGCATTGACTGCTTCTCTCTAGCTGCAAAAGTCCTAGACAGCATCTTTTTCCAATATAAAGCTGTTTCATCTACATTAAAAATCTGTTGTTTAGTGTAGCCACCTTCATCAATGGTCTTAGCTAGATCTTCTGGATAACTCGCGCCAGCTTCTACATCAGCAGTCGCTGCCTCACCTTGCACTTTTTTATGTTATGGAGATGGCTTCTTGCCTTAAGCCTCATGAACCAACCTCTGCTGGCTTCCAACTTTTCTTCTGTAGCTTCCTCACCTCTCTCAGCCTTCACAGAATTGAAGAGAGGTAGGGCCTTGCTCTGTACTAGGTTTTGGTTTAAGGGAATGTTGTGGCTGGGTTGATCTTCTGTGTGGACTACTAAAACTTTCCCCGTATCAACAATAATAAGGCTGTTTTGCTTTCTTATCATTCAATCAAGCAGCACTTTTAAATTTCCTTCAAGAACTTTTTCTTTACACTCACGACTTGGCTTACCGTTGGCACAAGAACCCTAGCTTTTGGCCCATCTGGGCTTTCGACATGCCTTCCTCACTAAGCTTAATCATTTCTAGCTTTTGATTTAACGTGAGAGGTGACGTTTTCTTTCACTTGAACACTTAGAGGCCATCGTGGGGTTATTAATTGGCCTTATTTCAATATTGTCATGTTTCAGGGAACAGGGAGGCCCAAGGAGAGGGAGCGAGATGGGGGATCAGCTGGTCGGTGGAGCAGTCAGATCACACAAAACATGTATCAGTTTAGTCCACCATCTCATATGGGTGTAGTTTGTGGTGCCCCAAAACCATTATAATAATAACATAAAAAAAGATCACTGATCAGAGATCACCATAACAAATATAATAATGAAAAAGTTTGAAATATTGTAAGAATTACCATGATGTGACACAAAGACTACAAAATGAGCAAAATGCTGTTGGGGAAATGGGGCACTAACCGACCTGCCCAGCGCAGGGTTGTTACGGATCTCCAGTTTGTTACAAACGCAGTGTCCGCGAGGTGCAGTAAAGCGAGGCACGCTGTTGAGGTTGATGGCGTTTACGGTTGGTTTTGTAACCACAGTTAGGATTCTGTGCTTTGTCTAGAGTTTGAACCAGGCACAAATGTAGTGCTAACCTATAGATTGTGGCCTTCGCAGACATCTTTTATAGGAAGCAAGAGAAAGCAGCCCCGGCTGGTGTAGGCAGAAGTGCGAAGGAGCAATGAGCGCGTGAGCTGCAGGAAGGGCTGGGACGAGAGCAGCCCTGGTGGAGGCCCTCCCCTCCAGGGCTCTGGGGTTTATGGTTCTCAGATCCCGTCCCTGGCCTGTGTCTTCCCTCTGTGTCTTGAGCAGGAGGAACACAGAGGCCGGGGGAAATCTAGTCCAGTAGCTGCAGTCAGGGGCCCAGGGCAGAGTGTCAGGAGCCTGACTGGCAGGGGCCCGGCGTGCCCACCCAGAAGGTGACCCTGTGGCTGTCGGGGAGCAGTGAGTTGGAGCTGGAGCTTGCCCTGCCTCAGTGTCACCTGTTTGTGGGTCTGGGGAGGGGCTTCTGTCAAGCTGCCTCTGATCTTCCTCCTTGTCCTCGCAGCCACTTCTCTGGACGAGCTAACAGCGGGCATCTCCTTCCTTCCTGACACATTCACCAGGCTGATAAACCCCCAAGAAAACCCCTGTGGCCTGGAAGCGTTTGTCCGCCAGCTGGAGCTGTCCGGGTATAAACCCGAAGATGTGTCTGCCACCTTGGAGATCCGGGAAGCCATTGTGGCCTCGGGCTGTTTCGGGGTTGACAAGGAGGAGCTGCGCAGACGCTTCCCGGCCCTTGAGGAGACAGGCAGCGAGCGCACCCGGACGTTCGCAGACTGCGTCCAGGTGAGCTGCGCTTTAGGCTCTCCTGGTGTCATTAAAGCAGAATTTTCAGCTCCCGGGCAGATGCGCTCTGCAAATGGCCTCGTTTCATGAGTGGCCACGCTGAGTGGAGAGAGGGAAGGACACTGCCCCAGGGCACACGGCCAGCTGGTGGCAGCCCCAGGGCCAGAAACCAGGCCTTGTCCTGATGGAGCTGGGCTTGCTGCCTGCTCAGGACACCTAACACATCAGGCAGGGTAGCCCACTCCATTCGCCACCCGTCAGGCCAACCCCAACGATCCTGGGTTCCCAGGCTGACCCAATGTGTCCCCTGCTTTCCCTAGGACCTCCTGGAGAGACAGCAGGTGCTGGAAGTTGGCGGCAACACCATTCGCCTGGTGGCCATGACTGCTGCCCAGCCCTGGCTCCTACACTCAGTACGGCTAAAAGGCAAAGAGGAGGAGGCCGACGCCCAAAGAGAAGACCCCTCGGCCAGGGCCCTGGAGGGCCCTTCCAGTGAGGACAGCCCCACTGAGAGGCCGGCACCGCCTTCTCAGGGTTCCCAGAGCGCCAAGAGGCGCGCCAGCTGGGCCGATCAGAGTGGGGAGGCCGATGCTGAGGGTACCGAGAAGCCCCCCGCAAAGAGGCCTGCACTCGAGGACATGCGGCTGGCCCCCAGCCCCGGGCCCAGGGCAGAAAAGGAGGCAGAAACCCCGGCCCCAGCTCCGCCTGCAGCTCTGGAAGAGACTGCTGCAGGGGGGGCTGGACAGGAGGACCAAGAGGCTATTGGGGTGTCCATCTCTCCAGGCCAAGAGCAGCTGAGCTGTCAGGCCCCGCTTCCAGAAGGCTCTGAAGACCCTAGAGGTACCACCTTGTCCCCTACCCCACCTTTCCCCACCCCACCCCCCTTCTCTGCCCTCACCCTGATTGGCCCACACCTTCCCCCCGAGCTGGGGGACCTCTTGCCCCCGGCCATAGAAGGGCTTCAGTGTTTTAGAGCTTACACCCTGAGGTGAGGAAGACAGTCTTGCCTGTAAGTGTTTCCACTGGAGGGCAGAAGGCCTCCCAGACGCCCACAGGGATCACTGAGTCCCAAGTGCAGGCCTCTGGCTGTGTGGTGTGACAGACAGGCAGACGCTGTCTACTGAGACCCACCCTTCCTCCCCTGCTCTGTCTGGAATCAGCAGTGGCTTTCCCTGGTGGCTTCTCTTGTTCTCCTGGGGGGTTTGCACACAGCCCTTGTGGTGAGGGCATCGGGATGGAAATGGGGTGTTCGCTGCCTGGGAGCAAGCTCAGCACGTTTGCACGCTGTGTGTTCTGGTGTCACGTGCTGGCGTCAGCCTCTAATGCCCAGCCGCCTTGAGGATGGACACTCTGAGAGGAGATGATCGTTGTCCTTTTGTGTCATCCCAGAAGTGCCCGGCACACATTGGGCGCTCAGGGCCGGCTTGGATGAGTGGAGGAAAGACAGCTCCTCCCACTTTCTGAGCCCCTCCCGTCCTTTCCTCTTCCACCAGGGTTGGCAGAGAGTTCTGAAGCGGCCAGCCTCTCCCAGGCAGCACGGGAAAGGTGAGTGTGGGCCCGCCCAGGGCCTGGGGCAGGCCTAAGCCTGGGGAAGTTTGTCCTCAGGGTTCCCGACAAGGGACGGGGAGTTAATGATTCACATGAAGGTCTTTCACGGAGACGCCGCTGGGACAGTCTGCCCGGCACAGTGGGCAAGGACTAGTGTGCTAGGCGTTCACGGCACCCAGATCTGCCTGGAACAGGCTGTGCTTCTAGAACGCGCGTAGCATTGGCTGAGAACCCTGAGCCAGGCGCTTCCACATTGTCACTAGGGCTCCTGACAGCCCGCAGGGACCCTCATTCCCATCTTACAGATGAGCAGAGGGCCCAGAGCCACTGCCCCTGCCCCCATCACAGAGCCGGTGCGAGGCCAGGTCAGCTGAGTGCCCAAGTGCTGGCCCTGCAGCCTCCTCTCCAGGGACTGCTGTGCCCGAGAGTTGGGAGGTGGCTCAGGCCACAGAAACCTTTCCGGTGAGGGGCACCTCCCACAGTTGTGTGCGTTGCCCGCAGCGGGGCAGGGCCCAAGTGCCCTGGGCCCCGGCTCCCAGGAGTTCAGATCCAGCCCCCCAGGGCCCAGCCATGGCAGCCAGAGCCAAGTGTCCAGCTAGTCCTGGGCCCCATGTGGCAGGTCAGTCCCTGGTTTAGCAGCAGAACCACTTTCCTTGGTTCAAAGGAAAGTGTGTCTGGAACCCTGCAGATGGCGCAGAGCAGAACTTCTGGGCAATGACTCTGTGAGCTTGGCGGGGGGTGGAAGCAGCCACTAGCCCAGGGTGCCAGGTGGAGCCCTAACCCTTGTCCTTCCCCTGCCAGCGTGGAGGGACCTGGGGGCCATGGGCTCATGGTGGCCTTGGCTACAGCTGCATCTGAGCAGGTCCCCACAGCTGAGGTGACACCCTCAGCTGGCCACCGTGGGCCCCTCTGTCCAGATAGGAGGGAGAGGGGAGGCCAGAGAACAGAAGATGGACGTTCCCCAGCCCTGAACAAGCTGCCGCCTCCCTGCCCCACTGAGCCCTGACGCCGACTGCTCTCCCTGCAGGGACTGCGAGAGCGTCTGCTTCATCGGCCGCCCGTGGCGCGTGGTGGACGGCCACCTGAACATGCCCGTGTGCAAGGGCATGATGGAGGCCCTGCTGTACCACATCATGACCAGGCCCGGCGTCCCTGAGAGCTGCCTGCTGCGCCACTACCAGGGCGTCCTGCAGCCCGTCGCGGTGCTGGAGCTGCTGCAGGTGCGGCCCCTGCTGGGGCTCAGCGGGGCGGGGCTGGGGGGCTGGGTGCGCTCCAGGGGGTGCCGCAGGTGAGGGGGCTTCTGCTCCAGTGTCCCACCTGCCGGCTCACCCTCAGCTCCCTCCGCCACCCTCAGCAGGGGCCCTGGCTGACAGGTGCCACCTGGGAACTCACCTCCCGCCTTTCACACTGTGTGGCCCAGCCCTGTTCCCAGCACTCTGCCCCCTGGAAGCTTGAAGTTCACTGTGACCTTTCCTCAACTTCAAGGTGGATACAGGCCAAACAAAACCCACCTGGAAGCCAGTCTTGGCCCACGGAAGCCCATTTGCAGCCCCTGCTATGTACCTGTCCTCCGGCAACGGCGTTTCCTGTGGTGGCCCCCGCACTGTACAAACGCTGCTCATGCCCCTCCCTCCCCTGCCCCGGCCTTCTGCGTAAACCCTGCTGGTAAATCCCTACTTGTCTCTCAAGGCCAAGTTCAGGTGCCCCCGTAACCTGTGTGTCTTGTGGTGTCTCCAGGGCCTGGAGTCCCTTGGCTGCATCAGGAGGCGCCTGCTGAGGAAGCCCAAGCCCGTCTCCCTCTTCTCCAAGCCCGAGGTGGGGGAGGCAGAGGCCCCCTGCAGCCCCGGCGAGAGCCCCACGGCATTCTATGAGCCCACGCTGGACTGCGCCCTCCGGCTGGGCCGCGTGTTCCCCCACGAGGTCAACTGGAACAAGTGGATCCACTTATAGGGCACCTGTGGGCATCACCTCCCCTCTCAGCCGCCGCTGCCACGCCAGCCCCACTTGGTGGTCCGCAGACCCCACTGCTGCCCCAGGACATCGGTCTGTGCCGAGCCTCCTGCAGCAGGGGACAGTACTCCGGCTCGAGCAGTGCCTGACAGGTGCAGCCCACTGTCCCGGGACTCTGGAAAGAGGCCCCCCACCTGCCTGTCCCCGGGCTCTTCCGGGGCTGCTCCTCGGGAACCTGCTTTATCACACCGGAGTAGGTGCTTCTTGTCCCGGCCAGGCTGGGACGTGGTGGAGCAGCTGCGGGGACTGTGGCCCTTCCACTCTCCCCTCCTGTTCCCGTGGTCTCAGCCACTGGCTGCTGCGGCGTGTTTCCTGCTCTCAGTGGAGCTGCGTGTGGCTCTCTCTGGAGCCTGGGCCGTAGTGGGGTTTGAGAGGTCCTGGGGGGCGTCTGAGGAGGGGCTGCCGTCCGGGAGCGGAGCTGCCTCCCAGGCCCTGGCCTTCCGTGCACACCCCAGAGCCATCGTCGGGGACCAGTGGGGCCTCGGGGTTCGCCCTGCCTGTGCACCCTCGCGTTCCAGACTCCAGCCACCTCAGCAGTCTTGGATCCTTGCGTGCCCAGGCGCCACCGAGAGGGAGGGTCTCGTGGGAAACACGTCACAGAACAAGGGCCATGTTCCCTGCTGCCAAGGGGCCCCTGCGGAGACTGCAGCTCCTCCCCAGGCAGACGTCCCGGCCCTGCTGGCGTTGAGCCACCCAGAGCGGAGCTGGGGTCCCTTTCCTAGCCTCGGGGGCCACCTGGCAGGCCCGCTGGGCTGGGTGCCCGGCTTCCCCAGCCTGGCCGGCAATTTCCTGCCGGCCCCAGATGTGAGGCGTCCCTGTAGGTTTTGGTTTTGTTTGTTTTGTATTTGTTCTTTAACCTTTTTCCTCATTAAAAAAAAAATAGTCCCTCTGGCATGTATTTATTTTTTAATTAAAGTGAAGTAAATGCATTTAGTTTTGTGAGTGTCCTAAAGAGTTGTTGATTTTCTGGGGGACTGCCCGCTTTCAGCTGTGCAACGTCAGGGGACGCCATCCCCAGTGACACCCAGGGGCGAGGGGCGGTGTCGTGCTGAGCGCAGCAGCCCCAGGCCCGGCCCCGCAAGCAGGTGGACGGACAGCTTGGGGATGAGAGGGACCCGGGCAGCCCCCTCACCTGCCCCCTCGGCCTCAAACGCCCTCCGGCCTTCCCAGCTGGCGCCGGGCCTGTCCCTGCACAGAGCAGCCCACCCGCCTGTGTCCGGCGGCTCCCAGCCCAGCGCCAGGCCCACGCTGGCTCTGCACCACGGCGCTGTCAGTGGGTCACCCAGGTCTCAGGCCTGCGGGATGGACGAGGCCCCGTGAAGGTCTCTTCAGCACTGTTGTTGACATTTCTTTTTTAGTTAGTTGCCAACATTTTTAAAAAATTGGAGGTTTCACCTTTTTTTAAAAAAACTCAGATTTCTATCTTCTCTTGGAAAATGGAAAGTTCTAGCAATAGTGGACTTAGCTTCCTACATGTGACAGTCGGAAGTGGTGAGTAGGGGCTGCTCCCTGTAGGCGGGATGTGTCCCAGCCTGGTCATCTGTGTCTCACACCCACCTGCAGCTCCTCTCACAGAACAAGCCCCTCTGGGGGGCTTCTGACCTTACGGCCCCTGACCTGGCCAACTTTCCCCCCTGTGCCTGTGTCCTCCCTCTGCCCGGGGCCCGGCCCTGGCCACCCCAGCCAGACCTCTGGGTAAGGAGGGACAGAGACAGCTTGGGGGGTCACAGTCCTGGGGGAGAAGCCAAGGCTGGGCAAGTCTCAGCATCGGTTTTTTCTTCTTTTTTCATTTTCACTAAAGTGTTAAAAAAAAAAAAAATTAGTATTTTGGGGGATTTTTTGTGGTGTTCAAGTAAAATAACGGATGTGATCTGCTCTGTAAACAGAAAACACTGTACAAATGTTACCCTGGGAATGCGCTATGTGGTGGGAGGAAGGTAGGTTTGGGGATCCAGCAAATGTGTCTTAAAATACTGACCTTTTTTTTTTTTTTTTTTTTGAGACAGAGTCTCACTCTGTTGCCCAGGCTAGAGTGAGTGCCGTGGCGTTAGCCTAGCTCACAGCAACCTCACACTCCTGAGCTCAAGCGATCCTCCTGTCTCAGCCTCCCGAGTAGTTGGGACTACAGGCATGCACCACCATGCCCGGCTAATTTTTTCTATATATATTTTTAGCTGTCCATATAATTTCTTTCTATTTTTAGTAGAGATGGGGTCTCGCTCTTGCTCAGGCTGGTCTCGAACTCCTGAGCTCAAACGATCCGCCCACCTCGGCCTCCCAGAGTGCTAGGATTACAGGCGTGAGCCACCGCGCCCGGCCTTAAAATACTGACCTTGACATTCACATCCCAGAGCCTTAGTTTTTGCATCTGAAAAATTGGGGATGGAGTATCTCCCTCGAGGGGGCACAAGGTGAGCTGAAGATCACCAAGTGCCAGCACACGGGAGGGTTTGGCCAAGTTTGTTTCCTGTGCCCCTAGATGAGGGACAGTGTGGGCACCTGTCGGAGACGGGACACAGTGGCGGGGACCTCTAGCAGAGAGATGGGGCTTCCGGGAGCACCACTCCACATTCCCACGGCCGTTCTGCCTGAGGATGACCGGGTCCTTCTGCCTCCCTCTGCCATCATGACACCCGCCATCCACCCACCCCTCCAGGCAGCTCTGCCCTTCCCAGCTCTGCACAAAGGTCTCCAGAAGGCCCAGTGTCGCCCAGAAGTGAGCTGAGCTGCCTTCAGGGGCCAAGCAGGTAACAAATGAGACGCAGGGAGGGGTATTCGGGTTGATACTAGGGAGTGGCGGCGACTGTGGAAAACTAAAGTGCGTGTTGTGCCCAGGCTGTGAGGAATGCAAATTTAGAAGAAAAGTGTTAAGTACTGACTACCAAATAAAACCCACAAAGAGGCAAAAACGGGTCTACCGCCCCTTTGCAGCTGCCAGAGCAGTGCTAGGTGCTTGTTCCAGGTCACCCCTACCTGTCATTTCTCACTCGGAGAGGACGCAGCCCAGATGGGCACAGACTCCCTGGGCTTTGTGTCCCCAGGTTGCCTGCACTCCACGGTCTCGTCCTCCAGACTCCTAACTCCTTTTCCTTCCCTCAGATGAGCAGTATGTGACCCCACTCTCTCTTAGCACTTAGAACACTACAGATCTGGCTGCAGCTCCGCCCCTCTCCTTCGGGCCCCTCCCAGGCCCGGTCTGTGCATTTACAACCACATCCGTCAGTGCAGCCCTGGAAAACACGGCCCTGTGACGCCATGCGACATCAAACACCCTGAGAGCAGCGCGCTCTGCCACTCAGAGACACCCTGGCACGCCCGCATCGGTGTGCAGAGAGCTCCCAGCTCAGCCGCAGGAGTCTCTCCCCGGGGCTGATGTCCTGACGTCACGCGCTCTTTCCTAATGGCCTCCCCGTCTTCCCCTGCGTCATGGCGCATCCTCCAGGCTGCCGTCTTGGGCTCGGCCTCTGTCTCTTCTCCAGGCTTTTCTCAGATCTTGTTCAGCCTGTTGCCACCAGCCACACGTGTGCCCATCCTCCCAGCCTCGGCAGGATGACTGCACGTCCTCGTCCTCTGAACCGTGACAACCATCCCTCCCGTGGGCCTTGACACTCTTCCACCGGGGTTTTCCAGATGTGCGTGTGCATATCTGTGTGTGTACATGCACCTGTGTGTGTGTTTGCCTGTGGGTGGATGTGTGATCTCCCTCTTCTAGGGAGCTCCCAGCACCCAGGGCGGGTCCACCTACCCAAGGGTAGCAGTCAGGCCTGGCTGAATTACAAAAGACCCTCCAAATTTACCTGCTGTCCTCCTCCCCGACGTTCCCTGGTGCAGAGGGCTGCTGTGACTATTGTCTGAGGTCCCCTGTCTGAGCGCCGGACAGGTGCACATGTGTGTCCCCTTCCCCCTGGACAGCAGAGGGCGCGCGGGCACCGCCTCCAGCCAGCACTGCCGGTTCCAGCGCTCGTCAGCAGGTGGCGCCAGCGGCCCACGCATCTTTGTTTCCTGCCGGCTCGTCGTGGTCCCCGCCTGCCTGGCGTTCTTTGTCCGCTCATCTTTGTCGGGGAGACCAGGAGAAGCTGACTGCAGTCATAAAATTTGACTTATCATAAAATTGATGATATAATAATAACAACAACATTTTCTGAGCACTTGCAACGTGCCGGGCGCTGCTCTGGGCGCTTGACACAGCTGAGCTCCTGGTCTCACCACAGCTGGAGTAAGTCCCACAGGTGTACCCAATTCTCCGACAGGTGTACCCAATTCACGAGCGAGGAAACCGAGGCATCGGGGGTAGAATAATCCCCACAAGGCTGGAAGCTACGAAGCGGACCTGCTGGCATTCCACCCCAGTGCCCAGCCTCAGTGCCCTGCCCCCAACACCACCTTCCTGGGATGGGGTTTGCTTTGGGGTGGGGGGCCCCCAAAAGAGCAGAATGTAAGGGTTTCTTATCTGGGGACGTCCATTTTAGAAAGAAAAGCCTCCACATTTGTCGTCCTAGGGATGGGGGCCACGCGTGGTCGCCCCACGGTCTGACCCACCGGGGAGGGGCTCTCGCCCGGTGCACACACTCCCCAGGAGGCTGCCTGTTTCCTCTTCACGTCCCAATCTGTGGCCTTTCCAGCTCCAGGGGCGGGTGGTTCCCTCCTCTCCTCCCGCTGCTTTGCCAATGGCTGCTCTGCCACTGATTGATTCATTCATTCAATCCCTCGATATTTTTGAGCACCTGCTCCTGCCCGGCACCCAGACACAGCAGTGCCTTCGGCCCCTGCCCTCGCGGGCTAGACAGTGAATGTGCTGGAAGAGAGAAAGGCACATGGCACGGTGTGCTAAGTGCGCTGGGAGAAACAAAGCCAGGTCAGTGGGCTGTTGCATTTGAAACAAGGGCCCAGCCCAGGGACCCGCTGGGGGGGCACACCTGAGCACAGGTCACCTCCCGCCTCCACTTTTCCACGAATGTGCAGGTGTTTCCTGATGGCAGCGGCCCCCCTCCCGCCTTCTTCCTTGTTGGGAGTTTATGCTGCTGCTGCTCCCCCCTCTGTTGACAGAATGGGCTCCCAGGAGGGGTACGCAGGCCCGCTGCCCCATGTCCCAGCAGATGTCCCCTTCCTAGTTTCTGATGATGCATCTGGGGCTCCGGTGGGCTGGGGAGGGCTGTGCTGCACCCAGGGCAGCAGCCAGGCTCGTGTAAACCGCCTTCCCGGGTAGGAGGAAGGAAGGGGCTCCCCTTCCAGCAGGGAGGGCCAAGGAGCAGGGCCGTGGAGTGAGGCGTGCATGGACTCTGGGTGAATCGCTGCCTGTCCCTGGGCCCCCCACTCCCCTCTGGCTCCTGCCCTTGGTAGAGCCTGTGGGACCCCCAGACGGCATCCCAGGCTGACCTTGGCCGGGGAGCTGGGTTCTGGTGCAGAGGGCGATGCAAGCTTCGTGGCACCTGGCTGGAAGCCTTCCAGAACTCTGCGGAGGAGACCGGGAAGGGGTGGGGCCACAGCCCTCCTCTCCCCTGCCCCGCAGCCCAGCTCCAGGTGACGCTAGAAAGAAGGAAACCCACATCTAACGAGGGGCGGGCCCCACCCTCTCTGTTCATCCCCAGAGCAAGCCGAGAGGCTGATTCCTGCCCCACCTTACAAAAGAGGAAACTGAGGCTCAGAGATAGCAGGCAACTTGCCCCAGGTCATTCATGGGAAATACTGGAGCCTGGTCCTCTGGACCCTTTGAATGTGGCCCTTCCTCCCGACAGAAGGAGTATCCTTACCACTGGGGTGACTCCAACGTAACGCTGGAACTCTTTCTGCTGTGAGCGACAGAAACTCACCTCAAACCAGCGTAAGCCAGAAACGGAAATACATCAGCTCATTGATTCCGTCAGGATGGGCTGGGTTATGCTGTGGTGACAAACAGCCCTCATCACAGCAGCCGGGAGCAAAGGGTGGGTTTCCTGCTCTTAGTACACGTCCAACACGGTGGAACCAGGAGCTCCGGCCTGTGTCTCCTTACTAGAGCCCAGCCTGAGGGAGCAGTCACCTTCTCAACCACCACTGGTCACCGTGGCCAACGGGAAAACACGGGGGTGCATCACGACCATCAGCGAAATGCTCTGTCCAGAAGTGAGCCTTGGCCCTCCTGCTCACTGGCCCGTCCGTCGTGTGGCCCTGTCTGATCACGAAGGGCCAGGAGGTACAGTCCTGCCATGTGCCCAGAAGGCCAAAAGCTGGAACTGTTTAGTGGATAGCGTAATGACTTCCTTACCCATGTGCCTAAAATATCCAGGAGGAGGAATGTGCTTTCAGGCCTGGCTGGATCCAGGAGCCCAAGAGATATCACCGGGAATATGTCTGCATCGCTCAGCTCTGCTTTCTTGCGTGTTGGCTTCATCTCAGGCAAGCTGTCCCCTCCTGGCGCCCTCCCTACAGCTCAGTGAGCCCAGCAGAAAGAGAGCATGGGCAGCTGGGGTCACGTGTCTGTCCCTGAACTGTACTGCTGCCGGGATCGTGTTGCCACTTTCAGAGCTGGGGTCAGCCACTCCCACAAAGCTACCGTACAGGCAGAAGCAACAGGGCACCCGCAGGTGTTCGCTAAGTTTCTTACCTTTTGGTCTAGGTCCCTTCCAGCAGAGCAGCGTGAGCAGAGTTTGGGTTCGGACTCTGAGTGCTGATTCAGTGTGTGGCCTCCGGCAGGCCACCCGCTGTTCTGTGCACCCACCTGCTCTGTCAGATGGAACCCTGTTCCCTCGGAGCCTGCAGGTGGCAAGGAGCAGGCTGCGGCATCGTGGGGGTGTTGCTTATCAATCCTCCTTCCTCTTAAGAGAAGGTCGTTGGCAATTCTGGCCTGGACTCTGGGGGACAAGGAGCCGCCTTGCCCACCTGCTCCCTGGTCCTTGGTCACACCTCCAGGCCTTTGCCTGAGCTCTTCCTTCTGCCTGGGATAGTGGGTGCCCCTAACAATTCCTATTCATTTTTCAAAGTCCAACAAACACCACCTCCTCCCTGAAGGCCCCTGCGATGTCCCCTCTGGGCTCCCAGTGGCAGCGCGCCGGGGCTGGCTCAGACTAGCAGGAGAGCTGACTGTGCGCATCTCTTCCCAGCTCTGTGTTCGGAGTCAAGTAGGGAGCTTGAACGTGGCCATGGTGGAAGTATTTACCCCACAGAAATGAGCAAACGCCACAAGTCAGGCTTTATTGAGTGCCTACTGTGTGCCAGGCTGCGGCTAAAACAATGAACAAGGCAGACGCAGCTGCCAGCCTCGCGGAGCTCGTGTTCACTCTCCGTCTTTGTGCCAGCAACAGTTTATCTCCGTCTGTCCATCCAGCCGCTCTTCCTCCAAGCTTTTCACCACCCTTCCACCCGTCCACGCAGCCGTCCATCCTCCATCCCCCCACCTACCTGCTAATCCCCCCTCCAGGTGAGCCAGCTCTTAGCTCCAACTTTTTGCACCTATGTTTTAGCTGAGTCCCCTTCAAAGGTGACATTTTGAGGGGCCTTTTCTGCCCCGGGCCAGAGCCCCAGGCCAGGCCTCCGTCAGTCTCCGTCTGTCCCCTCCCCCACCCCCCGCTGAGCTCTGTGTGCAGGAGAGCTGAGCGGTTACCCAGCGAGCCTGTGGCTCAGGTGGCACTTGGAACCTGTCAGCCCCAAGGGGTGTGAAAACCGCAGCACACCTTGTCCCAAGAGTCTCTAGGGTGCTGGGGGGAGGACGGTGAGGTCTGCTCACCCATGCAGGAGCTGTGGTTTCATACTCGTGCTCCCGTCTGAGTCTCACACACCCTGACGCCAAGCTCATTGTCCCAGTATGCAAACCATCAGTGTTCTAGAACTTTCCAGCCTCATGCCAGGCACCACCAAGGACTCTCAAACTTTCAGCGACCTCTTCAGACCACCCCATTTTACAGAGGAGTCCCGGAGAAGCTTGTGGCAGGACTGGCTTCTGCTGACCTCTAACCCGGCCCCGCTACCAAGGCAGAGACCACCCAGAGCTGTTTCTTTCAGGTGGCGCCTGCAGCCCGGCCCCGGGGAAGTGGTGGGGTCGGGTGGGCCCAGGCCTGGGTGGGGGGTTCCCCTCAAGGCTCCTGAGCTGAATCACACTCTCTGCTGCCTTCACCCTGCTTGGTCTTGAAAAAGCCAAGCCATCTCCGAGATGGGCACGCTTGGAGGGAAAACAATCTATTTTCTTTAAAAAAAAGAAAAAGTCTTGAGTTTTATACACTGCCTAGATCTGGCTTCTGTACTAAACTGATGTTCAGTGAGGTGCCTTCAAACCATGCTAAGAAGTATTTTATTAGTTTCTTGATTCACATTTCAACAGGCTTTCTGAGAAATCATTGACGAGCGACTTGACCTCCCCGAC
Source organism: Eulemur rufifrons (assembly GCF_041146395.1). Classification (NCBI taxonomy): domain Eukaryota; kingdom Metazoa; phylum Chordata; class Mammalia; order Primates; family Lemuridae; genus Eulemur; species Eulemur rufifrons. The sequence goes on from NC_090996.1 coordinate 18,406,518, forward strand.
TCCCCGGGATGAACAAGTCAGATGCCAGGAGTGAGCAGAGGGCGACTTGTGGAGCTGGGAGCAACCTTGTCATTCTTGCTGTTCCTCCTCTGCCTGCCAGGAGTGCCCCAGGGGAGGCCCGCGTGGGCCTCGTGCCTGGCAAGTCCTTTGTGTTCAATAAATAGTTCTTGGGCGCCTAGAGGGAGGTTTTATTTTTCATGGGCAGCAGAAGCCAGAAAAAGAAACCTTGGTTGGTGGGGGACTGTTTCTGAGAGACAAGACTGATTGATTTTAAGCCTGGAAACCCCCCTAGTGCCCCTCGGCAGGGTGGGACAATCCCGCAGGCGCCCGGCTGTCACTGTTGGCTGGTTTTCTCACCCCCGCCTGCCTCCTGCGCAAGCCGTGGTCCTGGCCGCAGAAGGAAGGAAGCTGACGTTTACGGAGGGTCCGTTCTGGGCTGCACACTGTACGTGGGTGACCTGGCCCATTTCCCCCGAGGCAGGCCATGCCATCCCCATTGTCCCCACAAGGAAGCTCTAGCTCAGAGAGGGGAAGTGACTTGCCCCAGAGAGCACAGCCAGGGGCCGTCAGAGTTGGGATTCAGATCTACACCCATGGGGCCCCCAGTTCTTCCCGCCCCCAGGGTCACTGTGGCACATTCTGTCCCCTTCCCCTTGCTGCTGAGAGGGGATAAGGAACAGTGTGGACTTCTTGGGGCTCCTGGAGCAGGACCTGAGGGCTGTGCCTGGTGTAATTCCCTGATCCCAAGAGGCCCCCGGGGGTAACCCTGGAAGGGAGGGAGTCTGTCACCTGTGTACCACGGGCACACCTGCTGCTCACACTCGTGAGCTCCACAGGCTCAGACACACGTGTGCAGGTAAACATACGGCATACCATGGGCGTGCTCTGATGTCCGTGGGCACATGCAATGCACACACAGACACACCAGTGTGCAGCTGAGCCACACATGCACATGCACGCACGTACACACATGCACACACATGCGCATGTGCACACCCACACGTGCGTGCACACACATGCACACTCATGTACACACGTGCATGTGCACACATGCACACACATGCACACACATGCGCATGCACACACACCCACACGTGCATGCACACACATGCACACACATGCACATACACACATGCACACTCATGTACACATGCACACACACACACACACGCTGTAAACATCAGGCTCAGATGCCCATCAGGGAGACCAAAGGCTGCAGGTCTCTTCACATCACAGCCCAGGTGACCGTGTCTCTGGCCCGGGGCCTGGTGGCCTGGCCAGCTCTGGACAGCAAGTCAGCCTCGTTAGCTGGCCTGAGGCCCAGGTCCTGCAAGCGGGGGGGCCATGACCACCCACTGGCGGAGGTAGCTCCTGGGGGGCCCTTCATCCTTGGGGCTGGCAAAGTCACACTCCACAGGGCTGCCACAGTCAGAGCCCGCAAAGCCGCTGTCAAATGTGTCCATGTCCAGGCCGACTGGGGGCGAGCCCGCCTCACTCTCCGAGACCTCTCCGGGTGGCCTGTCACCCCAGGGCGGCCCCACGGCCCAGCCCTCCTCCTCTGCAAGTGGCAGCCTTAGTCTGTCCAGGAGGCTGCCCATGGTCCCTCCCAGCCCGGGGCCACCAGCCGAGACGCAGCCACAGGAGAGGACAGTGGTCCCTGTGACCAAGAGTGGGTCCTCTAGGCCTGGGCCAGGCTCCAGGCCAGCATCCAGGTCCAGGGCTGGGTAGCCGTCGTCCTCACAGCTGCAGGGCCAGGAGTCAGGCCCCTCTGCGTCCGCCACGGTCACTGTGTCAATGGACACAGACACCAGGCCATACGGCCGGTCCCTCTCCTCACTGCAGGCTGAGCCACCGGGGCTGTGGGCCTCAGAGGGCACGGACCCCCAGCAGCTGGGCTCAGGCAGGCCGTCGGACTCCAGCAGGTCTGCCAGCTCCGGCAGCTCGGTGGGCCCCGGCCCCTTGGCCGGACTCCGTGACAGGCGGCAGTTATACACCTCCAGGGGCGATGGAGCCCCTGGGCTCCAGGGTCCCAGCTCCAGGCTGGAGGCAGTGAAAGGTGCACCCACCCATTTCTGCGAGAGAGCAAAACAGAGAGTCAGGGGACAGGGTGGGGTGGGGTGGGGTGAGGGTATAAAGAGACAGACACAGAGACAAGGCAAAGGGACAGCAAGAGACAGGGACAGAGACACAGAGAGAAACAAAGACACAGCAAGACAGAGAAAGGAAGAGAGGAACCAGAGCCATGATGTGCCCTGTCCAGTGGGGGTCCCTGCCACTGTCCTCTCCCCACTCCGGGCCTGTTTCCCCACCTGTAGCAAGGAGTTGCTGCTGCCCTAGTAGCCTGCCCACTCAGACAAGCGGTGGTCCCATGGCCTGGGCAGGGGACAAGATTCCCCAGTCTAGGGGACATGGGAGCAGGAGGGCTTGAGGTCTGAGTGACAGAGCCCCTACCCCACCCCCTGCCTTACTGCCTCCTTGAAATTTCTGGAAACCCAGCATTCCCCTGTCTAAGTGTCCCCACCAGACCGACACTCAGCTGGGGCTGAAGCCCCATCTCTTCAGTCCACAGCTGTGTCCCCAGTGCCTGGCACACAGTAGGTGCTCAATAAATGTTTATTCACTAAATGAATGAGTGGAGTGACTCAAGGAAAAGCCACTCGGAAAGGCCTTTGCGCACTTTGTAGGTAAAGGCTGTGGGCGATGCTGGCCGAGGCAGTGGCCTTAAGCTTTGAGGACCCTCCTCCCCTCCCTTGCCGGGAGTCCCACTCGGGACACAGGAATCTCCATCCCATCGGCAGAGAAAATCCCTGAGGATGGGAATCTCCCAGTTTTGCCCTGATCTTCCTCGGAAAACTCATCTCAGAACCATGATGTGAACTCACTGATTTGAAGTCACTTCTAAGCTGTGTGCCCTTGAGCCAGTTACTTACCCTCTCTGGGCCTCAGTTTCCTCATCTGTAAAATAGACCTAACAGTAGTACCCACCCATAGGGTTGTTGCGCGGGTTGAATGCGTTAATGTTTTTGAAGCTCCTAGCACAGCGCCTGGTACATGGCAAGTGTCATAGGAGTACTGGTAAAATCACAAAATAAATGTGACGTTTGAATTTTAGGGAAGAGGAAAGGGTGAGTCGCTTGTGGGTTGGAGCCCAGGTTCCTCCCCTGCCCCGCTTAAGTGGCTGCCCCTCTCCGAGCCTGGGTCTCCCCGTGGGTACCCTGGGGATGGCCGAGTATCCACCCCGCAGGGGCCGCTGGGAGGGTGAGAGGACGGAGCGTGCCCAGCACGGACCCTGGCAGACAGCAGGTGCCAGTCCCGCTCCGGGTCGCGCTGCCTGACTGCCGGGCTGGGCTGGAGCAGGCGGGGCTGCCCCTCCCCCATCACCACATCCTCTCTGCGGGGGCCCCTCCCTCTGCTGCAGGGTGGCTGAGGAGCCCTAAACCGGGCGAGGTGGCGGCTTGGCCGGGGTTGGCATGTTGTGCAGGGGGGCCAGACCCTTCCCAGAACCCGCTCCCTCCCCACCCCGGATCAAGGGCACCTAAGAAAGGACCTGGGGGCCAATTTGTGACTCAAGGAGCCACCAGGATAGTGCCTAGTTTGGCTCCTTGGGCTGGGCAATGCTGCCTGATCTTGGTTAATTCTTACGCCGATTCTACACCACGGGAGTGATTGCACTTTACAGATGGGGAAACTGAGGCTTGGCTTGAGGCCTGGCTGGGACCCGGTGCTCTGGACCTGCAGGGTGAGCTGGGACCCTGGGGTGAGGGTGGAGCAGGGCTCCCAAGAGAAGGGGCTCAGAGGGGCTTGTCACACTCACCTTGAAGTCCCCTCTGTGGCCGTCGTACAGGGCCTGGAAGAACTGCTCGGGGCTGGGCACCGGCCACACCTTCTCCCACAGCCTGGGGGGCACAGATGGGTGAGACCCCAACAGCACCCAGAGGGCAGCCGGCCATCCACTCAGCCGCCCCAGCTCGGCGCCTCCCTTCCCTCCCAGGGCTCAGTTTCCACATCTGTAAAGTGGGAGCAGCGAGTCTCCCTCGCAGGTTCCTGAAGACCTGTCGAGGTGGTGGGCTTGGCTGCCCACCACGAGCCGGGCCAGTGCCGCCCCCGCTTCTAAGTGTCCACGTCCTCGTGGACAGCCAGGGACAGGGTGTGGTTGTCACACCAGCCCCTCCACCCCACCCGCCGGCCCCCACTGCCCCTCGGGCCTCATAGCTTCAAATTCACTGGACAAAGTCACAGCGGAGGGCCCTGTTTAAGAGGACAGGGTTTCAATCCTGCCTCCTCCACTCCAGAGCTGTGTGACTTGGGCAAGTTCCTCGGCTGCTCTGTGCCTCAGTCTCCCCACTTGTAAAATAGGGGTAACTGTGGTGTGTCGCACACACAGGCGAGCACCCTGCACATGCCCCGCGCACAGTAACTTCAGCGAGCTGGTTATATCACCATCATCGTCATCGCTGTCATGACGACAGGTGTGTCCCCCAACCCGGGGTGAGTCGTAGAGGGGCTGTGACCCAGGTCGACCACCTCCCTGCCTCCCCGATGTCCTGGCCTCACCTCCAGGACGGGCGGGACTTCAGGCTCCAGAGGACAAGGCTGCAGGCCACGGCGAGCAGGAGGAGGAGCAGCAGCAGGTGAGGGTCCCAGGCCTCCTTTGACTCTGGGCAGGGAGCAGATAAAGGGTTAAATGGCACCAACTCTACGAGAGGCCACAGAGGCGGTGTGGCAGGAAATGGGTCTGGGGTGGAGCAGAAGGGGTGGGGAGGCTGCTAGAGCCTCGAAGTGCGATGGATCTGGGTGCAAATCCTGCTCTCACCCCCACCCCAGGCAAGTAATGTCATCTCTCTCAGCCTCGGTTTTCTCATCTGCAAAATGGGCGTAATGATTCCCGCTTCAGAATTAGGAGGATCAAATGCCTGGCAGAAGCAGCAGCCAGCACCCAACGCAAGGCCCGGCCAGCCGGGGCTCCAGTAATGTCGAGTGGCTACAGCTGGGGATGAGCAAGGAAACAGACACCTCCCAGCCGCGCCAGAAAGCGCAGGGCTTGGGGTGGCTGGACTGAGACAAGATTCGCTGCCAGGAGTGGGGCGTCCACACCAGCTTCACACCTACCCTCTGGCTGGGTCTGAAAGATGACTGGGTCACTCCACTCGCTCCAGGTCCCCTGGAAGGAGGAGCCGGGCCGGGGCCCCGCCCGCACCTGCAGCTCATAGCTCGAGTCTCTGCGGAACTCCAGCGCGAGGAGGGAGACGCTTCTCGAGTCCACCGAGATCAGCTTTCTCCTCGGACTCTGCCAGTGCAGGGGAAGGGTGCTGGGGTGGCGTTGAACCGGCCGGCCCCTGCCTCCGGCAGAACCGCCCCTTTGCCAGCCCCCGTCGAAGGGGCTGTCTCCTCCTCTCCCACCAGAATCAGGCCGCGCCTGAGCCCCGGCCACTCAAGCGTGGGCAGCACGGACTCGGTACTGCCTGTCCTCGCCCGCAACACGACCCTTTGTTCTCTTTCTCTTGGATCCCAGCTCAGCCACTCGCAGACCCTGCCTGCTGGGACCGGGATGTCCCAGGAGAGGCGGCGGTCTGGAAGCATTCCACACAAAGGGCTACTGCAATCTCAGCTGACATGTTGACGTGCCCAGTAGTGGGCATTTCTGGAAGTCTCCAATGTAGACATCTTGGCAATGGGTACCTCTGCAAGTCTTCCGCTGGGGACATGCTAGACTGTGGCATTTATGAAAATCTTCAACTGGGAGCACTCTAAAGGACAGATAATTCTAGAACTCTTCAGCCATGACTTCTAAATAGTGGGCTGGAAAGACACCTCTCAAAGTCTCCACATCTGAAACAATGGGCCCTCTAACACCGGACCTTCTTAATTATTCATATTTCTGGAACTCTCCAACCATGGCCAGACTGAGCAAGTGCGAAGGTTCCCAATTGCCCTATTTCTGAAACTTCCTCCACTGTGACTGTTCTAGACTGGAGATGGAAGCTGGGAAAGTGACGGTCCCTTCCTTCCCAGCATGCTGACAAAGGAAGAGACAGGGACAATAGGAGCGGATGGGCAAGGGGTCTCCTACCCCAGGGAGAAGGGTGGAGAGGGCAGGAGAGGCGCCGCAGGGAGCGCTCACATCCTCGGTGTAGCCCAGGTTTCTGGCCTTGGCTGTGAGTGATGAGGCTCACCTGTCCCTCAGACCCCCCCCCCAACCTGGTCGCCCTCGCACTCCCCACGCCCAGAGCTGGGCAGACCCTCTGCCTTCCTCACCAGAGCCCAGGGGTCGCCCCGGTTCCTGTACTGCAGCTCGTACTGAAGCTTGCCCCTCAGCGCGTAGAAAGCAGGGTCTTCGTAATCGGAGCGCCAGGAGACGTTATACTGTTCCGAGAAGGTCACGGTCACGTTGAAAGGGGGAGCCGGCTTGACTAGGTGGAAAAACCCAGAAAGGTGAAACAGGACGAGATGTTGCTGCAGACGAGAAGTACTTGGTGGCGGGAAGATGTGCCTCCCCCACGCCAAGTGGTCTCATCATTTGTGAGACCGGGATTAGCAACCCCGAGTGACTTTGGGCAAAGCACTCCCTGCCTCTGGGCCTCAATTCATTCAACCAAAAATGAGAGGCTTAGATTAGATCAGGGTTGTAAACTCAGAGGCGGGCACAACAGAAATGGGTGAAGTATATTGGGGGACCATGGAAAAACGGGGTGCTCCCAGGCTAAGAGCAGCTGGCCAGACGCAGACCCGGGGCAGTATGACACCTGCAGTGGCCCCTGAGTTGGGCTTAACTGTCCGCATCTTTTGGACGCCTTCTAGGAAGTGCAGGGGCCGAGCTCTGGGCCACAACCCCAAGCCTCCAGGGCGTCCCTCCCCCGCCCCCCTCCCACCCCCCGTCCAAGGTCAAAGCCCGCACTCCAGTTTTGCTTTAGCCCAATTTTGTCTTATGAACTTGAGCAGGACGTCATGTGCCTTAATGTCCCCTCTGTAAAATGGTGCCAGGTCCCGTGTCACGGGGCTTCACATGCACGGGGACCAGGCTGAATAGCAGATGGCGGCAACTTCAGGGGGACCACAGGACAAGTGTCCTGGCAGCGTAAGAAAGGACGGTGGCTTCTGCCCTCTGAACCCACCTTGTCGGCTATTTGCCACCGTGCAGCGTCTGCCATATGTCTACACCTGCGCCCTGCTCTGGGCTCGCAGGGTCTCGGGGCAGAGGGTTTGTGGTCCTGGCCCCACCTGTGCCCACAGCTCCTAGAACAGAGCCCGGCGCACAGGGGCCTCAGTAAATATTTGTCAAATTAACAAACGAGCCTTTCCGGGCTTCCCACATGGAGCTCCGAAGCTGCTTACGGCTGTGAAACTTGCACTGCGGGCTGTCCCCATGGCCCGGGGTGGGAGGAAGGGCACGTTTTCTGGAATGCCAGAAATGGAATTCTGGAATGCCGGGTGGCTGCCGTTGCTATTTCAGCGATGGGACCTTTCTGACCCAAATAGTCCCTAAGCCTCTTCTCTCTTCCCCAGGGCAGGGGGAGGCCTGGGCTTGGCGGCGAGGACACATGCAGGGAGACACTGGGTGACCAAGAGCCTCCCTGTGGACACCGGGAGAGGTTTGCGGACCCCGGGACCCAGGAGGAGGAGGCCGTTCAGCCCGGAGAGGCCCAGGGCCCAGCAGGAGGACGGGGTCCAGGTCGGGGTCCAGGTCGGGTGGGGGTGGCGGACAGAAAATCACTTCCTGCCCTAGCTGGCCCGGTTGGCCTCAGACCCTGGCAGGGAGGAAGGGAGGAGGCCACAGAGAAATGCTACTTGGGGCCACCCTGCAAGCCTCCTTCTTGGCCCTGCTGTCGTCCTAGACCCACAGACACAACTGGTTCCGCCGGCCAGGCCCCCCTGCCCCCGATGCCCCCTCTCCAGCCTGCGCCCCGGAGCTAATGAAGGGACGGAACTCTGGAGGTTTTTTCTTGTGACTCAGTGTCCTCTGCTTGCCTCCTCACGGGGACAGAATCCCAGAGCGTCAGGGATGAAAGGGCATCCACCGTACAAATGGGGAAACAGTCCAAGAGGTAGGTGTGCCCTGTCCAAGGTCACACTGACAGGCAGGGGCTGAGCCCAAACACAAGCCTGGCAGTCCTCGGTCCCTGGCAGCTCTTTCCCATACCTCTGCTGCCTCTCTTTGGGGTAAAGGCCCAAACCTAATATCAACCCATCACACCTTAGTAAAAAGTAGTACATCTAAAAAGCAGAGTGGCGAGATACAGAGCAGGGCAGGGGGCGCCCAGAGGGCAGGGGCCCAGCCCCCACCTGGCTTTCCCTCAGCCTGGGACCCAAAGGGTACTCACTGCTCTCAGCCAGGATGAAGCTGCCGCACTCCTGGGAGTGGTTGCCAGACTGGTCTGTCATGTTGACGCTGAAAATGTCGTCGGCCATGAGGCGGAACACATCCATGTGGCATGTGTACTTAGCATGCGTGGTGTTGTGGGTGGACCTGTGGAGGCTGCAGGAGGTGACCTCATCCTCCAGTTCTCCATACTGGTCTTGCCTTTAAGGACAGAGCAGCTGGTCACGGCTGGAGGCCAGGGGGGTCAGTGCTTGGCCAGGGCAGAAACCTAGAATCCCAGGGCTGGGAGGGGTTTGAGGTGGGGCTGGGGGTCACCTGGTCCAACCAACCCTCTCCTGGGGAAGGTGTCCCCTCCCCTACACCATCCCTGATGGATTGTGTCCAGGCTCTGCTTGCATACCTCCAAGGGACCAGGAACTCACTACCTCATTAGGGCAGCAGCTCTGAACTTTGGAAATTTGGGCCATTCTTGCTTAGACCAAGTCTAGATCTGTTCCTGTCAATTCCAACCACCGGATCGCTGTCCTACAGGAGGGGGCCGATATCCACTGAATGCCTGCTTAGAGCCTGCACTGAGGGCTGAGATAAGAGCAAAATGAAGCTCTTCCCCTGCTCTGCGTGAACTTCCAGGGAAGCTGGCAGGTGGGAGAGTTGGGGGTTGGGGAAATGCTCTGGCTTTTTAACTCCCATTGGACAAAAGTGAGAGGTGTTGAAGTATGTATAGGAGTTCACCAGATATTTATTTCCCTACCTACATGTTCAGCTTCTGAACATGACCACCCTCCAGGGCCAATAGAGATGTGCAGACTAAGTTCTCTGCTAAGTTTGCTGCAACAAGAGATTTGGAAATAACTTCTGCTAAATAAACACTCTCCAGTTCTCCAGTCTGGACCACTGCAGTGTCTGCCTGGGGGTGTCCCTGCCCTCCCTGAAATCTATCCCCAGCCAGGGGGATCTTTAAAAAGTCTCCTGTAGTCCTGCCCCACCCCAGCCCGCTGGGCACCCTGAGTCACGTCCCCTGTGCTGGTGCGGCCTGGCCACTTACCAGGCAAGCGTGAGGGTGCTGGGGTGCAGGGTCCACATCTCCAGGATGCAGGTGACCGTCTGGAGGTAATCGGTGTAGCAGACGAGGTACGGGCAGCCCCAGCCTGGAGAGTCAGCGGAGAGAGAGGCCTCGGTGGGGGGGTGGCCGGGGACTGCGGGGCTCACCCCTCGCCCCCCTCAAGGGCTGGATGCTGAGTGGGGGACACGGGTCTCAGGGCCAGGATGAACATGGGGACTCGGGGGCCACTAAGATGTAGGCCTGGGGTACAGGGGTCCTCCCCACCTGGGAGCTCCTTGTTTGGGCCCCAAAGCTTCCAGGCTGGCTGTACAGATAAGACGCCCCAACTCCGAGCCCCATGTCCAGCCACCAGGCCGATGTCTCTCCTGGCCAGGCTCCCACTCAGAATGGCATGTCCTGGGTGCCCCAGATGCGGGGCCAACCGAGCCAGCACAAACCCGCGCACCCCAAGAGGGTCAGGACCTCACGGAGTCAGCGGTGCTGAAAACACCTCAAGGTTCTCAGCTCTGCGTCGTTGGTCCCCCAGGACGTGGACCCTCACAGATGCAGGAAGGTGTCACAGGGCAGGAAAACGTGAGAAAACTGAGAGGCCCTGGAATGCTTTTGCAAAAATGTCTGTATTATCCTACGGCCAAAATGACACCACCACCGCCACCAAGAAGTGACAATGTATCGCCCCATCAGGCCGTTTTGTTGGCAGATTTAATACCTTCCTACTCCGCAAACATTAATTGTTTCACTGTGTTCTAAAATATAGGCACGATTGTCATCTCAATTTTGTTAAATGTTTGCCAAAATAAACTTCATAATTTGTAGTTTTGTTTTATCAAGTCAACTGCCAATGCCACTATTTTTTCCCCCACTATTGATGAAAAAACGTGTTCCTCCTTTGAAGTGGATTCATATTCAGTGGCTTTTCCTGCTTTTTCTTGACTAATGAAGACCCGTGAGGGGGTGGTGGTGGCATGTTCCTTCCCAGGGCTCACCATAGGTCAGAACCTGGATTGGGAGCCCAGGACATTGTTGCTGGAAATGTCCTTTAATCCACTCCCACCCCATTGTACAGATGAGAACACTGAGGCTCCAAGACGAGACCACACCCCTTGTCTGTCTTGGTCTGGGCCACTGAGACTCGCATCCGGGGCAGGCAGAACCTAGTCCGTGCTAGTTATCCGCACACGTGGCAGACATTGCTAATCGATCACAGCACTCTATCCCCTAGGGGCAGCCTCAGGACCCTTCTCAACACGGTCCTCCAGGCAGCTGCTACCAAGGGGTCTGAGTCGTGGAAAAGAATTTTGTTCTAGGAGGGGGCTTTCCTCAGGGAGGCACACAGGACCTGTCGGCAGGACACAGAGGGGCTGCTCCAAGCATTTTGTGGAGAAAGAGGACTGATTTTGGCAGAATCTAAACCCAGGGCTGCAGAAGCCTCCAGACAGCTGTGTCTTCTCTGAGTTTGTACCCTGGTTCTTCTATCTCGGGGCTCCGGGAACATGGAGGCTCAAATGTTTGTCCCCAAACTTGGGATGAAACTTTGGGGAGGGAACAGCAACCCCTGAAATGGCTTCAGGGACCAGCGGGAGTGACAAAGCCAGTCGGTGCCCTGGTCACCGGATGCCTGGGGCTAGTAAAGCACACAGAACGCAGTGAGGGACTCTCAAAGTGGCAGGGTCGTTTCCCAGCCCTGTGACCACGGACATGTGGCTCAAAACTGCCTCCCCTCCCTATTTGTAAGCTGCAGCTACTGGTGTCCCCCAGAGGCTGTTGAGGGGTTGAGACGAGACGACACTTGTGCCGCCCACACTGCCCGCGCCCAGTGGTCACTCACCAAGTAGCAGCAGAGCGTGGTGGCTGAGACCATGCTATGGTTTGATGTGTGTGTCCCCCCCGAATTCACATGTTGAAACTTAATCGCCAACGTGATAATATTAAGCAGTGGCACCTTCAGGAGGGACCAAGGCATGAGGGCAGAGCCTGTATAAATGAATTAGTGACCTTATAAAAGAGCTGGAGGGAACCAGCGTTCGGCCCCTTTTTGCCCGTCTGTCCCTGCTGCCAGGTGAGGACACAGTGTTCAAGGTGCCACCTTGGAAGCAGAGACGGGGCCCTCACCAGACACTGACCCTGCTGGCGCCTTGATTTTGGACTTCCCAGCCCCCAGAACTGTGCGAAATGAATCTCTGTTATTTATAAATTGCCCAGACGCAGGTGTTTTGTTATAGCAGCACGAATGCACTGAAACAGGCTGTGAGAGTCGAGAACCAGTCCCAGCTCTGCCACCTCCCAGCTGTGTGCCCGTGGGCCTGCTCCTTATCTGCCCTGAGCCTCAGTTTCCTCAACTAAAGGCCAGGCCTCATCGCAGCCTGGACCTCGCAGCGCCGCTGGGAGAACGGAATGAGATGATGCTCGGGGCTCGGTATACAGCAGGGGCTTGCTACTTGCTCCCTGCGAGGTGTTGAGCCATGGCGGGTGATGCTTGCCACTCAAAAGGGGAAAATAAACTCCTGACATGTGTTTCCTGAAGCAGCTATTTGAGGCGCTGGGTCTTTTGGTAAAAACCAGAAAAAAATTGCCTATGAGTCAGCAGGGCAGCAGCTGAGTTCTCGCCCTGTTCCTGCCCCTGGGCCAGCCTCTGTGCAAGCCCTGGCTGCATCCCGCCTCCTCGTGGCCCCCTCCTCCGGGAAGGCCTCCTGGATCTCTTAGCCCTGGGCAGCGCCCCGCAGTCAGACTCCTGGCCTTCCCAGCTCTGGGCTCCAACGTCTCTCCCTGTGACTGCAGCATGTCCTGGTCCTCCAGGGGCTGCCTGCCATGGCTTTGGCTCATTCTATCTCTCCCTCCCCTGCTCCACCCCAGGAAATGCCAGTTGAAAACCATCTCTAAGGAGAGCCATGACATAAGGAAAAACTGAGGTTAGACCCAAGGCAGGACTTCCTCCCTCTGAGGGCTGGGAGCCAGCCAAGGCACAGAGCAATAGAAAGGAAGGATGAAGTCCCGCACCCTCCCAGTCTCATCGCAGACTCGCACATGCCACCTCTGGCTCACGGAGCTCTGGCTGGATGGGTTCTGGCTAACGGAGGGAGACCTACTTGTGCAGTAGACGAGGCCATAGATTCCGGGTCCGTGGACTCTAGCCATGTCCTGGAGCCCACAGGCCAGCTCGGCCCCAGCTCAACTCTGTGGGGGGAAGGGGAGGCCCCCCTCCCCTGCTGCAGAGCCGGGGTGGGGGAGGCAGCTACTTACCACCCTGCAGCGCCAGCAGGAGCAGAAGGGCCGTCCAGCCACAGGGCACGGGCATGCTGACTCTGGGAGCCTGCTGGTGGCCTGCGGGAGGGTGGCCCAGGCCTGGGGGCTCCCGCTTGTCCCCGTCCCTTGCTGGGCAGACTTGCCTCCAATTCTCGGATCTGTCTCAAAAGAACAAAAGTCTGAGGGTCCCATGGATGCCCCTAAGGGTCCCTGCCCCTGGGACGTGGGTGATTCCCCTGCGGGTCCTTCCCCATTTCTCCCACTTGCTCCCGGCTCCTGGAACAGCCCCAGACGGAGGTGGAAGAGGGAGGGGGTTGCTGCTCCTCTGCCTTTGCTAGGCCCACTGACGTAGCAGTGTGTGTGACATTAAACTTGTGCATTTATCTGTCTAAGTAAGACAGACGGGGGGGAGGGAGGCAGGGAGATGGGGAGGGAAAAAGGCAGACGTGGCTTGGACAGCAGCAACCTTGGGTCTTCCTTCCCTGAAACAACCGTGGGCTTCTCGCGGAAGAACACACCCAAAGCCAGCCCACACGGGAGACCCCCGCTGAGTACTTAAGATAAGGTCAGCCCAAGAACGAGGCTTCTTATGCCATCACAAAGCCCAGGCTGGCCCCCTGGGCACACTAGGGAATCCAGGCCTGCCAAACAAAGGCAGCCTGGACTCGTGATTCTGGCCAAGATGGAGCCTCCTTGGGGAACAGGGTGAGCTTATACAGGAACAGTGACCTTTGATCCTTGGGCAGAGGAATGACCTGCCAGACTGGCACCTTGCCTGCTATACCCTTCCGGCTCTGTGTCTTGGGGAGGTGCCAGCCAGAGGCCAGCGGGTCCACCACCCCAGGCTCCACCCAAACAGTCCGCCCCCCACCCTGCCCCCGACACACACAGAAGTGTAGCTGGAACTAGAGCCTAGACGGATGTCCCACGCAGGACCAAGTCACATGTGCGGCTCTTCCCAGACATCATCCCTGACCCCACAATGGGAAGCTCCTCCATCCCCGCTACTGGGGTCCCCCCAGATCCTACTCTGTCCCCATCCGTAGTTCCCTCTGACCTCCCTAACAAAGTCACCAAGGAAGCAGTGGCGAAGGACACAGGCTGTGGGGACAGAGAGGTTCAGATTACCAGCTGTGTGGCTCCAGGCAAGTCCCTTGCCTCTCTGAGCCTTATAAAGTGGAGACAGTAAAGCCTGCGTCCAGGGTTCTTGTGAGAATTCGAGGAGAATTGCAGAAAACCCTGGATGTGGCCCCCGACATATAAACACTTGATAAACAGCTGTGATGGGTAGAGAATTTGGAGCACCAGCGATGGAGGGCGTCCCAGAATGATCTAGCCACGAGGTTGCACAATTTCTCACTTTCAAAATTTTGGCCATATTTGTACACTGTGTGCACTGTTACTTACTTAGTATATTTTCTATAAATGAACTCACTTAAAACCTTAACTCCAGTAACATCCATGGCTGTGTATTTTTTATAACACTTTGAAATGAATATCATCACTATTAAAATAAAATGATGGGTGGATAGATGCCCTTTAAGCCTGCTTTGAGGAATGCTGATCTTGCGTGGCCCCAAGGCTTGCAGGAGCTCTGCTATTATGCTTTGAAGGTGTGACCTCCGATCACAGGAGGGGGAGTCTGTGTCTGCGCCTCACTGTCCCGCTCACACCTATGACCCCAGCCCCAGCACAAGGCCTGGCATAGACAGCTCCGTCCACGCCACTCCCCAGTGGCTCCATCCCAACCACAGGAGAAGTGCAAACTCCTTTGCCAGATGCAAAGCTCCTCATCCCTCCAAATTCCTTAGCTCTGCATAAATCACAGGGCCCTGGTGATGCAGAGGAAGGACCCGCTGCCTCTGTCTGTCTGGCATCTCCCCCCACCGCCCCATCTTTTGAGGAACTCTCAATCTGGAGCATTCTCTTGTGCTTTGGGCAGAGCTGACTCCATCCCCTGTTCCAGGAGTGGGCACCTGACCCAGGCCTGGCCAACCAAAGCACCCCCTCTATCTGGCCACAGTGATTGGATCAGGGATGGACATCAACCCAGTCAAGGTCAATGAGAGCAGTCCTGGGTTTTTTTCTAGAACTCTAGCAGAGAGGTGCATTTCTTCCCTACCTGCTAGAAGCTTGTAGCCATCTCTCTTGCCTCTTAGAGAGACCCTGCCTGAAAATGATGCCAATATTGAGAATACAGGTCCAGAGTCCCCATGGCATCATGTGAGGACCTGGATCCAGCCATATCTGATGTCTGCCCCTGGACTTTTTATTTCTAGGAGCCAACGAACACCTGTGTTGCTCAGCCATATTGAATTTTATTTCTGTTGCTTGCTACCAAATATATCTGACACAATGGAGTAGAATTTAAAGCCAGAGGATCTTGGAGCAAACAGCAGCTCTCCTCTGGCTCTTCCACTCTCTGACCTCAGTTACCATCTCAAAAATGGGGACAATAATGCCCATTGCACCTGGCAGTTAAGAAGAGTCCTTGACTCCTGGAGAGAGTTGGAACCCATTATATTAAGTGAAGTATCCCAAGAATGGAAAAACAAGCATCACATGTACTCACCAGAAAATTGGCTTCCCTGATCATCACCTAAATACAAATCTGGGAACGACACCAATTGGACATCAGACTGAGGTGGGGGGTGGGGGAGGGGATGGGGGTATGCCTACACAATGAGTGCATTGCGCACCGTTTGGGGAGTGGTAACACTTGAAGGTGCTGACTCGGGAAAGGGGGGGTGGGGAAAAAATATGAAACTATTGTTTTTAACTTGCACTGTTCACTTAATAATTTATCATGAATATTTCCCATATTATTTCATATCATTGTACAAGAAATAATGTATACATTATGAGGACATACTGTATCTAACAAGATATACCGTTAGACTCTTTGATTCTGTAAAATTAAATTAAAAAAAAAAAAGAAAGAATTAAACTATCAGAAATTAAAAAAAAAAAAAAAAAGAAGAGTCTTTGAGAAAGCAGAAGCGGTGGTGCTTTGTGAGCTGTGAAGTGTTGTGCTGGGAGCTGGCCTCCTAATGTTACCATCCAGCTGCCCTGAATGACTCAGCACCTCCCTGGCACCCCAGGCCCTGCCATGTGCCTCTGCCTCTGCACAAGCTGAGTCCTCTCCTTGAATACCTTCCCCCTGCCTATCCTCTAAGCTCAAGCTCTCACGGCCCACCTGCTCCACCCCTGAAGCCACACTGGGAAGTTTCAGAACTCTTGCCACTCCCTTATTGCCTTCAAAGTTTCCGCTGGTGCTATTGTCTACTTGCTATTTATCTCTACCTTGCCCGCATTTTTTACTCCAATAAGCATGTGTCAAAAGAAAATATTATATCGCTACCATTAACAGATAACTAGTATAGAATAGCAAAGCAGCGTGTGCCATGTTGGTTAAAACACAGACCGTGGAGTGGCCTGCCTCAGTTCAAATCCCAACACTGCCACGGAGGGGAGGATTAGTCTAATACCAGCTACTCCATCATCGCTGCATACACAATGTCCAGCACACAATTAAAATTACAAGGCAAACCAGGAAACAGTATCAAATGATCAACAACTAAGATTTTTTAAAAAGACAATAGAAACAGGCAAGTGATTGGGGGAAATAGCATTATCAGACACGATTTTAAATAACTATGATTTAGTATGTTCAAGAATTCTACTAGAAGGCCAGGCACGGTGACTCACGCCTGTAATCTTAGCACTCTGGGAGGCCAAGGCAGGAGGATTGCTTGAGCTCAAGAGTTCAAGATCAGCCTGAGCAAGAGTAAGACCCCCGTCTCTACTAAAAATAAAAAAATTAGCTATGCATGGTTGCACATGCCTGTAGCCCCAGCTACTCGGGAGGCTGAGGCAGAAGGATTGCTTGAGCCCAGGAGTTTGAGGTTGCTGTGAGCTAGGCTGATGCTACGGCACTCTAGCCTGGGCAACAGGGCCAGACTCTGTCTCAAGAAAAAAAAAAAATACATGACTATGAAACCACAAAGGTAAGAAAAGGTGAATAAAGTTAAAGGTTATTGTATGAAGAGACTTCAAAAAATTCATGACAAAATGAAATTAAAAGATTAAAATAAAAATATAAACTTTATTTCTTAGCATAGTCTCCTAGGCCATCAATTTCAAGACACTTTTGTAAGCAATGATATCAGCTATTTGATCCATCCTTAAAGAGCTAAGAGCCCTGGAAATTTAAGCATGATAAATTTAATCTCATAAAGATTATACACACACACACACACATGTACACAATATACATAACTCATATTATCCTTAATGGTCAAATATTGAACCCTTTCTCCCTGAGGAAAGAAAAAAAAAGGATGTCCTGTTGTACTAGAGGTCTTAATTAACACAATAAGGCAGGAAAAAGAAAATATAAACTTATAAAGATGAGAAATCTATAAGTATTGAAATAGTAAAAGGATTGAGAACCTAGAAAAGTCCATGATATCTATTGACATAGATAAACTATTAGAATAAAAATTGTTAAACAAGGAAACTGAAGATGAGATCAATATAAAAAATCTGTTGTATTTCTAAAGATCATCAAAATTGACAAACCCTTAGTTAGACTAACTAAGAAAAAAGAGAGAAGACTCAAATAACTAAAATCAAAAAGGAAAGAGGAGACATTGCAAATGACGCCACAGGAATAAAAGGGATTATAAGAGACCAGTATAAACAATCATATGCCGACAAATTGGACGCCTTGAAGAAATTGATAAATTCCTAGAAACATACACCCTACCAAGACTGAATCATGAAAAAATAGAAAATCTGAACAGACTTATAATTAGAAAGGAGATTGAATCAGTAATCAAAAGCTTCCCCACAAAGAAAAGCCCAGAACCAGATGGCTTCACTAGAGAATTCTACCAAACATTTGAGGAAGAATTAACACCACTCCTTCTCAAACTCTTCCAAAAAATTGAAGAGAAAAGAACATTTTCAAACTCATTTTATGAGGCTCCAATACCAAAGCCAAAGATACAAGAAAAGAAAACTACAGACCAATACTCCTGATGAATATTGATGTGAAAATCCTAACAAACTGAATTCAACAACACATTAAAAAGAGTATTCACCATGACCAAGTGGGATTGATCCCTGGAATGCAAGGATGGTTCAAGGATGGTTCAAATTACGAAAAGCAAAAAATATAATATACAATATTAACAAAACAAAGAACAAAAATCAATTGATGCAGAAAATGCATTTGACAAAATCAACCCCTTTTATGATTAAAAAAACACTCAATAAACTAGAAATAGAAATAAATTACCTCAACATAATAAAGTTCATATATAAAAAGCCCACAGCTAACATACTCAACAGTGAAAAACTGGAAAGCTTTTCCTCTAAGATCAGGAACAAGACAATGATGCCCACACTTGTCACTTCTATTAAACATAATACTGAAAGTCCTAGCCAGAGAAATTAGGCAATAAAAAGAAATAAAAGGCATCTAAATTGAAAAGGAAAAATTAAAATTATCTCTGTCACAGATGACATGTTCTTACATGGTGAAAACTGTAAGGGTTAGAAAAAACTGTTAGAACTAATACAAGCATTCAGCAAAGTTGCAGGATACAAAACCAACTCCCAAAAATCAGTTGCATTTTGTATACTAACAATGAAAAATCCAAAAAGAAAATTAAGAATACAATTTTATTTATAATAGCATCAAAAAGAATAAAGTACTTAGGAATAAACTTAACCAAGGAGGAGAAAAGCTGTACAAAACATTATCTAAGGAAATTAAAGAAGACACAAATAAGTGGAAAGACATCCTATGTTCATGGATTGGAAGACTTAATATTGTTAAGATGATAATACTACCCAAGGTGACAATACTATCCAAGGCAAACCATGGATATAATGCAATCCCTGTCAAAATCCCAATGACATTTTTTACAGAAATAAGTCCATCCTAAAATTCAATTGGAATCTCAAGGGACCCTAAATAGCCAAAACAATCTTAAGAAAGAAGAGCAAAGCTGGAAGCCTCACATTTCCTGATTTCAGAAAAACTGTAGTAATCAGTACAGTATGATAGTGGCATAATGACAGACATATATACCAATGGAACAGAATAGACAGCCCAGAAATAAACCCTTGTGTATATGGTCAAATGATCTTCTACAAGAGCTCCAAGTTTATGCAAGGGGGAAAAGATAGTCTCCTCAAGAAATAGTGCTGGGAAAGTGAATATCCACATGCAAAGGAATCAAGTTGGACCCTTGTTTTACACCATATACAAACATTAACTCAAAGTGGGTTGAAGACCTAAACATAATACCTGAAAGCATAAAACTCCTAGAAGAAAGTATACAGGAACATCTTCATGACATTGGAATTGGCAATGATTTCTTGGCTATGACACCAAAATCACAGGCAACAAAGAAAAAAACAGATACATGGGGCTGCATAAAACTTAAAAAATTCTGTTCAGCAAAGGAAATAGTCAACAGAGTCAAAAGGCAACCTACAGAATGGGAGAAAATATTTGCAAACCATATATCAGGATAAGGGGTTAATATCCAGCATATATAAAGAACTCCTACAATTCAATAACAAGAACAAAATGACACAATTTAAAAATGGACAAAGGACTTAAATAGACATTTCTCCAAAGAAGATAAGCAAATGGCTAACAAGCATATGAAAAGATGTTTAACAATCACTAATCTTTAGGGAAATTCAAATTAAAGTCACAATGAAATAGCACCTCACACCTGTTATTATGGCCATAATAATAAAAAAAAAAAAAAATCCCAGAAAATAACAAGTGTTGCTGAGGATGTGGAGAATTGGAATCCATGTGTTCTTTTGGTAAGATTGTAAAATGGTGTAAAACATTTTAAAATTTCTTAAAAATAAAAATAGCAGGTATATATTCAAAAGAAATGAAAGCAGCATATCAAAGAGATATTTGCACACCCATGCTTATTTGCAGCATTATTTACAATAGCCAAGAAGTATAAGCAACCTAAATTCATTGACAGATGAATAGATAAAGAAAATGTGGTATATACACATAATGAAATATTATCCAGCCTTTAAAAAGAAGGAAATATTTTCATATGCTACAACATGGGTGAACCTAGTGGACATTGTGCTAAGTGAAATAAACCAAATACAAAAAGACATATACTGCATGATTACACTTACATGATATGTCTACAGTAAATCAAGCACATAAAAACAGAAAGTAGACGGATGATTGCCAGGGACTGGGGGAAGGGAGAAGTGAGAAGTTGTTCAATGGGTATAGAGTTTCACTCATACAACATGAAAAAATTCTAGAGATCTGTTGTACAACAATGTGCATACAGTTAACAATACTGTACTGTACACTTAAAAATTGTTGAGTGTAAAAAAATCTACTGGTTAATGAAATCCAAGTCTGAGACACTGCTTTGCTTTGCAATACCCTTTCTCTTAAGTAGACAAAGAGGTCTACGCACATTATCAAAGCAAAAGCAGAAAGTCCCTAACTGGTGATCAGTTGAAGTGGGCTGGGGCTGGCAGCTATTTCTTCCTACATCTAGAACTCAAGCTTGAAAAGTGTGTTAACAAGGTTATAAAGTACAAAAAAATTATTATATTTCTATACAGTAATAACAAATATGAAATTTTAGAATTATGTAATTTACATTAGCATCAAAAAATCAAATACCCAAGAGAGACTCTAATGAAACATGGGCAAGATTTCTACACAGAAAAATACAAGACATTACTAAGAAAAATTAAAGAAAATATAAATAAGTGGGGGTACATATTGTGTTCATGGATTGGAAAATTTAATATTTTAAAAATGTCAGTTCTCTCCAAATGGAACTAAAGTTTCCATAAAATCTCAAGGTTCAAAGAAAAAAAACATCCCCAGCAGGATTTTCTTTGTTGCAACTTGACAAGATATTTGTAAAATTTATATAGAAATGCAAAGTGTTGAAAATAGTTTAGAAAATTTTGAAGAAGAACATCAAGACTTATAATTTAAAAAGTATAGTATTGTTGCAAGGAAAAACAAACTGGCCAATGGAAAAGAATAGGGACTCCAGAAATAGACTCACATATATAACCACTTAATTTTCAGTAAAGGCACATTGTAAAGAAGTGGTGAAAACATAACAGTTTTTAAAAGATGGCATACCAGTTGTATATTCATATGGGAAAAACAAGCCTTGATCCCTACCTCACACCATACAGAAAAATAAATTTCAGATAGATTGTAGACACAAATGAGAAAGGTAAAATATTAAATAATCTAGAAGAAAACATAGCATAATAGTTTCATAACCTTAATGCCGGCAATACTTCTTAAACAGCACATAGAAAGCGCTAGCCACAGAGAAAAAGACTGATCCATTGGACTTCATTAAAATTAAGACTTTTTCTTTACCAAAAGTTTCCATGAAGAGAATGGAAAAGAAACTGAAATGGTGGTGGGAGGGGGAGGATTATATATATAATGAAAAACAAAGACAATTCCAAGTGCTGGAAAGGAGGTAGAGTAACCAAACTCTCCACCTCTGCCCAGTATTCTGGTCCAAGTGCAAGTTGATACAACCACCGTGGGGAACTTGTGCTGAGCAGGAGACCCAGCACTTCCATGTGTAGGTTAGGCACCAAAGAGAACCGTGCACATGTGCATACAAGCGAACATGTACCGGCGTGTTCACAGCAGCGTTATTTACACCTCCCCAAACTGGAAAGAACGCAAGTTCTTGGTTTCCCTGAAACTTCTTTCCCTCACTGATGATTCAGGAAAGGGATCCGTCTAGTTTCTCAAGCCAGCGTCCTCTGCAGGGTGACCCAGGTGGGGGCGGGTGCCTGCATGTGAAAGGTGAGGAGCGTGGTAAAAGTAAAAGCGTCCATTCCCCTAGGGACCAAGAAGAAATGAGACGGGTGAAGAGGGACTCCCCAGAAGTGCCAGGAACAAGAGCCAACAGGTCACCAGAAAGGGAAGTGTCAAGACCAAGGGACTTCCCGAGAGGGAACACAGAAGAAAGAGCTCCCATGTTCTCCTGGGTCTTCAAGGACTTCTGCCACCTGCTCTCCTGCGGGTCCTCCTGCCTGACCTCCCTGCCTGCAGCTGCGCTTCCTCCAGCCCCCTCCTCAGTTCAGCCACGTCATTCCGTGGCTTCCCATTGGCCCTCAAAGAAACCCCCAAATTCCTTCGCCCAGCATTCAAGATGTTTCGGCATCCGGCCCCAGTATTCCTCCCGGACTCCGGGCACACGGGACTGCTGGCGGCTTCACTAACATGCCCCATTCATCAGGCTCCCCCGCTTTGCATGTTCTGTTTCAGCCACCGGAACTCTCCACCCTCGTTGGCTGTCAGCCTCCTACTCAATCTTCAAAATCCCATTCAAATGTCACCTCCTCTGTCAATCTTTGACCTCTCCAAGGAGTATGAGTCACCCCTTCCTCTGTGGTCCCCCCCTCCACTGGAGCACACAGCGCGGGGTGTTTTCGTTTACATCCTGAGCACCGTCAAGGCAGGGACTATGTGTTTCTTGGTTACGGCTGGATCCCCGGTGACTAACCAGTGCCTGACACATAGTAGGTGCCCAAAACATTTGTTACAGGAATGACTAAATGAAAGAGAAAGTTTTAATGGTGATGGATTGTGCAGATTACCCTCAATGTTAAAACCTGCATGGACTATACACTCCAAGGTTAAACCATCTTCTTTTCAGCACTTCTTCCTTAAATTCAGGGCATTGAGAGCCTATGTGCTTAAGGAGGATAAAAGCTTCAGTGCTGCAATCTTTCTCCTGCCTCAGGACCTTTGCACAAACAGCCCTTGCCCTCTGCCTAGATCACTTCCCCAGCTTCTTTGCTTTTTCATCCTCAGGTTGCAACTTCAGAGGCGCTGCCTCTCCGAGGAGGCCATCTGCCCCGTCTGGCCTGGGTCTCCTCTGAGGCTGTCTGCACCTAACATTTCCCCGTCTGTCTCCCTCACAGCAGTTGTAATGCTAGGATTAGGTTAGCAAATCTCTCTGCTTTTGTTTTGTGTTTATAACTTGTCTCCACGCCAGAGCAAAAGCTCCCAGAGCTTGGGTCATTTGCCTGTTCTGCCCACCACGGTACCCCCAGTGCATAGAACGGGGGTCCTGGAGCACAGTGGGGTGCTCAACGGGTCGCTGAAGAAGAACGGCGAGTGAATGACTGAATGGGAAGAAGAGTTGCGGTGTCTAGTTACAAGAAGCAGGCCCTGAGGCAGCCCCGAGAGGTCTTGGTTTCCCCATCAGCTTCCTCACCGACCCCACCTCGCCCTCAGCAACACCCTCGGCTGGTAGAGTCTGAGCGATCGGGACTGCTGTCATCAGATTAATAATAAGGGACTTTCAGAGAGGGATAGTGGGTTGCCCAGGGCCACACAGCAAGTTCTCACCTAAGCAGAGTCCTCAGGCTGGGAGGAGCTAGCCCGGTGGCCCTGGATCAGAAAGGAGGTTCTGCCACTAACTCCCGATGGGACCGTGGCCACAGCCCTTCCTTTCTCTGAGCCTCAGCTGTCCTCACCTGTGGGATGGGGGCAGTGGCCCTGGCCTGGCTGGGGACCGTGAGGAGGCAGGTGCTACACACTGTAGGTGTGTGGTTAATGTTAGTTGCTTTTCACTTTTTTTTTTGCCAGTGACAAGCGTGTCTGGAGACAGGTGTGTCAGGTACCTTACACTTAGAGCTTAGTCAGTGGGAGACAAAGGTGAGGGGAAGGGCCTGCCCCCCGAAACCCATGCAACCCCTGAGGCTGTGCAACCTCTCCGCCTATCCACCTCTCCCAGCCAGAGGCATCTTTCCCTCCTGGAACTTCTTCCAGCCTGCGCAACCTCTCCTGGCTGAGGAGCCTGCCCCCGTCTCAGCAACCTCATCCTGACTGAGCAACCCCTACCCCGCTGTGACCTGTGCCTGTGCCTGTGACCAGGCACCCTTGCCCAGACTGTGCAGCCTCTCTCAGCGCCTGCAGCCACACCGCATTTCGGCCCCATTTCCCCAGACCCTGGGGCGCTGGCCGTGAAGCAGAGAGAGGACGCTTTGAACTGTGACTGCTGGAGCTGCCAGGAAGGGACCTGGCACAGAGCTGGTGACCTGCCCTCTCTCTCCTCCGTTCCCAGCAGGCCCCCCAGCCTGCCCTGGCCCTGGCCGAAGGAGACCGAGTGTTACTAATTCGTACTGGAGAAAGCTGGCAGGCCCTCGTCTACACTTGGCAGATGGGGAAAGGCCACCCAGGGTGGCCCAGAACCTTGTCCATGGTCACAAAGCCTGAGGCGGGAGCCAGGCTGGCAACTTGCCCCACCTCTCTGGGGACAATTTGGATATGGTGGCCGGACCCTCCCTGCAGCTGCAGGGACCAGAAGGCTGGTCCCTGATGCAGATGTCCTGGGCCGTCGGGGGCCTCCAGGGGGCCCTGCCCGCACCCCGGGGAATATTCTCAGGTGGTTTCAGAAGTTCCAAGTTTACTCAGAGCTCTCATTTGAGCTGTCTGAAAAGTCCCTTTGGCCTGGGGCCAGGGCAGGGAGTGGGGGCGGTGGCACCTGTGAGCCGTGGGGTGGGGGTGGGGCTCCCCCAGCCCTCCGCCCCCCCCCCCCCCCCCCCGCACGGCCTTCAAGAGTCCGGGGGCACTGGAGGGCGGGGAAGGAGAACTTGTGAGGAAGAGGCTACGAGGCTGGGAAGACCCTCTTCCCCAAGGAAGCGTCCATTCCCCTTCACGGCTCTCTTCCCTCCCCGTCTAGATGACTCCCTGAGTGACCCTAGGAAATCCCCACCCCTCTCTGAACCTCAGTTTCCCCATCTGTAAAAGGGGGGAGTAGAATCGTCACAAGAGCTGTCATTATCGAGGACTCGTCTATGTCAGCAGCTGTGGCACGTGTTCTAGACAGTAGCGAGACGACTATGACCAGCAATAGTAAAGCAAAACGTAATGGCCACCGTTGTCTGTGGGCCACCTGTGGGTCACCGCTAAGCTCTTCCCCTCTGGCACGGGCTGTGTCTGCCTGTGCGTCACCGAGCCCTGGGACCTGGGAAGGGGCCTGACGCCTAGCAGGTGTGTGACACGTCCATGTTGACTAAGCCCTCACGACAGAGGTGAGACGGGCATCCTCATTCCTGCTGTCACCCTTACAGCGTGTCCTCAGATTACGGATCAGGCAGCTGAGGTTCAGAGACGTTAAGTGGCTTCCTCAAGGTCACACAGGTACTAAGAGGTGGAGCTGGGACTTGAACCCAGGTCTGGCTGATTCGAAAGCCCCAAATCACAATGGGTGGCATGGGGTCAGCCAGGTCCAGCGCCCCTGGACCGCGGGGACCCCCAGTTGCCGTCGGCCTGCCCGAGAGGATCCTGAGGGCGCTAGCTGCCCGCGCTGGCCATGGAAGAAAGGGACGCACCTTCTTCTCAGTCCTGTATTTATTTGTCAGGCGCCAGCCCGTCCTGATGCTGCCAGAGGCGGGCGCCTCCCAGAGCTCTGGTGGCCTGTGCGCCTCCTTCCCAGCTTCTCCTGGCTGGCCGCCTCCTGCAGCTGCCCCCGCCCACCGGCCACAAGCCCCCACCTCCCACTGTCTTCTCTGGGCCCCCGGCTCAGCCCTCCCGGCCTGGATTTGGCCAGGTGCTGTCACAAGGGCTGTCAGCTGCCCCCGCTGCAGGCTTGGGCAAGGACCCGACATCCTGCCAGCAGCGGGGCGGGAGGCTCAGGGCTCAGAGGGGGCCCGGCCGTCCCGATCCCATGCCCCTTCTCAGAGGGTGCCCCAGGCCCTGAGTCTCATTTCTGTTTTACCCTATCCAGCGGGTGTGGCCTTGCTGTCACACAGACAGGGGTCCAGCCCCAGCTCCACATCTCCCGGTCACAGCTAACCCGGGGCAAGGTTGTGCCCACTGAGCCTCAGTCTCCTCATGTGTGAAATGGGCCGAATGAGGCCACAGCCTCACCTGATGCCGTGAGGATTATGGGAGACTCACAAGTGCCTCCAATATGGTGAGCCGGTGCCGGAGACCACAGCCCAGGGCGCCGGGGAAGGCAGGACCACAGCTCCCCTACTGTGTCCCTGTGCCCTCTGCCACTCTTGGAGTCTGGCCCTTCCCTCCCAGGCTCAAGGTCCCTCGTGACGCCAACTCCCTTCCAAATGGGGAGGGGGCATCTGCCATCACAGCGTTCAGGTTGTTACGCCCCAGAGCCCTCACAGACGGCCCCACGAGGAAGACGCCACCCTGGTCCATTTTACAGATGAGAAAACTGAGGCTCCATGAGGTTAGAAGCAGAGAGACTTACCCGAGTTCACCCAGCCTGGAAGTCACATGGCCAGATTTTGACCCGCAGGTCTCTCCCACTCCACGTGCGCTTCTGAAACCCCCGCCCTCCCCACCGGGGAGCGCGGACGTTCTCCCAAGAGCAGCCGCGTGGCTTTGCAATGGCCCTGCACTTGGCCTCCTGCTGTGGCTGAGCAGTGACTAGTCATTCCCTCAACAAGTCTGAGGGTCCATCCAGGCCTCCCCTCCGCCAGGCTCCTCCGCCAGGAACGCATCTGCCCATTTCTTTCTTTCCCGTCCTTCAAGGCTCAGCCTCCCGTGTCCTCCACTCGCACACAGAACCGGGTTGGCCTCTTATCATCTGACTCCCACCCTGTGCTTCATGAGAAAAGTGACAGCTCACGGGGCCACCTGGCTTGATGGCCCACCCTGCTACGTCCTAGCTGAGTCACCGAGGAAACGTCACTCTATCTCTCGGAACCTCACTTCCTCATCTGTGAAATGGGCACACCGACCCCGGTGTGGAAGGATTAGATGGACTAACGGTGGTAAAACGCAGAAGCTGGCACAAAGTTGGCGCCAGCATGCCTCAGCCCCACCTGCGTCCATCACTGCCTGTGCCCATCACTGCCTAGCGGGCTGCCCAGAGTCTGCGGGCTTGTCACGTCATGTCTGGCCGGAAGCTGGCTTTCCTCCCCCAGCCCCCTGAGTTTTGGAAGCCGGCTTCCACAGACGGGGGTCCTACCAGCCGTGCCCCTGCTGCCAGGCCCCCAGCCCGCGGCGCTTGGCGGAATCAGGGACTCCAACCCCAACTCTGCCTGGCCTCACTGCATGAGGCTCCTGTGCCTCTGTGTCCCCAACTGGGGCACAAGACTCCTCAGAGTCCTCCCGCAGTGACGCTGGGTGCCCTGGCAAGAACAGGCCCTCCTGGGCGGAGAACCGCGGCTGCAGTCCCTTTACCTGCAGTTCCAGCTTCTCCCTCAGAAATCCATTCTGCGCGCGCGGGGCAATCTGGTGGGCTCCCGGGGGTGGCAGCTGGGTTGGCGTGGGGGTGGGAGAGGAGGGTCCGAGAAAGCAGGCAGGGGCCTGGGGTGGGAAAATCCACAAGCTGCCCTGATTCCCCAACCAGTCATAAGACCTGTCGCCCAGACTTGTCGGCGCGGCCGGGACTCCGGGCAGCTGTCCCACACGGGCAGCGGGCGAGCGCCACAGGGCAGCCGGACAGAGGAAGGCGATGGCAGGGCAGGGACAGGCAGCCGCGCCAGGGGTGGCCCCGCCGGCAGACGGACGGGCAGACGCGCGGCTGTCGCTCACGCGCAGGGAGAAGCGGGCAGGCGGTGGGACGCCCGGCCCATGGTCACTCAGCAGAGACGCCGGTGGGTCGTCTGAGGCTGCTGGCTGCCACCCCGCGTGTGCAGCGCGGGGAGGAAGAGGAGGATGTGGTGAGCCGCTCCCCACCGCCCCGCCCCCCGGCGGCCGCCCCGCCTCGGAGGGAGTGAGAAAGAGGTGGGAGGGGGCCCGGCTCCACAGCAGGCACCCGCTGTCGCCAAAGGTCACCCGCTAGGAAGACGACTGGGGCCAGCAGGGTGACATTTGCATCTTGGGGACAGGTGACATCATCCCCATAGGCCTCACGGTCGCGACCCATGAGGCAGGCAGTGTGGCCGGGAGCCACCGCATCTCACAGATGTGGAAACCGAAGCCCCAAGGTGTGAAGAGGCGGCACAACTGGACCCGGAGGCCTGCGGTGGCTGAGACCAACCCCTCAGCTCAGAGAGAAGGGCCAGAGACACGCCCAAGGTCCCATGGCCGCCCCTCTGCCAGGCTTTGCAAACTGGCCTGTTTCCGTCATTCCTGAGCCTTCCCGCCCAGGTCTGAGCTGGGGACCCCTGCTCTGGCCTGACCCAGGCTCCTCTCTGCCCCCGTTGCCTTGGGATCCAGCCTCCTGCTGCAGAGCTAGAGGGAGCAGGACCCTGTCCCCATGCCCTTGAGAAGAGAGACCCTTGAGCACGTCACATCACCTCTCTGAATGCCTCGCTTTGCCCATCTGTCAAATGGGGACACCCACCCACAGGAGAGAGGGCAGCCATTAACACATGGGAACCCAAGAAGAAAACAGAGAAAAGAAATTCTCAAGAGAGTGTTCATCTTGCTAACAAGCCAGGGGCCCACGAGAGGGTCAGGTGTCTCTGGCTGAAGAAACCGGGGGACAAAATGTAACAAGTTCATGCCTAGCAGCCTTGAAAGAAGGAGAGCAAGAGAACTGTCACCACCGCCACCACCACCTTGCATTACGTGGGCACCGACGTGACCTCATTTTTGTCTCCCAAGCCTGTGATGTGCACAAGATGAGTCCCATTTGCAGATGGAGAGACTGAGGCTCAGAGGGGTGAAACATCACACAAGCCGAGCGGTGTCAGAGCTGGGGTTTGGACCTGGGGTATTGGATTCCTAAGCTTGCACCAGGCTGTGAAAACGGGCCCAAAGTGGGCTGCAAAGTTACCAGGCTGAGTGGAGGCTGTTGTGTGCTGTTTTGATGACACAGGGCAGCTCCAATGCGCATGCTCTCTTTCCCAGCTGACTCATTTTTGGGAAACAACTTACCGCTGACCCGTATGACCACTCCAGAGAAAAAAGAGAAAGCATCTTGCTATTCTTTATTTACTTATTTTTTTTTCCCTTTTTCTAACTGTTTTGAGGAACTTGGTACAAATTCCCCTGTGATCGATTTGAAGGATGTTTGCCCTATAGAGCTTCTCCTCCTGACAACCAAAACATCTTGTGTCCTCCGGAGAACAAATCTTAGGAGGAAGGCAGCTTTTGTTTTGTTTTCTCTTGATCTTCAGGGTGAATTCTCTGATACCCTGCAATGGAGTTTGCGGTGGGGGGGTCGAAAGATCAAGAAAAGGAATGCTAAAAAGAGCTGATAGCTCCCGCTGTGCCAGGGTTTTAAGGACTTTAAGGATGTATCGTCCCACTTAAACCTCAGAATAACTTGAGAAGATAGTTATCATCATATTGTCCCTGTTTTATAGATAAGAAAACTCAGGCTCAGAGAGGTTAAGTGACTTGCTCAAGGTCACACAGCAGGTGAGTGGCAGAGTTGGGATTTGAACTCAATCATTGGAACCCATGCTGTTTGTTAACTCATCACACTGCTTCTGGATGTGTGTTAACACAAGGATGTTCAATCCCTCCTCCCTCCCGCCCACCTGCCTGCCGTCCTTCCACCAATATTTGTTTAGCAGGCTACATACTGGTGACATCCCACAGAAATATACACACAATGACTGCCTTCATGGAGCCTATATTCTAGTGGGGGAGAGACAGACAAAAAGAAGTATCAGACAAACTAAGTGCAAATCGTACTCAATGTCATAGAAAAACCAGGGAGAGATCAAGGTTGTGACATTTAGGGGCAGTACGCTAGGTGACAAGAAGGAAGCAGCCATGGGGGAATATTTTAGGCAGAAGTACCTACAAATGAAAAGGCACTGAGGTAGGGGAAATGTGGCTTGCTTCAGGAACTTGAGGACAGCGTGGCAGAATAGAGTGAGCAAGCAGATAAATGACAGGTGAAGTCACACCACATGGGACCTTACAGGACAGGGAAAGGAAGGTAGATTGTTCCAAGGGAAGTGGGAAGTCATGTGAGGAGTGCTTAATCCAGTTTACATTTTCAAAAGAGTACTAAGGCCACGACTTGGGAAGGGGGTGGGATTGGCAGGGGCCACTTAGCCCCCTGGTGGTTGAAAAGCAGGTGCTTTTGGAAGTGGAAATTTAACAGACCCATTTTACAGATGGAGAGACTGAGGCTGCCAGACCCATGTCCATTGGAGTGAACATGAGTCCCTTCAGAAACAGAAATAGTTCAGGAACAGGTCCCTTGAGGGGTCCCTCTGGGTCTGTAAATGCCTCTTAAGTATGGTTCCCATATCCTTGAAAGGAAGGTGTGTTAGAGCTCTGAGACTTGCCCCCACAACCTCTCAGTATTCGTGGCCGGACATCGGGGAGGAAGTGGTCACATTTGCATTTCAGCCAAGGGGCCTCCTAAGAAAAAAATAATTGAGACGTCCCCTCCCTCTACCCATTTCCTCTTTTTAATTTAGTTTAACAGCTTTATTTAGCTATACTTTATATAACATAAAATTCAGTCACTGTAAGTACACAATTCAATGATCTTTAGTAAATTTATTGAATTGTGCAGCCATCATCCATGATCTAATTTTAGGACATTTCCATCACCCCCAGAATATCCCTTGTGCCCATTTTCAGTCAGTCCCCATGGCCATTCCCAGCTGCACTACTCTGCTTTTGGTCTCTACTGATTTTCCGTTTTCTTTTCTGGGCATTTCATATAAATTGAATCGTACAATATGTGGTCTTTTTCATTTGGTTTCTTTCAGCATCCTGTGTTTGAGGCTCAACCATGTTATAGCATGTATTGGCACCGCATTGGTTTTTGCTGCTGAGTAATATTATAGTGCATGGATATGACACGTTGTTTATTCATTCATCAGGTGATGGACCTTTAGCTAGTGTCCATTTTTTCCTTTAGTATGAATAAGAGTGCCATGAACACTTACATGCAAGTCTTTGTGTGGACATGCATTTCAAAACCTCCTGATATATACCCAGGAGTAGAATTGCTGGGTCATGTGGTAATTCTATGTTTAACTTATTAAGGAAACAACAAACTGTTTTCCACAACAGCTGCACCATATTTCTCTCCAACTAGCAATGTAGGAGAGTTCCAATGACATCCTTACCAACCCTTATTTTCTATTTTTATTTATTATAGCCATCCTAGTGGGTATGAAGTTGTATCTCATTGTGGTTTTGCTTTGCATTTCCCGAATGGTTAATGATGTTGAACATCTTTTCATGTGCTTGGTAGTCATTTGCATATCTTCTTTGGAGAAATGTCTGTTCAAGCCATTGGCCAATTTTTAATTTGGTTGCTTGTCATTTGTGGTTGAGTTGTAAGAGTTCTTTGAATATTCTGTATACTAGACCTTTTACCAGATATATGATTTGCAAATATTTTCTCCCATTCTGTGGCTTGTTTTTTCACTTTCTTGATAGTGTGTTTTAATGCAAAAAAGTTTTTAGTTTTTAGGAAGGACAATTTATTATTTTTTTTCTTTTGTTGCTCGTGCTTTTGTTATCATATGTAAGAATCCATTGCCAAATCTAAGGTCATAAAGATTTGCCCCTACGTTTTCTTCTGAGAGGAGATAGGGTCTTGCTCTGTCACCCTGGGTAGAATACAGTGGTGTCATCATAGCTCACTGCAACCTCAAACTCCTGGGCTTAAGTGATCCTCCTGCCTCAGCCTCCTGAGTAGGCTACAGGGACTACAGGCATGCACCATTGCACCTGGCTAATTTTTCTATTTTTAGTAGAGACAGGGTCTCGCTGTTGCTTAGGCTGGTCTCAAACTTGTGAGCTCAAGCAATCCTCCCGCCTCTGTCTCCCAGAGTGCTAGGATTACAGGCATGAGCCACCGTGCCCAGCTGTGTTAGCGCTTATATTTAGGTCTTTGATACATTGTGCATTAATTTTTGTGTATGGTGTGAGATAAGGGTCTAATTTCATTCTTTTGTATGTGGAAACCTAGTTGTTCCAACACCATTTGCTAAAGAGACTATCCTTTCCCCATTGAATTGTCCTGACATCCTTATCCAAAATCAATTGACTATAGATGCATGGGTTTATTTCTGGACTTTTGGTTCAATTCTATTGATCTATATGACTATCCTTGTGCCAGTATCACGCTGCTTTGTAGCTCTGCAATAAGTTTTGAAATTGGGGAATTTGAGTTCTCCAATTTTGTTGTTATTTTTAGAGATCATTTTGGCTATTCTGGGTCCCTTGAAATTCCACACAATTTTTAGGATCAGCTTTTCCATTTAAAAAAAGGCCACCAGAATTTTGATAGGGATTACATTAAATCTACAAACTGCTTTGAGGAGTATTGCCATCTTAATGATGTTAAATCTTCCATTACATGAACATGGAATATTCTTAAATTTATTTAGGTCTTCTTTAATTTTTTTTAGCAATCTTTTATAGTATTCAGTGTACAAATCTTTTATATCCTTAGTTAAATCTATTCCTAAGTATTTGATTCTTTTTAATGCTATTATAAATGGAATTGTTTTCTTAATTTCCTTTTGGGATTATTTATTGCTGGTATATATAATAGAAACATAATTTTTGTATGTTGATCTGGTACCTTGTCACGTTGCTGAATTTGTTAGCCCTAATAATTTCTTTGCGGATTCTTTAGAATTTTCTACATATAGGATCGTGTCATCTGTAAATAGAGGTACTTTTACTTCTTCCTTTTTTTGTTGTTGTTTTTTTTTAAACACACATTCAGAGAAACTTCTCTAGTAATAAACTATAGAAATGACCCCTGAAAGTATAGTCCTACTTATTCCTTCTAATTTGGATGCCTTTTCTTTTTCTCAATTTTTCTGGTTAAAACTTTTAGTACGATGTTGAATAGCAGTGGTGAAATTGGCATCCTTGCTCTTGACCTCAGGGGGAAAGTTTTCAGTCTCTCACCCACTGAGTATGACATTAGCTGTGGATTTTGCTATGACAAAGGCCATACAGACAACCTTTATCATGTTGAGGGAATTCCCTTTTATTCCTAGTTTGCTGAGTGATTTATAGTGAAAAGGTGTCCAATTTTGTCAAATGCTTTTCTGCATACATTAAGATGATCATGTGGGTGTTTTTCATTCGTTCTATTAATGCAGTGTACTATGTTCAACAATTTTCTTACCTTCAACCACCCTTGCGTTCCTGGGATAACTCTTATTTAGTCACAGTGTATTAAAACATCCTGTATGATTCAGTTTGCTGGATTTTGTGACGATTTTTGCATCTCTATGTATAAGGAATATTGGTCTGCAGTTTTCTTTTCTGTGGTGCCTTTGTCTGGATTTGGTATCATGGAATGAATTAGGAAGTGTTCCCTCCTCTTTTATTTGGAGGAAGAATTTGAGAAGGGTTGATAGTAATTCTTTAAATGTTTGGTAGAATTCACCAGTGAAGCCATCTTACCCTGAACTTATCTTTGTTGGGAGGTTTTTCATTACTGATTCAACTCTTTACTTGTAATATGTTTTTTAAGATTTTCTATTTTGTCTTGAGTACGTTTTGGTAATTTGTGTGACCAAACTTTGGTATTAAAGTCTCCAACTATTATATAGTATTTCCAGGAATTTTTCCGTTTTGCCTAGGTTATCTAATTGGTTGGCATACAATTAATTGTTCAGAGTATTCTGTTATGATCCTTTTTATTTCTGTATGGTTGGCAGTAATGTCCCCCATTTCTATTTCTGATTGTAGTTATTTGCATTTTCTCTCTTTCTTGCTTAGTCCAGCTAAAAGTTTGTCAATTTTGTCAGTCTTTTCAAAACTTTTGGTTTTGTCGATCCTTTCTATTGACTTTCAATTGTTTGTTTGTTTCCACTCTAGTCTTTCTTATTTCCTTCCTTCCTTTGGTTTCATTTACTCTTCTTTTTTTAGTTCTTTAAAAAGTACAGTTAGGCTATTGAATTGTGGTCTTGCTCATTTTTTAACAAAGACATTTATGGTGGATACAAATTTCCCTCTTTGGACTGCCTTTGCTATATCCCATAATTTTTGGTATGTTGTGTTTCCATTTGCATTTGTCTCTAGGTATTTTCTTATTTACCTTGTGATTGCTTCTTTGACCCATTGAAGCAGTTGAACACATTGACTGCCACACCAGAAAACAAAATTTTTCCCTGGGGCCATGGTGGTTTATTAAAACAAAATGATCCTTTCTAATTTGTTATTTTTTTATTGTTTTCTGTTCATGAATTATATACAATGCAATCCATGTTTTTAGAATTAAATTGTCAATATGAATTGTAACAATAGGGACATCAACACATAAGATTTTCACTAACCAACTGCAGGGTTTTGCTTCATGAGGCCCCAGACTTAAAACTAGCCTGAGTTAAATACAACCCACATGGCAGTCAACGTGTTAAGAGTATACTGATTAATTTCTACATGTGTGTAAGTTTCCAGTTTTTCTTCTACTATTGATATCTAGCTTCACTCCACTGCAGTCAGAGAAGATATTAATAATGATTTCAATCTTTTTAAATTTATTGAGACTTGTTTTGTGGCTTAACATATGGTCTATCCTGGAGAATGTTCCATATGCCCTTTGTAGTCACTGTTGTTATGGGGTGGAGTGCTATATATATGTCTGTTAGCTCTAGTGGGTTCATAGTGTTGTACAAGGCCTCTGTTTCCTTATCATCCTTCTGTCTAGATGGTATATCCACTATTGAAAGTGTGGCACTGAAGTCACCAACTATTATTGTAGAACTGTCTATTTCTCCATTAAGTTCTGTCAATATTTGCTTCATATATTTTGGGGCTCTGATGTTTAATACATGTATATTTATAATTATTGTATCTTTTTGGTGCCTTGACACATTTATCAACATATAATGTCCTTCTTTGTCTCTTGTAACAACTTTTTACTTAAAGCCTATTTTATCTGACATTAGTATAGCCACTCCAGCTCTCTCTTGGTTGCTGTTTGCATTAAATGTTTTTTTTTTTTTATCCTTTCACCTTCAACTTGTTTGTGTCCTGGATATAAAGTGAGTTCTCTTTTAGAAAGTGTATAGTTGAATCATGTTTCTTATTCATCTGCCAATTTCTGTCTTTTAACCAGTGAGTATAACCCATTCACATTTAAAGCAATCATTGATAAGAAAGGGCTTACTCTTGCATTTTGCTAGTTGTTTTATATATGTCAAGTCTTCTTTTGCAATTCAATTTATCCATTTCTGCCTTTTTTGTGCTTGATTTATTTTCTTCTAGTGTACCATTTTGATGCTCTCCTTATTTTCTTTCTGTATGTTTTTCAGTTATTTTTTTAGTGGCTACCATGGGGTTTACAATTAACATAAGAAATTTATAACAGTGTAGTTTGAATTGATGCCAACTAGATTCAATAGCATACAAAACTCTACTCCTTTATAGCTGCACCTCTGACCCCCTCATGTTTTTATTGCCACAAACTACATCTTTATGCATCATGTTCCCATTAACATAAATTTATAATTATTGTTTATGCATTTGTCTTTCAAATCAGACAGGAAACAAAAAGAGAAGTTACAAACCAAAGATACAATAATGCTGGCTTTTATATTTACCTGTGTATTTGCCTTTCCTGGTGTTCTTTATTTATTTATATGACTTTGAGTTACCTTCTAGTGTCCTTTCATTTCAGTATGAAAGATTCCCTGTTTCTTGTAGGGGAAATCCACTAGTGATGAATACTTCCGCTTTTGTTTATCTTGGAATACCTTAATGTTGCCATCGTTTTGGAAATATAGTTTTGTCATTTATAGTATTCTTGGTTGACGATTTTTCCCCTAGCACTTTAAATATGTCATTCCTCTGCCTTCTGTCCTTTATGGCTTCTGATAAGGTTTTGGATGTTAATCTTATTGAGGATCCCTTGTATGTAACAAGACACTTCTCTTGCTGGCTCATGATTCTCTATTTGTCTTTCAACAGTTTGATTATAATGTGTCTTGGTGTAGATTTCTTTGGGTTTATCCTAGTTGGAGTTCATTGAGCTTCTTGGATGTGTATATTCATGTCCTTCATCAAATTTGGGAAGTTTTGGCTATTATTCAAATATTCTTTCTGGCCTTTTCTTTTTTAAAATTTTATTTTATTTATTTTTTGAGACAGAGTCTCACTCTGTTGCCCGCGCTAGGGTGCCATGACTTCAGCCTAGCTCACAGCAACCTCAAACTCCTGAGCCCAAGCAATCTTCCTGCCTCAGCCTCACGAGTAGCTGGGACTACCAGCACTCAGCCCTGGACCACCTCCCTCCATGCTGTTACATGTGAGATAAATCTCAATCTTAGTTAAGCCACTGTCAATTTGAGTTCCGGCTATAGGCAGCTGAACCTGTCTTCGAACTAATACTCACAAATACAGGTTCGATATGGATGTGGATGTAGACATAGATATAGACGGAGATATCAATGTATTCCTGACTGATGGATCCATTGCTACTGGGGGCCGGTTACTGAGGATACCAGTAGGTAGCTTAACCATCTCTGTCATATCCCAGAATAATGCAAAACAAATTTGATTACTCAAGGCTGGTTAGTAACATTATTATAGTCAGTCCTCTGTATCCGTGGGCCCTACATCTGTGGGTTTGACCAACCACAGTATAAATACACAGTATAACAACTATTTACATAGCATTTACACCATATTAGGAATCATAGGACGTGTAGAGATGATTTAAAGCACATGGTAGGATGTGCGTAGGTTATATGCAAACTCGGCATCATTTTATGTAAGGGACTTGAGCATCTGTGGATTTTGGTGTCCTCGGGGCATCCTAGAACCAATCCCCCATGTATATGCAGGGATGACTGTATTTGAGTTGCAGCTGTAGAAAACCAAACCAAACAAGCTTAGCAAAAACGGGAATTTATCGCATCACATAGTGAAAGCTCAGAAAGACTGGAATTGCTCTGGGAGTAATATTTGAGCTCAGAGTGCTTAGGGGACTCTTTCATCTGTCTGTGCCTGTCTCTGGGCTCCTGTCTCTGGTGCACCAGCCCCATTCTCTCCTGCTGCAGTTAGGCTTTCCCTGTGCAGCATCTGGAAAACCTAAACTCCCTCTCGCCAGCTCTGCAGCCAGAGAGGAAAGAAGTTGTTCCCATGGACTCCAGCTAGAAAATAGAAAACCCCAGGGAATTATTGACATTAGTTCGGACTGAATGACAAGCTAACATGTGCACCAGTCTGGGGTCAATGACTGGCTCAGCCTGCGTAACCTGGAAATCCCTGGACAAAGTCACTATGGCCAGAGAGAGGGGCCTCTGATTGTGTAACTGCCAACCCACGCTGTGGTTGTCATAAAAAGATGGGGACACAGATATAAGATCATGCTGTGCAAAGACAGTAGCTCCTACGTATGCTGATATTATTGCTCTGGGCTGAATTGTGTCCTCACCCCCAAATCATATGTTGAAGCCCTAACCCCCAAAATGAGTGCATCTAGGATCTTTAGGATGTAATTAAAGTTAAATGAGGTCATGAGGGTAAGGCCAGCAGAACCCGATAAGACCGTAGCCATATAAGAAGGGAAAGAGAGAGCTCTCTCTGCCATGTGAGGATGCGGCAAGACGTGGCCGTCTGCAAGCTGGGAAGAGAGCCCTCCCCAGAAAATGACCATGCCGACACCTTGATCTGGGACTTCCAGCCTCAGAACTGTGAGAAAATACATCTCTGTGGTTGATGCTGCCCAGTCTACGGCATTTTGTCATGGCAGCCCGAGCTGACTCAGACAGGTCTATCTATATTAGTCAGGGTTCTCCAGAGAAACAGAACTCTGACTAATACAATCAGTAACAACAAAAATACAAAACTGTTTACATTTGTAAGGAGCTTGCCATCTATCAGGCACTGTGCTAAGCTATCACGACCACCTTTTAATGTCCCCTTTTTAGAAAACAGGGATGCAGGAGATTGAGCAACCTGCCCCCAGTCACACAGCTAGCACGTGGTAGGATCAGGATTAGAAGCCGGGCAGTCCAGCTCCAAGTGCTAATAGGGCTACTTCTGGTGGGGGGGGGGGATTTATTTTGAATTTTTTTTAATGCTTTTCTGTATTGTCTGATTTTTAAAAGGATATATCAGTTCAAGAATCTGGGAAAAATAATGAAGCTATTTCCAGTTTGGAAAGAAACAAAAGGAAGGTTGCACAGCATCAGCGTGCTAGGGAAAGGGGACAGCAAAAAGGGAAGGCATTAAAATCTACAGAGATGTGAGTAGTGATCCTTCTGAAGACACTGACCTAGGACATGTGCAGTGTCCTTTACTTCAGGTGGAATGGTCAACTATACATGTATGAGAATTGGAACCACTGAAGCAACACGTCACGTAGAAAATGCTTGGGGGCTTTTCCCAAAGTCAAGAGTGCATCACAGTCAAGAGAAACTTGAACCACTCTGAGGTTGCATTAATAGAGGTATGGTGTCCAAAACAAGGGAGGCCATGCCTACAGTCTATGTCCAGTTCCAGGCCTTCATTTTTAGGAAAACATTGGCAAACTGGAGTATATTTAGAAGAGGCAACAAAGAAGGTGGAGGAGCCAGTGTGGAGAGAGGCTGAAAACCATGCGAGAGCAGATGTATTTAGCTTGGAGAGAGAAGACTCAGGTGAGGGCTATGAGAGCTGCCATTTAGGGCCAGACCAGTGCAGTCAGAGTTGCCTCATTGGAATAGACGGTGAACTCCCTGCCCCTGGTGGTACGTACGCCGCCCCTTGCTGTGGGTGTGTGGTTGGACTGACTGTGTGTGTGGTTGGACCACTGGGCCATGCTGAGTCGAGTGTCTGTGCATCCCTGGTTCTTAGGAATATGGAGGAGGGCTTGTCTTAGAAGGAGAGGGTCATGGACTGAATGTTTGTGCCCCACCCCCACTTCACATGTGAAAGCCTTAAGTCCCAGCGCGGCTGTATTTGGAGAGGAGTCCTTTAAGGAGGTAATTAAGATCAGATGAGCTCAGGAGGGTGGAGTCCTGATCTGCTGGTGTTGGTGTCCTTATAAGAAGAGACACCAGGGAGCTTGTTCTCAGTCTCTCCCACAATGAGCAGGTGGCTGTCTGCAAGCCAGGCAGAGAGCCCTTTCCTGATACCCAGTCAGCCGGCACCTTGAGCATGGACTTTCCAGCCTCCAGAACTGTGTGGGACAAATCAATGTCTGTCGTTTAAGCCCCCAGCCTGTGGCATGTTGTTATGGCACCTTGAGCAGACTAAGACAGAGTTAGTGCAGTAGCTGGACTGATCCGGCACCTCTGCAAGCTTCCTCTCGGGGATCCTGGGGCTGAGCCCCGGCCCACCATCCTCCAAGGTCAGGGTGGGGTGGAGCGGGGCTGACCGGGGGCGAGATCCCCCCTCCTCTGCTGCCTCCAGAGTTTTCTCAGTTAACAGAACAGATCTTTTCCCTGTCAAAAGTCTCAAGTCCAGTGAGCAGGTCAGCACAAGGGACTAAAAGTAAAGCACCTGGATTTAGTATCATGTTGTAAGTACAAGAGGTACTATGGCTGTTCCTGTACTACTATTAGTAGTAGTGATAGCAGTATTGCTTTTTTTTTTTAAGCTTTCCATCTCTGATTCACTCTTCTCCTGGTAACTGTCTCCCTATTTGTTCTGTGATATCATCCCTCCCACCCTCAGTCCCTTCTGCTGGGGGAGCACAAGACCTGGGCCTAAGCCAATCCACTCTATTCCCCAGGCCACACTGATGGACCCAGTCAGAGCCAATGAGACCTCATGAGACCCTTGGTGGGGTGTTTGGGGCAAAGATTCCAGGTGCATGGACAGAATGTGCTCTCTGGAGCCGCCCTACAGCTCTGGCCACAGCAGAGGAAGCTGCCTCGGAATGGAGTCAACATAGAGGAAGTGACCCAACAGAAGAGCTGGCTCAGCAGGAATCAGACCCCTGGATCCAGCTGTGCCTGAAAGCCAGGACTTCCTAGTTCAATGAGAAAACAAGTTCCCTTTTGGCTTCACTCGTTTTAGATTAGTTTTCTTTCATTAGAAACTGAAAGAATCTTGACAGATACATTACCGTGTGACCCAAAAGTACTACAATGGTGGTCTGTTCAAAGTGCAATGGGGGGCAGACAGGAGACAACCCCTAACTGTGCCTGCAGTGGTGTGGAGGGAGTGTCTGGGGAGGTCTGCATAGAGGAGATGTCACCTGCATGGAATTTGGCAGGAAGAAGAGCAGTTCACTGTGTTGGGTAGAGGAGGGCATTGCAAAACATTCCAGAAATGCAGATGGGGAAACCAAGAAACGCACGTCCAAATCACCCAAGGGCCAGTGAGAAAAATTGCAACAGAAAAATTAAAAAATAGTTTGAACTGAATGATAGAAAAAATACACATCCAAATTTGTGAGTTGCAGCTAAAACAATACTTAGAGGGAAATTTGTAGCCCTAAAGTTCATAAATTAGCAAAGAATAAAAGCTAAAAATGAATGTTCCGAACATCCCTCTCAAGAAGTTAGAAAATGACAGCAAAATAAACCCAGAAGAGGCCGGGCACGGTGGCTCCCGCCTGTAATCCTAACACTCTGGGCAGCTGAGGCGGGAAGATTGCTTGAGCTTAGGAGTTCAAGACCAGTCTGAGCAAGAGCGAGACGCCATCTCTACTAAAAATAAAAAAATTAGCCGGGCATGGTGGCACATGCCTGTAGTTCCAGCTGCTTGGGAGGCTGAGGCAGGAGGATCACTTGAGCCCAGGAGTTTGAGGTTGCTGTTAGCTAGACTAATGCCACGGCACTCTAGCTCTCCCTACCCCTGTCCCCAAAAAAGAAACAGAAGAAAGAGAGAAGAGAAATAGTAAAGACTAGAACCAGCTGAAAGAGGAAGGAAGCTTCCCAGAGGACCAACCAAGCCCAAGGTTTTTTGGTAAAGCCAGAGGCGTGGGGTGTGACCGCGCCGCCCATTCGGGGAATGCTGAGGGCCCTGGGTGGGTGGAGGGGACAGCGGGGGCCATTGGAACAGGGGGAAGTGGTGAGGACACGGCCTGGAGAAGGCAGTGCCTGAGGCTGAAAGAGCTTCCCCGCAGAGGAGCCAGACCAGGCCCCCGCCCCGTGGGTAGACAGAGCCACGGAAGGTTCCCAGGAGGGAGGCAATGAGACCCAGCCACGTGGCCCCCCCACTGCGGGGGGGACTGCAGGGCCCTCGGTGACCATCTGCAGATGTGGGGGGGGGG
Source organism: Eulemur rufifrons (assembly GCF_041146395.1). Taxonomy (NCBI): domain Eukaryota; kingdom Metazoa; phylum Chordata; class Mammalia; order Primates; family Lemuridae; genus Eulemur; species Eulemur rufifrons. Next base: position 18,447,235 of record NC_090996.1, read on the forward strand.
GAGCCTGGCACGGGGCTGATGGGAAAGGAGAAGAGAAGCCGCACAGAGAATGCCAAGTTCAGTTTTCCAGGAACCTGCTTCTGTCACCGGGGAAACTGCCACCACAGCTGCCTACTTGGCACAGGCTGGCTTCCCTTTCAGGAAGGCGCTCCCAGACCTGTGGGGTGGTCTCCGAGAAGGCCCTGGGGGGCTGGCGGAGGCCGAGGAGCTGTAGCGTCTCCGGCCCTTCTGTAGAACGTTGGGCGAGGCCTCAGCCTCGGCCCTGTCGCCATTTGGGCCGGATGTTCTTTGCTGCGGGGCTGTCCTGTGCAGGGCGGCATGGCCGGAGCAGCCCTGCCCCTCCCCACTGGGTGATGCCAGGAGCACCTCCCCTCACTTTGCTGAGCGTGGCCTGGAGGACAAAACAGCCCCAGGTGTCACAGGAGGAGGAGCTCTGACCCAACAGAGCCCCGCAAGGACGTCACAGTGTCAACCTCACCCTCGGGCTGCATGACCTTGGGCAAGGCCCTTCCTCTCTTTGCACCTCTGCACCCTCCCCTGCCAACTGGGGCTGAGAATACGAAGCCCAGGACAATCGTGAGGGTGCAGTGAGGTCACCGCGCCTGGAGGAGAAGGGATGAAACAGACAGCAGCGGCCACGCCATGCTCCTCAGTGAGGGTCATTCCGCTGCCCGGGACGAGGCCAAAGGGGGAGCTGCCCACAGGGCCGGGTCCCCAAGGTGGTGACAGCTCAATCACCCGTGTCTCCTCGTGTTCTCTCCCTACCCTGATCCCACCTGTCAGGAACTCTTACGGGTCATCCCACCTTCAGAGCGTGCCCAGAATCCATGGCCACCGGAGCCAACCTGCCCTGAGGCACCAGCATCCCTCACCTGGACAAGGACGCTTCTCCCTGTGGGCCTCCCCCACCAAAAACACTCCCTCCTCCTCACTGCAGCCAAAGCCAGCAGAAATCAGATCATGTCACTTCCACGTCCTGACCCCTCCAAAGTCTTCCCGTCATCGGTAGAACAACCCCCCTGGCTGGTCTGTGTGTCCCCTGCACGCACCCCTCCCTTCTCCCCCGTCTCTGCAGACACCCCGGCCACCCTGCCCTGCAGCCTTCGCAGGGCCCTTGCACTGACTGCTCCCGCCCCCAGAACATTCCCCTCCCCCGTCCCTGCAGGTATCTGTGTGGCTCACTCCCACTTTCTCACTTCACTCAAACCCGTGTCCAAAATGTCCCCTTCTCAGCGAGTGGTCCCTGGCCACCTCCTGAACAGCCCTCCAGCCCCTCTGGGCCCTCCCTGCCTGGCCTTCTGCACGGCACTCAAGGCCTCTGATGGACAGTGCGCTGTGTGTTCACGTGCACGCTCGTGGCCTGTCACCCACACTACACTGTCAGCTTCACGAGGGCAGGGACTTTGTTCTGTTCACTGCAGAAGCCTCGGCCCCTAGGATAGTGCCTGGTACATAGTAGATGCTCACTAAATATTTGTCAAATGAATGAATAAATGTTTCAAGGCCCTCCTTGCCACAGTTAGCCCTGCTCCACCCCCATTTTGGACTCACTCCAGGAAATAGAATCACCCCTGCCACCCCGAGTCGCATTGGCCCACAAACGACGAGACCCTCTCAGTCTCATACTCCATGTGTGGTCCACACGGCTCTGTTCCCCCTCTCACCTGGCCCGTCTCTCAGTATGTGCCCCAGCCAGCTTGGGCCCTGGTGTGTGTGCCATGTCCTCCGCCTGGCGCACTCTTTCCCCTACCGTCTCCTGGAAAACTAGTTCCCATCCTTCAGATTTCAACTTAGACGTCACCCCCTCCAGGAAGCCTTTCCTGATCCCCTAAGTCTGGGTGAGCCGTCCCTCCTCTGAGCCCCATGATGTCACGCCCACACTGCATTGCTGCTGCTTAAGTACTTAACTTCATGTTCTATGTAGGCAGGGACCAGTCTTGTATCCCCCAGGGCCGAGAACAGTGCTGGGACCCAAGAAATGTGATTTGAGCAAATCAGTGGATGAATGAACATTCAGAATTAGACAACATCAAAGGGCCCTTCCTGCCCCTGGGGCCGGGGCATCCTCTTACAGGAGCCAGTCTCCTGGGCTGCCCTCCCAGGGACTGTGTTTCCTGCCTGAGAATCACAGCGCTTTTTAGACCCCTCAAAGGCACCTGGCTCTTGCAGTTTTACGGGCATTTGTGGAAGAAGCTGGGCCAACAGACCTCTGACGGGCACTCTCAGAAACCACCCCCTGCCCGTGCCCACCTCTACCTCGGCGTGAGGTCCCCTCGCCCCACCCTCTCATTCGGCCTCCCCTGAGCCCAGCGAGCTGGCCTGGGAAACACTGGCCTCTCCAGGCAGGGACAGTGGAGTCGGGTGACCAAGGGAAGATCAAGTTGAAGGTCAGCTGAGCAGACGGTGGCGTTATGCTGCGTAGACACCCCTCCCGTCCCCATCCCACCTCCAGCTCTCACACCAGGAGCCTGATAAAGTCCCTGGAGCCCACACGCTAGTCTTGGCACCTGTCAGAGACTGTCCTCATCTCTCCAGGGCTGGGGTGGGGAGCACGTTGGGAGCACAGATGTGTGCATACAGCTGTGCACAACACACAAAGGCAAGCAGCAACAGGGAGCAGGTATTGAGCTCTTGCTGTATGCCAGATGCTCGTATCCTATTTAATCCCCTAAACAACTCTAGGAGGAGGATGTTATTATCAGTCCGTATCGAAGATGAAGAAATGGAGGCACAAGGAATTGAAGTAACTCGTCCGTGGTCGCGCAGCTAAGAAGACATGAAACTGGGATTCAGATGCGGACGGTTTGGCTGCAGCCCTTGTGCTGTTAACCGCTGCACCGTGCTCTTTCTCACAAATGCCCGCGCGAGCCCCCTTGTGTGCACGTGAACATAACTCACGTGCACATACGTGCAAATTGGCGTACGAAATCCCACCCTCGCTCACGCACGCTTGTACACATACAACCCGAGTGCAGAGACATGGATTCATCGAGAACGATCTGTACACCAGAGAGCGTTCACCCCACTCGCACAGGCCGCTTGCTCTGTAAGCACGTTCACACGCAGGCACGCACGTCCCTGCTAACATCCCTGCGGGAAGAGCGTGCAGAGCCCCAGCCACAAGCTCGCACACGTGCAAGGACACACACATTGTCATGTAAGCGATTTGCATATGAACAAATGTGTATCGCCCACCTGTTATGTGCCAGGCACTGTGCTAGGTGCTGGGAGTGTAGCCATGAAGAAAACAGAGTCCCCGCCCTCCCAGAGTGAGGAATCTAGTGTGGGGGGACATGCAGGTTCTGTGGCCAAATGAGATAGAAACGCCCCAGTCACCGAGTGCTCACTATGCCTCAGGGGCAGAGCTGAATCGGCCACCGACGCTCACACGCACACACATGAATATATACCTCCCTCTCTGCAGAAGCCACATGGCACTGCCTGGGCCCTGGGCAGGGGTGGATGAGGCACAGGGGACAGAGATCAGCATTATTTTCAGCACCGCTTGTGGTCTGAGGATCTCGAGCCTCCACCCACCCACTGAGACCAGACCATGATCCAAGCGACAAATGCCACATACATTTGCAGACATGCATACTCCCCCACGTGTGCCTGCGTGTGTGCACATGTGTGTAAGCCCCTCACACTCCCCCATCCCTCCCAGGGCCTCCCGCCTGACCAAGAGCTCTGTCCCTAAGTCACCAACCTGCCCCTCTACCCCCGCCTTGCACTAAGCGAGCCATGGGACAGAGTCACCTGGGTCTTCCAAGAGGCTGCAAGCACAGGGAGGATGGGCTGCAATGACTCGGCTTCCAGGCAGCTGTGGTAAGTTTCTGCAAAGACTCCCTTCCTCAAAGAGGCTCTGCTTTACTGAAAGTTCGGGCTGCCGTGGTTTCCCCACATTCACATGGGGGAAAGGTCAATGTCTCACAAAAATATTTACCAAGAACTTTCTGTCAGTCAATCAACAAGCATTTACTGACAGCTGTAGCACACATGCTGGGGAGAGAGAGGCTGAATAAGCACAGGCTTTGTCCTGCAAAAGATGCGGGGCCACAAGGGAGCTGTGGTATGTCCCGCAGGGGAAGGAGTGGCCCAGGAAGAGGCAGTTGCTTGCACAAAATCTGGCAGTGGGAAAGCATGCCCTGGTCAGACCAAAACAGCCATTCTTGCGGCCCCCCAAATCACACCCAGCGGTAAGCTGGTAAGCCTACAATCAACAAGCAAAAAGCACACCAAAAACCCCGATATGCTCTGGTGTTTGCTGCTTCCTGTGGTGTAAACATTCCCAGCATGGCCAGTTGCAAGCTACCAGCGTGGTCTCAGGGAACACAGAGCTAAAGGTGAGCAATTCGGCTCTTACTAGGGGACTCAGCACGACTTTGCTTCCCATAGACACAAAGAGGATGGAGCCAGTGCTTTGGTCCCTGCGGCAGGGCAAAGAGTCCCATTTAGAAGGGCCGGGGGAAAAAGAACAAAACCTCTCGTTCATCCTTTCATGCGTGTTCTGATTTGTTCTTTCATGAACTCAGCACCCACTCTGTGTCGGGTATCTGGCACCTGGATGTCTAAGACCATCCCTATCTATGACGATGGGGAGGCGCAGACGCTCAGATGCTAAGGAGACTGGAAAAGCGGCACCTAACCAAGGCCTGGGGAGCCAGAGGACGTCCTGGAGGAGGTGGCATCTGAGCAAAAACGTAATGGAATGAGGCGGCAAGCGAGGGGTGGAAAAGAGTTATTTCCAAGCAGAGGAAATGGCGTGTGCGACAGCTTAGTGATCTCAGGCAGCACTGGCTTGGCCCCGCAGAAGCATCCTGTTTAGCAGACTTCTTAAATGAGCCAGCACTGTCCTAAGTGCTTCACAAATATTCACTCACTTAATCCTTTATGACCCTGCAAGGTATTTAATGTTCTTAGCCCCATTGTACAGATGGAACAACTGAGACAGAGAGAAGTCAATGTGCCCACTAACCCTGGTCCACTCTGCCTCCCCATTAATGCTTACCTAGAGGCATCTGAAGTAGGTGCAGCTTGGGGAAATTTTGTGGGGTACCCAGATATAGCAAATAACTGTAAGTTTAGTTTTGGGTTTAATTAAATGTCAGAGTGTGGGAAGTGATCGGTTCAGCTAACATCCTTCCTCTGCTCCCTCTAGCCCTTTACACACAAAGACAACAAGAGTACTGTTGGTGGATTTGTTTACCAAGGATGTCAGTCAGCCAATCAACAAACATTGGTCAGAATCTTTATGTCTAGGTCTGGTCCAGGACTGGGAATGAGCCCTTGCTTGTGTTTTGTTTTTTCCAGAACACTTCACCTGGGCCAGGCCCTAGGATGGACATTGCTGAGTCAGAAAAAGTAACAAATCTGAGTCCTGGCTGTCAAGGAGTCTAGCAGGAGACACATACAGAAAACCACATGCATAGTGGTTTTCTGTATGTTTGAAATGTTCCATTATTAAAAATAAAACGGACAATTACAATAAGTGATAAAAGAAGCAGGCACACACAGCAGAGAACAATTCTGCCCGCTGTTTAGGGCAGGGCTCCCAGGGAAATGCCCACCGATGATCTACTGTGGCTGCCAGGGAATCGGGGGAAGGGAATTGGGAATGACTACTAATGAGTCAGGGGGTTTTTGGAGGAGAGGTAGTGATAGAAATGTTCTGGAATTACATATGGTGATGTGTGTACTAAAACATGGTGCACATACTAAAACCCACTGAATTATATACTTTTAAGTGATTAAAATGGTGAATTTTATGTTATGTGAATTTTGTCTCAATAAAAATTAAGCATATGTTTCAACCAGCTTTGTGGTTGTAAGTGACAGAAATGGCTTTTTAAAAATGGGTTTATTGGGTCATTGTTAAAGGCCAGGTACAGTGGTTCACACCTGTAATCCCAGCACTTTGGGAGGATGGCTTGAGGCCAGGAGTTTGAGACCAGCCTGGGCAATATAGCAAGACCCCATCTCTATGAAAAATAAGAAAACTTAGTCAAGGATGGTAGTGTAAGCCAGTAGTCCCAGCTACTTGGGAGGCTGAGGCAGGAGGATTGCTTGAGCCTAGGAGTTTAATTTCTTCAGGTTGGAGGGCTCTGCTTCTGGGATCTGCTTTCTTTTGTATTGGCTTTATTCTCATTCTGAAGCAGGCTGAGTAGGCCTCAGTGGTACAAAAATGGGGGCGCTCTCAGGAGTTAAGACTTAGGACCTACCAATTTATGAAGCACAAAGGAAAGACAGTATCTTTTTTCCTAATGATTCTAAAGGTGGCAGCAGGAAAGGCTCTCACTGGTCAGTTTTAATCCTATGCCCATCCCTGAACCAACCACTCTATAGATTGGGGAAGGAATGCTGTGATTGGCCAAGCCTGAGTCATGTGCCCTATCGGAAAGCTGGGAGTTAGATCAGTTCCATGGAAGCTACATGAACTGAGAGTGGGGCGAGACTGTCCCCTGAGGACACCAGCTGATGTTTTCAAAAGAAGGGGGCACAGAGGCGGAGCAGGCAGAACCGCAGGGTCCTGCTGGGAGAGGCGGGGGAGGGCACGCTTGCTAGAGACAGGCGTGAATAAAGGCTTGGGGGTTTGGCATCACATAGTGTGGTCTGGGAATGGTGGCTGGGTCACCGTGTTGAGAGGTGGTCAGGTCATGTGTCTGAAGACATGAGAAGTGAGGGGACCAGAGCCAGGTTGCAAAGAGGTTTGGACACTGGCCTGTAGACCAGTGTTTCCCAAATTCTTACCCCCATGCACATGGCCACAAGTTATTTCTACCATATTTACATTTTTTTCTCCATCATATTGGTTTACTTGTTTTATTTAAATAACTTTATTTTCAAATGAAACATTAACGCCATCACAAAAAAAAAAAAAAAAAAAACCGGCATCCTTTATCTTAAATAGAAGGGAACTATAAAAGCAAATACAATGAAACCAAAACCGCGTTATTAAATTCCAGCCAGACACTGCAGCCCATGGAAGGCTAATCAGAAGAAGAGAAAGAGAACTGAAAAAGAAATCACTTTCTCAGTTTGCCATGCACACAGGCCACTCAGAATCATCTTAGGGACCCAGGGGTATGTGTCCCACTGTGAGCAGGGAAGGGACACGGTCACAAAGATGGCCCTTGTCCTGGAGCAGACATTATTGGAGAAAGAAGGTATGGGCATAAATCCAGGTGGCACAAATGGGGAAGCTGGCTAGGTGCAGTGGCTCACGCCTGTAATCCTAGCACTCTGGGAGGCCGAGGCAGGAGGATTGCTTGAGGTCAGGAGTTCAAGACCAGCTTGAGCAAGAGTGAGACCCTCTCTCTACCAAAAATAGAAAAATTAGCCGGGCATGGTGGCACATGCCTGTAGTCCCAGCTACTCAGGAGGCTGAGGCAGGAGGATTGCTTGAGCCCAGGAGTCTGAGGTTGCTGTGAGCTAGGCTGATGCCACGGCACTCTAGCCTGGGCAACAGAGAGAGACTTTGTCTCCAAAAAGAAAAGAAAACAAGAAAACAAATGGGGAGGCCCAGCGACCGAGCAGAGCAGCTGGAGAGCAGGGTCCCAGGGACACAGTGACAGCACCTGGACCTCTGCAGGGAAGAGGGAGGTGGGCCTCTGGCTTTAGCAGCCAAGACCAGGGCCAGGAGGAAGTGTGGAGAGGGCGATAGAGAGCCCTTGTATTAATAGGTCCACCGAATCTGAGATGTGGGAGCATCTCTGTGGAGACCCATTCATTTGTTCAAGAAATATTTGTTGAGCACCTACTGCGTACCAGACACTGTCCTCGGTCCTGGGATACAGCAGTAAACCAAACAAACAAACTCTCTGCCCCCAGGGAGTCTACCGTCTAGGGAGGGAGACGTGGGCCACCTGACGAGAGATGCGAAATGAACGAGTTAATAGTCTGCACTGCATGACACGACATGTGGCACGATGGGCGGGCACGTGCTAGCCGGCGAACGTGCCGTGCCGGGGCGGGAGATGTGGGCATTGAGAGGTGCCCAGTTGCGGCTGGCTGCATGGCTCCGGGGGTCAGGCAAGGGATCCGGGCTGGGCAAATGTACTTGGAAGACATCATTCATTCACTTGTTCATTCACTCAAGAGATGTTTATGGAGCACATTCTTTGTGCCAGGCACTGTGCTGGGCGCTGGGCTACACAGTCCCCGCCCCATGAACGTCCACTCCAGATTTAGCGCAGGTTGTAGCTAACTCCATGGAAACAGAGGGTGGGGAGGGGAGGAGAGGAGGACCTGAGATGGGCCCCGAGGACCCCAATGTTTAAGGGAGGGCGGAGGAGAAGACCCCAGGAAAGGAGACTGAGCAGGGGCAAGCAGCCAGTGGCCGGAGAACCCAGAGGGGCCGAGTTTCAGGAGTGAAGGAGAGGCTAGCGCTGCAGAGAGGTGCGGGCTGAAACCGAGACCTTGCTGGCTCCAGTGAAAGCACTTTCGTGCAGAGTCAGGCGGGCGGATTCTGCAGGGAGAGCACTGGGGAGTCGGGCACAGGGAGGAAGTGGAGCTCCGGAGAGGAGACGCTCTGCAGCTCTGTGGCTGCGGAGGGCAGGGGGGAGGGGGAGAGAGAAGCTGGTGGAGGGAAGCTTTGGTTGTTTGAAGATGGAAGGAACTTGAACAGACGTGCATGGTGACAGGCTGAAAACAGGGGGAGTGACGGTGTTTTAGGGTCCAGAGGGAGGGGAGGACTCGCCCTTGAAGAGAACGGTTGACGTCACAGCAGTAGCAGCCAGGTCACTTGAGGGCACCGTGCACAATGAAATGCAGACCTTCAAAAAGGGGCAAGAATTTGCACTGGTGACTGGTGGTGCCTGGATTAGGAGTAGGTCTAGCTGTGGCCTCTGGCTGCCCAGAAGACACTCCCGAGGCAGGGACCACTGCCACCACGCTCCGCCCCAAGATTCCAAGAGGTGAGCAATTGACCCTGCCCCTCCCTGCACCTGCGCCCAGACCGGCTTCAGGTGGAAGGGGAGGCTGAGTAGGGCCCGGTGTGCTGGGGGCGGAGCTGCAGGCTGAGAGCCTGTCCCAGGGAAGCAGGCAGGGGGCAGGAGGAGGGACCACGCGTGAGCTGAGACTCCAAGACCTTAGCTCATGCTCCCTAATCCCATTGAACTCCCCTGCAAAGCACAAACTCAGAGATAAAATGATTAAGAATTTCAGGATGGGGACTTCAGAGTATCACATTGAAGGGTGGGGTCCCTCTGAGCGTGGCACCGTGGGCCACTGCACTGGTGGCACAGCCTTGGAACCTGCCCTCCCCACATCCACTCTAACAATAGAGGGTGGGCGCAGATGGAATTAGGGGATGGGCAGGGACGTGGCAGAATCTTCTGGAAGTGGCGATCGAGTGCCAATAGAGTGGGAGGGTGGGGAGTGCGGAGGGGGCTTGAGGAAAGGAATATGCGGATTCTAAGGTCGGACGCACGGATGCATCTGTAGATCCGTGTCCTACTGCTGCTGCAACGAATTTCTTCAAATCTAGTGGCTTAAAACACAAAAATTTATTACCTTGCAATTCTGGAGGTCAGAAGTCTGAAACTGGTCTCTCTGAGCTAAAAGTCAAGGTGTCAGCACGGCTGCGTTCCTTCTGGGGACTCCTCTTTGACTTTTCCAGCTTCTAACAGTCACCTGCTTCCCTTGGCCACTTCCTCCATCTTCACAGCCAGCAGCATCATATCGTCATGTCTCTCTCTGACTCTAATCCTCCTGGGTCTCTCTCACTTATAAGGACCCCTGAGATTATATTGGGCCCAGGCAACCCGGCGTGGTCTCTCTCTATGTCTCAAGGTCGGCTGAGTAGCAGCCTTGATTCCACCGGCAGCCTTAATTCCCCCTTGCCACGTAACATAACATGTTCACAGGTTCTAGGGATTAGGACACGAACATTTTGGGAGTTCATTATTCTGCCTACTACAATCTTTAAGGCTGCTTTTTGGCTACAAAAGAAACTCCACAGTGGTTTAAACAAAAACACACTCATGGTTTATTTAAGAAGCCAGAGGTTGGTTTGATCATGTGATGACATAATTAAGGGCCCAGGCCCTTTTCTTCGTCCACTCTGCTGTATTCAGAACACCGTCTTTCATCTCCAGGCTTGCCCCCTCATGGTCACAGGGTGGCTGCCCAAGTACCAGACATCACATCCACAGCAGAAAGGAAAGTGGCAAGTGGAGAACTGCCAGCTTCCCCTGCGGGTCCATGGCAGAGAGGAAGGACAGACAGCTCAGCTGTGTGGATCAACTCAAGCTGGCTTTGCCAGCTGGAAATCAGAAAATGCTGGTTCCTAGGTGGGACCCTGCAGAGGGTGGTTGTCAGTATATAGGAGTGAGTGGTCAGGCTGGCCAGAATGAGAGGTCAGTGTGTGGCTGGGGTCAAAGATTAGTCTGTGGTCAGGATCACGAATAGATCAATGGCATGAGTCAGGAATCAGCCTCTGGCTTGAGTCAGAGGTCATTCTGTGGCTGGGGACAGGAGTCGGATTGTGGCCAGAATCAGAAGTGAGTCTGTGGCTGCTGGGTCAGAGGTCTTTCTGTGGTTGGAGTTGGAATCGGTTTAGTCTCTGTCTCTCTGTCTCACCGCATCTCTGTCTCTGTCTCATTCTCCTTTTCTGCAAATACCTGTTGGAAGCTCAGCAATTCGAGTCCATGGGGAGGAGAGAAATAGAGTCTGGGCAAGATCCTTTAAGGCAGGGCATGGAAGAACATAAGGGAAAAAGAGGAAAAGACGACAGAAAAATTGCGGGGATATCTATATATATATATATGTGGTGAGAACTATGCACGATTTGAAACTGCAAATATGCAAACATTCACTCTGCATGTAGGCAACACACAGAAGTGACGTGGGCAGACGCAAACATAAGTGGATGGGATGATGGCATCAGGACAATGTCTTGGATTTCTTTCATTCCATTCTGTTCTTTTTGCAATAAAGTAACATTACATTTAGAAGGTCATTATTTCCTTTAATTATGGGTTTGTTTGTTTGTTTTTTGTTGAGACAGAGTCTCACTTTGTTGCCCAGGCTAGGGTGAGTGCCGTGGCGTCAGCTTAGCTCACAGCAACCTCAGACTACTCGGCTTAAGCGATCCTACTGCCTCAGCCTCCCGAGTAGCTGGGACTACAGGCATGCGCCACTATGCCCGGCTAATTTTTTCTATATAGATTTTTAGTTGTTCATATAATGTCTTTCTATTTTTAGTAGAGACGGGGTCTCGCTCTTGCTCAGGCTGGTCTCGAACTCCTGACCTCGAGCGATCCACCCGCCTCGGCCTCCCAGAGTGTTAGGATTACAGGCGTGAGCCACCGCGCCCGGCCTTTTTTTTTTTTTTTTTTTGAGACAGAGTCTCACTCTGTTGCCTAGGCTCGTGGCATCAGCCTAGGTCACAGCAACCTCCAACTCCTGGGCTCAAGCGATCCTCCTGCCTCAGCCTCCCAAGTAGCTGGGACTACAGGCATGTGCCACAACGCCCAGCTAATTTTTTGTTTCTATTTTTAGTTGCCTGGCTAATTTTTTTTTCTATTTTTAGTAGAGACAGTGTCTCACTCTTGCTCAAGCTGGTCTCAAACTCCTGAGCTCAAAGCAATCCACCTGCTTTGGCCTCCCAGAGTGCTAGGATTACAGGTGTGAGCCACTGTGCCGGGCCTTTAATTATGTTTTATACCCTGGCCCCAAACAAGATCTATAGACCTGTTTAGTCTTAACATAATAATAATAATGTTAGCAAACACTTTAAGGCGTTAACTATGGGCAGGCCCTGTTCTAAGGGCCTCGGGTGTAGTAACATTTAATTCCCATGACGTCTCTATGAGGTAGGTACTATCATTATTATTATTCCCTTTTTCCAGATGAGGAAGCAAGCACAGAGAGGTTGCGTATTGGCCCAGCACCACACAGCCATCCCTGGGAGCATCCTGAATGCCTCATGCACACCAGGCTCCTCTGCCAGGTGCTAGAGGGGTTGTCAAAGAATTGCAGAGATGAAAGACAGGTGGGATCCGATGGGCGGGGTCTCCCAGGCCAAGTTTTCCGGACCTGGGGCCGCTGAGATGGAGGCGGGCGCTGGGGCCGGGTGGCCACCAGGGGGCAGCAGGGACCAAGGAGTTGACCTCCTCCTCCCGCCCCTTCCACTTCCACGGGCAGGTGCCCCTGACTCGTCCATAAGCGTCGTGGAAATAGGTGGGATTTTGATATGAGCCTGCTACCGCCATTAGGCCAGTTACCGCACAGGAGCAGCCTTGCCCCATCATGCCATCTGCTCCTCGCCCCACCACAGTGGCACGCAGGGTACTTAGGTGTCTTGCATCCGGGAGGAAACAGAGTGGTCAAGCACCTTGCCCACCGTCACACAGCTCTGAATCGGCAAGGCAGGATCTGAGGAGGCAGGGTGAGCGCAGAGCCCTCGTTCCTCCGAGTCTCACTGTTCTGAGCTCTAAAATGGAAAAAGAACGTGGGCCAATGGTACATGCAGGGGTGTCAGCAGTCAGGTTCGAATCCTGGCTGCGCTGTACATCACGGGCCAGTCCAGTGAGCTCATACCTCCCTTGCGGTGGGAGCAAATATTTGCTGGGGTTTTTTTTTGTTTTTTGTTTTTTAATTAACTTTCGTGGGAAAATATTGTCAGAAAGGTTATTCAACCGGATGTTAACGGAGATACTACGCCTTCAAAAACATTCATTTTGTGACCGCCCACAGGCTGCCAGGTGCCGCGCGGGGGATGGGATTTCCGGTGGTTTTTCACTTTCCTCTTTGTACCTTTAGGTTTTCTCTGAATAGAAGGTCTGCACGTGCTCATTTGATAATCGGAAAAATGCAATGAGCTGCTTTTTGTTAAAAAAAAAAAAAAAATTAAAGCAGACTCACTGCCCTGCCCCCTTCCAATCTTTACAAAATTGGTCTTAGGGAGTACAGTGTCGGGGAGAGGGATCCCAAAATCAACGCCTCTGGAGGCCTACCGGGGTCTGCCGAGGTCTGCCCTGGGGAGCCCAGTCCACCCCCAGCCTTCACTGGAGCTGCCACCCCTCTGGTCCAGCCCCCGGAGGTTGCTGGGAAACTCCACCAGCACCTCGCTCCGCCCACAACCCCGCCCACTTCCTGCAGGGCGGGGGGGGAGGGGCAGGTCCCGGTTGCGCCCACCTGATCCACGAGGTCCCCCGCCCACACCCCCTGTGGTTCTTGGAGTAAACTTCCGGTGCAGTCTGTTCCTCTTCTCCTTTCGTTTTCCATCTTTCCAGATCTTTCCCTCTCCCCTCCGCCCCAAGGCAATTGATCAAGGTACATGGAAATAAAGTTTAAGTGTTAATAAATAAATAAAAATAAATGTAAATATTGATTAACTACAATTAAGTAAAATTTAAAAATCATCTCCTCAGTTGCACGAGCCACAGTTACTGACCATCAGCATGAAACATTTCCATCACAGTGAACAGTTCTGCCGGACAGAGCTATTCTAGACATTCATTTGACTAACTATAAAATCCCTTCCTAAGATTGTTCTTTGAACCAATGTTCTGTCTCTTTTCTTCTGATTTCCTTCCTACAAATCCAAAAGAAAACTTTGATCCATGCTTATAATCAGAAATTTTTTTGCCTTAACAATTGCCTGTCTGGGAGAAGTTGCTCAGTGGGTGGGTGCAGGAGTGAATCACCAGGACCACCGCCAGGAAGCGCCCAGGAAGGAGTAGGCATAAAAGCTGGAGAGTGCGGGGGACCCAGGGAGGGCACAGGCTGGAGAGCTCCCTTGTACCCGTGTTAAGATTAACCAAAGGGAGCTTCTTGATAGCAGAACACGTGGGAGGTTCCTGGAGGGTGGTGCACCTGGGGAGGGCATGGGAGCTCCGCGCCCCCTCTCTCATACCTCATCCTGTGCATCTCTTCCTCACTCTTTGCAAAATCCTTCATAATAAACTAGTAAACGATCATGATGCCTGGTGAAGGCAAGGGAGCCTCCTTCTCCTAGGACTGACTGCGCCAGTGAGGAGCCATTGGATTCTACGGTGCCCTATAAACAGCTCTAGACTGGCCAATCACGAGCTGCTGTGTTTGTGGATGGCAATTCCAGGGTGAATGGACAACATCCTATACGGATGCCACTCTGATTAAAGAATGGCTAGGTTATGAATCACCGTGGGAAACTGCTAATGAGCCAATGTTAAGTGAAAAAAAAAAAAAAGCAAACTACAAAAGCACATGCCTAACTCCTCAAGAAAAAAAATTAAACATAGAACTACCATAGGATCTATCGGTTTGGGTATATACCCAAAAGAATTGAAAGCAGGGACTTCAACAGGTGTTTGTACACCCACATTCACAGTGGCATTATTCACAAGAGCCAAAAGGTGGAAGCAACCTGGGTGTCCATCAATGTATGAATGGATAAGCACAACGTAATGTATACACACAATGGAATATTCCACCTAGAAAAGGAAGGAGATTCTGTTGCATGCTACCGCCTGGCTGACCCTCAAGACATCATGCTAAATCAAATAAGCTCCTCATAAAAGGACAAATACTGTAGGATTCTGCTTGTTGTCAAATTCATAGAGACAGAAAGACCAGCTGCCAGGGGCTTCCAAGAAAGGGGAGAGGGGGAGTTAGTGTTTAATGGGTAAAGAATTTCAATTTTGCAAAATGCAAAAGTATTTCTGGGGGTGGGTTGTGGTGCTATGATTGTACAACAGTGCAAATGTTCTAAATGTCCGTAAAAATGCCTAAAATAATAAATTTTAGGTTACATGTATTATGCAATTAAAACATTAAAAGATTGAAAAATTTAAAACAAGATTAACCGAAGGCAGCAGTAGCCATTAGAGACCGTGTCATGGAGGCTTGGAGGAGGAAGCCCAGAGCAGAGGTCAGGGCTGAGCTTTCTAGATTTCCAAGCTGTTTGTACCTTTTCGTTCTTCCTCCTGTGCCCCACCCAGGTTGGAGGAGACCCAAGCAATGAAGATGAAGATGATGCTAATGGAGACCGGCGTCAGTATTTCCTATTTCACAAATGAGAAAACTAAGGCACAGGCAAGATAAAAGGGACACAGAGGACCAGAGCAGTATGGGGCTTTGTGCCCCAAATACCCCCTGGGGATTCTTAACTAATTTGGACAGTAGTGCATGGACGCCCAGGACCTATGTCATGAAAATTCCAAGGAAGGCCCTGGCAGCCGACTGTTCCCGGGGCGAATTAGCTCACTCCTGGTGCTAGTCCCTTTGCTCCATGATGAGAGGGGCAGCCATGAGGACTTTAACCATCTCAGTTGTCCCTTCAGCAAGGCGGGCGAGAGTCCCATTGGAGGAACACTTCCAAGTGGCTCCACTTCCTCTTGTTGGCTCCTGCTCGTGGGCGGGTTATGTTTGGGGACTGGGGAGATTGATGTAAGACCGGTTTTTAATGGACCAGCTTTCTCAGTGGGTGGAGCTAATGTGCATTTCAGCCAAAATACAAATTCCGCACTCTGGTCCTTGTCACGACCCAATCTTACCTCCCAACACTGTCCCTGGCTCACTTCACTGTATCTTATCTTTCTGTACTGTGATCACAACAAACTCCTTGTGCCTCAGGGCCTTTGCACTTGCTCTACCTTCT
Source organism: Eulemur rufifrons (assembly GCF_041146395.1). Lineage (NCBI taxonomy): Eukaryota > Metazoa > Chordata > Mammalia > Primates > Lemuridae > Eulemur > Eulemur rufifrons. The sequence continues at coordinate 18,462,818 of NC_090996.1, forward strand.
GCCCAGGTTGCTCTTGTTGTAGTTCAGCCTGGCTTCATCCAGTCGCTGAGGGCTCAGCTCAGATGTCACCTCCTCAGATCTCCTGGAGCACTGTTAGCTCCTGCATCTCAGATCTGTTTGCTTTCTTCATAGCACCCTGCAGTGTTTGGGACTTTTCCTTTGTCTGTTTATTGTCTGTCTCCTCGGCTGATAGGAGAGGAGGGGCCTCACTTGTCTCTCTCCTCAGCCCCAGCACAGTGCCTGCCTGGCACACGGCGGGCGCTCAGTAAATACTGGTGAGATTTGTGGCCCCTCTGCTTCCTCCCTCCCTATGGTAAGCAGGAGAAGCAGGAAGAGGGCCCAGTCTTTCTTTCTCCAGCTTCTCTGGGCCTGAGAGGGCGGATTTAGGGCCCGGTAGCAGGTGGGAGGTGTCTCTGTCTAGCTGTCCATTCCAGCGTCCCCAAACCCAGCCAGTTCAGCAACATGAGCCGCAGAGGAACAACTCGAGTTTCTTTCCCATAAGATCCCAGAGGGAGAACAATGAGTCTCGCCTCCACTCTGTGCAAATCGCTTTTCTTCTCTAGAGCTGTTTCTCCATCTGTGAACTGGGTAACGTGGGCAGCTAAAGGGAGCAATTTGGGCTCAGCACAAGGGAGTATTTCTAACAAACATCGGGCTGCCTGTGAGCTAGTGAGCTCCCCATCACTTCCAGCGCACGATGTAGAATCTCAGAGCAGGAAGGAACCTCAAACAGCCAAGCCTCTCAAGTGTGGGAGTCAGGGCAGCTACTCAGCGACACAGAGTGATCAGAGGCAGAGGTGTTAGGATGCCCTGCCTGCCCGTCTGAGCCACTCCCACCCCCACTCTGTCTGCCTGGGATGCGGAGCTGGGCTCACCCCCAGAGCGCCTGGGTGAGGGAGACACCACCTGGGTTCGCCTCTGGGCCTGCCACTAAGCAGCTGTCGGCCCCATCCACATCCCTGTGATGTGCCAGTCTCCTCCAACTCTCAGTCCAGGGGCTTTTTTTCCTGGAGCAGCTGGAAGTACTGGGGAACGAACGCTTCTGGAAGCAGCCCCCAACCAACACCCCGCCTCCCTGCCCTTTGCGGGGACAGCTCTGGGCAAGCGCTGTGCAGAGTTGCAGAGGGATAAGAAGCACCAGGTGCCCGCACTGGTGATCAGCTTAACACACCCTTTATTGCCTCGTGCCTTCCCCAACCCTCCTCCCCACTCCCCTAGCAGGGTTGCCCGGGATCCCGTTCTCCATCAACTCATTGCACTCAAATGCTTGTCTCGGGGAACCCAGAGACAGCAAGTCACTTAACCTCTTGTGCCCTGATTGCTCCTGATGGGAGGATCTGATGAGTTAACAAAGCACTCACAACAGTGCCCAGCAGTATGTTTATTTAATAAACAAAAAATGCAGAGATAAAGAACCTTTATACAAAACTCCACTCTCTCCTGCTCCACCCTCCTTGGCAAACACGGACACCAGGTGAAAAACGATCTTCTAGACACACACAGACATCCAGCCCAAGGTCCCCCACGCCTTCCCCCAGCACTCCACTGGCCAACGCAGGGACAGTGGTGCCCAATGTCTGCCTTCTGGGTGGGCTGGCTCATGGGACGTGAACCACTTCCTTATGGTTCCCCTGTGGCTGCCCACAATGGTGTCCACCGAGACTGGCCATGAGGAAGCCGGGCTCGTTTATTCGGGGATCCCAGGCACAACAGAAGCCCCTAGCCTTACAGTCGTGTGTGGATGCCTGGTAGCAAATGGCCGCTGCTTCGGTAATGGCAATTTTTCATGTCCTCTGTTGCCCCTACTTGACTGAACAGCCCAGATTCTGCCTCCAGCACCAACCCAAGGAAGCTGAGTTGAGTGAACGGGCACCTCCGGGCAACGGCCATCCTCCCTGAACTTCCATTTCCCAGGGACGCCCACGTCATTCCCTGGATGGCTTCGTTAGTTTGTAGGCTCAGCTTCCAGCTCAGTGAGATGGAGGCTGGTGAGGGACGTGGGCAATGGTGATTTGGTGGACAAAACATGCCTTGGGCAGGTAGGACAGGGACAGTCTGCTGCAGGGGCTGTGGATGGAGCTGCCAACAACTCTTTCACAAGTTGAGGTGCCCGGGGACCTCCTGATCCCTGTATGTGCCTGCCACGGGCATAGCTGCCCAGTGCCCTCCACTCCCACAAGGTGTGGCAAGGCCGGGCCGATGCTGGGGGGAAGGGTCCAGTCTCTGGCCCCAGTGTCAGCCACTGCACCTTCATACCATGGTTCTTCGAGACTTTCGGAAACCTGCCAGGCTGGCTGCCTGCCAGGAGGAGACATTTCCTAGGCCTGAAGAAGCCCCGGTCCTCACCTATACACCTCAGCAATGAGAGGGCGCCCACCTAGGAAACCCCCATGCAGGTGGGCTCTGTGGGGACCAGGTTCACGATTTTGGGGGTCTGGCTTGAGCCTTGAGCATTGCTGGGGGCAGGATGGAGGGACAGCGAGGACTTACCCTCCCCTGAGATGCCCAAGGGTGCCAGGGAGGCCAGAGAGAGGCTGGCCTCCAGGGGAACCCCACCTGGAGAGGGGCCCGGGGCCTTCTGGGGGCTCACTGGGGGTGAGGACCTGTCTCCACAACAGCAGCCGCAGCAGGGGCTGGTCACAGCGTGGGCCTGGCCGCCCTCCTCCTGGCCGTGACACTGCTTCAGGTGGCCACACAGGTGGCAGGTGAGGGCTGAGTAGACGATGCCACTGCCCAGGTCGTCACCAAGGGGTTCTGTGTCCTGCTCCAGGGAGAGCTGGGGCTTCTGCTTGTCCCCGTCCTTTGCCCCCAGCTCCAGACCGAGGTGCTCTGGGGAGCTGCTGGGGGTGAGGGTGCTCTGCGGGCTGTGAAGTGGCTCCATGTCCAGTCCAAAGGTGAACAGGGGCATGGGGACTGGGGTAGGGTCCCCAGGACAGCCAGGAATGAGGTTCTCGAAGGGCCTGTAGCCTCCCTGCCCACTGCTGGCCCCAAGTCCAGACATGCCTGGGGACACAGCACTGCTGGTGAGCAGACTCGAGAAGGCCTTGTACCCAGCCTCTCCCGAGGGGCCCAAGCCCGCCACCCCACTGTTCTGGGTGCTGCCCTGCTTGGCCACATGCACGAACTCCCGATAGCCACTGCTGATGGCCGGGGCGGGGGCCGGGGCCGCCCCGTGCTGGAGAACGCTCTGGCGGAGGATCTGCTCCCAGGATTCCGGCTCGGGCGGGAGCCCGGTGGGTGGCTCAGAGGGCTGGGGGGCACGGAGGATCCTGGGCTCCACCTCCCCCAGGTGCTCAGCCAGCTGCGGGTCCGCGTCAAGCTCGCTAGGACTTGGGGACTGGCTCAGGGAGCTGCTGAAGCTGCGGTAAGCGGGGTTGTCTGCGATGACGACGGGCATCTCTGTGCAAGCCACGCCGGCTGCAGGATTTGGCTCCGGGTTGAAAGGCTGCTCCCTGCCCCAGGAAGACGTCTCCTCGAGCTCTGCACCTGGGAACTCGGCCCGGGGCATCTGAGCACTCGAGCTTCCTGAAGGTGGAAGAAGGCACAACTCCCCCAGGCTCTGCTGGCCAAAGCCCCCCTCCTCACCCCTGAGCAGGTCCAGGAACAGACTCTCTGTCAGCCGGGCCATGATGCCCTCCCTGCCCTCCTGGAAGCCACCCCCGCTGCTCTCGGGCGATGTGCAGAAGCTCCCTTTGTCTTCCTCCACTTCCTCCTCCTCGCTCTCCACCTGGGCCTCAAACAACTCCACGCACCGCACCACGTGGATGCTCTCTGGCCAGAGGACCGTCTTGCTGACCTCCACAGGGTGCCACACTGATTTCCCAGGGCCCTGCAAAGGCCCCTTTCTGGCAGCCTTGGGGGAATCCTCCTCCCTTTTCATGCCACTCTCCAGCAAACAGGGCAGGAGCTTGGTGAGACAAGTCTTCCAGTGTCTGCAAAGCAAACAAAAATTTGGTCAGGGTTCAGTTTTGACACTTGAAAAACTCCTATTCATCCTTCAAAGCCCAGCTTGAAATCACCCTGTACCAATGTCTATCTATTGCAGACGTGCCTTCTGACTTTATAATCAATAATCTGTCCGTCTATCTTCATTGCTAGACTGGGAACTCCTCGAGGGCAGGGTCTGTGTCTTACTTTGGGATTTCTGGAGCCCAGTGCATGGTCTGGTACCAAATTCAAACTCAGTGTATTGAATAAGGAAGCATCTTTATCAGGGATGATGATATTTAAAAGCAACACCATACCACAAGCCACAAGCAGTTAGAATGGCTGCAGGGTCCTAGGGCTGAAGGAGGGTCCCAGAGCCCTCTGCTGTGCCAAGTGTAAACCCTTTAGTTACTCGATTGTGGGTGGGTCCAGGAGGCCCCACGGGAGGCGTTAAGAAGGCCAGAGTGATGTTGGCACGCTCGAGGGTTCTGGATAGTGGCTGTTTGCCAATGAGCATACAATTAGGTCAATATTTGAACAGCTGGCATAGCTGCCCTGGTTGTTAGCTGTATCAGCCTTGCTCAGGCTGGGCTGGGCATTCCCAAGGGAGTTCAGCACGTGCCCGGCCCACCAGTGAAAGGCAGGGGCTTAGCCAGCAGCCCACCTCCCTAGGTCATCCCCTCCCGTCACCCCTTGAAGCCTAATGTCACAGGACAACTGCCAAATGCCAGGGAAGAGAAGGCAGACATGGCCGGGGGGGGGGGCCCATCTCCCCAGTTCTATCACGCAGGCTGTGACCTAAATTCAGATACATACGGGCACTTGGCTGGCTCCTGGCCTCGGGACCGCCTCTCCCACGGTGACACCTGGAACGAAGAGACAGCCGGTGAGACCGAGCGGAGCGGCCCTCCAGCCCAGCCAGGCATGTGGCCGTGCTCAGGGAGCGTTTCCCAGGGGCAGGGCACAAGTCTTGGTGACATCACACAGGTGTGAGGTCCAAATAGTTCACTTACACTCCCGGAGCCCCAGTTTCCAGGGAATTAATAATAACGGTCACTGTGGTTGATGGCAACAGCGGCCACCATCCTCTGCCGCTCCTCCCACCCCTTGGATCTAACCTGGCCATGGGACTTGCTTTGACCAATGGAAAGAGGTAGGAGTGACATCGCGACAGTTCTGGGCCGAGGCCTCAAGAAACCTTGCGACTTCCCAGCCTTGGGAACCAGGCACCCTGTGAACAAGCCTGGGCCGGCCTGCTGGAGAGTGACAGGCGCCTGGGGAGAGTCAGCCAGGCCCGAGGGAGGCCACTGGGACTGGCCATCTCAGTCTGGATCTGTCCCGCCCAGCCCAGAACCCACTCCACCCCCGCTGCGGGGCCCAGCCCAAACTGCCCACCTGCAGACGCACCAGCTAAATGAACGGTTGTTGTCCTAACCCTTTACGCTTTGGGAGGATTTGTTACGTAGTGAATGCTACCCGACACCTAAATGGCACTTAGTATGTGCAGGACTCTGTCACACACACTGTACACGCATTGTTCCAGCAAATTCAACATCAGCCCTAACAAGTAAATGCTGCTATAACCCACACGAGGAAACTGAGGCTCAGAGAAGTTAAGCAACTGGTTCAAGTCCATGCACAGGTAAGTGTCAGCTGGGATTCAAAGCCAGCACCCTTGGACTCCAGAGCCTACTAGAAAGTCCCCGGAGAAGCAAAGACTCTTCCAGACAGGGCCTGCAGCCCCCTCGCTCCTCCCTAGAGAACCCTGATACTGCTCAGGCAAACCCCACCACTCACCCGCATGGCCACAGCCTTGGGGAGCTAACCCCACCCCACCCCCTTACCAGTGTCTGGATTAGGGAAGAGCTTGGAACACAATTCAGGCCAATGACAACTGAGGAGGGATTTGCTGCTGCTTCAGGGGCAGTTTCCTACTCTTTTTTTTTTTTTTTAGAGACAGGGTCTCCCTCTGTCACCCAGGCTGGAGTGCAGTGGTGCCATCATAGCTCACCGCAGCCTCGAATTCCTGTCCTTAAGTGACCCTCCTGCCTCAGCCTCCCCAGTAGCCGGGACTACAGGCACATGCTACCACCACACCTGGCTGATTTTTGTACTTTTTGTAGAGATGAGGTCTTGCTATGTTGCCCAGGCTGATCTTGAACTCCTGGCCTCAAGTGAGCTTCCCATCTCAGCCTCCCAAAGTATTGGGATTACAGGTGTGAGCCAGTTTCCTGCTCTTAAGAGGAAGACACAGAAAGCCTGTCCTCTCTCCCTCTCCTTCTGGCCCCCTGCCCTGGTACACGCACCTCCACAGGGGTCATCTCCCCTGAGGGGAGGGAAAAAGCCCAGAAACCAACCCCAGAGGACCCCAGAATAGCTGTGAATAGAATAGCTGTGGAAGCCAGGGAGGGGGAGGACAAGCCTCTGGGCTCCTAACAACTGCGCTAAGCTGCGGAATCGACCTGCCCTGAACCTTCCTGCCTGTCCATTTGCTGTTCCAGAAGCCAATGAATCCCCTCGACATCCCAGATGTTCTGAACCACACTCCTTGCTATGCGCAGTGCACAGCGTCCCGGCCCACACACCCTCCTACCTGCGCATCTTGGATGATGATCGCCATGAGCGGGCTGTGTGCTGGGTTGGGGATCTGGTCCCACCAGTCCTTCTTAATCCTGAGGGAAAAAAAGGCAAAGGTAGTTGGTCTCCGAAGTATCGCCAGGTTAACGCTCTTCCCATAAAAACTGTCATTGTCGTCAGTACTGATGAGGCGTCAGAGACCGTGCTGAGCTTTGGATGTCAAACCCCTGAATCCTCACCCTAACCTGATGAAATGGATTCCATTGCTAACCCCGTTCTACAGATGAGGAGACTGAGGCCCAAAGAGGTGAAGTGACAGCTGGCAGGCGGCAGAGCCAGGTTCGCACTCCAGCATTCTGCGACCCAGAGGGAGTTCTCGATGAGGCCACCTCTGCCCCCAGTGGGAAGGAAGCTCCAGGGGATGAGAGAGACTCAAATTGCAGGGAGAAGGTTCTGGGTTTTCCCCCCGACAATTTCCTCTCTGCAGCAGCTGAGGACAAACGCCCAGGGACAGGCCTAGGATGGCCTGAGAAACAGGGACCCGCAGAGAAACAGACTCCTCCTGTCTTGCTGGGCTCATGGGAGCCACCCTGCACCATCGCTGGGAGGGAAGGTCCCAGACAGCTGCCGGCTTAGCCTCCACCCACTTTTCTTGTCAAAACCTATTTATTGAGCACCTACTATGTTCCACTCACTGTGCCAGGCCCTGGAGCCACAGCAGTGAACGAGACAAAAAGATCCCTGCCTTTGTGGAGCCAACCCTTGAGAGGGGACAGACAGACGACAAAAAGACACAGAAGTGACTGCATGACATCACTCCACGTGGCAATAAGTGCCACGAATAAAGATGAAGGGGTACAGAGGGAAGGGAGTGTGACCAGGGAAGGCCTCCTTCTACCACCTCCCAGCCACCACCGCCCCCACCCACCAGGTCTTTATAGCTGATGAAGCATGTTCTCACGGTCACTGTCAACCAGCAAAGGAGGAGTCCAAGGCTCAGGGGTTTCAGCAACTTGTCAGTCACCAGCTACCAAGCACCAAGGCCAGGATTCAAACCCAGGCCTCCTGACTCCATCGGGGATACTGTCTTGAATTCCTCTGGCTCCTGCCCCTGGCCCTAGGTGCCTGAACCACACCCCAGGCACCCGGGGTGACAAGGGGACAAGGGACAACTCCATCTCCCTTGGGCCAAAGGAGGGCCCTTCCCCCAACTCCCCCCTCAGCCAGCTCACTGTCCCCAGCCAGGGCCCAGCTCAAACTCTCCTCCCTCCGAGAGGCCTGCCCTGGCCTCCCTCCAAAGAGTCTCCCGGAACATCTCTCCTCCCCTTCGCCCTGGTCTATGTCCTTTGTAGCATGGGTCACTGTGGAAAACCATCTGTTAGTGGTTGACGTGTCATTTTCTGTCTCCTCATGAGGATGCAAGTTCTAGGAACACAGAGTCCTTGTCAGTCTTACTCACAGCTCTACTCTCAAGGCTTAATGCATAGTAGCTGCTCAATAAACATGTGCTGTTGAATGAAAGGCCCACCAGTGGACGGATCAGAGGGGAGCTCCCTCCCACACCGCACCCCAGAGGGCTGGCTCAGTGGCCTCAAAGCCCAGGACTCACTTGATGATGCTGCAATAGCAGCACAGGCAGATGATCACGATCACAACGCAGGAGATGATGACGCCGACCGAGAGGCGCTGCTCAAAGGGCTCCTCGTACGCTGGAAGTGTGAGCAGACGCCATGAGCCAGGGCCACTTCCCAGAGCTGCAGACCCGGGGTCTGGCCCCTCCCCGATGACGAGACCTTCAGGATCTGGCCGCGACCACCCCTCCTGCCTCACCTCCCCCACGCTCCCTCCTGCACACCGAGCCCTCGCCTCACTGTCCCCTGCTCCTGCATAACTCAGTGCCACCTCTAGATCTTGAACGTGCCGCTCTCTCTTTCTGGAAGCACAGAGGTCATGTGCATTTCCCAGCCTCCCTTGCAGCTCATTTTCGTCATCAGAATTTGAGAGGAAGTGATGGGAGTCACTTCTGGGCTTCCTGCTGTCAGGAAGCAGGTGTGGCCCCCACGCTCCCACGCCCCTCCTGCCGGCTGCACGCACATCCTGCCAGGGCCCCAGAGCCCCGATTCTTAACTTGGGGTCCACGGACCTCCGACTTGGCTGCAGATACAACTCAGGGGTCTGGAAACTTGGAAGGGAAAAGAAATGCCATCCTTATTGTCCCCTCTGACACCTACCACCTCCTTGCACTGAGATGGGAGGGGGCAAACCACATCAGCGATTCTGAGCAGCATGAGTGATCCTGTGCCCAACAAAGACCACAGCTATTCTCATCTCACACGACAGTTGCAGCGTTGCAAAATATTATTCATGCTCATGCTCCTGACAGTATTGATAAGCACTACCACTAGATCTTGTTATTTGTTAATGAAGCACACATATTCCTAGATAAAAAAGGTGTTCGAAATATTTCTATAACTACATTTCAACATAATTAGTTTCCTTTGTAATCCCGTGCATCTTATTTTATGACGGACAGAGCTCCGCTCTCCCAATTTCCACGGGGAAGAAAACCACCTACAAATCGGCAACATTCACGCTCGACTACTGCACGAGCAAGAAATATATTCCCGTAGTGTCAAGCCATGGAAATTAGGGAACTACCTGTTACTACGGCTTAGCCTGCCCACCCTGACCGATACACTGTGTCATTAGTACCTGCTGTTTGCAGTTACAGACACCGTGATACGAAAACCCGGAGACTCAGTCAGGGGAGGTGTAAATTGGGAGGCAGCGACCCTGGTTGTTCAGGATGCCCAGTACTCACAGTTAAGCCACAGGGCGCTGGGGCTCCACTCGCTCCAGGTGCTGTTGTAGCTCTGGGCCCAGGCCCTCACCCGCGCCCTGTAGGACACCCCGGATTTTAGGGCGCTGACTGCGATGCGGAGGATGGGTTCTCTGTAGGTCACGTTATAGACTCTGAACTGGGAGAGAGAAGGGATTTGTTAGTGCCCCAGCTGGCAGGCAGTCGGCCCCAGCTGCTGTCCTCAGCTGACCCTGCAATGTTTAAGAGCCACCAGCCTGGATGCTTGGTGGTTCCCCGACTCAGGGAACATGGGACGTTCCCTGGCATGAGACGGGTCAGGGCGGTGGCTCCTATGCTAATTAGCCGTATTACATTACTCAGGCAAGTCCATTAACTTTTCCTTTTTTTTTTTTTTAACTTTTAAAAAAAATTATTATTTCAAAATATGACGAGGATACAAATGTTTTTGGTTACATGGATGGCTTTCGTTATGCTTGAGTCAGGGTTGTAAGTGTGCCCATCACCCAGAGAGCGTTCACTGTACCCGTTAGGTAGGTTTTTGCCCATCCTCTCCTCCCCCTCCCCCCTCCTTGATTTCCACTGAGTTTTACTTCCCTCTGTGCACCTGTGTACCCTTCCTGAGTTTTAGCTTCCTCATCTATAAAATAAGAGTAAGAGACCCTAGCTGTGTGATCTTGTTTGTTTTGTTAGAGACAGAGTCTGGCTATGCTGCCCAGGCTGGATTCAAATTCCTGGGCTCAAGCGATCCTCCCACCTCAGCCTCCCGAGTAGCTGGGACTACAGGTTTGTGCCACCATGCCCAGCACCAACTGGCTGTGTGATCTTAAGTAATGATGTAACCTCTCTGGATCCCAGTGTTCTCTTCTGCAAACTGGGGGTGATAAAAGTGCCTGTAGGCAGGGTGGCAGTGAGGATTAAATGGGTTAGTACAGTTAGCACTTGGAAGAGGCCTGGCACACAGGAAGCACAGGGTGATCTTTCTGAAGCACCAACAGGGTCAGTGCCTCCTTGTCTATCCTTCATGGGCTCCCTAGCGTCTCCATGGTCAAGCCCAGCGTGGCCTGAAACCAGCAGGAAGAAGCTGAGGCTCTCAATCCAGCAGCCTGCAAGGAGCTGAATGCCACCAGTATCTATGAGCTTGGAAGTGATCCTTCTCCATTTGAGCCTCGGATGAAACCCAAGCCCCGGCTCACACCTCGGGTATAGTCTGCGAGACTTGGAAACAGAGGACCCGGCTATGCTGTGCCTGATGCCTGATCCGCAGAAACTGTGAGATACCAAATGGGCGTTGTCGAAAGCCGTTTAGTTAGTGGTGATGTTATTACGTGGCAATAGAAAACTAAGACCATGATGAACACACACACACACACACACACACACACACGCCTGCTTGGACAGACATAAGCTCTCTCTGGAGGGACACGCAGGCCTCCACCCTCCGCCTGCTCTAACCTTACTGTCCTGCCCCTCCTGGCAAGAGACAAGCAACAGCGCTCACTTTCCGGGAAGAGGAATTAGCGGTTGGGGTTGGGAGAGAAACATAGTTCTATTTGAATTTTTACTTCACATACACAAATATTACTTTCACCAAAAAAAACAAAACAAAACAAAACAAAACTTAAAGAATGAAAAATAAAATGAAAGCTGTGTGCATGACAGAGTCTGGCGGAAAGCAAGTGGCATGAGCTCTAACTCCTCTCCCTGTGGGACGCAGCCTGTTGGCGGCTCCCTCTCCTCCTCCCCGGGCCCCTGTGGTTTCCCCACAGCTCCTGGCAGCCCCGTTTCTGCCTGTGGGTGGGAGAGCGTTTGTGGAAATGGTTTGGTGCAAAGGGAGCCAAGGGGAGGCTTTTCACAGCAAAGGAGCGAAGCCCCGCAGGTGGCAGAGAGGCTGGGGCAGCCGGGAGCTGTCCCCGCTGCTGCAGTGGAGCTGAGGGTGGGGGTGAGTTGGGGGCAGATCGGGGAAGGGACAAAAACCCTCTCACTCCCTTTCAACTTTCTCAACATGAGTAAACAAGCAGCAACAGCTACGTGGATGTTCCCGAAGGAACCTTACACCCTGGAAAGGAGCTGGGGATTGGGAAATGTTTTCCTAGGAAACAAAAGAGAAATCAGAGCTTCTAAGGAACTACTTGTGGTTTGTTTGTTTTTTTAATAAGAAGGTCAGGTGGTCGGGACACCGTCTCTGAGAGAAATATCGCCGGGAGGAAAAACAGCACGGGCTCTGGAGTTCAAATCCTGGGTTTGAATCCCGGCTCCGCGACTTCCCACTGTGTGACCCTGGCAAGTCACTTCACTCGTCTCAAGCCTCAGTTTCCTCATCTCTGAAATGGAGAGACCAAACGCTCCTTCCCACCTGCAGGGCTTTCACAGCTGGTGACGATATGGGTTGTGCCTAGCACACAGTAGGCATACGAGGAAAAGCAGCCATTATTATTGTGAGCATGGCATTCATAGCTCTACACAGACTTGTGGCCTCATTTTCTGCTTTTTCACAGAACACTTTCCCACATCCCCATCACTCTCAAATAGGCCATGAATTTTCAACCTCTAAACCTTTTCTCATGCAGTCCCCTCCATCCAGCCTACTTTCACCTTCCCTCCCTATCTAGAAAACGCCTATGGAGCCTTCAAGGCCCAGGCCAAAACTCCCCATCCATTGTGGAGCCTTGCCTAGAAATCATCCAGTAGAACGAGTAGCTCCATCATCAAAATTCTACAGCAAGTTCCTAATCTCTCTTCTTAGAATTTATCCTACTCTGTGTGAGCCACAGCTAGGTCTGAGTATGGTGGCAGACACGGCTGGACACCTGCCCAGCATCTATGCCACTGGGTCTAGGTACCCCCTGCCCAGGACAGGTAAACCTACCCACAGCTCCAGGGTTAATCCTCAGGGCTCTAAGCCCATCACGGCAATCCCATGCCCTGGCCTGTGATTGGTTAGAGGGGAGCATGTGACCAGCTCTGGTCCATGAATAAATTCTTTAGACTCAGCTCCGCCGTTGGGAAGGGAGAGAGAGGGTGGGGTGTCTCAGTAGCTCCTGCCCCCACCACCAAGAGAAGCTGGACTTCATCCTTCTGCCTCAGACCTGGTATCCCGAGGCCTGGGGTGGCCGTGAGCACCCACTAAGCCATGGCCCAGGCACGCTGACCAATTGAATCCCATGGCTGGCATCTGAGACCAAGTCCTAAACTCAGCGGGCATTTAAACCGGCCCAGTCCCTGTTACCCCTTCCCCAGAGTCTCCCTTGGGGAACCACTCCTACCTTATTTTCAGTCCATCTGGTTTGGGTGGTGCTCACCGCACCTGTAGCTCCAGAGGCGGGCATGTGACTCACCCCGGGCCAATCGGAGCATTCCTCTGGCACCCTCCCACCTCCCACAGCCAGTGATTGACTCAAAGACTGGCACATGATTAAAGCCAGGCTAACTGAGCATCAGCCCCAGGACTTTTATTGAAACTCTCAGGGAAAAAACCCTTTTCCCATTATGGCTTTGGGAGGTAGGCATAGAGCTACTAGTGGGCATATGTGTGGGAAGAGCCTGCCTAAAAATGAAGCCAACATCGAATAATGCAGGGCCAAGAGTGGGACAGATTCCTGGAACCTAGATCCAGCCATGCCTGAAGGCACCTCTAGAAATAAGCAAATCAGTAACATTTCTTTGGACTCTATAGGCAGTACCCTTCTCTCCCTCCAGCCCATTCCCAGACTCTCCACAGGCCTTGCACAGGCCCAGGACATGGGAAGGAGATTTACTGATAGAACGAGACCTGCCCGTTCTGTAGCATCTGTGCATACCCCGTCACCACCACCACCACTGCTCTCTGAGCCTCTGCTTTGTGAGTCCAGCTGCCCCAGCCCGGCGCCTTCCCCACAACCAGGCCCAGTGCCGAGGGGGAAACTGAGCCCTTGAGATGTGAGTCAACACTGAACCGCCTCCCTGTCTTTGCCAGGAAGAGAGGAAGCAGCGTCAGAGCCAGCCTGGGCCCCGGGACACAAGGAAGGGCACAGGCCCTCACAGACCTGAAGGAACGAATCATAGACCAGGCAGGGGACAGCTAGGCAGATGGTGGTCTCCAAGGCCTGAGTACTACTCAGGAGAAAAGGACGATGACGTTTGGGACACACGTGTGCCCAACAGGGGAGCTCATCAGTGTCACACACTTTGTGCTCTCGTAGCCCTGTGGGGTGGCTGCTCTTGTCACCCCCATGTTACAGATGGAGAAACTGAGGCACAAAGAGGTTATGTGACATGCCCAAGATCACACAGCTGGCAAGTGGCAGAGCAGGTACTGGAACCCAGCTCTGTGGGACGTGGGGGCCCACGGTGTCCAAAGGTTGTCTCTGCAATGGGCATGTGGGGAAGGTGGATTTTGGGGGGCAACATGTGTGGCAGGAGATGCTCCCCACAACCTGTAGCTAAACAGAGGGTACCAGGCCACCCCTGTGTACGGCCCGTGCTGTTATTTACTTGGCAGTTTCTGGTAAATCAACCCGCCCTTTTTAAAAGCCATTAGCACCCGTATTTAACAAAGCACCCACCGCCACTACTGTGAGTGCAAAACAAGGATCGCCTGTCACAAGGACCACACAGCAACGGCACTACACTGTGGCTGATCTGGTTTTGTCAGGGAAGGTTCTAGGCCCGCAGCCTCCTCTCTCTTCAGCAGCAGAGGAATTAGTAACCGAGTCGGCTCCCCCGAGACTTCCTCCTGCCCGGCCGGCGTGGAGGGAAACTGACAAGGGTTACTGGCTTGCTCTGGGACCTGGGTTATTCGAGTGTGCTGTCAAGGTGCCACCTACGAGCGCGTGTGTCCCCCCACTGGGAAACACAGATGTGGCCCGAAGGCCTTCCTTTACGCAGGAGAAGCAGAATGCAGAAATAAGTCCCCTTCTCTGCACCCTGGGCGTGGGCCGGGGCCGGGGGAGAAGCGGGTCTCTAGCTACTGAGGTTTGCTGTGCAGCCTCCCCGGCTCCGGCTCCAGGGCCCGAGTCTCTGCCTCCCCACCCGCTTCCGAGAGGTCACGGAGAAACCCCGAGTGGTGCACACTCACATCCGCTGGGTCGTTTTCACTTGAAATGTTGACCAGGTAGATGAGATCGTCATTCAGGAAAGTGTTAGGAGGGTACGGGTTGTTCCACGTCAGCACCAAGGTGTCGGAGATGTTGGTATGAACCGTGAGGTTTCCTGGGGCCCTGGGTTTCACTGCGGGAGAAGGGGTGTCTGAGTGAGGGGCCGGCCCAGCCCCAGCCTGCAGACACAGCCACCTAGATTCCAGGGGCCAACACCTCTGCAGGACACTTACGGGGCACCACACAGATTCAGGGCTGAACCGGAGAGGTGCAGTCAGCACGCCGATGATACGGTTGCCACGATGCGACCCAGCACTTTAGAGTGTATTAACCACCTTTTCTACAGCGGAGGCAAATCGCACCAGCCAAAGTAACCCAGACTGCAGCTTTTTCACTTTGATCCTTCACGCTTTTGGCCACATCTGTGTACTGTACTATTATTTATTGAAGAAATTTTTCTTTATTTTGACTCACTTGTTTTAAAACTTGGCGTCTTTGCAAGCAATCATATCCATGAGATCACAGGTTCATACACCCGTGATGCATATTAAATTATGCATTAAAATATACAAATGCAAAAATTATTTTGAAAGTTCATTCATGGGTCAATTTAAATAACCTCCCGGCCACCAGCAGTGTGGGTGGGAGGGGTTGGTTAGAAACACCGGCTCTGCGGGGACCTAGCCTTGGGAACTGCCTCTGCTGCCCTGCCGTGGGTTACTTGTCTTCTCAGAACTACAGTTTATTCAACTGCCAAATGGGGATAATAACTCTCTTCTGGAAACTGAGGCTCAGAGAGGTAATGTGACTTGCCCAAGGTCACACAGCAATGAGTGGTGTTTTAAACACCCCAGGCAAGCTTATAGGGGAGTTCCCGCAGGCACTGTGGGTACCCAGAATAAGGTCAGCCTCCCATGGTCAAGACCACCGGAAGAAGCAGCAGCTGTCAAGTCAACAAAAGGTGGAAGCACTGTTCCCAGTTCAATTTTTGATCTTCAGCAAACACGCCTTCCATCATGTATGTCTCATCTCAACACACCTTCCTGGGCACTTATATGCAGGAGGCTGAAGTAGCTCAGGGAAAGGCGGTTTGACGTGTTACCGAGCCCAACCACATTTGGAAGATGGGAGAAGTGAGGTCCAGAAAGGGGCAGGAAACCCATCAGTTTTGGGAAAATGCAGGCAGCTTCCTCCTGCTACGTGGAGCTGCCTCTCCTGCCCCCAAGGCGAGCACCCGCACCCGCACCTGCACCCGCACCCGCACCCGCTCACCGTGCTCGCTGGGCTTGAAGGAGCCAGTCCACAGCAGCTGCTGCCCAGCCCACAGGTCCAGCTTGTAGGTGTCCGCTCCAACCATGTTGTCCATGAACATGTTGCACATGCAGCCCGTGCCTTCGCTGTTCTTAGGGACACACGTCTGGGTTCTGCAGACATAGGGGCTGGGTGAGGCTGGGCACGTGCAGGCTGGCTGTGCCCCAAGGCTGTGCCCAGGACGTGCCTCAAGGAACCACATGCTCTTCCAGCTTCCTGGCCACCCTGACTTGAGGACACATCTGGGGGCTTGAGAGTGGCCAGGGTGTGGTGGGGACAGCAGACTAGGGTTGTCTCTCTTGCCAGCCTCAGCCCCTCAGCACGCCCCTAGCTGCAGACCCTGGTCTTAGGACTTAGCTCGTCCCTAAAAGCCAGCGAAAGGGAAGAATCAGCGGTCCTAATTAATTTATAACAACATTGCACGTGCCCAGTGTTCTCTACGTAGCAAGGTTCATGCCGCTGCACAGCCGGCTGAGGCACACCTTGGCATGCTGCCCACAGGCATGTACCCCGTGCACCCGCAGCATAATCCCAACGTGCCACTGCAGACAGCCAACTCATATCTCACAGCAAACTTTTTCTGTAAAAGGCCAAATAGTAAATATTTTAGGCTTTCAGGGCCATACAGTTTCTGTTGCAACTACTCAACTCTGCTCATGTAAATATGTAAATATGTAAATGAATGCACATGGCTATGTTCCAATAAAACTTTATTTACAAAAACAGGTAGTGGGCCAGATTTGGCCCATGGGCCATAGTTTGCCAATCCCTGGTCTAAGCCAATGGACTGAATAAAGCACAGCCCATCTGCCTTCGTGTAATTGTGGAGTATCTCCTCTGTCAGTGTACCCTATGTGCTGGAGTGCCACATAGCCCCAGCATGCCTTGTGTACCCAATCATGTCCTGGGCACCACGGTAACAGAACACCCTGGGAACCATGGAATAGTCCAGTGAACCACCTGACACCAACCCCACGTCCCGTGGTCCATCCACCATCAAAATGAACTCCACTGCTGACACCGTACCCCCATCAATGGTCTAGTACAGTGGCGCTCGAAGTGTGGTCCAGGACTCCACCAGGTCCAGCTGTTTTCATAATGAGCATACGGTGGAGTCTTCCAGAGACTACATGACATGTGATGATGTCATTGCTCTGATGACTTGTTGAATGTGTGCTTGCACGTTGTGATTTAAAATTTCTCAGTTTTAAGTTCTAATTGGGTAAATATCAAAGAATGTAAGTTACCTAGACAAATCTTTTTGGGTCCTCACTAATTTTTTTTTTTTTTTCTTTTTTTTTGAGACAGACTCTCACTCTGTTGCCCGGGCTAGAGTGCCGTGGCGTCAGCCTAGCTCACAGCAACCTCAAACTCCCGGGCTCAAGCAATCCTTCTGCCTCAGCCTCCCGAGTAGCTGGGACTACAGGCATGTGCCACTGTGCCCGGCTAATTTTTTCTGTATATATTTTTAGTTGTCCATGTAATTTCTTTCTATTTTTAGTAGAGACGGGGTCTCGCTCTTGCTCAGGCTGGTCTCAAACGCCTGAGCTCAAGCGATCCACCCGCCTCGGCCTCCCAGAGTGCTAGGATTACAGGCGTGAGCCACTGTGCCCGGCCTGTCCTCACTAATTTTTAAGTGTGCAAAGGGTTCTGAGACCAAAAAGTGTGAGAACTGCTGGTCTAGTCCAATATTCCAGCCACATCCACATGCACACCATGCACTCCTCCCTCAGCTGTGACCTCACCTCTAACATGGTACCCAGCCAGCCACAGCAAACCAAATTCGGCACCATGCACTCCAGTGCCCTGGCCAACTCCTCGGGCAAGCCCCTTGGGCACAACCTCCCCAAAGCCCCAGCTGCAGCGCAGGCTTACTTGGGTGACAGAAACTCCAGCTGGTAGGACAGGCGGAGCTCAGCGCTGCAGTTGGTGGGGCCGTCCATCTTCCACTCGCAGGTGGAGACGCTGATGTAGTCGGAGAGGCAGGTGGGCTGCAGCAGGACTTCCACACTCCCTGGGGAGACACAGGGGCGCTCTGAGCAGCCGGGAGACCAACAAGTGACTCGTGCCACCGAGGCAGGTGGGAAACTGCCCCAAACAGGACCAAGGGGACCAGCACAAAACAACAAAACCACAGTCCCAAGCAAAGTCACATGCCAATTCCCACAGAGTTGGAGCTGGGACCACGGCGGCAGGGTGATTCCTGAAGCTGAAGGAATGCTTTTGGGCGCAGGATCTGTTAGAGGGGAATGAACCTTACGCACCTTTGTCTTACACAAACTTGACTACTTGCCCTTGGCCCAATCAAAGGACACAAATGCAGCCATTTAAGGAGTGCCCCTCCACCGCTACCAGCATCTGCCCTAGGGCTGGGGGTGCTGGTGTCCACGCCCTGCCCCTTGGTGCTCAGATGCCGCCCCCATGGTCTTCACCACCCAGGTGCCCTCGTCCTTGGGCCTCCGGTCTGGTTTGGCCAATAGGAGAGAGGAGATGGATGGGCCAGGGGAGAGGTTGGGAGTCCTTCTTTCAGCCGCCTCCCAGCTGGTCAGTGGCCACGGGGACGGGGACGTGAAGTGTGCACACTGGGTGCCGGGCCACCCAGCCCCGCCCCTCAGGCCTTCTTGCTCCCCTGCTCAGCCGCAGGCCCTGCAGCCATCAGTTTGCATTTGATCCATCTCAGTGAGTACATGGACAAGGAGTGGCCTGAGATGCCGAATAAATGCTCCAGGTTCATCTCATGTCCCAAAGTAACCCCTGATTCCTGCCCCTCCCCCAACACCCGCTCCTCCTGCAGCCTCCTCTGCCTCAGAAATGACAACCGCGTCCTTCCCTGTCACTCAGGTCAGGGCTCTTGGAGCCATCCTTGACATGCCTCTCTCTCTCTCACCACAATCCCAATCTGCCCTCAAATCTACCTTCCAGAAGGATCCAGAAGCCTCTCATCTCCGCTGCCCCAGGGCAGGCCCCTTTTTAACATAATAGATCACCTTGCGCCTCTGCTCAAACCCTGCAAGGTCCTTTTTGATTTGGCTGCTCTGTTACTTCACTGCCCTCCCCTTCCTGCCTCCTGCCCACCCTCCTCCTCCCCACCTGCTCAGTGCAGGGCCGCTGCCAAGAACGCGCCTCCCGGCCCCCGTATCTGCACGGTGCCCCGCTCCAGGCTGGCTCGGTGGGCACGGCAATGCCCTCCCTGACCACCCTATTTTAAATTGCAATCCCCCCGCTCCACCAGCTTCCCTAAGCCCCCCTTGCTGTGTTCTGGGTTCTTTTCCTATCACCTTCTAACCATCTTTAGAATTTACTTATAATCAAACCGTTTATCATGGGCTGTTCCCTCCCACTACAATGTAATCTCTGTAAGGCCAGGAACTTAGCTTTGTTCACTGACGTAGCCCAGGACCCTGGCACGCAGTCAACAGTCAACAGATGAACGATTGAGAGGTGGTGACTTACCGGAGCCCGTCACCTGCACCAGGATCAGGCAGCTCACGGGGAACAGGAGCCCAGAGCAAAGCCACCCCATTGGGAGACGCGAAGGCACCTGCTGAGAGAGCGGGGGCAGGTTAGTGTTGACCTGTGGTTCCGGCAGGGCTCCCCTCACTCAATACGCCACCCTGCCACGCCCTGGCCACGGGAGCCTCTGCTGACAGTGGGTCCTCCGTGTCCACCGAGCTCTCTCTACAATCACGAAACACCACCCAGACCCACCAAGCCCGGAGCTGAGCATTGACTCCTTGTCCCAAGAGACACTCAAATGCTCTTTCTCGGAGAACCATCTCCACACATTTCTCTGCTTATTTCCCTAAGCTTAAATACCTGCTCTGGCACTTACTGGATGTGGACCTTGAGAGAGCTGTGCTTCTGTGCCTCAGTTCCTTATCTGTAAAGTGAGGCCAATAGGGGCCCCATCTCATTGTGGTGTTGTGGGGACCAAGTGAGCTAACACGTGTAGAGCCCTTAAACAGCGACCGGAACACAATGAAGCCTCAAGTAATGTGACCAGTATTTTAGCCCATTCAGGCTGCTGTAGCAGAAACACTTGAGACTGGGTCATTTATAAAGAATAGAAATTTATTGCTCACAGCTCTGGAGCCTGGGATGTCCCAGATCGAGGGACCAGGAGACTCGGTGTCTGGTGAGGGCCTGTTCCTCACAGATGACACCTTGTTGCTGTGTCCTCACATGTTGGAGGGGCCACCACACTCCCCTGAACCTCCTTATAAGGGCAAAGCCCTCTTGGCCCACACTTCCCAAAACGCCCCACCTCTTAATATTATCACACTGGGGATTAAGTTTCAACATATGAATTTGGGGGGGGCACACATTCCAACCACAGCACCAGGTATTATGATTTAAAAATTTTTTCAGCAGTAGAATCCCATGGAATCAAGAAGTGTGGGCCGGGCACGGTGGCTCACGCCTGTAATCCTAGCACTCTGGGAGGCCGAGGTGGGAGGATCGTTTGAGCTCAGGAGTTTGAGACCAGCCTGAGCAAGAGCGAGACCCCGTCTCTACTAAAAATAGAAAGAAATGATTTGGACAGCTAAAAAATATATATAGAGAGAAAAAAATAGCTGGGCATGGTGGCACATGCCTGTACTCCCAGCTACTCGGGAGGCTGAGGCAGAAGGATTGCTTGAGCCCAGGAGTTTGAGGTTGCTGTGAGCTAGGCTGACGCCACGGCACTCTAGCCTGGGCAACCGAGTGAGACTCTGTCTCAAAAAAAAAAAAAAAAAAAAAAAAAGAAGCGTGCACTGTTTTCCCCAACACTCCTGGTGCGTGACAGCAAATTCCCTTTAAAAAGCAACGCACTAGGTTATAGTTCCTGCAATGCTTCAAGCGCCCATCCCGAGCTCCCTGCTTGGGTCTCTGTCTTGGAATCTTATTCAAAAAAGCGGCTCCCAGGCCTTGTTCTGCTAGTTAGCAGCTACGTGCCGTTAAGAGAGTTTCTCTAGCTTTTGGAGATCTGGCTTCTGTTTCTTTGACATGGAATGACGTGTTAAGTGCACTGTGAACTTATGATATTACCATCTTACGATGGATTTATCGAAGCATAACCCTGTCGTTAAGTTGAGGATCGTGTGTATATGAGATACATATATACACACATCTATCTCCATAATCAATAAACTACCCCCCAATACTGACGCATATCAGAAGAACGAGGACATTCTCTGCATAGCCGCAATACAACCACTGAAATCAGGAAATCAACCTCGATGCGTCACTGCCAACTAACCCACAGTCCCTATTTATGTTTCACTAACTGCCTCAACAACGCCCCTTTCTAAGTCCAGGATGCAATCCAGGGTCGTTCTTAGCATTTGATCCCGTGTCGTCCTAGCACCCAGGTCTTGGCTGCGAAAGACTATTCTGCATTGAAAGGAACCAGAGCTGCTGAGAGAAATGGCTGATTCCAGGAGACAGGAAAGTACCAGAAGTTCCAGTACGAGCCTGGAATTCTTGTGCCAGAAAGTAAGGAAGTGCTCAAAGAATGACGGGGACATGACAAAAAAGACGCAGGAGCTGGCTTGACCTGGTCAAAGTGGGCACAATTTGAGCATCAAAATATGTATCACATAAATAAATAAACCAATCGTAACCCTTAGAGTTAAAGTCCAGGAATCTGTAGTGATGCAGATGAACACACGGGAGAGAAGGGCAAGCTCGATTTTACTACGGCAGCCTTAAAGCATCTCCCTGAAAAACTGCAATGGATTCTTTATTAATTAATGAGTCAAAACATGTCTTCATTAACTGCACAACACAGAAACCTGGCAGACACCACCTTGACGGAGTGATCCAAGCCAACCACCAGGAATGGCCCAGATCAACGTCACGCGCTCTCTGCAGCAATGCCCAGGGAAGGGCACAGTGTCACTTCTCTGACGTTCCTGCCACAGATGCCTAAGTCACCGGGAATCTTCAAACCTAAACTGAGGGACAGTCTGGAAAGGAACTGGGTGCAAAAGACAGCGAAAGTGTGGGAGAATTGTTCTTTTTCAAATCGTCCACCATCCTGAGGGCCTGGGTTTGTCTGGTTCACTGCCGAGTCCCTAGTGCCTAGACAGTGCCTGGTATACAGCACGTGCTCAGTAACTGTTGAACATATTCATTTTGGACAGGATATGGGGCCCCTCACGGGCTCAGCACGAGGCTAGAAAGCTCTCCCTAGGGGAGGCTTGGCATCTGCTCAAGGCCCAGACTCCCTCTGCCTCGCTGAGAGTTGCAGTCAAGATCAAGGGAGCAGGAGTGGGAGTCGGGGGTGGGTTCCTGAGGTCGGTTTCCTCTGCAAAGTCCCAGTGACTTTCACTCTCACAAGTTCACAGATGCCCACAGCATCCTGTGGCAGAGATAGCAAAGGTGTCCCTTTAGCCTGAATTTTGAATAAAGAAAAACAGAGACAGGCTAAGATGTCTATCCAAGGTCACACAGCAGAAGGACTTTTGCGATAAAGTCCTCCAAAGCGGGGAAAGGGAGTCAAGCAACCCAGTTAGGGTCGACTAAAACATCCCAGCAGAGTCAGGGTTGTTCTCTTTGATCCGCTGTGGAGGGCACAGCTAGACACGTGCGTGCCCGTGCATGCACACATGTGTACATGCACACGCAGCCTGGCTAGGTTCTCAGAATGTGTGGGTGCCGCATTTCAGGGGAAATCATGCCACAGATGCAGTGAGAGAAGAGGCCTCCCTGCACATCGAGGGAACAAAGGACAAAGAGCAGAAGAGTAAAGAATTAAAAGGAATAATTGCCAGGTGATCTTCGTCAAGTACGTGGCAAGGGGACATGATTCGCACTCTGAATCATGGCGTTCCCGACGTGTTGGAAAGGGTCTAAGGGGTTACCCGCTTAGCTCACCTGCCAACCTAAACAGGGATGCCCTGCAAATACCCATCTCTGACATGTTGCCAGTTTCTGCTTGCACCCCTCCACGGACGGAGCACTCACTCCCAGGTCATGGCTGAGCAGAACCTAACTATTGGAAACAGCTTCCTTATGTTGAGCCGAGGCTTTGTGTAAACAAATTCCTGCTTGTCCGGCACTTGTGTTGTTCGTGACACTTTGCTAAGTGCTTTAGAAGTATTACCTTATTTAATCCGCCCAAGAATCCTGCAAGACAGGTTGTCATCCCTACTTTCTAGCTAAGGAAACTGAGGTGAGAGAGATCGAGCAACTTGCCCACAAGGTCCCACAGCTGGCAGGAGGGCAGAGCTAGAATCAGAAGCCAGGTCTGTCTGCTACTGAGTCCAGGTGCATCCCAATATCAGTTCCTTCAACTTCTCCTAGAACTGCAGGCTGAACACAATGAGATGAAATGCAACGGGTTGGAAAGAGCTGGCCACCCTGCCTGTCAATTTCAAACATCAGTTGCCCAAGCAGAGGACCAGAAAGCCTGACTGAGCAGCAGAAAAGGCCTGGGGATTTTATTGTCTGCAAAATCCCCATGAGCCAATGGTGAAGCAGCAGCAAAAAAAAAAAAAAAAAAAAAAAAAAGTCACTTGAGGTCATATAGCAGTGCCCGACCACACCTGTGCATCCCTTTGGAAGAAATACTGTTGTGATGACAACCAACACAGAGAGGGCCTGAGCATCTCAGAGAAACTAGAAAAGTCTTTACCTAAAAAGCTCTGCCCTCCTACACCTGGCAGCCTCATCATTTACTTTACAAACACAGTGTTTACCACATACCAAGTTGTCTTCTAAACCTTTTACATATATGAATGCATTTAATACTCCATGAAGTTGGTACTGTTATTTTCCCCATTTTCAGATGAGGAAACCAAGGCACAGAAAGGTTAGTGATCTGCCTGAGGTCGCACAGTTGTGACAGTCCTGGGGTTTGAACCCGGCACTTGGGCTCTAGAGCTTTGGCTCTTAACCACCGTCTGTCTAGAAGCCAAAGTCCCTAAAGTTTTGGGGTCACTGATATATCCAAACATCTGATGCAAACTCCAAACCCTCTTTAAGTTCACGCATTTAATTCTGTGTTCCATTTTAGGAATTCACAGATCCTCCGAAGCCCGAGTGAGGATTCTGGGTCAACGGCCCCTCCTCTAAGCAGTGGGCAGATTTTGAGAGTCTCTGAGCAGGGAGTGGCAAATGTCTCAAATGCTCACTCTGGGGCTGAGAGAAGTCTCATGCCGTGGTGGCAGTTAGCCATCACTGCAGACTTGGGTCACCCTGCCTCTTCTCCAGTGTCATTTTAAATCCCAGTTGAGGCCCTGAACTGCCAGCTCACACCATTCAAGAGCTTCTGGGTCCTGAAGGGCATCTTCACTGGGGGCAGGGCAGGGATGGGGTGGGGGTGGGGTCACAGATCCCTAGGGGTCCACAGCTCATCAAAGAGGAGCATCTCTGACTCAGAACACAATCCAGGTCCCACCCCCACCCCCCGCATCCCGCACCCCAGGGAAAAAGCCAATTCCAAAAGAGTACACACTATGTGACTCTGTTTATGTAACATTCTTGAAGTCACAAAACTATGGAAATGGAAAACTGTTAGTGGCTGCCAGGGATTGGGGAAGGGAGTTGGGTGTGGCTATAAAAGGCCAACATGCGGGATCCCTGTGACGACAGAACCGTGCTGTCCTTGGCTGGGGTGGTGGATACCAAACCTACGCATGGAACTAAATACATACACACAGGCAAATACGCACAAATAAATACAGGCAGATCCGGGGAAACTGGAACAAGGCCAGTGGATTGTATCAGTGGCAATATCCTGACTGACACTATACTAGGATTTGTAGGATATTGCCCTTCGGGAAAACTGAGAGGATAGGGGATCTCTCTATTATTTCTTACAACTGCATGTGAACCTATAATTAAGTGACAAATAAAAAGTTTAATTTAAGAAAATGAAAAAAAAAATCCAAGCCCCCTGATGGTCTGGTCCCTGCTACCCCTCAGACTTTCCCTCCTAGTCCCCTTCTGCACCCTCTGAATCACTCCCAGCCCTTTCCTCCCTTGGAGTCTTTGCACCAGAAACATTTCAGAAGCCTTCCCTCCCGCCACCCCCCCATCTAATGAGGGTCCTTCCCTTCCCTGTGACTTCTTATCATTGTACTCTGTTTCTTTCTGCCACTCTACTTATCACCATCTCTAATCAGATTAGTGAGGTTACATGTGTGAATGTTTGTTTTATTTCAGGATGCAGATGACAAAGATGGAAAGATGTGACTGCAGAAATGTTTTCAACTTCCCTAGATCAAAACATGCCATAAAAAATAGAAAGCAAGCAAAAGACTAGAAAAAGGTAGCAATTTACGTTACAAAGGGTTAAGGGCCTTAATATATAGAGAGATCTTACAAATCAATAAGACAAACATCCCTTTAAGAAAAATAGGTAAAGGACATAAATGGTTCACAAAAGAAGTATTCCATAGTGGGATGCTGTGAAATGGCTACGCTCAATACGCTACTAGCTCTTGACGTTGGGAGTGTAAAGGTAACTTATAATTTAAATTATGTATTTGTCTATATATGTATTGTTTATCTCCTCCAGTGAGAATGCCAGCTCCACCAGGGCAGACATAATGTCTGCGCTGCTCATTGCTTTGGCCCCAGTGTCTAAAACAGTGCCTGACATATGCACAGCATGGGCTCGATAAACATCTATTAAATGAATGAGTGGCTAAAATTTAGCAATAACAAATTCAATAATCTATTTTTAAACACAGACAAGGTACTAAGCTTTTGCCCATAATAATTGCATATACTGTTTATTCTGTGGCCTGGCACTGCTCTAAGTGCTTACAATATATTAATCAGTTTAGTTCTCCCAACGACCCTATGAGGCCATTAACATCTCCATTTCACAGATGGGGAGACTGAGGCACAGAGAGGTTAGGCAGCTGCTGGTGATCACAGAGCTGGAATTTGAACTCAGACAGTCTCTCTCCAGAATCCATGTGCTTAACCACTGGGTTTGCTGTTTCTTGAAATACAGTCCCAGAGACCCTGGGACTTTGGCCAGGGGAGCCCCACTGGCCTGAACCCCAGAGGAGGCAAGTGACAAGGCCAAGGACACAGAGTTGGGAAGCAGGCAAAGTTGGGGAAAACCTGAGCCAGGAAGCGAACAGAAGCACCTGGGCTGGGAAAACACGCCTGCTGGCAGGAAAACTCTTAACTCACTACTTTAAAAAATTTGGGGGGAGGCTAAGTGTGAGTCTTGAAATGTCAGAAGCCAGCAGCAGTCCAGAAATGACCTGGCAGGGCTCTCCCCGAGCCCAGAGGGATGTACAAGCCACCTCCTCTTCTTTCTTCTTGGCCGAAAACCCAGCTTGAAGGAGGGGCTGTTTCTGCAGACAAGAAGCAGTCAGCCCTGTGACAAGTGGCATGTGGAGAGAAAGCCGGGGACAGCAGGGGCGTCCAGAGCCACTGACCCCTGAAACTCCACCATCGAAGCTGGCCTGGAACCGCAGCTCCAGTGGCACAATCGGTTAGCGCACGGTACTTAGAAGCAGCAGCCCTGGAGCTTCCTCTGGCCTCTGGAACAGCTGGGCTGATCTGGCAGGGGGCCAGGGACACACTTCTTCCTGGGGCAGTGGCCTTCCTAGAACAGGGGTTCCCAGAACTGGCAGCCACATCAGCAGCCCCGCCCTGGTCGGTGAGGCAGGCAGGCCAGGGCCCCAGAATGGCCTGGGCTCTGCCCGCCTGCCCCAGCCCCAGTGGGTGGCCACAGGCTGGTTCTGCTGCCCCCTGGAGCGGGGACCCTCAGCCTGCCATGGCTCCCCAGTGCCCTCCTCGCTCACACCCTCATGCACTCTGACTGCAGGCGCTTTCCAGCACTCACTATGTTCCAGCTGTTACAGATGCAAGTAGGCCATTCATTCATTCATTCACTTATTCCTTTCTTTTAACAAATATTTGAGTGGGGCAGAAAGTTACCGGGGGGTTCTGAGCAGAGAAGGGACATAAACAGAGGCCTGTGGGGCCGCCAGGGCAGAAGTGGGGACCAGCGAGGTGCCTTGCCCAGGGACAGGCTCACCGGGCTGTGGGATGGGGACTGGGATGGGGACGGTAAAAAGGGTTGAATCCGGATCCATGTGGAAGGTGGAGCTGCTGGGGGGTGGGAGAGAGAACAGGAGGGCAGATAGGAGTCAAGAATGACAGAGTGACTGCAGGGCCTTTACCAAGACGGGCTGGACGTGGACCTGTGTTGGGGGACAACGGTGTGGGAAACCGGCCCGTGAAGGGCACAGCTTCATCAGCGAGTGCAGGGGGCTGTCAGGGGGCAGGCGGGGAGACCCTCCCTGGTCCTAGGGGGCCAAGCTTCTCCAGGGGGAGGCCCAGAGTTCCTGGGGGAGGGGAGGGATGGGTGCCTGGAGAGGAAGGAACAAGGGGATCAGGATCTGTCTGTCTGTCCAAAGGCGGGGGTGGGGAGGTGGGGGGGTGGTGCTCCAGGAGGGCAGGGAGCACGTCTCCCTCTCTGCAACCAGAACGCCCAGCCTGGTGCACGCATACAGCAGGCACTCAATAAACAATAATGTGCATTCTACTTTGCTCTTATTCTAACACTTACACAGTGCTTCCTTGGTGCCAGCCATGAATTTAGGTGCTTTAAGACCACCTGATGAGGTAAGTACAATTATTAAACCTATTTTACAGATTCTGACGGTTCCTAAGAGACGGAGGGGTGGAGGGAAGGGACGATGGGAGATGAGTGAATAACCAGGCTGGAGGGAGGCCCTGGTCCACTTCCTGCCTTATAAGCTGGGCCCTCAGCAGCAGAGAGGTCAGCAGGCACAGGGACAGCACTGTCTGCCCAGCCGCAGTGACAGACTCCTACTCTGTCCCCAGGGAAGTGGGGAGCCACTGAAGGCTATTGATCGGGAGAGGCGCAGCTCTGATGATAGCGGTGCTGCTGGAGCTGGTGAAGAGGGGCAGCCTGGAAAGGGGAGGTGGCAGGGCGTGCCGATGACAGGTGCAGGGGTAGCTGGGACAGTGGGAGGACTGTGAAGACCCTCACCTTGATGGAGAGCTAGGAAGAGGAGCAGACTTGCCTGGGAACATCACATGCTCCAGTGCGCTGAGGACACATTGAGTCCAAGAGGCTGGTGGGCCCTGGAGGCACCCAGGACGCAGTACGTTCTAGTATGTTCTAGTGGGCTGGGCTAGAGACAGGTTTAAGTGGCATCCCCTGTGGCTGAAGCACAGGGGGCGGGTGCAGGGTGGGCGAGGGCCTTGTCTGAAAGGGACAGGGGGAGGCTGGAGACGTGGACCTCCTTCATGGGACAGAACAGGGCCAGATCTCCCGGAGTGGGGCACTCTCCTGGGGACAAGCTGTTACCACATGCCAGTGGCCGCTTTACAGCAATGTGGACACTCATGCTGGCTGCAGACACAGAGTCCACACGGCCAAAAGGGCCCCCGGGGAGGCATCCGGGGTCCTGGAAACCAAACCCGTCTTCAGGAGATTCCGGAGGCTCAAGGGGAGGACACTGAGCCTGAGGAACCCGTGTCCAGATGCCACCTGCTCAGGAGCAGCAGGCGACATGACCTCCGTCCCTCTGCAACCCCGTTATCTTGCTCTGTCCACCCACGTATCACCCTCCGCACACCGTGGGTTGTACACCAGGTGCTAAACCCCCACTGGAGCGCCATCTTCCACGAGGCCAGCGTTCATCCCGTTCACTGTTGTCTCCCAGAGCCTGGCACGGTGCCTGGCTTGCAGTAGGCACTCAAATGTTTGCTGAACGGAAGAATGACTGAGTGAGGTCCCCCTGGCTGTGTGCGGGGAGCCTGGCCAGCCACCCCTGCCAGAGGCGGGGCTGTTTTCCACCTCTCCCAGCTGGATAAACACCTACAAATGCCGGCTCAGAGTAAATACGCTAATGCAGGCACAGATCTCTGCCACCCCAGGGGAGCTGACCTCCAGAGCGCTGGTCATTATGACTCAGTACCCGGAACAGCAGACCAGGCATCTGGCGCCAGGACGCTGATTAGATTCTATCTGAGTGACAGCCCAGTGGGCCTCCTTCCTGAAGTCTGCAGAAGTCAACACGATTGCCCCTGCCTGTCCCTAGTTCCTCCAGCCATTACAGGCCATTCCCAGGGCCCTTCTGCCCGGTGGGTGGTGGTGGGTGGGTCTCACCCCTCCCAACTGGACAGCTTCACTCACCAGCCTCAGCTTACACAGGAGCACTTGACCTGCACTTGACTCCCTGACTCATTTACCTCTGGCACCAGCCCGAGGGTCATTGCAGATGCAGTTAATACCATCCCCACTGTAGAGACAGAGAAACTGAGACCCAGAGAGGTATAAGAACCTGCCTCAGGTTGCACAGCTAGTAAGTGGTGGGGTCAGGATTCGAACCCAGGCCTTCTAGCTCTGGAGTCCACGGTACAGCGCCTGGCACAGAGAAAGCACCCATAAACTCGCTCTCTTTTTACGCACATTACTGTTTGCTTCTCCCAGCAAGCCCAGTATGGAAGATGTGGTCAAATGTTCCCCTCTGCCCAGAGGCGAAACTGAGCCTCGGGCAGTTCAGAGATTGCCCAAGGTGATGGAGCAGGAAGTGGCCAAGCTGGAATTCGCCCTCTGTCACTGCCCAGCCCTCACCAGTGAACTTTGTCCCCTGGGCAAACCCAAAGCCAGGACAACATATGGGCACAGATAAGAACTTCCTGTTCATTTTCCGTCTGTAGACAGACATGGTGGGGGTACCCTCCATGGAGTTCTTCCTGTTGTCTTACTCCATAGCATTACTAGATGGACAGGGACACACAGACACGGGGGCCACTCGCGTGGGTAGGAACCCAGAGTATCTAAGACACACAAACCTAACTCTGTGCCTAAGTATACATGCCCCGCTGACTGGCTGGGAGATCATGGCAAGCTGGGGTCCACTCAGAGCCTTAGTCTCCTCATCTGTGCAATGAAAACAGGACCACTTGCCTCACTAGGTGGTTGCCAGGAGGCAAAGAGGCCACAGCTGGGCAGGAGAGACCTGGGACAGAGTTGATGGAGTGGGTGGCAAAGGCTTATCTCTGAGCACCAAGAAAAACTCCTCAAGACTTTGAGCAAATGACAACTGTCACGGCAGCACAGAGGGGCGTCACAGGCACGAGCTAAGTGAAGGATGCTGGGCTCAAAAAGGCCACACAGTCTGAATCCACTTATATGAAGTTGAAAAGGAGACCACTGATCTTGGGGTTGGAAGTCAGGATAGTGGCCTTGGAGGACAGGGGTGTGACCTGGCAGTAGCAGGAGGCTGGTCATGCTTTGTTTCTTGATTGAGTCACATGCGTGTGCTGATTTTGTGAAAATGCATGAAGCTTCACACATGTCTGTGCACGTGTCTGCACGTATGTTGTGACAAAAAGGTAAACAAAGCACACAAGAGGGAAGGGGGTGAGCAGAGGCTGCGATCCAGGTTGGAGCCACCTCTTTTGGAGCAAACTCTAAGACCTAAGATGACGCAGATGCAGGACATAGATGAGCAGAGAGGGGACAAGTGGCAAACCCGTGCCCAGCCCTAAAGGACAGCTGCCACTCTGCTCTGGTGGCTTTTTTGTCATGTGAAAATGAAGGCCTGGTTTTTGCTAGGTCTTTTGATTTTCCAAAAGCAGCTAGAAATCCGGATTTTTATGTGTGTTATCCTGATTTTTAAATGTGGGGAACTAATTCCATTTTTAAGGCACACACCCGTGCCCCTGAAGTCCCACATTTGTGGTCTCCATCTGGCTCACGGTCATCAGCTGGTGGCCTGGGCAGGGGCCCACTGTCCCCAGACTCCAAGGGGCCCCAACAAGAGAAAAAGAAGCAATAGATGGGACCCCCTTGCCTACCCCAAGCGCCAGCACCTCCAAAGGTGAAAGGCTGCCTTTTCAAACCGTTCCCACCCTTCTGCCCCTCTTACTGCCTGCCCATTATGGGATGCTGGTGGTTGCCATGGTGATGAGAAGAGAGCCGGGCTGGAGATGCCCGATCACCTGCTCCGTGTTGCTCAGTGTCATCATGGTGCCAGAGAGGACAGCCCACATCCCGCAAGCCCCACTGCCCTCCTCCCCACTGGGGGAGGACACGGGTCCCAGGGCAGTCTTTACAAACCCCACACCCTCCTACTCCTGCCCCACCAGTCCCCAAACATGCCGCAGACTTCCCCACTCTCTCACCTCCCTTGGGCTGTTTCCTCCACCTCTTAATGCTCTCCTCTGGTGACACCCTTGTCATATGCCTCTCACAACACTCCTGGTTAAACCCTGATCCTTCTTCAGCCCACTTCAACTCTGTCCCTCTGTCTCAAAGTCCTTTTCACTCTTGTTAACCGTGAGCCGGGCTCCTCCATTCTTTTCCTTTCCAGACTGAAAGTTCCTCCAGAGCAGGGACTGGGTCTTACCCAAGTCTCATAGAATTCAAGACAGTGAAGTATCAAGAGAGAAAGGTGGCCGCTTTATACTGATAAAAGGAGCAATTCACCAAGAAGGTATAAAAATCACAAACCCATATTCTATTTCTATGACTATGCACCCAACAACATAGCTTAAAAAGTAAAGCACAAAACTTAAAGAAACACGAGGAGAAATTAACAGATCGTCCATTACAGTGGGAGATAAATCAGGCAGAGAAAACCACAGAACATACGAAATATAAATAATATAATAGCTCACTTGATTTGACAGATATATTTCTGTAACTTCACAGTCAACGGGAAATAGACATTCTTTTCAAACACAGGAGCAAAAAAATGACCAGAAAATCCTACAAAGATCTCAACAAATTCTCCACCATTGATATCATAGATATATGATAGCCACATATATTGACTGCAATGACTATAATGACCAAGTTTAGAATTTAATAATAAAAAGAGAACTTAAAAAAATTCAGTCTGCCTCTTAAAGTGGAAACCAAAAGTGAAATTATAAACTATTTGAGCAGTGAATAACGTTGTGAAACAAGACTTGTGGAATGAAGCCAAAGCAATACTCAAAGAAAAAAATTGTAGCCTTTTGGCTTGAAGTAGCTTTATTAGAAAACACTGAAAACAGCTGTTAGCCTCAAACAAGGAATCTTAGAATGGAAGAACTTTGATTGACATCAGTTCACGCAGAAGGAGACATTGAAGTTTTAGCTGACAAGCCCAACATGAGCTCTAAGCGGGATGTGGCCGCTACTAGTATGATTGCAGGTTGCATCAACAGAGCTATGGGCTCCAGATCCAAGGAGGTGATAGTCTCCTTCCTCTCTAACCAAGCAGGCTTTAGAAGAGGCCCCAGGCTTTATGTGGGACTCTGACTAATTGAATCATGTCCAAAGCCAGATTGAACTTGTAACTTCCTGTGTCAGGGAGAATGCCTGAAACAACTACGGTTGTGTAGTCTGAATGAGAGAAAAATCGGACTGGGGCTGGAGGGAGATGGTCACAGCCTCCAAGGGGCAGTACCAGGGCCAGAAGTGGAAGCTCCTGGAAAGCTAATTGGGCCAAATCTGAAGAAAGATTTCCCCCACTGAGAGCTGCCCAGCTATGGAAATATGGCTTCTGGAAGAAAGATGCTCCTTTTCTAGAAGGAAGGCAGTGGTTCTGTGGGCTTGGCGGGCTGCCCAGACCAGAGACCTGGAATCTGTCCTCCCCGGAGAAGTTCACTCTCCTCTTCTGAAAAGGCAGAACACTCCTCCGGCTGCTTAAGGAAAACCTTATGCTTCCTTAGAGTTCTCCAAAATGGTCCCTGGTGACTATGCGCCCTTACTTCTGACCGAGAAATGCAGTTCTTTTAAACTCTATTCCTTGGGCTGGACAGCTCAGGACAGTAGTTATAAACACGTAGGCTCCCGGGCCAGCAGCCCTGGGTCTGAATCCAGACCCTGCCACTTATGAGCTGTGTCGCCCAGATAAGTCTCTACCCTGAGCCTCAGTTTCCCTCTTGGGGGAATGAGGAGGACGCCCACTCATCTTCATGCCTCCGCTCCCCTCCACCCTCTCTGCTCTGGCATTTCCTCTGAGGAAGGGGCTCTTTCATAAAATAATCTGCATAACAAATGCATTACCTGTGAAATGCGGCCTGGGGGAACCCATCCCAGGCCAACCACATTCACAGGGTCCCTGGGCAGATGGATGGCTGGTGAGCACACCAACAATGTGAGATCTGTCTAAGTGGTGGTGGCCTCCAGCCTTCCAGCAGAGTTTTTATTGTGTTTAAACACAGTGGTGAAGACTGAGGACTCAGGAGCTTCCAGGTCCATAGCCCTGCTCTGCTATCTTCCGGCTGTGTGACCCTGGACAAGTCACTGAACCTCTCTGTGCTGCTGTAACATTTGGATGAGAGTAGTTCCTACCTCATAGGTTTATTATACAAGTCAAATGAGATAATGCAGGTATCTGGCCCCTGCTTACTTCCCTGACCTCCATCTCTACCCGCTCCTTCTCGTTCAATTCCACCCAACCACACCAGCTTCCTTGCCATGGGTCAAACATACCAAGCCTGGTCCTACCTCAGGGCCTTTGTACTTGCTGTTTCCGCTGCCTGGATCAATTTCCCCAGATATTTACATCCTGTTACTTTGGGTCTCAGCTCTAAAACCACTTCCTTGGAGTCACCGCCCCACAAGGCTGTCAGCTCCACCAGGGCCCTCACTTCTGGGTCACTCGCTACCATGTCCCCAGCCACTGGCACGTTGGCTGAGTGAGTAGGCGCCTAGCTGGGTGCTGACACTAAAGATATGTGAGTGCTTGCTGTCCTTTAACTTTGCTCTGCCAGGAGGAGGCTCTCAGATCCAGAAGGACAGCCCCACCCCTCCAGGAACTCTGTTCCCGCAAACCCTCGAAAGGCCAGATGAGAGCCCTCTCCAGGCCCTACGCCCTCCCTCTCCAGATGTGGGCCCAGCTGCCGATCCTTGGCAACCAGGCCACAGCACCCAGGGTTGCTTAGCACAGACCTCAGATTTCTTAGGCAACAGAGAGGAGGCGAGGAGACCCGTGGGGGCCCCTAGTGCAAGAATGAGTCAGTCGGAACCAAACCTGAAACCTCAGAGACATCAGCACTTCTTGGAAAGGCAAGAACAGATGCATTTAAACAGAACCTTGCACACAGAGCTGAGGCGAACACGGGAAATGGGGTCTTCCATCCTCTGTGGGTCCCTCCACCTGGCCTGTTCTTCTCCAGGCCTCTTCCCCTCATCCCTCTCAAATGTCAACACCTCCTCAGAGAGGGTCTCCTTGATCCCATCCTCACCCGGCTTTGCTTTCCTTCCCAGCACTGTCTCCACCTGACAGGACACGGCAGGTCCACGTTCTCGCTTGTGAAATCCTGGAATCGTATTTCAGAATTCATAATCACTCAGGTTATGGAAAGGTCATCTTGCATAAAATACCACCCGACACGCCCGGCCCCCGCAGGATCTGCGGCAGCACCTCGCGATCAATCGCATTCGTGTCGCTGGCACCACGACATCCAAGGACCCGCGCCAAGGAGGATTAAAACTCTGCAGAGCCTCATCTGTAGCTTCCTAATGAGTTAGGAAAACACTCTCAGTTTTCAGAGCTTGTGGATTTCAGAATAATAGATAAAGGCTGTAAATGTGTATATATCTGTTTGTTTGTAAATTGCCTGTCTTCTCAGCTAGAATCTCAACTCCAGAAGAGCAAGGACTTTGTCCAATGCCCTGTCACTAGCACCTGGCACATGTAGGCGCTCAATAAATACCTGAAGAAGAAATGCATGAGGAAGCCAGGTGCTGGATATGGAGAAGCGGCTCTGTCCAAAATGGGCAGAGAAATGGCAATCACTGAGCCCCTTCCATGGGCGAGGTGTCTATCAAAACTATCTCACGGGACCAGGCACGGTGGCTCATGCCTGTAATCCCAACACTTTGGGAAGGGGAGGAGGGACGATCACTTGAGCCCAGGAGTTTGAGACTAGCTTGGGCAACAGAGCAAGACCCCGTCTCTAACAACAACAACAAAAAATAGCCAGGCGTGGTGTGGGTACCTGTAGTCCCAGCTACTCGGGAGGCTGAGGCAGGAGGATTGCTTGAGCCCAGGAGTTTGAGGCTGCAGTAATCTGTGATCATGCCACTGCACTCCAGTCTGGGCAACAGAGCAAGACCTGTCTCAAAAACCAAACAAGTAAACAAACAAACAAACAAACTATCTCATGGACAGTCTTCCCCAAAAGTACCCATGACAAGCAAAGGGAGGCTCAGAGAGGTTAAACAACTTCCTCCAGATCACACAGCTAGGAAGCAGGGAGCTCAGATTGAAACCTGGGTCTCCTATCAAGCTTGTTCCCTTCTCTCTGCCTCAGGCTCAGAGAAGCAGAACAATCTGCTTGAAGACAAAATGCAACGAGAATGCAGCTGGTCTATTGCTGGATGCCCCAGCCTCTGCAAGACCCTGGAGTGTCCGCTGGGGTGCTCTGCCACACGCTCAAGCAAGGGCAAGTCCATGCAACATCCAGGCAAGCCTCTGGCCTCTCTTGTAGCCCAGCCAAAGGCAGCCTGGCCAAGCATGGCTGGGCAGATTTCCACGGTGCTAGCTATGAAGAATGCTCAGAAACATGTCCTTCTTGGTCGCCCCAGCAAACTGGCACAGTGGGAAGGAACACAGGCTGGGATGGGAAGTAGGTTCAGATTCCACCCTCTATCACTCTCAGATGTGGGACCTTCAGCAAGGCCACTTTACACATCTGGGTCTCGGTGTTCCTACCCGCAAAATGGGTAGACTACATCCTATCCAATGAGGTTCGTCAGAGGCAACAAAAAAGATTTATTCATTTAACAAACACATAGTGATTACTACATACCAGGCATCGTTTTGTATGCTTGACATATATTAACTGGTATAGTCACTATTATTTCACAAATTGGGCAGTTGAGGTCCTGAGAAATTAGTTACATAGGAAGTGGCAAAGCCACCATTGGAACCCAGGCGATCTGGCTCCAGGGTCCACGCTCTCACCTCCACGCTAGCCCTCTTGACAAGTAACAACACACATACACATTTACTGTGGACCTACTATGTGTTGGAAATTGTCTTAGGCATCTTACGAAACGTGATGTCACTAACGCTCATGAAGGCACAAGTGTCCAAACGTGACGAAGCATGGCACCCAGGGATCTTCTGTCCCTGCCCTACTCCCAGGTGCCAGCAAGGGCAGTCGAGGGTGGGGGGCCGTCTAATCTCAAAGACTCTCCTCCATCCTCCCAGATGGGGTGGGGTAGGGCAGGGAGAGGAAGGGGTGTAGACAAGGTTCTCTCTTCTCACTTCTTTGACACTTCACTTCTTTTCAGTTCCTATTCTAACTCTGAGCATCAGAAAACTGTGAACACCGTAGGGGACAGACAGCTTCCCATCCGTGCCTGGGCTTTCTGCAACCCTGGGAACATGTTTACAAAACATACCAGGCACTGAGTCACTTCCCAGAATTTGGAAACCTGCTGGTAACTGGCTATGTTGTAACTGGGGCAGCTGATCAGCAGATCTTCCCTGCTGCCTGCCCACCACCTCCCTCCACATTCGGGTCCAGAAGTCCAGGGTGGGGCCCAGGAATCTGCATTGTGACTCTAATGGCTCCCACAAAGGTAAAATACACCGGTCCACACTCCTCAGCACGGCATTCAAGGCCTTCCACAAGGCAGCCTGGCCCACCTTGCCGAGATAAGGTTCCACACGCCGGACGCTCTCACACCTCCCAGCCTCGCCCACACTGTGCCCATGCCTCCGCCTGCCTTCACCTCCCAGTCTCCACCTGCCAAAGGCAGGCTCAGGGGTCCCCCGCTCTGAGAAGCCTTTCCCACTGCCCCGTGAAGAGCTGATCACCCAGCTTGTGCTCCCACAGCCCCTAGCGTATCCCTCCTTCAGAGCTCCCCCGCTGCCACCCCACTGCCACCCCGCTGCCACCCCGCTTTTTGCAGTCTTCCTCCAGAGGGGGAGCTCCTAGAGGGCAAACACCAGTGCCCAGAACAGCACCCCGAACTTAGCAGGAGCTGAATGAATGGCTTAACCGGTCACCTCCACTCCTGGGTTGGGCTAGCTGAGTTCTAAGAGGCTTCTATAGGACTCTGGAATCCTCTCACTATGCAGGGCACCCTGGCTAAACATACACCTGAGCCTCAGTTTCCCTATCGGAGTTGAAGATTTTAATAAAGGCACTGATGTCCCAGCACATGCCCTTGGTTCCTAAAAGGTCACCCACAGTGGAGAGCTGTGGTGGGTCATGCCTCCCAGAGGGCTGGGGAAGGGCAGAGACTAGGACTTAGGTAGGATTAGTGCTGGCCTGGGGCGCATTCCCTGAATCCCAGCAGCAGGCGAACTACTGGTCCCCTGTCTTGCCTGATTCTAAGAAATCCAGATTTTGTTTAAAAGAAGACACACCAGGCCAAGATGGGAGGGTCACTTAAGCTCAGGAGTTCAACACCAGCCTGGGCATAACAGTGAGACCCCATCTCTACAAAATTTTTTAAAAATTAGCTGGGCATGGGCCTATAGTCCCGGACACCAGGGAGGCAGAGGCAGGAGATCCCCTGAGCCCAGGAGTTCCAGGCTGCAGTGGGCTATGATCATACCACTCCACTTCAGCAGGGGTGACAGAGTGAGAACTTGTCTCAAAAAAAAAAAAAAAAAAAAGCCCAACGTCTTCCTGGGTTTACTGAATCTGAATCTCAAGGCAAGGGCCTGGAAACTGCATTTTAAGCAAATCCCTGGGACAATCCGGTCTTTGCTGTGGTTTGACAAACACTGTTGAGAGGTGGCAAGCAGCTGGCTCTGGCTTCAGACTGCCTGGGTTCGAATCCTGCTCCCCGACTTTCCAGGTGGGCGTCACCTCGGGCAAGTTATTAAAGCTGTCCGTGTCTCAGCGACCTCAGCGACCGCATCTGTACAATGGCCATGATACATCGCACCCACCGCGGAAAGGTTACCTTGGAGTCCAACTCGGAATACTTTCAATAAAATAAGTTCCAGTGCATGATCGCTGTTACTGGCTCAATCTAACACTCAGAGGAGGAGCCCAAAGGTCACAGGGCCTCCTTTCCCCAGATTCCTTGACGTAGCGCCCAACTCCACGGCTCTCAGAACTTTCCCCACCCACCCTCTCTCCCCAGTCCTCTCTAGCTACGTGAGCACAAGGCAGGGAGCGATCGCCCAGAGGACAGGGGTTGCGTGGGTGGCCCAGATCTGCCTTGTCCCAGGGCTCCCGACAGACCGTGCCTGCTGAGGTCTCAGGGCCAGCACGGGTTTGGGCGGCGCGCTGGGTGTCCGAGGACCCCCCGACTCTGCTACTCGGATCCCCTTCGGCGACACCGACAGAACCGGGCGCTGCTCCGCGCGCGCAGAGATAGCGGGGTCGGGGCTGTCCCCCGGGCCCCCACTGCCAGGGGCCCCGCCGGTGGCCAAGCCCTTCCCGGACGCCCGCAGCGTGCCGGGAGCGAAGTCCCGGAGCCCCGATCCGCGCAAGGGCCCCGGGTCCTACCTGCGCGCTCCTGCCCCATTCGCCGTCCGGGAGCCCGAGCGGGAAGTGGACACCCCGGGGCTGCCCTGCTCCGGCCCCCGCCGCGCGGGGCTTTCCTGGGCGCAGGACCCGGCCCGCCTCTGCTTCCTGCGCCCCGCCCCGGCGACCCGGCATTTGCATGCGCCGCCCCGCCGGCACCTCCGGCGTCCCGGGGGAGGGAGCCCGGCCAGCTGGGCCGGCGGAGGCCACCGGAGTCTGTGCTACTGTCGCCGTTCCCGCCGCCCCCTGCAGTCCGGGCTGCAGTCTCTCCTGGGGGCGACCCCAGCACCCCGCCACCCCCGACCCGCGGCCCGAGATTGCCCCTCCCCTCTCTCCTCCCACCCCCGAGGGCTCGGCGACAGTTCCCGTACTCTCCAAACAAAAGGCCAAACCCCAGGCCCAGCCTTCCCCCACCTCCCCTTCCTGCCAAGAACCCTCGTGGAGGGGGCAGTTGCCTTTGGGGTTGGCGGGCTGGGTGACCCTAATCCTCCTCCCCTTCCCGGCCCAACTTCCAAGTGCCAGTGTTTGTTCAGTCTTCCAATAAATGTGGACCAGCGCCAACTCCAGAAAAATTGAGATAGTAAAACAGCCCTTCAGTCAACAGCTGGTACCATCTGTCAGCCCTGGGCCAAGGCACTGCGTACTCAACTCATTTAATCCTCCAGCGACCCTAGGAGGGAGTTCTACTGTCGTCTGTTTTACAGATGGGAAACCGAGACGCAGAGCCCGTTAAGCTCACTCAGAATCTCAAGACAGGCAAGCTGAGGGAGCTGGGATTCGAACCCGCTTCATAGGCCACTAGCCACTGGACACCACAGAAGGCCTAATGGGGCCAGATGATAGGGAAAAATGCTAAACAAAGTATTTAAGGTAACAAGAGGCCCCAAGACCAAAGTAAAACAGAGGGACCTCTTAGGCCAGTGGTGCAGGTGGTCAGGACAGGCCTCTCTGAGGAGGAGACACTTGAGCTGAGAACGTGAAAAGGATATGGAGGGAGACTAGCTTAAGGAGAGGGAATAGCAAGTGCAAAGGCCCTGGGGCCGGAACCAACTTAGCATGTTGGGGGAATTGGCTGAAGGCCAGAGGTGCCTTGAGTGATGGGAGAGCAAGGGAGGTGAACCCAGAGAGTAATGTGACCCCCCCTCCTGCCCTCTAGGGGCTGTCAGTCTCCGGGTAGAGGCAGAGTTCTCCAAGCCAAGGACAGCCCAATGGGATCGAGTGCTGTGTATCCCCCCCGACCCCCCCTCCCCGTGGGTAAGGGTTGGCTTCCCAAGGCAGGGGAGCAACGCTGAGGGTGCAGACAGGAAGACATGAAACAGATGTGAGACCTTACAACCAAGTGGGTGGCAGGGACAGACACCAGCCCCCAAGTCAGGGACAGTACAGTGGACCTAGTCCCTGGGGGTCAGGGGTGGCTCCCTGGAGGAGGTGGCCTCTGACCAGTGCCTCCGAGGATCAATGCGGGGCAATTGCATGAGCAAGTACTTGGAGGTGAACTGTGGCAGGAAAGTGGGAAAAACTCCCATTATTGAGCATCTATTTATTGACGCCTCTGTGTGCCAAGACCTGGGCTGGGGAGAGCAAGAAATGGCAGACCCAGCTCCTGCTTCCCAGCCCTGGCGATCTGGTCAGGGCACTGACAAGTAAACAGACACAAGCAATCGAGTGTGATGGCCCTGCGTTGGGGGCAGCCCAGGTGGACACGGAGAGGGCAGGCGTGTTCCGGCCTCAGGAAGGGCTTTCGGGAATTCTCCAGACAAGGTGTGACTCTCCCGCACACACTCGCACTCCCTCGCACTCATTACTCACACATCCACACACACCCACGTGGTCGATATTTGAACCCAGGCAGTTCAACCCTGCACGCTGTCCCTTGTGAAGACGAAACCTTCCTTTGCCCTGTCTCTGTGTCCTTGCGTTTGTCTCATCTGGTGATGAAAGAAAAAGTCTACCCTTGACATCCTTTGGGAATGTGCAGCTTGGGCTG
This sequence comes from Eulemur rufifrons, assembly GCF_041146395.1. NCBI lineage: Eukaryota > Metazoa > Chordata > Mammalia > Primates > Lemuridae > Eulemur > Eulemur rufifrons. The sequence continues at coordinate 18,502,944 of NC_090996.1, forward strand.
TTTCCCCTCCTGGTCCCCCTGAAACTGGGTCCCCATCCTGTTTTCCGAGTCCTCCAGACACCTGTGTCAGCATGCCAGCTCTGCAACTCATTGTGTGACTCTGGGCAAAGTGAATCACCCTAACTGTGCCCGAGCCTGCTCTTCTGTCGTAAAATAACAGCCCCACCTCACTGGGGTTCGAGGCAGTGAGATAGGAAGGTGCATGTAAGGCCGAGAAGGAGATGCACAAAGACTCACGTGGAGTAAAATGTTGTTTACTTTGAGTATCTGGGTGCAGATGGGTGGAGGCCAAAAGAGCGTCCACCCCGAGGGAGGGGAAAGCCTTGGGTTTTAGAGAGAGTTTCTGCCAGGGGGGTGTGAGTACCTGGGCCAGAACAGCCTCTGTAATAAAATTTTTAGATAACCAATCTCTGGGACCCCCCTGCATCAGTCTCATCCTGCAGAGATAAGGGAGGAAGGTAGCTTTGTCCTTACCCGGGGATAGGCATTAACTGCATTCGTCCTGTACATACTTTTCGGACCCCGAACAGACCTAACACTCAGAACAATGCCTGGCATGTATTAGGTGCTCAACAAACGTCAACGGTCATGCTTGTCAGCATGAAGATGAGAAAGAAGCGAAATCACAGCCTTCCCCACATCCCGTGTGCCTGATTGTGAAATGGAGACGCATGCGGTGCTGAGAGCAGATGTGTTCAGATGTGGACACATTTGGGAAAACCTGGAGAAAGGGCTGCAGGGAATTCTTTGTACACCTTTTGCAACTTTTCTGTGAATCTGAAATGATGTCAGAATAAAAAGTTAAAGAAAGCAGTACAATGTCCTGAGGCCCAAGAGAGATAGTAAGTGGGAAGTTTATCTTCTGGCACACAGCTCCACTATTCAAGCTCCTGCCCAAGACCCAAGCTTTATCTGTGGGGGCAGTCTGTGTGAGGCCTGGGAGCAGCCTGGTGCTGCCAAATGACAGCAACTCCAAATCCAGGGCTTCTCAAGTCCTGCCTGATTATAAGCTCAGCCCAGCTTATATCACCCCACACTTACTTGTTTTCAAGCCTATCTTCCAGTTTTTAAAATTAGTAGACTTTATTTTTTAGAGCAGTTTTAGATTTATGGAAAAATTGAGCAGATAGTACAGACAGTTCCTATACGCCCCCTCCGCTGTGCACAATTTCCCCACTCATCTGGCACGAGTGTGGTGCCTTTGTTACCACTAATGAATTAGTATTGATTATTATAAACTAAAGTGCATAGTTTACATTAAGTTTCACTGTCTCCTACACAGTTCTATGGGTCTTAACAAATGCATTATGTCATGGACCCACAGATGTTGCAACATGAAGAGTTTCACCACTCTCAAAATCCCCCATGCTCCCTATTTGTCCTGAGTCCTGGAAACCCCTGATCTTTTTATGGTCTTCATAGTTTTGCCTTTTTCAGTACAACCTCTATGGAAAACAGTATGGAGATTTCTGAAAGCACTAAAAGTAGACCTACCATGCGATCCAGTAATCCCACTACTGGGTATCTACCCAAAGGAAAAGAAGTCATTTTGTCAAGAAGACACCTGCACTCTAATGTTTATTGCAGCACAATTCACAATTGCAAAGATGTGGAATCAACCCCAAGTGCCCATCCATTCATGAGTGGATTCAAAAACTCTGTACCACTGTTTATAGATTCACCTACTGAAAGACATCTTGGTTGCTTTCGGTTTTCGACAGTTACGAATAAAGCTGCTATAATCACTCGTGTACAGGTTTTTGTGTAGACATAAGTTTCTCAGTGCAATTGGGTAAATACTAAGGAGCACGATTGCTGGATCATATGGTAAGAATATGTTTAGTGGTGTAAGAAACTGGCAAACTGTCTTCCAAACTGGCTGTACCATTTTGCATTCCTAACAGCAATAAATTAGAGTTTCTGTCGCTTTGTATTCTTGTCAGCATTTGGTTTTGTCAGTTTTGGGAGTGTTAGCCACTCTAGTAGGTATGTAGTGGTATCTTGTCGTTTTAATTTGCAATTCCCTAATGATATATGATGTTGAGCATCTTTTCATATGCTTTTTTGCCATCTATATGTCCACTGCCTGTTGATATTTTTTGCCCATTTTTAAATTTGTTTTCTTACTGCTGAGTTTTCAAAATTCTTAATCTATTGTGGATACAAATCCTTTATCAGATTATGTGGTTTGCAGATATTGTCTCCAAGTCTGTGGCTTAACTTTTCATTCTCTTAACAGTGTCTTTTGCAAATCAGAAGTTTTAAATTTTAACAAAGGTCAAGTTATCAATTTTTTTCTTTCATAGATCATGCTTTTGTTTTTGTTATCTAAAAACTCATTGTGAAATTCAAGGTCACCTAGATCCAGGATTTTATCCTATTGTATCTTCTAGAAGTTTTATGGTTTTCTATTTACAGTGAGGTCTATGGTTTGAGTTATTTTTTGTAAAATGTGTAAGGTCTGTGTCTAAATTATTGTTATTGCCTATAGAAATCTAGTTGTTCTAGCAACATGGGTTGAAAAGACTATCCTTTCTCCATCAAATTGCCTTTGCTACTTTGTCAAAGATCAGTTGACTATGTCGGTGTGGATATGTTTTTGGGATCTCTATTCTGTTCAGTTGATCTATTTGTTCTTTCATCAATACCATGCTGTCTTGATAGTAAGTTTTAAAGTCAGGTAGTGTCATTCCTTCAACTTTGTTGTTCTCACGACTGTGCTGGCTATTCCAGGTCTTTTGCCTTTCCATATGAACTTTAGAATCAGTAAGTCAATAATCACAAAAATAACTCACTGGGATTTTGCTTGGGATTGTGCTGAATCTATAGATCAGGTTGGGAAGAACTGACATCTTAACAATATTGAATCTTGTATTCATAAGCATGGAATATGTATCTATTTAGATCTTTGTTTTCTTTCTTCAGAGTTTGTAGCTTTCCTTCTTTTTTTGGTGCTAATATAAATGGAATTATGTTTTTAATTTCAAATTCCAATTATTTGTTGCTGGTGTTTAGGAAAGCCATTGACTTTTGTATGCTAACTTTGTATGCTGCAACCTTGCTACAAATATAATACTTATTAGTTCCAAGAGGTTTTTTTGGTGGACTCTTCGGGATTTTCTACACAGACAATAATGTCATCTGCAAACAAAGACAGTTTTGTTTCTTCCTTCCTAATCTGTATAACTTTTCTTTTTTTTTTTTCTTCATCTTATTGCATTAGGTGGGACTTTCAGCATGATATTGAATAGAAGTGGTGAGAGGGAGCATCATTGCCTTGTTCCTGACCTTTAGGGGGAAGACATCTATTTTCTCACCATTAAGTATTATGTTAGCTTAGGTTTTTTGTAGATGTTCTTTACCAAGTTGAGGCAATTCCCCTCTAATCCTAGTTTGCTGAGAGTTTTAATCACGAGTGGGTGTTAGATTTTGTCAAATGCTTTTTTCTGCAGCTATTGATATTATATGATTTTTCTTTAGCCTGTCGATGTGATAGATTACTTTAATTGACTTTTGAATGTTGAATCAGCCTCATATAGCTGGCATAAATTCTACTTGGTTGTAGTATATACTTTTTACACATTATTGAATTTGATTTGATAATATTTTGTTGAGGACTTTTGCGTCTATGTTAATGAAAGATATTGATCTGTAGTTTTTCTTTCTTATATGTCTTTATTTGGTTTCAGTATTAGGGTAATGCTGGCCTTATAGAAGGACTGAGAAAGTTTTCCTTCTGCTTTGATTTTCTGGATGAGGTTGTAGAAAACTGGTATCATTTCTTCCTTAAATGTTGGGAAGGATTCACCATTGAAACCATCTGAAGCTTTTTCTTTCTTTTAAAAAAAAGTTATTAATTGTTGATTCCATTTCTTTAATAAATATAAGTAAATTCTGATAATTATTTCTCCTTTGTGAAATTTGGTAGTTTAGGCCTCTCAAGGAATTGGCTTATTTCACCTAAGTTATCAAATTTGTGGGCATAGAGTTTTTCATAATATTCCTTTATCCTTTTCCTGTTTGTGGGATCAGCAGTAATAGCCCTTCTTTCATTTCTCCTATTATTAATTTGTATTTTCTTTCTTTTTCTTGATTAGCCTAGGCAGAGGTTTATCAATTTCATTGATCTTTTCAAAGAGCCAATTTTTAGTTTCATTGATTTTTCTCAGTTGATTTTCTGTTTTCAATTTGGTATTTATTCTTCTTGGTGTTCTTTGAGCTTCCTGGATCTGTTGACTGGTGTTTGTTATTAACTTGGAAAATTCTCCCCTATCATTACTTCAAATGTTTCTTCTGTTCCTTTATCCTTCTGATATTGCCATAACACATATGTAACATGTTTTGTAATTGTCCCACAGTTCTAGGATAGTTTTTTTTATTATTCTTTTTCTTTTTGCATTTAAGTTTGTGAAGTTTCTGATGACATATCTTCAAGCTCACCTGGATATGCCAATCAAAGACATTCTTCATTTCTTACGGTTTTTTAAAAAATAAATTTCTAGTGTTTCCTTTTAACTCTTTCTTAGAGTTTCCATTTCTCTGCTTGCATGTTGTCTACTTTTTCCATTTTATCCCTTAACATATTAATTGTTATCCCTTAATATATTAAAAGTTATTTTAAATTCCATATCTGATAATTCCAAAATCCATCTCATACCTGAGTCTGGTTCTGATGGTTGTTTTGTCTCTTCAGACTGTGTTTTTTCTTGCTTTTTAGTACGCTTCATAAGTTTTTTCTAAAAGAAAACAATGATGTCAGTGATGATGGTGGAGGTGGTGGTGGTGATGATCATGATGATAATGATGTTAATGACAGGGAGGATGATATGATCTTGTTAAGGGAGAGCACTTATATGACACTTTCTGTGTGCCAGGCCCTGTTGTAGGCTCTTGTCATATATTAACTAACCTCACAAAAACTCTAGGAAATACGTCCCATTATTAGCTCTATTTCACGGTAGAGTTCATGCATTCATACAGTGACTATTTATTGATGCCTATTATATGTCATCCCATCCCAGGAGCTAGGGACTGCAAAGGTGAACACAGCATGGTCCCTGTCCCCACAGAGCTTGTGGTCAGCTGGAAGAAAGAGTGACCAAATCATTAGGGTACAACATGGTACCAGTTCTGAGAGGGAAGCATGGAAACAGAGAAGGTTTTCTAGAGGAAGGGCCAACCAAGCAGGTATCTGATGGATGAGTAAGAGTTCTCCAGTTTGGGGGAGAGTAGGACAAAGTGGGGAGAGTGACCCAAAGGAAGGAACAGCATTTGCAAAAGCCCGAGACAAGCACTGGGCTAACTGATATGAGATCAAGGCAGTTGATGGGGAGAGAGGGTGACAAGACAGATGGAAAAGAATCACACAGTCCTAACCAGGAGAAGTTTTTGGATCAGTAACTTTTAAATCTTTTTGATTATAACCAACAGTAAGAAATGCATTTTCTATTTTGACCCAGTACCATCTCTCTCTCTCTCTCTCTCTCTCTCTCTCTCATGCACACAGCATCTAACTCTCTAAAACAAAAATCTACGAAGCAATATTTTACCCTGCAGCAGGCTGTTCATTCTGATATTTCCTATTCTGGTTTATTTTGTTTTCAAATACTGGTCAAGATCAAAATAAACTAGTCACAAAATAGTACCTATCATATGATTTCATTTACATGAAATTCCCTATCAGCAAAACTAATCTACAGTGATGGAAATGAGATGGGTGGCTGCCTGGGGTTTGGACAGGGTGGGGCAAAATTGACTGCAAAGAAGTGAAAGAAAATTTTCTTAGGAGATGGAAATGTTCTATATCTTGATTAGGGTAGTGGTTACACGGGCACATGCACTTGTGAAAAATAAATATGTAAAAATAAATGCACATGAAGGAACTTTCTGGGTGGGGGTGTTCTTTATCTTCGCAGGGATTTGCATTGCACAGGTGAATGCAGTTTGTCAACACTCATCAAATGGTACACGTTTGTGCATTTCATTGTATGTAAATGTTACATCAAAAAGAAAAAAGTTGTGGACAAATATTGAATTCTAGTTGATGACACCATGCTGAAGTGTTAGCTTCCTAACCAGTATTCTGGTGTCTGCAACTCACTTTTTGAAATGCATCAGAATAGATTGGTGAATGGGCAGAGGAATAAAAGATTGATAAATATGTGATAAAGCAAATATAAATTGTTAACATGTGTCAAGACCATTCAATGACTGGGCACGGTGGCTCACACCTATAATCCTAGCACTCTGGGAGGCCAAGGCAGGTGGATCGTTTGAGCTCAGGATTTGAAACCAGCCTGAGCAAGAGTGAGACCCTGTCTCTACTAAAAAAATAGAAAGAAATTAGCTGGACAACTAAAAATATATATATAAAAAATTAGCAGGGCATGGTGGTGCATGCCTGTAGTCCCAGCTACTCAGGAGGCTGAGGCAGTAGGATTGCTTGATCCCAGGAGTTTGAGGTTGCTGTGAGCTAGGCTGACACCACAGCATGCTAGCTCAGGCAACAGAGTGAGACTGTCTCAAAAAAAAAAAAAAAAAAAGACAATTCAATGAAGAAAGACTAGCCTTTTCAGTAGATGATGTTGGGACTGCTGGATATCCACATGCAAAATAATGAAGTTGGATCCTTACCTCACACCATACACAAAAATTCACTTAAAATGGATCAAAGACTTAAATATAGAAGCTAACTTATAAAATTGTTAGAAGAGAACATAAGTATAAATCTCCCTGACCTTGGATTAGGCAATGGTTTCTTAGCTATGATGCAAAAGTACAAGCAACAAAAGAAAAAAACAGATAGACTAGACATCACCAAATTTCAAAACTTTCATACTTTAAAGAATGCCATGAAGACAGTGAAAAGAAAATCCACAAAATAAGAGAACATTTTTTGTGAATTATATATAAGAGCCTTGTATCTAGAATATACAATTACAATTTAATAAGAACAATACAAATAAAATTTTAAAATGATCAAAGGACTGAAATAGTTCTTTAAAGATGTTAAATAAGAGGCCAAGAAACAATGACAAGATGCTCAACATCATCATGGACATGCAAATCAGAACTGCAATGAGATGCCACTGCACACCCACTAAAATGGCTATTATCAGACAGTAACAAGTGTTGATAAGAATGTAGAGAAATTAGAAACTTCATACATTGCTGGTGGGGGTGTAAAATGGTGCCACCACTTTGGGAAGCAGTATGGCAGTTCCTCAAATGGTTAAACGTACAGTTACATATGACACAGCAATTCTACTCCTAGGTATACAATCAAGAGGAACCAAAACATATGTCTATATAAGGACTTATGTACAGATGTCCACAGCAGCATCATTCATGATAGGCAAAAGGTAGACATGACGCAAATGTTTGCAACTGATGATGGATAAATAAAATGTGATATATCCATACAAGGGATACTAGTTGGCAATAAAAAGAAATGAAGTACTGATACATGCTGAAATGTGAGTGAGCCTTGAAAACATTATGCTAAGTTATGCTAAGGTGCCAGTCACAGAGGGTCACATACAGTATGATTCTATTTATGTGAAATGTCCACAATAGGTAAATCTATAGAGACAGTAAGTAGATGAGTGGTTGCCAGGGTCGGGGGGGGGGGGGGGTGGGGTGAGAGTGGGAATGAAGGTGCAGGAGACTGACAGTTAAGGGGTTCGGGGTTTCTTCCTGGGATGATGAAAATGTTCTAAAATGGATTGTGGTGAAGTCTGCACAAATCTTTGACCATATTAAAGCCACTGAATTGCACACTTTAAATGGGTAAATTGTATGGTTTGTGAATTATATATTAATAAAGGTGTCAAAAATGTTAATGTAGATATGCCACCAAAAGCATGATCCATAAAAGAAAAAATTGATAGATTGCACTTCACTAAAATTTAACACTTCTGATCTTTAAATGACACTATTAAGAAAATTTTAAAGATAAGCCACAGACTGTGACAAAATATTTTCAAATTTATATATCTATAGAAAGGACTTGTATCCAGAATATAGAAACAACTTTCAAAAATCAATAAGAAAACAAACAATTAGATTTTTTAAATGGGCGGAAATATAAATACAGAGATATGATTATAGATATATAGCAAATAAGCACTTGAAAAGATGCTCAACATCATTAGTCATTAGGGAATTGCAAATTAAACCCACAATGAAATACCGCTGCACATATATTAGAATGGCTAAAATTTTAAAAAATATCAGTGATGTCAAGTAACAGCGAGGATTGGAACAATTGGAGTTCTCATACATTGTGATGTGAATACAAAATGATACAGTCTCCTGGAAAACAGTTTGGTAGTAAAACTTATAAAGGAAACATGATAAAATATGACTCACCTTTTTACTCCTAGGTATTTACCCTACAAAAATGAAAAGTGAGCTACACACGAAAACTTGCCTGCAAATGTTTACAGTGACTTTATTCATAATTGCCAAAAAAATGGAAACAAGTTAGATGCCCCTCAGCTGGTGAATGGATAAAGAAATTGCGGTGCATCAGCACATTGGAATACTACTCAGCAACAAAAGAAACAATCTTCTAGCACACATAACATCATACACGAATGTCAAATGCTCTATGCATCATGAAAGAAGCTAGACTCAAAATGCTACATGCTATGATTCTATTTATATGGCAAAATATAAGGATAGAAAATAGACCAGCGGTTGCCAGGGGTCAGGGTTTAGAAGTATCAACTGCAAAGGTGCATGGGAGAATTTTTTGGATAGAATGAACTGTTCTGGTTCATGATTGTGGTGGTAGCTACACAACTGTGTTTGTGAAAACCCATAGGACTGAACGCTGAAAAGGGTAACTCTTACTGTATATAAATTATACCTTAATCTAAAAAATGTAAAAAATATATACTAGTGGTAGAATCTAGATGGTGGGAATATGGGTAGTCCCTGTGTAATTCTTTCAACTTTTTGGTTTGTTTGAACAGGTTCATAATCAGATGTTTGGGAAAAAAACATCAAAAAGATGTTAGCTGGTTGATAAAAGTAAGCAAACGCATGCATGGCAAAAACAACCAACCAAATAAATAGAAAATAGTCATTTCACCCTTCAAATCTTAAATAATAATGAATAATAAATATAGTAATTAAAGCATTGCAGGCCATGACCCCATAAATGGACTTTATAAGCTATTGATGGGTCATGGACCTTCAGTGTGAAAAACATTGCTTTTAGACTAGGGTATAGCATTTGAACTTTAACCTGAGAGAGCCTGGGATGATTGGGGCCTCCCAGTCAGTGATCTGAACTGGGCTGACTCCCCACTCCCAGATCAGGAGTAGTTAGGGGTCCTGGGAAGTAGCTGGGACCTATGTCCAGCTCCTTCCTGTCACTGAGGGAGGACCTCAGAGGGAAATGGCTGACTGGTGCCCCTAGGGAACCTGCACTCTGGGAGAGAAGCTTCTCCAGGGAAAGATCCTGAGTCTTGCATGGGGGAGTCAACTTGGGGAGATGGCAGAGGGCAGTCATCATGCTGGAAGTCACCCGGGTGGAGGACAACTGCAGGGCCCTCCTCAGCAGTCAGGACTAGAGCAGACCCAGGGCTTCCACCCAACTCTCTGGGTAGGAAGGGTTTCCCATAATGATGGAGATTAACCTTCTTGCTAGCCTTGTCCCTTGGGACACAGGGTCACGCTTAATTTATTAGTAAAATCAGGAGATGTTTCCCATATCCAAGAGAATCATGATTGGGGTAAAATGTATCTCTATTATATCTGATTTATGTATTGGAGCTACAGGTAAATTCAACTGATAAAGGGTTTCATGAATAAGAAAATGTTATGCTACCTAAGAGTGCAAATTTGGAAAACTCTCATTCAGACACATTTTTTGACTTTTTAAGAGCTAGACGTCCCTACCCAAGGTCTTGAAGTTCAAGATAAAATCCCAGGGTCTTCTTTACCTGCCTCATCTCCCAGCCTCTGTGCCATTTACCCCATGTCAGAATACTCACAGCTCTGAATGTTTTTTATACCTCTTTGCCTTTGTGTAGGCCTTTTCCTCTTTTGTCCCCCTAGTAAACTCCTATTCATCCTTCAGTACCCCGCTTAAATGGTACCTCATCTGTGGAGCCTTCCTGGATTCCTTCTCCTGTGACAGATGCAGTAATAATCTTTTTCTGCATTTCTACGGATCTGCATATGCAGCTCTAAAGTCAGGCTGGCTTTCTCTCTGGATGTATGAAACGCCATAGGAATTTGTTGTTCCAAATAAAATTAAGTCTGATGCCAAGCTCCAAGCCCCAGAGTATAATATTGATAAACTGCTCTCGGTGGTTGGCTGGATTCTCTCCATGCCTCCAGGGTGAAACAGAGGGCATCTTATGCAGTGCAGATACTTAGGAAGGGCCCTCTGGTCTTGTAGGTCTGCCAGCTGCCAAAGGCACCACTGTGTAGTATTGTCCAATTCTGCCTGGGCCCTGGAAGCGGGGTGTCCTTGTTGCTCCTTCCCAGTTGGTTGGGGAGCTTCACGCCCTGGGGTGCAGCCTCCCTCATAGCATCATGCAGTCACTCCTGCCAGGGTCCCGGCACCTCCTTGGGCACTCTGAGACAGCATGGCACTGTCACACACTCCCAAATGGCTCACCCTCCTTCCCAATTTGGAGAATGTTCCTGTCCTCTGAACACTTTCCTCTGTTCTCTTCCTCCCTGGGAGGTTTCACTGGAAACACGTTGGCCTGGCCGGCCCAGGCGAGCAATGCTGAGGCCAGATGTTCTCTTGCTAACACCCTGTTTCTCAGGCACTTAATCTCACTCACCATGTTGCGGTGATGAATTTCCCCACCCTGGGCCTTCCTCTGAACTGTGAGTATTCTGAGGTCAAGGACTGTCTCACTGACCTGGAGGCAAGGTCTTTAAACCTCTCTGAGCCTTAGTTTCCTTGCGTGTAAAATGGGGACAGCAATAATATTCACCTTCCAGTAGTATTGTTGGGATGAACCAAGCCAATGCATGTTAATCCCTTAGAACAGTGTGTAATGTGTATTAACAGCATAATTCATGTTAGCTGTTATTATTACTTTTTATTCCCATCACTGTTACTTGTAGTGGATCTTTAGTTGCTCACCAGGCAATCATTCCAGCTTCTTGCTTACACTACACAGACTGAAAATGCAAGCTGCTCACCTTCCCAGCCTCCCTTGCAGCTGGGGCATGGGCATAGGACCCAATCTTAGGCAATGGGACTTGAATGGAAGTGTGCAGGAGGCTCTTGGAAAAGATTTTCCTCTTTGATAAAAAGAGACAGAAAGCAACTTTGCACACTGTCATGGAGGAAGGAGATGCTTGGAGCTGTGGCAGCCATCTTGTGACCATGGGGGCAAAGCTAAGGGTAAAAATAAATGTGTTGAAGTTGTTGGATTAAAGCAGGACCCTTTATGATATTGTTGAGTTTGTGCCCTAACCCTGGAACCTCCTACCTTGGAACACTTTACTAAATTAGATTTGAAATTTCTTTATTAGGAAGATCACTTTTGGTTGGGTATTCTAGTATTAGCAGCTGAAAGTATTCCACTGAATACGTTTTTATGGAAAAAGCTGTACCAGGATGGAAACCCGGGACTCCAGAGGCCCAAGTGAGTGGCTTTGGATGAGTCCCCTTCTCCGCCCCCTGCCTTACATTAGCACAAGGACTGGCTGCCAACTGAGGTCATGGGCGGGTCATGCTTCTGGGTCCCCTAGCGCCTGACCTCATGGGCAGTTCTGCAGTCTATCCACGGAAAAGATGATAAATGCGAGGAAAAACAAAGTACAAAAGGAAGAGTGAAGAGGCAGGGAGAGACAAATCACTCATGAGTGAATAATCCCAAATCCTCAGGCTTTATTTCCGCTCGGTCTTTTCCCACAGGCTCGTTCATTTACTCTGAAACACCCCAGAATCTAATTGGGACAGGGGTTTCAATCTGCGGGGGGCCGGCAAGGAAACTGCTGTATCTCAGCTAACCTTGTTTCGTAAGTATTTCTAACTTAGTTTGGGTACATTATTCATTCTCTTGTGTTGGCGACTCTGTCTCTCTGTGCTGCTGAGAAAAGGGGGAGACGAGGTTATGCTTCTCTTATTTCTGGTTAATTTTGTGGCTAGAAAAAATTTCGTGGGAAAGACAAATACACAACGTATTTTTACCACATCAACTACCGGTCCCATGGTGATGCAGGATGTTGCAGGAATAACCGGTATGCACCCTGTACAGGTTGATGTAATGCTTACTTCTTGTTTGCAGATCAAAATCAAGCTAAAAAGGTGAGGGGTGGTCTTCTTATACATTTTAAGGATACCATCTATCGCCTGTAGTCAAGAAATATCATTTCTCTGCCCCAGTGTGTGCGTTCTCCCCTTATGTCACCACACGTCTGTATCTGCAGCTGCAGTTCACCCCCTACACTCTCATTTGCCCCTTCCAGTCTCTTCTCCTCCTGGACCACTCTACTGAAACCGTGCTTTCTAGGGTCAACCATGACAGCATTGTCCCCAAGCACAAAAGCCTTCTTTTTCCAGTTCTCATCCCATCTCCTTCTCTCTGTAGCTCTTCAATCTTCATGAAATGTTCTCTTTTGCCGATTTCCAAGATTCAATGCTGACCCTCCTGGTTTCTCTTGACCCCTCCAATCACCTCCTGCTCTTAATTCTCATCCTGCTCTCTAAATGTAACCATCTGCCACGTCCTCTTTGTTTTCCCCCAGCATTCTCCTTTTTATTCCGCTCATTTAGAAACTTGCTTTTCCCTTCCTGGGTTCATAACCATTATCAAAGGCTCCACAAGGCGTAAGTATACAGTCAATGAATGCTTTCCCCTGGCCAATCCGTCTTCCCAGAAGGCACCTCCGTGAGCAGTTGCCTGTGTGTTCTTCCAGCCCTGGGACGAGCAGAGACATCATTCAACGGCGTGGCTTCGGCTACAGCTCTGTGCTGGCCGTTCCCAGTCTCTGCAACTTGCCCTGCCCTTTCTCCCGTGTGCCAGTGTTTCAGGACCCACACCTTGAGGGCATTTCCCTCTGGCTAGCTCTCAGACACCTGAGGCAAAAGTTGTTGTCTCTCGCCAAGCTAACTTCTCCTTTCTGTGCTCTTGGCCTCAGTGCACAGTGTCCAAGTAAGCAAGCTGCAAATCATGTTGTCGTCTTTGACTTCCCTCTCTCTGTCTCTGTCCCTGTCTCCTGCTCCCATTTTCTCTCCTGTAAGGCAGGCATGGGCTGTGTACCCTTTCCTGTTCATTTGCACATCCAGCTGATTTCCCCCCTCCTTGCTGCTTCTGCCCTGACCCAGGCCCTCATCTCCTCTCACCTGAACTAAAGCCATGTCCCCCCAGCTGCTTTCCCTGCTTTTTGTCACTTGTGGCAGCCTCTGTTTGTAGCCTGCCCAGTACCATTGTACCCTTCTTCCTTCCTGACTCACTCAGGCAATGGCTCACACATGCCTGGACAATGACTCCTGGCTGACTCAGGCAATAACAGCGGTCTAGTCACTCTGCCTTATCAGATTCTCGCCTGCTCCTCGTGCTGCAAGGGGGTGCCAATGGGATTCAGTTCTGGCTGTGAGACATACGGGGGAGTCTGGAAAGAAGCCTGTGAGGGGTAAGACTTTCTGCCTCACCTCCTCCCTAGCACCATCGTTTTTATTTATGTTTTAGAAGTTTAAACTCTTTAGGCTGGCATTGGACACTGCACAGCCTAGCTCCAACTCATCTTCCCTCCAACATTACCCACTTACTACAGACTTTTTGCTGGAGCTGGGGTGGGAGTTTGGGAGCCACATGCAGGTACATCCTCTATAGGAGCTGGTCTCCAGAGATGGCCCCAAATGAAGCCAGCCTCTCAGTGTTCCCCTCTGGTGCAGCTTCTGGAACATTTTGACTCATACAATACAAAGGAAATGATGCTGTGCCAGTCTGAGCCTAAGCCTTAAAGACAACCTAGCAGATTCTGATTTTATACTCCCAGGAGCCCTAAGTCACCTTACAAGAAGAAACCCACTACCCTGAGCCCGCCATGCTGCGAGGAAGTATAAGCCGATCACACGGGAGGTCACATGGAAAACAGAGAACCTCTGGTGTATGTTCTTCTAGTTTTCTCTCTCTCTGAAAATATTCTGATTTTTTTTTTTTTCTGACATCAAGTGTTCTTTGAAAACGTGATTTTTAGTCTACATAATATTGCACAGAATTGTCACTCCAATCATGCTCCTTTATAATCATTTGGAGGCATTTAGGTTGTTTCCCTTTTTTCCCTGATGTAATTAAGGCTATGATGCACTTCCTTGTCCGTTAACTTTGGTGAGCATCTCTTCCGATTTCCCTAGACAAATTCCCAGAAGTGCAATTAATTACTGGGTCAAAGAACATGGACATGTCTGGGCTCTTGATGAGCACAGCCGAATTGCCCTGTAAGAAGACTGACCTGTCTACACTGCCTCCAGCAGTGTGCACATTTCTCAGTCCAGTGTCTGAGTCTTCTGCTGGCTTTAAATTTAGGAATTATTTTAAAAGTTAGCCTTTGGGGGCTGTCACCACCCCTTTAAGAAGAGTAATGAGTAGAGGGGGACTGTTTCCTCTTTCCATTCACCTAAATTACACCCACCACCTCCACTAGATCAAACTTAAAATCCCATGAATCCCAAAATTATGTGAGGATACAGATGCTGCCACGGACTATCACCAAAAGATCTCGACCTGGGGCTGTGGCAAAACCTGGTCTCTGTCTTCCCCTTTCCATTCTCTTCTCCACTCATTGCTGTGTACTTAAAAAAAAATTGTAAATATGCTTTTCATTCTTTTTTTCAAATTTTCACTCTTCCTATTAGAAATTTAAAAAAATACAAATAAGTGAAAGTGAAAAAAATGGCATTTGTCTATTTCCCCACCATCCGATATTAACCACTGTTAACATTTTGGCATATTTGCCTTTACCCCGTTTTAAAGTCAATGTCTGAAAAATTACACAATCACTGTACGAATAGTTTTATTATTTAAACTTGAAATTAGAATATTTCAGATAAATCTCAAGATTTCTTTACTCTCCACTCTCATTCCAATCTGTGCTTTCTTTTCCTAGAGTCCCTCTAGTTTGAGCTTTGGAACAATCTTTGCAGTCCTTAAAAAGAAAATAGTTTTGCTTTTTTTTTTTTGTTTGTTTGAGGCACAGTCTCACTCTGTTGCCCAGGCTAGAGTACCATGGTGCCAGGCTAGAGTACCATGGCATTGGCCTAGCTCACAGCAACCTCAAATTCCTGGGCTCAAGCCATCCTCCTGCCTCAGCCTCCCGAGTAGCTGGGACTACAGGGACACATCATCATGCCCAGGTAATTTTTCTGTTTTTAGTAGAGAACGGGTCTTGCTCTTGCTGTGGCTGGTCTCAAACTTCTGACCTCAAGTGATCCTCCTGCCTCAGCCTCCCAGAGTGCTAGGATTATAGGCGTGAGCCACTGAGCCTGGCCAAGAAAATAGTTTTATATGCATATATTTCTCTATTGGAAGTATATATTGCCATCATGCATTTCACCAAATTTGCATACATGGCAATCCTGCTGTATCATCTTTGTATCTTGCTTTACTTTTTTTTTCACTTCACTCTATACTTTCAAAATTTATCCATGTAGACACTTGTGAGTTAATTCATTCCTTTTAATGTTACATGATCATCCATTGTACAGGAATAATTTGCTTTTTTCCCCCTTATTAATAGCTGTTTAGGATGTTTCATTTTTTCATCCGTTGCCAACATTGTTGCAGCAAGCATTCTCAAGCACTCAAAGGAGACTTCCTCCAGTTAAATTCCTAGAAGTGGAATTGCTAGATGAGCATTTTCATTTCGATAACATCAAATTGCTCTCTAGAGTAGCTATAACATTTACAACCCCACCGTATATGTACAAGAATACTGGTCTTTCCTTACCCATAGCAACATTTTGTCATTCTTATGGGAGAAAAGTTGGTTTCTTTTTCTTGTTTTTATTTCCAACTAATAGTAAGGTTAAACATCTTCTCACATTTTTTTTAGCCATTTGAATTTATTCCTTTGGAAGAGATATTCTTTTGATACACCAGTATACCCAATTTTTGCACGTTTGTAATGCAGATGGACCTGATATTTTCTTTAATTTTGCTGTTCTTTTTTAAGTATATCAAGATTAGACTAGCCTCATAGAATGTGTTGAACAGCTTTGTCTATCTTGTTAATATTTTAGTGGAATTTGCATAATAGTCTTTTTTTTTTTTTTTTGTGGATCATTCCAGTAAAACTATTTTGGCCTAGACATCTTGGGATTTGGAGCAGATCCTAGACTACCATTTAAATTTCATTGGTGATTATTGGTCTACTTTTCTTCTTGGGCCAAGTTTTATAATTTGTATTTTTGTCAAAAATTACTTCTTTAATTTTTCAAATGTATTGGTGTAAAGTTGTTCATAGTATATACTTGCACTTTCTAAAAATTTTTACCCTATCTGGTATGTCCTCTTTGCCATGTATAATATTGTTTAATTGTGTAATTTTCTTGATAAATCTTGTAACAAGTTTGTCTGTTTTATTAGTTTTAACAGAACACCAGCTTTTGGTTGCTATAATCAACTTCATTTTCTTTTGTTTTTTGTTTTACTCATTTCTGCTTTTTCATTATTATTTCCTTCCTTCTGCTTTCTCTGAGTTTATTTAGTTGCTATTTTTCCACCTCTTAAATTGTACAGTTAGCTCTTTTAAATTTTTTCTTGTTTTGTAATAAGTATACTTAAGGTTATAAATCCTCCTCTAATTATTGTTTTAGTTGGATCCCACAAGTTTTGTTATATCAGGCTTTCATTGTCATTCATTTCTAAATATTCTATAATTTTCATACTGGTTTTCTTTTAAATCTGTATGTACTTTTCAGTTTCTAAATGTATGTTCTTTTTCTTTTAAAAATGTATGATAAAATCTTTCAATATACAAAAAGATATAAAAATATAATGAACACCTGTGTACATACTCCTATACTTGTCACCCAGCTTAAGCAATAAAATTGAAATGTATGCTTATAATTTTTAATTTCATTTTTCATAAGTAATAAATGTATGTGGTAAAAAAAATCATCCTGACTTCCTGGCCCCTTCCTCAGAATCAACTGCAGTTACTAATTTAAGGTGTCGTCTATGTGTTGTATGGGTTTCTTTTTGTCTCTTCTTTTGTTGTTGATTTTTCATTTTACTGCTTTGTGGTTCATGAATATGATCTAGAGATTCTTCGGAATTTATTGAAGCTTCCTTTGTGGCCCAGTACAGAGACAATTTCTGTAAATGTTCCAAGCATGTCTGAGAAGAATAGATATACCAAAGTTCTTTTCCTAAAATACAAACCTGATCTCATCACTTAGTCTCTATTAGTTTCTATGGTCCGTAGGTGAAAGACCAACACTCTTAGCATACTATTTGACCTCAAGCTTCCACTTTAGCCAAGGCCTCAACCACCTCCCTTACGTACAACCAATTAATAAATGTTTCAGAAGAACATTTGAACTGTCAGAGTTGTCCCGGAGCAGACAGTCCAATGTCTGGCACATCGAAGGTCCTAATAAATGCTCACTGAACCTACTAGTGAACAGGCTGTCTTCTGAGGGCAGAGTCACATGGAGGCTGGACAGCCACCCTGGGGGGGACCACTCTGCACCATGGGCTCCGATCCTTCCTCACTACTTGTTCCTACTGAGCTGGACCCACCACCCTGAGATCGACCTCTGGTTGCCTCTTCCATTCTAACGTGTCAGCACTTTCCCTTCTTCCTATTTCTGCCTGCCCATGCCATGGTGGATCACTTCAAAGCAACATCCTTCAGTGGCTTTGCCCTCTAGAGTCAGTTGTAAATGCCCAATTAAGGCCCACTCCAGAATGAGTCCAAACTGAGCTTCTGCTCTGAGGCCCTGGGATGGGAGACTGCAGGAAGGGATCAGATAATTGACTGTCATCTCTACATATTTATAGTTTCAACCTTAGCTGGAACCTCGCTTTGGCATTCCTCTTGGCATCTTTTCCAAACCTTTGACTCTCTCCCATCAAATCCCCTAGCATCTCCTCAGCCCCTTCATTCAGCAGAAGGAGACTATTTGCTACTTTATGGAGAAAACAGAGAACTTCAGGGGTAAGACTTTACATAGCCATTTTTATCTTTCTTCCTGTTGCAGAAGTATCTCTCTTCCTCTCTAGGGTAAGAGTAATCCTGTCCCCACATGCCCTCAACCCCACTCCCTCTTGTCTCTCTGTTTTTATTATACTGATTCTTTCCTTAGTTTCCAAGTCTTGAAGTCTTCCCTTCCTAAACCACACTTCCTAAAAGAGTAGTCAACATGCCTCCTCTACTTCCCCAACTTCCATTCTTCACTTCTCTAGGAATCTGATCTAGCTTCCTCTCCTCTCTATTGAGACTGCCCTTGTTGGCCATCAAATTCTAAATTGGTGCCATGGCTTTAAACCTGACCTCTCCAGAGCACTGACAATTCTGACCACACCCTCCTTCTCAAAAGTCTTTCTTACTATGTGCCTCTGATACCACTCAGTCTAGAATCTCTTTCTTCTCTTTCTACCTCCTTTCTTGGCCTTTTGATCCTAAAATGTTGGTGTTCCCAGTGTTTTATATTCTTGGTCCTCAGCTTTTACTCTTTACACACTAGGAAAGCAAGCCTTCATTACAAAAGGGCATAGTCTCTCCCAAGCTCTAAACAAGTGCTGCCTTGGGAGGATGCGGCCCATTGTCGCTGGACTTCCTTATTTTTCCAGAGCAGTCAGATATTCTAGGGTTTTATGTGAAATGCCTCAACTTTAAATATTGACAATAAATTGAAATTTTTATAAAACTGTGTAGGGCAAACAAAACATGGTTGTTCCTCCTTAGGGCTGTTTTATGCCTTATTTGACTGCCCTTAAGGTAGTTTATAAAGCACTTTATCGGTAATGGTAACTAACACTTACTGAGAGCTTACTAGGAGCCAGTGGTTTGCGTTTAATCTTCCTTTAACCCTTTTAACAACCCCAGCAACAACGTGCTATTATTAAACTTACTTTATAGATGACCAAACTGAGGCTGAGAGCTTGAGTACAGTTGACCCTTAGTATCAGGGGACTGGTTCCAGGACCTGTGCAGATACCAAAATCTACAGATGTTCAAGTCCATAATAGAAAATGCAGCGCATTTGCATATAAACTATGTGCATCCTCCTGTATATTTTAAATCATCTCAAGATTACTTATAATACCTAATACAATGTAAATGCTCTATAAGTTCTAGTCATACTGTATTGTTATTAAAACTTGTATTATTTTTTATCGTTTTATTGGTTTTTTTTTTCCCCAAATATTTGAGGAAGTCAGGGATACCGAGGGGCGACTGTACTTTATCCCGGGTCTCAAAGATACTGAATTTAAGGACCAAGATTCACTCTTGACCATTCAGCTCCAGAGTTCAAGCTTTAAACCACAACTACACCTTACCGCTTTCCCACGCAGCGAGGAAACTGAGGTCCAGAGAGGTTAAGAGGTTGTCCAAGAGCACAGGGTGGGAAGTGGCCAATTAGGGATTTGAACGATCCTCACAGAGATAGAAAATTGCACTTACTACTGTTCTATAGTTACCCGTTTCCCCTGCTAGTCTGCATCCCTAGCTTTCAGACTAGAGACTGGAATACAAATGTTTGCAAAATAAATGCTTTGGAGATTCTAAGCAGTCCATTTGTTAATATAATTATATTTATATATATTATTATAATTAATATAGCTTCATTTACTTCTCACAACACTTCCTAGGTAACATAATAGCTAATATTTAATCAGCAATTCCATGTGACACTTTTCAGGTGCCACGCTAAACATTTGATAGGCATTATTGCTTTCTTTCATGTTTTTTTTTTGAGACAGTCTCACTCTGTTGCCCTGGCTAGAGTGCCTTGGCGTCAGCCTAGCTCACAGCAACCTCAAACTCCTGGGCTCAAACAATCCTCCTGCCTCAACCTCCTGAGTAGCTGCGACTACAGGCATGCACCACCATGCCCGGCTAATTTTTTCTATATATATTTTTAGTTGTCCATATAATTTCTTTCTATTTTTAGTAGAGATGGGATCTCGCTCTTGCTCAGGCTGGTCTCGAACTCCTGAGCTCAAAGGATCCACCCGCCTCAGCTTCCCAGAGTGCTAGGATTACAGGCGTGAGCCACCGCGCCCGGCCCGCATTACTGCTTTTAAATCTCACGAATACTATTTTGTAAGTACTATTATCCTCGTTTAATAGAAGAAACGGAGGCTCCCAGCCGTTCAGCGACTTGCCCAAGCTCTGGCAACCAGTAAGTGGCAGAGCCAGGATCCTAGCTCAGGATGCATGACAAGAGTCCTCACTAGTGACCAGGAGGCCACATTGTCATTTCCACAGATGGGGAACCTGAGGCACACCATGGCCATTTAAGGAAGCCCAGGCTGCACGCCTGCTCTTCCTCCTCTTGGGTAGGGTGCGCCTCTGCGGTGCCGGAGGCAGAGGGAGACAAGCGGAGGGAGACAAGCGGAGGGAGACAAGCAGAAGCCCCGCTGCGTCAGCACCGAAAACTGGCGGGAAGCCGTGCAATTCGCGAGCTACCTCGCGCAGCCGGAAGTACCTAGGTAACGGCGCGGGCAGGAGGATCGGAAGTGCGTCACCCCGCGGGCGGGACGCATCTGCCGGAGCCCACCAATAGGAGCGCTTCATTTGCCTTCGCCCCGCCCCCGAACGAGAGGAGCCCGCCTTCCGACCGCAGACGCCAGCACAGTCCGGGCTACGCTTGAGCGCTGTGGTGGGTAACGCGGCGTGCGGAGCCTCGCGGGGACGGAAGAGGGACTTTAGGAAAGGCCAGGGGAGGACAGAGGCGGGGTAGGGCGAGTTAGGCAGTGGGCGTCAAGCCCCGGTGGGCTGTGACGGAGTGTGGAGCTAGAGTCCCCGGGGGCTTGGGGCTTCTCCTTTACTGACGGGAATCTGAGACGCCGAGAGGGGCAGCGGAGGAAGGTTGACTGGGATCTAGTCCCTCAACGCAGACACACCCACAGGCATTTTACGGTCGTAGTATTAGGTGAAAAAGTACTTTTTGTCGTAATAGGTGAAAAAAGCAAAATACAAAATTCTAGTCAGACTGTGGTTACATCTGTGGAAAACACGGCTTTCGCCGCCCCTCCCCCCACAACGCCCTGGTGCTCCTCTCTGTTCCGTGTGCGGAGCTTCTTGCTCCGTGTAAGTCCACAGCCCCTAATTCTAAAGCCCTGAGGCTAGATGTTTGCAGAATCCGGGATTTCTCGGATTTTGGAAAGGTAAACTGGTACATGTATTCTGTGTTGCGTTCCTCCCTCAGCGGGATCTGGAGCAGTGTGTTCTAATCGAATAGTACCATTTCCACAGCTCAGTATATGCATATTTACACCGTGGGGATATACAACAACCATAAACAGGCTCATCTTAGGTCAGATCAGGTTTTCAAACTTAAGAAAACATTTTGGCGTTCAGACCTTTTTCGATCTGAGAAAGGCCGATGAGGGACCTGGACCATAATTGTATTGTTCAGTCATTTTTCTCGCTTACCTGGACAGAGAGTGCCTTGAGAACAGGAACTGAGCTTTTGTTTAGCCACCTCCATCTTTGTCACTAACTCTGTGTGTCCCCTTATTTCCTCTTAGCCTCAGTTTTAACCTGTAAAATGGGATCAGTAATGCTTGTCTCATCTCACTCTGTTGAGGATTAAATGAGGCTGTGCCCGTGAAGCCCTAGCCCCTGTTAGCACGCAGCACAAATGGTATGGCTGAAATTTACTTACTCCACAAACATTTCTACTGTAACATTATTTAGGTAGACAATCCATGCCCATGGCTAATCCTGCCCCCATCCCCCAGGTGACATACTTTGCATAAAGAAGCATATCTATCTTTATATATCTCTTCTGACCCCCAGTTTCCTACCTCCTTTTCCCCAAGTTACAGCATTCAATCCTGTTCTATTCCTCATTCTTCTCATTAACATTTATTTTGGCAGTTATTTAGCATACTCACATCTTTTTTTTATTATATGTAACATACCTGTAAAATTGCGCAGAAATGTAAGTTTGAAGAACAAAAATGAATACCCGTGTACCCACCAAGTTAAGAAAATAGAACATTATCATATTGCCAAAACCTCCATGGAAACCTTTTTTCCCCTCCCCAAAGATAACCATTGCCCTGAAAATTGCCGTTACTCATTCCCGTGTTTTGTGTTGTAATTTTTACTGTCTATGTATTTATCTCTAATCAATGTCCTGTATGGTTTTGCTGAGTTTTGGATTTTATATAAAATATATTTTGTGTGACTTGCTTTTTGCATGTATTAATAACATGTTTTTGAGAATCACGGTGTTGACGTGAGTAGCTCTACTTCATTGCTGTTTTGAATTCCATAGTATGATTATAATAGCTTTATGTAGCAGTTCTTCAGTTGATATGCATTTATACTATTGCCAGACTTTGTTATTATCAATACATAGTACTTCTGTAAACATGTTTCCTGGGACAAATGTGGAAATTTCAGTAAGATACAGACCTTATAGTGGATTTCTGGTGATACGCAAATTTGCTACATGAGAATACATATACAGCTTTTAGGATGTAGAACTCTTAGGAGGTTAAGAATATAAATACTAAAATAGAAAAAGAAGAAGAAAAAGGAAATAAACTTGACAACTAGCTGGATCTGAGGTTTGGGAAAGGAGGACCAGCATTTGATGCTCAGATGTGTGTGGTTTGTATGGTTGTGTGGGCTGCACCATCCAAACCAGGTGATTTACAGCAAGAAGGTCCTGGGGGAGGAAAAAGGTTGAGGATGGTGGATGAGGAGGAGGATGAGTCTAATTTAGGATTTGCTGAGGTGGAGATGCTGGTGAGATGTTTTCAAGGAAGTCTGTATAAATAGCAGGCAGTTGGAGAAACTGGTCATGAGGTCGTGCATCTTCTCAGTTCTGAGGTCCAGGTGATGATGCTGTTCAAAAAACAAAAACTAGCATTTTTGTATATCTCTTTTTTTTTTTTTTTTTTTTTGAGACAGAGTGTCGCTTTGTTGCCCTGGCTAGAATGAGTGCCGTGGCGTCAGCCTAGCTCACAGCAACCTCAAACTCCTGGGCTTAAGCAATCCTACTGCCTCAGCCTCCCAAGTAGCTGGGACTACAGGCATGCGCCACCATGCCCGGCTAATTTTTTCTATATATATTTTTAGTTGTCCATATAATTTCTTTCTATTTTTAGTAGAGACGGGGTCTCGCTCTTGCTCAGGCTGGTCTTGAACTCCTGACCTCAAGCGATCCACCCGCCTCGGCCTCCCAGAGTGCTAGGATTACAGGCGTGAGCCACCGCGCCCGGCCATTTTTGTATATCTCTTATGTGCCTAGTTCTCAGTGAGCCTTTGATAGTCTTATCTCATTGAAACTTCATCTTATACCTTTGAGATAGCTATTATTGTCCCCATTTTATAGTTGAAAAGACTGAACCTTAGGGAGACTGAGCACGTTAGCTAAAAATGTTTATGTCCTCTGTTTGCCTAAGGGAACAGTGAATTTCTTGTCAGATCATGGCATCATCTGGAGTGAATGTTATCACCTCAGAGTTCTAGACCCCACTGGAATCTCTAGGAATGGGTCCGGGAACCTGTATTTTTAATATGTGGGTTAGGTGATTCTTAAGGTTGGACAGGTCTCTCAGCGCCACCTGTCTAGTTCCAAATCCACATTTTTAGCCTTTGCACTGTGGGAGGAGTAGGCATCTTGATCAGGGCTTGTATAATACTTTTATCAGCTCTGATCTTTTTGGGTTGTGGAAAGATACCATTTTATTAGAGAGCAGATTTTAAAAATAGCCTGCAGTCCTACCATGACACTTGTTTTATTAGAGGTTAGGGGAGAGAAGGAAACTAATATTTATTAAGTGTTTACTACCAGTTCTCCAAGCAATGAACTTTACTATAATTTTATAGTGAGACGACAGGGCCTTGGCAAAATTTCTCCAAGACCATAGATCTGGTAAGTTGCTGAGCCAAGGTTCAGACCCAGAATTGGCTAATAGTAAAAATAGCTCACACTTATTTAGTGCTTACTGTGTTACCGGGCTGTTACATGTATTAACTCATTTAATCCTCATAGCAGTTCTGTGGAGGATGATTCTGTCATTACTCCCACTTTACAGATCTGAAACTGAAGCACATGGAGACTAAGTTGCCCAGTGTCCCATACCTTGTAAGTGGAGATCAGGCTCTGAACCCAAGCCTTCTGGCTCCAGGATCCACACTTCTTACCACTCCCCATTACGGACTTGCTTAGTCCTGACTCGTGTTCTTTTCACTTTTGTAGTAAACATGAAGAGCTGAATTTTTAAAATGATCACAAATTTTTATTCACGTAAATTAGTACAAGACCTACGATATTGCTTTTGGTGTGTTTGAAGATGACTGGTTTCATTTACTTTTTTAGTTACTTCAGACATGCATAGCAGTACCAGGAAAGCAGCGGCCATCATGACTGATGTCCACCGGCGATTCCTCCAGCTGCTGATGACTCACGGCGTGCTGGAGGAATGGGAGATCAAGCGCTTGCAGAAGCACTGCTACAAGGTCCACGACCGTAAGTATGCCTATTCCCAGGATGCTCTGGTACTGTGTTGGTCAGGGACTAGCAACATAGGTATAATAGCATGGAACAAGTTAACCAGTACTCAAATCTCTCTGTAGCCTCATATCAACCCATCTTTCTAATCTTGTCTTTCAATTTTATTTAGTTATTTATTTTTCCAAGAAAATCTGACATTTAGCCCAGGATAAAAACTTAGCCCCTAAACTATGTAGTCATTGTTGACATCAAGACTCCAGCATGTGCTCCAGCCTCGGTGTCCTTGTCTCTAAAATGGGGTAGTAATTATACTTAATGCGTAAATAAGTATATGGTTCAGACAATTAAGAGACATACATACAAAACACCTGGCACAGGAAAGTGCTCAGTGGGCTATTGATGGTAACAGGGCAGCTTAGCACAGTGGTTAAGAACACAGCCTTAGATTTGGCCAAGCCTGGAGACAGTGCTGTCCCTGCTCCATGTCAGCTATAGGCATTTGGAGCATGTTCTCAGGGGTTCACTGGGAGGAGCAAATGAGACAATATGTGTGAAGCACTTGGAACAAGGCCTGGCATGTACTGACTTCCCAGCGACTGGAGATAGCAACAGAAGCAATAGGACAGTGTTGATAGCTCAGATGAATCAATATTGGCAGATCATGTTGAGTTGAGTGTCAATATGAGTAGATTTTGTTGAGTGGATCTTTCTGAGAGAAAAAGAAAGCTGATAAGTTATACTTACTGTATGATGTCATTGAGTTTTTTGTAAGGTACATAATGACTTTCATTGCTTATGCATTTGCATATACAAGCATAAAAGTGAGGTAGAAGGATAAACAGCATACTGGTGAGGTGCCTGCCTTTGGGGAGAGAAGGAGTGAGAGTGGGTTGTCAGCAGAAATCAAAGGACCCAAGTTTTGTTCTTTTAAAAAGAAAAGACTTGAAGCAAACATGACATTATTAGCATAGTCTAATGGTTGTCACTCCTGATTAATGGGAATGCATGTGTTTGGTTTTTATTGTGCATTTTTGTCTTTCTCTCTGTATTTGTAATTGTCAGAAGAAAAATGGAAAAAGTAATGAAGAAGTGAGCTGAGCCAAGCCACGAGGAGTGAGAAGGGGTGTGTGTGTGGGGGGGTGAAGTGCAGGTAAAGGGACACAAGAAACCTTGCTACATTTAGAGCACTGCAATTTCTACAGCATGATAAGAGTTATGATTCTGATCCCAGAGAGGTGAGGAGTATATGTGAGTAAGAAGGGGAAGACAGTGAGTATTGAGAAAAATATTCTTTCAAGATGTGCAAAAGAAGGGAGAATGAAAGAATGTGGCACATTAGATAGAGAAGAGGCAGAATGATGTGACTAGAGAGTAGCATCCCTTAAAGTGTGTTCTCCAGAGCACTAGTCCATTGAGGCATTCCACGGGGAGTTCTGGAAGCTTGATGAGGCACAGGAACAAACTAGCCTATTTAACTGTGTTTAATTCTGTTTATCCAAACTTAATTGACCTACTGACAACATACCTTGGGAAACCCTAGACCAGAATATGTAAGTGGTGGGAGAAGAGTAAGTTCTTTTGGTGTGTAGGTTTGCAGATCATGAAGAGCACCATAGTAATGGTTTTTACTTACTCCTGTGGACAGAACAGGCCTCTTCAAGTATTTGAAGTAGAGAGAGACATAATTAGTGCTGTGTTTGAGAACTAGCCCTCTAGTGAAAATATATCTGCTGTAACTGCCTGAACTATGGTGGATAGGGATCTTGGTGACAGACTTCTTTCTTTTTTTTTTTTGAGACAGAGTCTCACTCTGTTGCTCAGGCTAAAGTGAGTGCCGTGGCGTCAGCCTAGCTCACAGCAACCTCAAACTCCTGAGCTCAAGGGATCCTCCTGTCTCAGCCTCCCGAGTAGCTGGGACTACAGGCATGCACCACCTTGCCCGGCTAATTTTTTCTATATATAATGTTTTTTAGCTGTCCATATAATTTCTTTCTATTTTTAGTAGAGATGGGGTCTCGCTCTTGCTCAGGCTGGTCTCGAACTCCTGAGCTCAAACGATCCGCCCACCTCGGCCTCCCAGAGTGCTAGGATTACAGGCGTGAGCCACCGCGCCCGGCCCAGACTTCTTTGTTGAAAGGGAATATGATACCTGTTAAGCCAGCTTCTCTTGTTCTTTAAAAAGCACAGTAGGGGCTGGGCATGGTGGCCTGCACCTGTAATCCCAGCACTTTGGGAAGCTGAGGTGAGAGGATCACTTGAGGCCAGGAGTTCAAGACCAACCTGGGCAACAGAGCAAGACCCCATCTCTATCAAAAAAATAAATAAACAATAAGAAAATAAAAAATAAATAGAAGTTTAGACCTACCCCTCAGTATCCTCCAGAGATGGATGAAAGAATGCTTATTTTAATCTTTATCAACATGGCAATTCATTCCTTCTCCCTTTTGTGAGCTTCAGTGTTGATGGGGAAGTTTCACAGCTCACTGCAAGGAGCCATATGATGCCTTAATATTAAGAATGAAAGTGTTTTTGCCTTTATTTGACCTTTAAAATTGTTATGATCTAATTTAGGAAAGTCCTGTAGAATGTGTCTAAGAATTGATTTATTCTTCATAGTTTGTATTAGTGTATCATTTCTTTGCACCTAGATACGGTTATAGCTAGTTTGAAACAGGGTATAACTGTAGTCTGTTTTCTCCTATCTTTCGTTTAAAATAAAAACAAAAAATTTGTTCCTGAGCATTTTTTGTTCATAAGAGAGATTTTAAAACAAGGAATGATAGAAAGAAATTATCTAAAATTAAGTAAATACTTATAAGACCCATACTATTAATCTCTTATCTTTTGAAGAGATGGCCAGGAAAGTCCCCTTGTACCAATTAGAAAAATATTTAGCTTCTAAGAAAATTAAGAAACAAAGGAGTAATTGAAACTAAGTTATTCTGATTGCCATTTCCCAGGGTATTTGTCTAGTTTATCAAAGCACTTCTTATTTGGGGCTTTGGTTTGGGCTCTCTCCTTATGGTTATTAAGGGGAAACAGCATTTCCACTGCTGGTAGTGCGCCATGACTGGCTGGGAAGGCCTGGCGGGTTTAAATATTTTTTTAAATTAAAAATAAAAATTAAAAAAAGGGTGGGGGGACAAATTCCCTAGTTCTTCTGGCTAGTGAAAAGTTTTGATTTTGTTCTGAAGTCCAGTGCAAAGCCTTGGGTGTAGCCTTTCAGAATGGCACTAGGGACCTGTGTTCTTAAAGGACCTCAGATTTTGAGCCAGGGCTTTTGTCCACACAGTGTGTTTATTTATCCAACAAAGCTTCCTGAGAATCTCATGTGAGCCTGGCCTTTGTGCTAGGAACTGCTAACATAGAGATTAAGTTTTTGTTTCACGTTGGCTCTCATGAGTTATACAGACAAGGAGTCAGATGATTCAAATATAAGGTCCCTCGATAAAAGTAGGCATGGGAGGCCGAGTGGGTGGGGGTTAAGAAGACTTGGGTTTGGAGTTTTCCACTTTGGGCCAAGATGATGTAATGGGGATCAATATACCTTCCTCCCTGAAGCAATCCAAATATGGACAAAATATAAAACACTCGGCATTAGTCAGTGAAGGACAGTGATCTCTTGAGAGATAGTCAATGAGAATTTTTTTTTATTTCTTGACACTGAATACATGTCATCTTTTCCAGCATTACTCCTCCAGTTCTCCAGATTGGGTGTTCAACCGTTCAGTTCAATTCTGATACTGTCTACCTGGAGTTAGCATCAGATCCCACAGGTTAAAGGGCTCAGTCCCACAAGACTGTGTTGCAAGTTCCGGGCCACCTATACCTTTGACTAACTGGCTGTAAATCAAGGGGTTCCCACAACTCCCTTCTCAGACTCGATAATTTGCTAGAACGACACACAGAACTCAGGAAAGCACTTTACATTTACTGGTTTTTTATAAAGGGTACAACTCAGGAATGGCCACATAGAAGACATGCCTAGGGTACAGTATGGGGGGTGGCATGGAGCTTCCATGCCCCCTCTAGGCGCACCACCCTCCCAGCACCTCAATGTGTTTAACAGCATGAAGCTCTCCAAATACTTTCATATAGGGGTTTTTATGAGGATTTCACTATATGGGCACATTTGATTAAATCATTGGCCATTGGTGATTAGTTCAGTCAACAGTTCCTCTATTCTACCCAGATATCGAGGGGGTAGGGGGACTGAAAGTATCAAGCTTCTAATCGAAGCTTGGTCATTCTGGTGACCAGACCCCATCCTAAGCTGTGAAGAGTTGTCCTCCCTGTCACCCATCTCACTCAGGAAATTCCAAAGGTTTTAGGGATTCTGTGCCAGGAACCTGGGACAAAGACCAAGTATCTTTCTTCTACCACAGGCAGCAATGAGGGTGAGCACTACAGTTGCCCAGCTTACTGCCTGGAGAGAGTTTTTAGTCCATGGCACAGGGGGAACCCAGGCAGAGCTAGGCAGACTCCCTGAGTCAAGATGGAGGTGAGAATTCAGGGAGATTAAGGCAGCTAGAGTTTGCACGACAGAATACTTATAATTGAGTATAATACAGAGGAGAGATACACAGAGTGAAAAAGTGAGATTTCCAGTGTGTCCCTCCACTCAAGGACCCAACTGAGAACTGATAGCAGGGCAACTACTGGAGGCCAGGGAAAAACTCACTTGACAGGATTAGAGAGAACAATGCCATATGTTCACTGGTCTGGGAACAGTGCCTGTTCCAGGCCCAAATGGCTTCTACCAAACATTTAGGGAAGAAGTAATACCACTTCCACCCAGCTCTTCCAGAAAATGAAAGAAAATACTTCACAACTCATTCTGTGAAGCCTACATTCTAATATAAAAACCAGACAAATATATTGCAAGAGAAGAAAACCACAGACCAAGATTCCTCATGAACATAGATGCTTACATTCCAAACCCAATTTTGGCAAATCTAATCTAACAATATTTAAAAAGGATGATACAGCATGACCAAGTGGGGTTTATCCCAGTTACGTAGGGTTGGTTTAGTATTTGAAACTCAATCAACATAATTCACCGTATTAACAGACTAAAAAAGAAAAATCATTTGATCATCTTAGTAAGTGCATAAAAAGCATTTGATGAAATCTAGTGTCTACCCTGTCATGGTGCGGCAGAAGATTCCCTTGGCCAAGGTGATGTGACAGGGATCAATATACTGAAGCAATTCAAATATGGACAAAATATGGAGCACTGGGCATTAGTCAGTGAAGGACAGTGATCTTTTGAGAGATAGTCAATGAGGATTTTTTTTTTGTTTTTTTGCTTCTTGATACTGAATAATACATGGCATCTTTTCCATCATGAGTCCTCCAATTCTTTCAGAAGATTCTTACAGAAAACTGCAGGGATCCTAAGGAGCAGCGTATAAACAGGATCAGTAGAACATCAGGGCTTAGAGCATGAGCGAGGAGTCAGCAACTGTCTGCACAGAGTTAAAAAAAAAAAAAAAAGCAATATCCAATCCTGATAAAAACCCTCAGCAAACTGGGAAAGGAAAGGAACTTCCTTAACCTGATAAAGGGTATCTCTGTAAAACCTGCAACTAACATTGTATTTAATGGTGAAAGACTGAATTCTTAACCCTCAGTATGAGGAGTAAGACAAGAATGTCTGTTTTCAATGCTTCTGTTCTGGCCAGTGCACTCAGGTAAGAAAAAGAAAAGCCATCTGGATTGGGAAGGAAAAAGTAAAACTTTACTTTTTACTATACACATTTCATGTAAAAAATCTGATAGAATCTCTAAAAATACTAGAGCTAGTGAGTGAGTTTAGTAAAGTTGCAGGATACAAGATCAATATCCAAATATCAATTGTATTTCTATATGCTAGCAATGATATGCTAGATTGTCAGAAATTGAAATTTTAAAATGGTATCATTTATAATAGCATCAGAAATACTATTTATCCCAAATTATTCCAATGCTTTAGGATAACTCTAACAAAAAAATGTATAAGACCTATACACTGAAAACTATGAAAACAATGTTTTACATTGTTGAGAGAAATCAAAGGAGATCTAAAATAGAGAGACATACCATGTTCATGGGCTGGGAAGCTCAATATTGTTAAGATATCAGTCCTTAACTTGACCTATAGGTTCAGATCAATCCCAGTCAGATCCCAGCGAGGCTTTCTGTAGAAATTGACAAGCTGATTTTGAAATTCACATGGAAATGTAAAGGACCTAGAAGAGCCAAGACTACTTTGAAAAAAAAACTCGTTGAACTTGGAGAACTAACACAACCTGATTTCAAGACTGATGTAGCTACCAGATAATATCAAGACAGTGGGGTATTGGTATAATGATAGACATACAGATCAACGGAACAAGAGTCTAGAAATAGACCCATACATAGATGGACAGCTGCTTTTTGACAGAAATACAAAGGCAATTCAGTGAAAATAGTCCTTTCCATAATTAGTACTGAAATAAATGGATATTCATATTCAAAAAATGAACCTTGAGCCATACTTTGCACCAGAATTAACTCAAAATGAATCATAGACCTAAATGGAAAACCTAAAGCTATAAAACTTCTAGAAGAAAACACAGGAGAAAACCTTTGTGAAAACCTTAAGCAAAGATTTCATGGATCTAACACCAAAAGTGTGATTCATAAGAGAACAAATTGACAAATTGGACTTTAAAATTTAAAACTTACAAAATTAAAAACTTACACTCTTTATAATGTTTAGAGAATGAAAAAACAAACAAAATACTGGGAGAAAATATTTACAAATCATATCTTTGATAAATGACTTGTATCCAGAATATATAGAGAATTCTCACAGCTCAACAATAAGAGAACATACAGCACAATAAAAACTGGGTAAAAGATTGAGCAGACACTTCACATAAGTTATACGTATGGCAAATGAGCACATGAAAAGATGCTCAACATCATTAGACATTAGGAAAATACAAACTAAAACCACATTGAGATACCACTGCGTATGTATTAGAATGGCCGAAATTAAAAAAGACTGTGCATACCAGTTGTTGGTGGGACCATGGAGGAACTGGAGCTCTCATACACAACTGTTGGGAATGTAAAATGGTGCAGCCATTTAGGAAAACAGTATGGCAATTTCATATGATCCAGCCATTCCTCTCTCATGTAGTTACTCAAGAGATATGGTGGGGTGTGTGGTTATGTGCCTGTACTCCCAGCTACTGGAGAGGCTGAGGTGGGAGGATCACTCGAGCTCAGGAATTCAAGACCAGCCTGGGAAACATAATGAAACCCTGTCTCTAAAAAAAAAAAAAAACAGAGAGATAAAGATATATGTCTACACAAAGGCATGTATGGAAATATTCAGAGTAGCTTTACTTGCTTTACTTGTAATGGCCCAAAATATAAACACTTAATTGTTTATCAGCAGGTGAACAGATGACTAGACTGTGGTATATCCATATAGTGGATTATTACTTCATAATATAAAGAAATGAACTGTTGCTACCTGCTGGAAAAGGAATGAATTTCAAAATGATTTTACTGAGTGAAAGAAGCCAGGCAAAAGAGAGTGAATCCATCTGTGTGAAATTCTGGACAAGGCATGCTTGGCTGTAATCACAGAAAGTAGTTCAGTGGTTGGGTGGGGATGGTGTATAGGACGGGGGAGAGGGGTAGGAGAGGTGGAGAAAGGGATTATAAAGAGACACAAGGAAACTTTTGGGGGTAATGGACATGTTTAATATCTTAATGTTGTGATGGTTTCATGGAGTATGTATATCATAACTTATTAACATCATATACTTCAAATATGTACAGTTCATTGTATGTACGTTAACCTCAACAAAGCTGTTATAAGATCTGAATTTAAACCCACTTTGCTACGTGGTAGCTGTGTAACCTTGGTCAAGCCACTAAACCTTGGAGCTTCAGATTCTCTAGCTGCTATAAAGTAGAGCTGGAGATACCTCTCTCACTCAAGGTTATTTGTAAAGACGGTGAATACAATGTATGGCATGTCTTAGTGGCCTGTGCGTCCCCAATAAATGGAGACACTTGGGGAGATCACCAGGTTTTCTCATATGTTTCATTTTCTTGTTCTGGAAGGCCCCGTGTTATCTGCATAGGACTCTAGGAAAATAGATGCAGCATTTGGGAAATGTTTCCTTGCTTTGCTTTATCCAGGGCTTATCTGGAAAAGCTGGTAAGTAGTTGTGGAAAGTGTCTTTAGTTCAAATTCCTAAAAACAAAACAAACACAGAATCCTGAACTCTGCAGCCTTCCTATGTGACCCAAGGCCCCTTGGGGAGTAGGTGCTCCAGCCTGTTGATTTAGTTGTAGAATGGTGTCACCCACTGTAGTGAGTTGTGTGTGGTTGTCCAGCAGGGGGCTTGAGGGCGCCCCTAATCCTGAGCGTGACTCTGGGTTGGAAACTCTATTTCATTTATCAGATGGGTTTACTGAGCAGAGGCAAAAAGTTGCCTTCAGTTGCTTGGTGACAATTCCCTCAGAGTTATTTGGTTTATTAAGATGTTTTTGGGGCTGGTCTTTCCGTTCTTGGTTGAACAAGTTGGTGAACCAGAGTCTTTTTAAGGAATCATGAGGTCTGGTCCCCTTATCTCACAAACTAGGAAGCAGAGGCTTCTTAGAAGTTAGGTATGCTGCCCTGCCAGTTCTTACACTGGTTCTGGACTCTTACCACTACTAAATGTCGCCTTCTGAATCAGTGCCAGGTTCAGGGTGGGGTTTCCTTGCCTAAAGATCCTACGGTAGTGTTGTTTTTTTTAATTTATTTTATTTTGAAATAATTCCAAACTTATAGGAAAGTTATAAAAACAGTACCATTTTTTCCCCTGAATCATTTGTAAGTTACCAATTTACTTATAATTGTAAGTTACAATTTAAGTTACCTATTTAATAAGTCCTTTCACTCTAAATTTGGCAGGGTATATTTCATTTGAGCAAGGGCATTCTCCTAAATAACCACAGTACCACCATTAATATCAGGAAATTAACATTGATATATCACTACTATAATCTCTAGACCGACCCCATTCAAGTTTCTCCATTTGTCCCAATATTGACTTTGTAGTAAATGACCCACACTAGGGTCGTGTGTTACATTTAGTTGTTATATCTCTTTAGGCTCCTTAAATTAGGAGTAATTCCTCAATCTTTCATTGACTGTTATGAACATGGCAATTGTAAAGATTATAGATTATAGGTTACTTATGTGGTAGAATAGCACTGATAGAAAAATAATGTGAGCCACATAAGTAAAACTTGGTGGTAAAAAGAAACAGGTGAAATTAATATCCAAAATAATATCATGTCTAGGCACAGTGGCTCACGCCTATAGTCCTAGCACTTTGGGAGGCTGAGGTGGGAGGATGGCTTGAGGCCAGGAATTCAAGACCAGCCTGAGCAATAGCAAGACCTTGTCTCTACAAAAAGCAGAAAAATAAGCCGGGCGTGGGTGGTGCTCACCTGTAATCCCAGCTACTCAGGAGGTTGAGGCAGGGGGATTGCTTGAGCCCAGGAGTTTGAGGTTGCTATGAGCTAGGATGATGCCACTGCACTCCAGCCCAGGCAACAGAGTGAGACTCTGTCTCAAAAAAAAAAAAAAGATAGATTAGTGAACACAGTATTATAGGAACATTGGAGTTTGATAAAAATTTTCAGTTTTTGTCAAACGTTTTATTTGTCTTCATTCCAAGTTTGTTTCTAACATGCTGATTTACACGACTACATTAGCATCATTGTCTTTGTGCCTGTTTCAGGCCTCATGAACATCATTAGGTGACATGCATTAATGGTGAATCACAGTGATGTTGACATTTGAGTTTAGTATTCCATCCTGTATCTTCAGTCTTATTTGTAAACACTTTCTCTTTCCAGGGAGGACTGAGTGATAATTAGAATCTGGCTGCAAGTAAATTTTCCCTCTATTTTTAATGATTTCATTGTACATTTCTCCCCTTTGGCCATGATGAACAGTTAATAAGCTTACCACTGTCAGAGCTGGCTTGGCTTTCCAGTTAATCAAGGGAGATAAAGTCTGTTTCTGTAACTGAAAAGTGGCAAAAAATTAGCATGAAAAGTAACTTCTAATGTGTGACTTAATGAATTTTTCAACATACCGAATTTACAGCAAGCAGTTGTTATGTACTTAATTAGGAATCTTTGGGTTTAAGAGCTCTGTAACCACAAGGAACTAATATTGTTGCTTTTATGTCTCTGGCTTTTGCTGGACTAAGTGTCTCCCGGCCTCTCCCACTCTTGATGACTTCGTGCACGGGAGCGCAGCCTACACGGCCCCACGCCAGCCCTTTCAGGCCAGTGCAGATTTGCTGAGCCAGCTGGGACGTCCGTGTACTTCACACTCTCCCAAGTGTGGACATCATTTATCTGGGAATGCATTTTGTACTGGATCCCAGACACAAGGGAGGTTATGTGTGAGAGTGTGGAAGAACTGGGAGTGAATTCTTCCGTGGAATTACCACAGACCCCACTGGCAACAGTGAAGCCATTTTTCAAAGGCAGGGTTTCAAATCCTGTTTCTTCCAGGGACTTGGGAAAGTTCTTTTACTTTTCTGGGTGGGTGAGGGGGAAATCATAACTACCTCACAGAAAAGTTGTGAGCATTAAACAAGAGAATTTATGTTTAGTGCCTGGCACTGACTACTTGCTGGTACATGTTCACTACAATCTGCTCGCTGCCTGTTCTTTCCTTTTCTGTCCCTCTCCTTGTCATCTAATCCCAGCTCCTGGGGGTGGAGGGTGGGAGGAGTGACCATTAGAAAGAAGATCCATCGTGTTGGAATGATAGTGTGATAGGAATTATTGTGTAGATCATAGGGCTGAATTCTGCTGTTGGGATTTTCTCAGAAAATCCAGAAAGCGCGGTCACCACTGGTACTGCATATCTTCCCCAGTTGGTTGATGGATGTGTGTAGAATGTCAAATGAATGATGGTGAGCAGGACAGGCAGAGTCCCAACCCTCAGGGAGCTGGCATTCTGATAAGAATAGAGGGAGAAAGACAATGACCGGAGTTGGAGACAAACGGTGCGGTGGTTTGGTGCACTGAGTGCTGGAAAGAAAGATGTGATGGGTCTGGGTGTGGTTCTGGCCAAGGCCTACGTGCTCAGGCCTTTCTGCCGAAGTGCCATTTTGGCGATGCCCGGGTAATGAGGGGGCAGCCCTGCAGAGATCTGCGAGAGAAGCTTTACAAGGGGAAGGAAACGCAGGGAAGGGGCTGAGATGGGCAGGAGCTTGGTGTGGGGACCCACAGAAAAGCCAGCATGATTGGAGTGCAGGGTGGAAGGGGACGTCACACAGAGCATGGGTTAGGCATGGTGCCCCAGGCATACGGCTTCCACGCTGGGCACTGGGGCCTGGCTCCGCTCCAGCCACCTGTGTGTGGACAGCAGTTGGAGAGGGCTGGAGGGGGACACTGGGAGACTGTAGGAGGCTGTCACCTACTCTGGGCTGTAGTGAATGGGGAAAGTAGCTGGTGTGAAGGGGCTGACTAGAGCCATCTCTGACAGGTTCACAGGGCCGTGGTCCCAATTCTGCACCCCTCCTAGTCCCTGCTGGGAACGGG
Organism: Eulemur rufifrons; assembly: GCF_041146395.1. Taxonomy (NCBI): domain Eukaryota; kingdom Metazoa; phylum Chordata; class Mammalia; order Primates; family Lemuridae; genus Eulemur; species Eulemur rufifrons. The sequence continues at coordinate 18,539,182 of NC_090996.1, forward strand.
CACTGAACCAGTCCCTCAATAGAAAGTGTGGGCACAAATGGAGAACAGCCACCAGAAATAGGCAGCCCCTCACTTGTGTTTGGCAGAGACTCAGGGGCAGGCAGAAGAGTGGGGGGGCTTCAGGTGTGCCCTGAGTGGAGGCTGCTGACTGGGAAAGCTAGAGGCAGCTACAGAGGCAGGGCATCCTATGTGATTGGGTGGGGGCATATTTGGCTTTCTGTGATTGGTCCTCAGTTGGAAACAGGGAGAAAAATTAGGGAAGCTGTTATTGGTTATTAATCAAATCAAATCCTGGTCCTTTTGAGCTGAGTTATTTTTGGCTTTCTGGACGGGTTGCTGGGGACAGTGGTCTGACTTTCTGCAACTCTGACTTACAAACAGTAGGCTGGCTTTCTGGGCTGGTTGCTGTAGATTGTGGGTCAGAGTTCTGCTTTTATTTTATTTTATTATTTCTTTTAACGGTTTAAATTTATTCTCTTACAGTTCTGGGGGTCAGAAGTCAAAAATCAGTGTCAGTGGGTTCAGGTTAGTGTGTTAGTATGGCTGCTCCCTCCTGAATGTTTTGAGGGGAGAATCTGTTTCCTTGCCTTCCTCAGCTTCTTGTATTACTTGTCTTAGGGCCCCTTCCTCTATCTTCAAAGGGTATCACTCCAGTCTCTGCTTACATCATCACATCACTCTCTCCTCTGACCCAGAGTTCTGCTTTTATATATGATCCAGCCATTGGCAACATGGTCCATTCCTTTGAGTTGTGTACAGCCCAGCCTGTGTGGGAAACAGCGACCTCTTATCTGGTGGGTCTGGGAACAGAGTGGCCCCATTAGTCACTCTGTCTCATTACAGCAGGTTCCAGCCCACATCAGAATTTGGAAACTGGTAGAATATCAGTGGTATCTAGCGTGCAGGGATGATTTGTTTGCCTTCCAGTGTTTCTAATTTTTAAGAATTACCATGTTAAACAAACAAACAAACAGAAAAAACAACCACTAAGAGATTTCTCATAAAAGCCAAAGATCAGGCACCGAGCAGTGGGCTAGAGCAGAGTGGCCCTGCCTTTTTTGATGGTTGCGTGTTCTCTGTTCCCCACTGTGCCCACAGTTATCCACAGCTGTGCCTCCTGCCGGGCATCTGTAGGCACCAGATTTGTCAGTTTTAACGTTGCTTGAGTGTAGCCTGAGGAGGGGGAAGCTTACACAACAGGGATAAAGCAGAGCTACTCTGGTTTCAGGGGGCTGGGCTGCCAGTAAGCCTCCTCTCCTGTCCCTTGCAAAGCCCCTTGCCCCCTGCAGAGGCTCTTCCTCTGCTCCACGAAGGCTCTTGCAGTGGGTGGAGGTGGGGGACCGAGCTGCCATTCATCTCAAGGATAGATGGACTACGTGTTTTCAAAGGGTGCAATTAAAATGAAATATGCATGGACAGCATCAGTAGTAAAATTCTGCTGAAAGCAGTTATGTTTTCTGTGATAATTCACATTGTAATCCAGGGCTTTACCACGATGAAGGCATTGGCACTGTTTTATTGCTGACAGGAGTACTGACCAGTAGATCTCTGGCCAGAGTAAGGTCCCATTGGGATTTACTGTTCGTATAAGGATAGCAAGTGGGTGTCCCTGACGCCACTCCAACAGCCGTCATGGGTTCTAGGGCTCTTAATGCATGTGGCCAAGATGCAGGACTGTGCCAAGTAAAATGAGTTTCAGGTAAAATAAGCTTCATGCTCTGTCATTTGAGTGACACTGCAGAGTAAACTTTCTAACTATAATGATCTCTTGATTTAGTAAAAATGATCTATGTGTACAGATCTCAAAGCAGTAGGTTTTAAAACGTTATTAACAGTAGGTTTTAAAATGTTATTAAAATTGTATTTCGTCTATGCCATCAGAGCCCTGAGCTAATCCACCTTGTCAGATGACACTCATTTTTCTCTCTTTTGATTCAGACTCCTGAGGGTTAAAGAGTCAAGTTCTATGGTTGTTGAGCACTAAAGTATTTTTTTAACCTTTTATTATGAAGAAAGTCAAACAGAGAAAAATAGAATAGTGCAATGACTCACCCAGTTCAAATGATGATAAACTCATGGTTAATCTTGTTTTATACTCCTGCCTACTTACCCCCATATTATTTTGAAGTAATTTTCAGACATCATTGCATATCTAAGTAATAATTTTTTTTTTTTTTTTAATGAATGCTTAAGTCCTTTTGTTACTGCATCCAACTAATGGCCAGATAATCTGGCTTCTGGTCTGCACTTTGTCGTCTTCAGGCCCTGTCATCTTGAGTAAGTCTTCACCTCTCTGACCCTGGCATCCTCTTCTGGAAAACAGAGACAGTGATTCTTCCCAGCTTGCCTCAGTGGCTCGTGGAAGTCTGTTGAGAAGATAGGGAGCAGTACTGTATGTAGCATGTGGTGGATTGATGCACCCATGCAGAGAATGATTTGTCCAACAGTTATTTACCAGTAAAAGCCAGCTCTCCTTCCATCCCTGCCCTTCCCAAGCACTGCTCACTGGCCATGCTTGGGAAGTGCCCTTGGCACTTCTTGCCTTTGTACCTGCAAGTCTGAAGGTCCAGAAAATCTTTCCCCCAGGAGACTGATGAGAGCTGTAGGCTGAGAGGCAAAATCCATGACCCTTCACAGACCTCTCTGGCTCAGAGTCCTGCCTGCCAGTCTGTCCTTTGTCCCAACCCTGGCGGGGGTGGGGGGTGGGGGGCGCTGCTCTCTCAGGACCAGTGTCTGCTCCAGGGCCTGTCCTGCCCCCTCCTCAGCTCTGTGTTAAACAGGGCCACCTGCCCACTTCGTCTGAGAGGCCTGTCAAGGGCAAGTTGGCCCACAGGTGGTTTGGGGCCCTGGGGTCTTATTTTTTGCTGTTATTTCCTCTACCTAAAAATAGCATTTTCTATCTTTGGTACCTAGTTTAGAACAAAGCTATTTGCTGGCCAGAGATTACAACAGCAGACTTCCTTGCTCAGTTCACAGTGAGTCCTAGGTTCCAGTGGCCTCTGGGAAGCAGGGACCCTGATTTAGCAAGAAGAGGTTCATTGGTAAAGTTAAAGTAAAATTTAATTTTAAAAGAAAAGGAGAAAATATAGCCAGAAAGAAGTCTCTCAACATGAGTTGAAAAACCCTCCTCCTGAGAGAAGTGTCCTGTTTCATTCAGTGCTGCCTGGAGGCTCATTTTTTAATTGCCCCCAGTGATAAGGCGTTTCCTGCTAAAGAAGAGTAGTTCTGTCCTCTCCCAGGACTTTGCCTTTCCTCAGCTCCTCCAGTGGCCACGTGTACTGACCCCACAGGGACTGGCAGAGGGGATGATGGACGTGTTGGCTGGGCCTGGCTTCCTTTTGCATCTCTTGTGTCTTCATCACCCACTGCCCTGGCGCTTTCCATCTTGCAGTGTTGGTTGGGCCCTTCTTGGTAACTCTGAAGGCACGGGGCAATGTGCAGGAGGGTGTAGATAGTGGGGTCTGGGATAGGGAATGTCCTCAGGTTTGCTCTGTAGAGGCTGTGTGGCTTAGTGCCAAGGAGCTCAGGGTCTGGAGTCAGGAAGCCTGGGCTCCATTTCTAGTTATGGAAACTCAGAGCAACTTCTTTAACTTTTCTAAGCCTCATGTACATGAAGATGACATTAAGCACTCACCTTATGGAATTACTGCTATTATAAGGATGAAATGAACCAAATAAGGTCAGTCACAGTCACATGTTAGCCGGCTCATTTCTTTCAGCCTAGCAATAGTTACTTTACCACAGCCCATAGGAAATGTATATACACCCTGCTTCTTATAAGTGGGGAAAACGCAGATGGCAGCCTAAGATATATAGGTTCAACCTTGCTTGGTTCAAACTTGTGCTAGTTGTGCTGCTTCGGGTGTCTCCTTCTCTCTAGAAGAGGCAGCCATGGAAGGGCCAGAACCTGTTTCTCTCTCCTTGAGCTGGTCATTCCATATTGCTGACTGCAGGTCCGTGTGTCCGGAGAACCAGCCTCTGACCCAGCTCTACCTGCAAAAAACCTGGTATTTTGATACTTACTAAAGCATGTGTCTTTTTTTCTCAGTTGGCTCTGGGTTCTGAAGAAAGGAGCAGTGTTATTAATTAACTCTCTTAAATCCCTCAAAGTGGTATTTATTTGTAAGACTGGAAATGGTTGCCTCAGAATCACATGATACTGTCTTAATCTCACGTACTTTATCATGACCACAGATTCATAGAATATTGGGGCCAAAAGGAGCCAGAGGTGTGCCTTAGGCCCAGTATGTTCCTACAGATTTGCAAACTGTAGCTTCTGCACCATGGGCTCTAGGGTCAGGGAGGGAGTGGGGGCAGAGCAGTGAACTTTAGCTCAAGTAAGAGACCCCAATTCTGGCCAACTTAGAAAGGAATGTGTCAGGACGCTACAGGGAGAGAGACACATGGGTCTGACTGGCTGTGAGGGGCAGGAAGCATAGCACCACTGTGTGGCCAAACACCCTCCCTCCATAGCTGCTGAGCTGGAACCACCTCCAGCTGGCCTTCTGTCCCTTGCGCAGGTTGGCTGACATACGTTTGGTGTCTACTCCTGGCTGTCCTAAGCTCTGGCCTCCTCAGCTTCCTGCTTTCTGGTTCTTTGGCTATGGGTACCTGGAATTATTCTCCCACCAAAACCACAAATGTAGGAGAAAGACAATTTTAAAAAAATGAAGAAAGGGGTAGGTCTTATTCAGGAGGGAAATGGCTGCTAGGCAGGCAGACATCACCGGCTGACTCTGTAGTGGGGTGGCTGGACTCTGTCACCAGAGCAGTTGGAGTGACATGTGATGAGGAAGGAAGTGCTTGAGTAGTGTGGGAGGACAGAGCTGGGAGCCCCGGCTAGTCTGGTCAGGGAAGGCCTATATGGCAGGGCACCACAGGATTGGGAGGCTGGGTGGTGGTAGCGGGAGCACTGGAGGGAAGAGGGTTCTAGACTCGAGTGAGATTGGAAGTTAGATGGTGTGCAGCCTTCAGAGATGAGAGAAAGGGTGAGAGACTCATGCAGGGCCTCACAGAGAGGGAGGGCAGGACTGGGCCCGAGCCCACGCCTTTGCTGCTGGCCCCATGGCCCTGTGCTGCCAGGAGGGGCCATTTGCAGGGGTCAGGGGGTTGCTGAGTATAAGAGAAGTTCATTCTCAGATTGTAGTTAAGAAAGAGCTGCCATGGCACAGGGGCTCCTGTTAGAAACATTGACAGGGTCAGTGATTGATAAGACCATGGTTGTGGCCCTGATGCAGGAGGCTTGCATGGAAGGAAAAGGTGAGACAGAACTAAGAGAAGGTGAGCGACTAAGCAAATGGGAGGTGTCTGCATTGAGTGAGTGCAGCAGTCGGAAGTGGCTGGTTTTTCTCTTTCTTAAATGAAAATGCAATGAAAACATTCCTGTTTCTGAAAATGAGGCTGGACGACAAGGGAAAGGGCAGAGAGGGCTGTCGGCTCATCTCCATGCAGACGTGGTATTTGGAAAGTCCAGTACATCAGAATGCTCTTGATCTTCCCACATAGTACACTTCTCTGAGTGACAACCCAGGAGGGGCCTCTTCAGTGGAAAATGTGAATTGGCACTTTCAGGGGGAGGTGGGACTTGCCACTGTGTTACATTGGGTGGACAGGGCGGCTCCTGCCCATGAAAGATCCTCACTTAGGCAGTGAGAGAAGGTTCTTGATGTCTCATTGCCTTGCCCCTAAGTTTCCCAGCATCGGGTACTCTCTGGGGTAGAAAAATATTTCTTGCAAGGTCAAGGGCACAGGCTCATACAGAACAGCCAGGCTCACATGGCTGTGAAGAGGCGCTTTGCGTGGTGTGGCAGAGGAAGGAAGCAGCAACACTTTGCACTGGGCACAGAAGAGAATGTTTCATGGGCGAAGGGCCATCTGAGTTGGCTCTGGTGAAGGAGGAGGGCGTGTCCGAAGGGAAGGACGTGAGCAGGGGCGTGGAGGCAGGAAGTGTGATCACAGTTTCCCAGCAGTCGAGGCCAAATACTTCACCATTTTGTTATGTCCACCTATTTATTACTACTAATTTTTTTTTATCTAAATTGCTTTTTAAATACTTTACTTAAAATGGAAGACTAGGTCCCTGCTGTGAATTGCATATTAGTATCACTGTCCTGGACTTTGCCGTTAGCTTTTCTGAGCTGCCACAGTCTGCCCCTTGTCAGAGCTCATGAGTCTGGCTTGTCACTGTCTCCTGTGCACGGCCATACCCTCCACTGTCATCAGCGTGATCCTTGTGTTTTTATATTTTGTTAACCTTTAATTATATGGATAGCTTAGAAATACCTTCTCTCTGTAAGACGTCAAACCCAGACACATCTCAGAGGCCCTGCAGTGACTTCCTAGTGGTGGCCTTGGTCATCAGCTTCGTAGGTAACCCGCTAGGTCTTTTTCCTGCAGTATTGCTTTATTGCTTCTGTTAATTGTTTTACACATAAATGGTATCATAGTGTCTGGTTTTTTCTGCAGTTTTTTTTTCCAAAGTGATTTTTCTATGGTATGAATCTTTTGCAATTATTTATTTAGTAAGTGAAAACAGTAATACATACTCTTGGTTTGAAAAGTTTCGCAGTACAAAAAGGTAATTCCATGACACACAGCTGACCATGTCCCTCTTTTTCTTCTAGTGCAGGGAGGCTCCCACTGCCCACAGGAGGAAGGCCACACTGTCCCCTGGCCACAAGGCCCTGTGTGGTCATCTGCCTCCTGCTGCCCACTGCACCTCCCCTGACCTCCTTCCTTCCCTGAGCCCCTGCACTACTGGGCTCTAGTGGGGGCCTCCTCCTCAGACAGTGGCTTCTAGGCTGTGAGCCTGCTGCTGGCAGGAGCGGGCCAGTGGACAGGTCACAGCTAGGCTATCTGGGCTCACACTGGCTTTGCCTGGCCTGGTGTATGGCTGTGGGGACATCAGCTCACCTGTTTGCCTCTCTCCCTCTTCGGCTGTGCTGGGAGGGCTACTGGGAGGAGTAACTGATTACCGGATGGAAGGTGCTCGAGGCAGGGCCTCTCCTGGGGTGAGGGCCTGGGCCCTCTTCTTACCCTGGTTGTTGTTGTTCACTGCTTCACCCCCAGGACGAAGCCCAGGGCCTGGCATGTGTTAGGTAAATGGATGTCAAGCAAAGGGAGAAAGAAATAAAGGTACAGCCAAGAAGTGTGAGGATGTGCAGGGCAGAGGCTTTGTGTGAGGATGCTGGGGCAGAGGCGGGGGAGCTGGGGTGTGTGATGGTGCATGCAGTGGCGGGGGTGCCTTGCAGGCCCTGAGCACATGGAGTGATGCTGACTAGGAACTAGTCACTGGGTGGCAGGCAGGCTGGGGGACACAAGCAAAGACAGGAAGATCACAGAAGCCCCAGCAGTCCCAGATACCATCTCTGGGCCTTTCTGCTGCTTGTCTTCCAATACTCCAGGAAGAAAGAAGCTGCATGATACTGGCATTCACCCAAAAGGGCTGCAGCATTTCTCTGCTTCTGGTGCTGCGTCCTGTATGTTCAGGTGTGGTGGAGTGATTGATTAGAATGATTAAAACAAGCTGCACCGTTTTGATGAGGCCCCCTTCACCCACTTTTTTTTTGCCTGTTTACTTCCAGGCAATGCTACCGTGGAGAAGTTGGAGGACTTCATCAACAACATCAATAGTGTCTTGGAGTCCTTGTATATTGAGATAAAGAAAGGAGTTACAGAAGATGATGGGAGACCCATTTACGCGTTGGTAAATGCCAGACACAGCCCTCTAGTGGCACTGTGGGAGAAAGAAGCAGACCTGCTGCGCGCACGCTCACAGCAAGCCTCTGACACCTGGGTTAGCCTTTGGGTTATCAGAGTTGGGGTGCCTAGAACCGTAGCCCAGACCTCAGTGCTTTTGTCATTGCCCACGTGGAGCCCCTGCTGTCCCCACCAGAGAAGTGACAGCCAGTGTATTGGTTTGATTTTGCTTGTTGGCAGTTCTCTGTAAGGAAGTCACCCCAAATGTATGGACTGTTAGGAAAAAAGAGAGAAAATGGTTTTTTATTTGTAATAAGACATAGAAGTATGAAAAGAAAAAGTGTGGGGGGGTATTAAGGATCGAGACCCATTTTGGGCCTTCTGTTTTTTGCAGATATACCCTCACAGCTGGGGAACAGGGTGCAATAAGGAGGGGGACACTGACAGGCCCCCATCCTTGGCTCGGGGACACTCAGGCTGTCAGAGGACATGGCCTGCTCCCAGCCAGGCCCTCACTCAGAAAGGAACACTTTAGTCCAGGGTTTCCCAAACTCGATTCTGTGGAAAAAGTGTTATGAGTCAAATAACTGGAAATGCCAGGCGAGACGAGGCAGAGCAGATTCTTCAGTACCAGCTCTCTCAGTGCCATTTGCATTTGAAGCTCCATTAAAATGCAGACTGGTTTTCTGCATTTATCTGAGTTTGGAAAGTACTGCACAACCTTTGGAGTTCTAAAATCTCTGATAGTCAGGTATGTTGGCTGAGCTAAAGCCTAAAGTCTGTGATAGAAAGCTGGTTACAGACCCATCCCTGCGGCCACAGTGCCTGGGTGCGGGAGCTCCGCGTTGGGTGGGCGGGAGGGAGAGCCAGCAATATGTTAACCAACAAGGGAGGGCACAGCCTGACTGTCGTGCTGACTTATTTTTTTAGGTGAATCTTGCCACAACTTCAATTTCCAAAATGGCCACAGATTTTGCAGAGAATGAACTGGATCTATTTAGAAAGGCTGTAAGTACATTGGCCAGGCTTCTTAGGGGACACTTCTGTCTCCATTCTTTAAGGGTCACTAGGGAGGTACAGGCCACCATTGCTGCCTGAGAGGCCTTTGCAGGAAGATGTCTCTGGGTGCCTCATCAGGAATTCACAGCTGCCAGTTGATTGCTGGGGAGGCTCCCTTGGTTGCCTGGGAAGGAAGGGCCGGGCCAGATGTGAACCTTGGTGCGATGAGTAAGAGCAGGGCCTCACGGGTAGTAACAGGTGCTCCTGCCTGGCTGCTCAAAGTGCCGTCTGGGAACAGCAGCAGCAGCAGCAGCAGCACACCTGGGAGCTTATTAGAAAGGCCAGATCTCAGTGCTCACCCCAGACTATCCAAATCTGCGTTTTAACCACGTGCGCATTTGAGAGGCATTGGTGTACCAGGCTTCAGAGCCATTTGCTCAGCCCTCATCGCGCATCTGCTGAACACCTGGCTAAGAGAGTGGTTCTCAGGTCTAGGTGCAATGATAATAACTGTGGAGGTACAAAATAATTCAGAAGTTCCAGCCTCACCCCAGATCTGTCAAATCCAAATCTCTGAGGACCAGGTCGTGGAATCACTGCCTGTAAATCTCCTGGGGACTACCAGCAGCCAAGGTTGAGAAGCAGGCTGTAGGTGAGCGACACACACCTGTATGTCTGCAGGAAGCCTGGTGGCACCCGCCCTGCTTTGGGCAGAGGTTTTAGGGAAGTTTGCCTGGCCCTCTACAATGCCCGAGGTGTCTCTCTCGCTGGCCCACCTGGCTCTGCTCTCCTGTCTTTCCTGGCTCTAGCCTGCCACTGACGCCACCCTTGCTGTCCTGCCCACCTCTGAGTAAGGAGAGGTGCCGCCTCATTTATTCAGTACTTCATTTCTCAGCCTCCCTGTTTTCAGGGAGGTGGGGGTGGGGGGCAAGAGAGGTGAGGCGATCTTTCTTGATTTTTGGACATTAAGATTATTTGGGATGATATTAAAGTTGCTTTGGGGAGGTGTACCAGTGTATAGTTCTGCCTGTAATTTGAGTAGTTGTGCGGCATTCCTGCAAGAATGGGTGTTATGCTTAAAAGTTGTTTTTGCCAATTTAATAGATGAATGTGGTACTTCCTATTTCTTCCAGCTGGACCTGATTATGGACTCAGAAACTGGCTTTGCATCTTCCACAAACATTTTGAACCTGGTTGATCAACTTAAAGGCAAGAAGATGAGGAAGAAGGAAGCTGAGCAGGTGCTGCAGAAGTTTGCACAAAACAAATGGCTGATTGAGGTACTTTGCCTGATGTTTCCCCAGCCCAGTGTACTTTTCAGAGTGAATAACAGCTTTTCCTCCAAAACCATATTTGTATCCCGCTGATGATTGTGGAGCCAGGCCAGCCCTCTTAGGTCCCTTATTTGTTTTTTGTTTTTTTTTTTTTTTTTTTGAGACAGAGTCTCACTCTGTTGCCCAGGCTAGAGTGAGTGCCGTGGCGTCAGCCTAGCTCACAGCAACCTCAAACTCCTGAGCTCAAGCGATCCTCCTGTCTCAGCCTCCCGAGTAGCTGGGACTACAGGCATGCACCACCATGCCCGGCTAATTTTTTCTATATATATTTTTAGCTGTCCATATAATTTCTTTCTATTTTTAGTAGAGACGGGGTCTCGCTCTTGCTCAGGCTGGTCTCGAACTCCTGAGCTCAAACGATCCGCCCACCTCGGCCTCCCAGAGTGCTAGGATTACAGGCGTGAGCCACCGCGCCCGGCCGTCCCTTATTTGTTTTAATGTGTATCCATAGTGACCTGGCAGGAGAATCTGGCTCCCACCCCTGTTAGTTTACATGAGCTGTCCAGGGTGCCACAGCCAGAAGCGGCAAAGCCAGGAGCGGTGCCCAGGGATTCAGGCTCTGGGATCGAGCCTCTGGCCTGTAGACTGTGAGGCAGAGTGTGGTTCAGTTCTTAAGAGCACAGCTCTAGCGTCTGACCTGGCTCTGAACCCTGGGCTAGGTGACCTAGACTTCCGCATCTGTAAGATGGGGATGATAGTATCCCCCACCTCTGGGCATTTGGGTGGATGGAGCAGGAATGAGAGTGTAGTAAGGTGTGCATGGTGTTGGCTGCCTGGCACCGGAGGAGGCTGGCTGAGGAATCGTTGTTACCTGGCTGTTGTTACCATTGCTCTTGTTATCAGCAGCGTGCTGCCCAGGGCCAGTGCTCCAGGTTCTTTCACTTAGGCAGTGGCCCTTAAGGAGCAAAGAGGAAGTGCAGACAAACTTCAGGAGGGGGCCATAGAGAGCTGGGAAAGGCCCGGAGTGCAGATTCAGTTTCTAGATGCTGCCCACCCCCAGGTCTAGTCCTACTGATTGCAGCAGAACAAATGTTTCAGTTCTTTTTCCACAAAAGGCACCACTGTTTTCAAGAAGCCTGGGCCTGACAGCTCGGTGTTGGCCAAGTTTACCACAGCTGTGCCTCCCCACCCCCGCGGCCCCCCCCGAATGCCTGTGCCCCCGTCTGTTCAAGACGCGCTCACATCGGCCCTCCACTTCCCCGCTTGATGGTTAGGCTTCTGGCTGGAGACTGCTGCTTGTGGCTAAAGAGATTATTCACTTCCTTTCCAGGGAGAGCTTGCCACTGGGTTGTGGTAGTTCGTGCTCTGAGTTACTGATTTCTTTATGGAGTGGGTTCACCCCGGCAACCTGACCTGCACTCACTTCCTGGGGTACATGATGGGAGGAAAGTGCAGGAGAGGTTCCTGGGGATGAGGGCAAGGCCGGGGCTCCTGGTCTGTGCCCATATCTGCCAGGCACGTTCACGTGTGTCCTGTCCTTGAATCCACCTGCTGCTCCGTGATGGGTTCATACCTCAGGTTTTAGCTGACAGACTGCAGCTTAGTGGTCTGGGTGATGTCTAACACCCTGAGAGTAGCAGAGCCAAGTTCAGGCCCCGGCCTGGGGACTGAAGCTCCCCATCAATGGCTTTGTCATAGTTTTTCTTCATCTCTAGGGTGTAGTTGGCAATAGAGAATGATCTCAGGTGGCGCAGGTTATGACTGACTGTTTTCTCTTGTGGTACAGTCTGTCTTCAGGCCAGGCTGTTTCATCGTTGGCACCTGTTGCAGATGTAGTGCCTGGCACTGTCGGTGCTCAGTAAATGCCTGCTAAATGGATGATTAGACAAGGGGATGAAGTTCCAGAGGGCCAGGGTTTAAGACCTGCAGAAAAATGGTACAAGAAATACCTGCTCATTGTAGGAAGATTAGGAAATGTTGATACGCATCAAGAAACCCACTGAAGTCAACTGTTACCCAACTTTTAGAGCTAAGGGCTCTCGCATCCCAGTTCATAGCCCTTTGCACCTATAATTTAGAGCGCTTATCTAGCTTACGCTGACATCCTCATGTACAGCCCACAGGGTGTGCGCCTGACTTTAGCATTAGATTTTCCCTTTGCCCAGCCCTTCGCTGCCTGGAGAGATAGGTGACAGAGAGGAAAGGCCCCGCCTCTGTCTGTTGGACTGAGCTTTGGGTCTGGGTTCAGTCCTCTTGTGCCTTCCTCAGTAACATGGACGTGCTGGCACCGCCTTCTTCAGGGTGGCCCTGAGCTCCAGAGAGAGTGGAACAGAGGTTCTGGGAGCTGCTGCGGGAGGGGTTGTCACAGCCCTGGTGCCAGGCAGCCCCGTAGGACTCCTCTTATTGACTGTCTGGCCCTCAGGTGCCCTCACATGGACAGAGGAACAGACTTGGTGGGGAGGGGTGGGGAGTGAGAGACACCTCCAGATCCCCACCACCTCTGGCAGATGGCTGCTGGTCTCTGAGTTTGTGCTTCTCACCTGAGGATGAGGATATTAGTTGCTCCCAGGTATTTTTCATGAAGGCCCCAGTGTTTTCTGACCTGGATGGGCTGGTGAGAGTTGCCCTGAGATCTGTGGCACTTTGGAGGAGCCACTGTGGGGTGGGGTGCTGGCTGGTCCCCTGACAAGCCTTCCTGGGGGCAGCACCTCTGTCAGAAAGACCACGTTTGAGAGTCTGATCCTCGGCCTTTCAGAATGGGACTTTCCATAGGAATAGCTGGGTGCCTGCTAACTGGGGTCATTCTAGGTGGGTCTATCACCCCAAGGACACCTCATGGCTGGAGAGACTATGGCTTGGCACGGCAGTGCTGAGGCAGCTGCCAGTCTGTGAGGAGGCCCTGGGGTGGAGGGTGGTCGGATTGTGGGGAGGCCTCTGAGAGCAGGCGTGGCTCATCGGAGCTCAGGCGCCCACTGACTGGCCGAATGAATCCCCACACACCCCAGGGGCTGCGCGTCTCTAGCCTTGTGTTATTGCCAGGCCTGGAAGATCACTTGAGCTGTGGTCTTCTTTGGAGAACTAGGAAACCCCACCTACTCCTCCCCTGATGGGCATTGAGTGGGGTCGTGAACCATAAGCCTTGGGCACAGTTTCAGGCACATGTAGGTGTTTAGTAAATGTTGCTGGAGCCTGAATTGGAACTTGATCACCAAAGCACTGGACATTCCTCCTGGGCATCAGCGCAGGGTCTGCTTAATCTTCTCTCAGATGCTTATCACAGGACTGCCAAGTACTGGACCCCACACCAGACGCTGGGCACACAGGAGTGAGCAAATCCAGACCTGGCTGCTGCTCTCGTGGGGCTTTGCAGCCTGCTGGGGGAGCCCAAGATCAGTCACACAGTTATCTCGTTGAAGTAGAGTTACAGCTGGGAAGGAAACTTGGTTTTAAGTCAACTTTAATTGGCCCTAAGCTGAGGACATGACAGTCGAGCTGAAGGCTGTGGAGGAGTTAGCAGTGGGTTGGGTGGGTAGTCAGCCTGTGCAAAGGCCCTGTGGCCAGAGGGGTCACAGTGTGCTCCCGGAGCTGAGGCCAGGGTGATCTGAACATGAAAACCATGAGCAGAGTGGACAAGATGGGCCTGCCAGATGGCACACTGGGGACTTGGCTCTTCAGCCCAAGGATGGTGGGAAGCCCTGGAGGATTTAGGCAGAGTGACAGGGCTGGGCTTGTTCTGTAGAGGTCACATTGCTGGTGGAAAGGAAGGTCAGGGAGAGCAGTTAGGGGCAGGTGAGGGTGGAATCGGGTGGTGGCCGTGGGGACGGAGTGTATGATGGATTTGGGAGTTTTCGAGAAGGAACCAAGTCACATAGCACTTGAAGGGGCACAAAGCCTCTGTCCACACAGTGACAGCCATGGTGCAGGACACCAGTGCCTGGTGCTCCAGCCTTCCTGCCTTCCTGAAACCCACGCAGCCTGCCCTCTCAGGCACCCTGCGGTCACTGCGCAGCTCTCTGACTCCACATCCGTTTGCCCATGTCTCCCTCCAGTGGTCCCCTGGCCTCTCCACTGGTGGCCCAGAGTGAATGTACTGAGCCCAGGTTACACAAACACTATCCTTCCATGCGCATGGTAGGGATGGAGGCGGAAACAGGTTGGAGGGTGTCTAACTGTCAAATTTTACAATAAGCTCTTGCTTGTTGTAGAAAATAGCAGAAAAGGCAGTGAGCACTCAGGGAAACTCGGCAGGTTTCTGTTCTCAGTGGCGCCATCTCCTGGCCAGGCCTGAGCCCTCTCCCTCCCATCCAGACCCCCTCAGGCTTGCCTGTGTCCAGCCTCTAACCTCCATGCTGGGACCTCCCTGCTGCACTCCAGGGAAGAGGATCAGACGGTAACGGCAGTGCTTAACAGGCCACATCCTGATCCCTTAGCTGACGCTGATGAGGCAGAATTGACTTGCATGGGTTCCCATGACATTTGCCTCCCTATGGGTCTCCCTCAGTCCCCCTCTCTCCTGAGTTGGCAGTGGGGTTGGCTGGGGCAGCCGAATTGTTGGTGTGCTTCCTGCCTCTCCCAGGCTTTTCAGGCCGCATGTCGTGTGGGCTGTGCCCAGAGGTGGGAACCAGGAGACCCAGCTTTGCCTCTCTGCGCTCCTTCCAGCTTCATCTGTCTGTAAAGTGGTGTGGCCAGAAGTGATCTCGGATGGTCCCTTTGGGGGCTGCAGGCAGCAGTGCTGGGAGGCCCTGGAGATGCTACTCTCGGGGAGTGGGGTGGGGTGGCTGAGGGCAAGGAATGGAAGCAGTGGGTTTACCTGCAGGGAGACTGTCGCCCTTTGTGGGCCCCAGTGTCCTTACCTGCAGGAGGACTGTGACAGTGCCTCATTTGGGATCTCGGTGCTGATAGATTGGTCATGTCTGAAGGCACAAGCAACGTACCAAGAAGGTGCAGGGCTTGGGGAGCCTTGCTTCCATTGCCTTTTAGGTCTTTGTCTCAGTTTTCCTTGCTGAGGCTCTGCAAGGGCACATGGTTCACTCTGGTTGGCTAGGGCTGGTGGAAACCTGCAGGGGTGAGGAGCGTCCAGACCTTTGTGTCTGCCTGGGCTTTGGCCTGTGGGATGGCAGAAGGGGACAGAGGTACTGAGTGGGGAGACGGCCTGGCTGAGGGTAGCCACTTCCCTTTCTCCCCGCAGAAGGAAGGGGAGTTCACCCTGCATGGCCGGGCCATCCTGGAGATGGAGCAGTACATCCGGGAGACGTACCCGGACTCTGTGAAGATCTGCAACATCTGCCACAGCCTCCTCATCCAGGTACCCATGGGGCAGGTGTGCGCCCGTTCCCCAGGGCTCAGCCCTCTGACACTGCCGGGACGTCCCCCAGTAGGGGCGGATGGAGGCCCTGTCCCCAGATGTGTTCGAAGATGCTGCTCCCACTCTGCCCATGTGGCTGTGCCGCCTTTCCAACTCCCTGGCTCTGCTGTTCTAGTCCAGGGCTCTTGCTTTGTTTATTTTTCTCCAGGAATGCTCTCCTGCGTCTTTTGTGTAACCGCAGTTTCGCGATGAACATCTTTCTATGTTGATTGTTGTTTCCTGAGTCATCTGTTTTACACTGATGCTTTGCAGGGCTTTACAGCCATTTAACCAGCACTGGACACTTGTGTCCTTTTTGGTTTTTATCATTTTGTAATTTTTTCTTTTTGTGATTGGAGTTGCTATGATGGGCCTCTTTGCACATGTATCCTTGGGCACCTGGTAATTATTTCCTTGAGTTGAATTGTTACAAGTGAAATTTCTGGGACAAAGTACACATTTTTTTTTAACATTTCTGAGCCATGTTGCCAGATTGCCTTCTGAAAGCTGTGGCTGTCTACACCCACCTGCAGGTCTGAGTGCAGGAGCCCGAGAGCTGCTAGGGTGGCCTTGTGAGCCTTCAGCTTCTTCCGCTGTGGTCATTTGTTCAGAATTCTTTAGTAAAACCCATCGTACTAAGGACATCGGGATTATCAGTATGAATTTGGGGCCTGGAAGACAGCTCTCGCCTGCCGGCCATTTTCCTCACAGCTGCCCTGGGGGTTTGTGGAACTTGCAGGCCGCATGAGCTCCATGGTCGGCCCTTCTTGTTTCAGGGTCAAAGCTGCGAAACCTGTGGGATCAGGATGCACTTGCCTTGTGTGGCCAAGTACTTCAAGTCGAATTCTGAGCCACGCTGTCCCCACTGTAACGACTACTGGCCCCATGAGATCCCAGGTACGTGGTCCCCAGGCACCCACGGGCTGGGCTGGGCTAGCAGATCTCAGTGCCTGGACACGGGAAGGCCTTGGAGACGAGAGTGCTGCAGAGGGGGTCTGTGTCAGCAGCGCGATCCCACAGGGGGAAGCAGCTGCTGTAGGAAGTGAAGGCCGACTCGCACAGTTCCAAGAGGCTCTCTAGAACGCAGCAGAAATTCTGACACATGCAGGTATCTGTCTGGCAGCCCTCTCCAGAGGGGCATGTGAAAGCAGCACCCGCAGCTCCCTCAGTTTGTTCCTCTGTGAATCGGGACAATTCCACCTTCCTCACAGGCTGGGGAGGAAGGCTAGCAGTGAAGAGTGTTAGGGATGTAGGACAGAATCCTTGGCACAGGAAACGTAGCTGTCGACTTGGGCTGGTGTCCCTGTGCTACCAGCCCCTGCCATTCGCTGTGTCTTCCTGGCTTTTTCTATACACAGAAGTCTTTGACCCTGAGAAGGACAGGGAGGCTGGCATCTCCAAATCGAACAGAAGGTCCTTGCGGTCCAGGCAGCATTAGCTGCTGTTCCCTGCTGAAGGGCCCATTGCCTCGGTGGCCTGGCCACAGCCCTGCCCGGAAGAGGGCATCAGCGTTTCACATGTTACACAAATTACCTCCTTGTTCTTTACATTCATTGTTAACAAGTTTGGAATAAAACTGTTTTAAGTTGCTGCATCTTCATTCTGTGGTCTGGAGCCCCTGTGTATGCGGCTTTGCCCGGTGGCCTTTCCTTCTTTCTTGGAGTTCAAGTGATGACTCGGAATCCTTGGTTTGGGCTCCGGCAGGCAAAGCCAGCAGAGCTTCTCCTGCAGGACAGTGCCCTGTTCCAGAGCTACTGCTGGCCCAGAGCAGCTCACTGTCCTTGTGCAGGGTGGCTTTGCCTTCAGTCCCAGCTTAGCGCACTTGTCCTGTCAGGACCTGGCCAGCCCCAAGCCTGGACTTGTGAGCCTTGGCCTTGGCCTTGCTCTCTCCAGCTCCCCGTAGTCTCGACCCTCTCCTGGCCTGAGATGCCACTGGCCTGAATGCGCAGTTGACTGGCAACCCTGCCCGTCCAGCAGCTCCAGCCTAGATGCTGCCTCCTCCGGCCCTCCTGCACACAGTCGTCAGGGGTCCTGTCCAGCTGCCACTCCAGGACGATCTTAGAGACCCACGGGGGGCTCCTGCTCCACTGTTGAGGGTGCAGTGCTTCCTTCCTCCGACTTCTCGCTGGAGCCTTTGCCGGTGCTCCCTCTGCTGTGCGCTGAGCCCTCCGCTGTTCTGCCTTTCCTGGCCGCTCTTGTCTTGGCAGCCTCTCACCTCTGCAGTGCTCTGTCCTGCTTTCTGCGCTTCCTTGGTCCTCACACTTGCTGCACTGTTAGAATTCCCTGTCTCCCTGC
The DNA here is from genome assembly GCF_041146395.1 of Eulemur rufifrons. Taxonomy (NCBI): domain Eukaryota; kingdom Metazoa; phylum Chordata; class Mammalia; order Primates; family Lemuridae; genus Eulemur; species Eulemur rufifrons. The sequence goes on from NC_090996.1 coordinate 18,556,792, forward strand.
CTCTCGTCCACTCCAGTATCAGTCAGGACCCTTTAGTCGTGACAGAAAGGGCAACTCAAACTGGCTTGAATGAGGAAGGACTTGGCCAGAGGGGCCCTCGGGAGAGGCTGGGTCTAGCAGTTCCAGCGATGTCACCAGGCATCGTATTTCTGCCTCTGCTCTGATCTCACTGAGCTGGCCTCCTGCTCGGGGCCTGCAGGTAATTTCCCAGGCCACCCAGACACTTTCTTCATGGTAGCAGAACAGTTGCCCTGCGTCCAGGCCCCACGCCCCAGTGTCAGGAGGAGGGGTGGCTCTCATTCAGTGGCTCCCCATGCCCCAGGGAGCATTCTCACGGCTCCAAGTTCCAGTGTGGACATCGAGGAGGTGGGGAGCGGATACTGCAAATGGCACTAGGAAGTCAAGCTTGCCCAGCGCCTTGGGCGGGGCAGTCCCTCCCAAGCTGCGTGGCCAAGTGAGCAGGGGCTTCTCCCTAAGCAAAGGGAAGGTGCTGTCACCAGGCAGGGGAATGCTCTGTGGGCACTGAATTGGTGGGGTGGCTTCCCCCATGTAGCAGGGCTGCTTTGCCTTGTTCACCTCCATAAACCCAGTGCGTGGCGGGCATCTGGGGCACGGTCAGTGATGGCACCTGCGGGGGGTCACCCTCCCAGACCTGAGTCCAGGCCCCTCAGTCCCTCACGCCCACCTCCCCATGAGTAAAGCAGCCTGGGACCCCACACAGCCCTTCATCAGTGGGCAGACAAGCCTGCTGGTAAGTCCGGTGGGCGCCCTGACTCGGTGGGGAGTTCAGTCAGCATGTCGGGCGAGTAACAGAAGCCTCAGCAGCCTAATCAGAAAGGGTTTTCCTGGAAAGGTATGAGGTGGCTCGTAGACATGGCAGGAAGGCAGAACCAGTCTAGGAAAGGTGGACCTTGGAATCGGATTCTAGTCGGCCAGACCGATTCCTCAGTCACGAAGGTTTCCTCTTCTGAGTTCCTCCCATCTCACAGGGGATGTTGGCTTGAGGCAGACAGGCCTTGATCAGTGTGTTAACGGGAGTGGCCTCCACTGCGGGCTTTGGAGGCACATGACATTACAGAAGAGCCACTTGTCAGCTGTGGCTCAGGCAGACGTGGGGCCTGCCAGTGGGAATGGATGAGATGGGGATGGCTGGGGCCCTGGCAGCTGGAGCCACAGCCGCCCGTCCCTCGGCTGGGGAAGGGGTGCAAGTCACACTCCAGGGCCTGTGAGTCATGGCTCCTCTGCAGCCACACAGCTGCCATTCCTCAGGAAGGGTGCACATGCCAGGCCTGGTGGCATTCTTGTTTTATGCCTCACTACCTTTGGTGGCGTTGCTATCTGGTATAAATTCTTCATATGAGAAATTAGGTAAATAACTATTAATAATGGTGGAGAGGGGAATAAACAATCTCCCTGCAAGCCGCTGACCAGGGAGCCGAGCCTCCTCCACTGCTTCCTGTTTGTCCCTCCCTGCACGCCTGGTGCCTCCAGCAGTCCACTCACTGGAGTACCATGGCCTCCTCGTGGGTCCCATGGTCTGCATGTCCTCCCCCATGCCAACAGCTAGCTTTCAAAAATGTGGATTCTGATGATCTTTGCTCAAACGCTGAGGCCCCCAGACCTATGTGATGAAGGTCAAATTGCTTGGCCTGGGCATGGAGGGCATTAGTGGCTGGGGTTCCAGCTGCCTACCACTGCCTGCCCACCCCTTTGCTCAGGTGCCCGGGGTGGGCCTGCAGCCCACCAGGCACCGGCGCCAGGCACAGCAGCCGTTCCTGTGGCTCTGGGTTGCACCAGAGGTGGGCAGAGGGCCCCGGCCTGGCCAACCGGAATCTTCCTTGGGGTTTCTTGACTGGGCTGAAGGACAAGCTGCAGGTCCTTCAAAGATACAGAGCTGAGCCCCCTGGGGAGAAGGCCTGGCTTCGAAAGGGGAGAGAATGAAGCCAGGCAAACATGAGTGCGTAGCCAGAGAGGGAGAGGAGCTGGGTGGGGGCCTGAAGCCTGGGCTCCCCCTGCAGCACCTGCAGTTCTGGGAGCACCCCCCAGCACCCTTCTGCTATGGGAGCCAATGTATGTGTTTCGGTTTTTTTTGCTTGAACTAGTTTGAGCTGGGTTTCTATCACAACCAAGGGAGTCCTAGCCCGCCTGGCCTCAGGGGCCTGCAGTCTACTCCTGTTGCATATTTAATTGCATCTTGTACCACATCCCTCACCTACCCTGGGCTGCAGCGGTCCCCGCTCTCCATGCAGTTCCCTCTGCCACAAGGCCCACTCCATCTTGCTGGTGATCCCTGCACATCCTTCCAGATCCAGCTCTGGCCTCTATTTCCCTTGTCCCACCCTTCCCCTCACTTTGCATGGCCACCTCACACGGCTCCCCCTCCTGTAGCATTTCCCACACCCAGGGATGTGATCACCAGGGATGAGCCATCTCCCCCTAAGGGCTGAGTGCTCCCCGACCTCTGGGGGTACGTCCTGCTCTCTCCCTGGTACCTCCTATGCTGCCCGCAACAGGCAGCAAGGAAATTTTGCTTGAACAAATGATTTTTAAAATAAAATTATTTTTTCCTGCTTACGTAATTAGAAAACATTTGATATTATAGAGAAAGAAATATTAGAGAGAATCAAACATCCACAGTCTTACTATTGGCCTAAGCATACCCACAGTTTATTTGGAGCATTTCCTTTGGGGGACACACATACATACATACGTGTGATCGTGTGTACATGGCACATACACATGCAGGTAGCATCTGAATGTAGCGCGTTTTACTCAACATGACACAGCATTTCTTCATGACTTTAAGACTTTGAAGAGTTCAAAGCAAAATATTCCTCTGTACTGATGGGCCATTTCTCACCAGCACGATTCAGGATGTCTCCAGTTTCTTGTTATTACAGATGGTGCCACGATGACATCCTGCACGTGCATCCTTGCCCGTCTTCC